>NC_045616.1:70898707-72098707 GCF_009829155.1 Mustela erminea | reverse complement strand
CTGGAGACAATTTGGGCAGCACAAACACAAAGCTGGTTTGGGGCAGGATTCTTTAATCCTATCAGGCCAGCTGTAGCCCAATAGGAAAATCGCCTGATTTCTTTAGGTCAGACTTCTCTGTAGCTGACACCCAGCTTCACTGGTAATAGTGAAGATTTATATGTGGAAATGATATAAAAAAAAATATCCAAGAATGTGCTGTGAGAGGGTGGCATTTATTGCTGCATTATAAGTAAAGAAGCAGTCACACTGTCACAAACTACAATATTCTCAGAAAGAATCAATTTGCCAGGAGTTATTCAGCATTTGGACATAAAATCATTAGTTATTAAAGCAGTCAGGGACCTTGGAGATCATCTGGCCCGATTTCCTCAGTTAGCAAGTAATGAAATTGAGGCCCCAAGAGGCTAAGTGCTTTGCTGAGTAGCACTGGTGCCGTACCTCAGAGCCTGGGCACCTCTCTTCACACCTGCACTCTGACTGCTAACCATACAACTTCTTTATAGGATAGCTTATAGGCTAATGTACAGAATTCATAAAAGAACATGAGAAACTGATAGTATCTCCATCTCATTCCATACTGTATGTGTTCCAAGTAAGGCAAATCATAACAATATGAAAACAAGAGATTCCTACAACCACAAACTCATGGCCAGCTGGGGCCCCTCATCATCATGAAGTGTCTAAAGTCACTTAATACCAAGAAAACAAGCAACCAACCAACCAACCAACAAAAATCTTGTCAAGCCACAGCCATGGTCTAGATTAGTGGTTCTTAACTGGGAGCAACTTTGCCCCCAGAGGAGGTAGCCAGAGACAGTTATAGTTGTCACAATTTGAGTGCTGCTGTTGGCAACAAGTGATGGAGGCCAAGAGTGGCTCCAAACAGCTCACAATGCACACAGAAACTCTTCACAAAAAGAAATATCCAGACCAAAATGTCAGTAGGGCTGAGGTGAAGAAACCCTGGTCTAGATTAATTAGATAAGCAGTAACTCAAAAGCCCTCCATCACTGGTTAGAGGTAATGGAGTTGGCTAAAAAGTATTTTAAAAATGAAGAGTGGTTGGGGGCGTCTGGGTGGCTCAGTGGGTTAGGCGGCTGCCTTCAGCTCAGGTCATGGTCTCCGGGTCCTGGGATCGAGTCCCGCATAAGGCTCTTTGCTCGGCAGGGAGCCTGCTTCCCTTCCTCTCTCTCTCTCTGTCTGCCTCTCTGCCTGCTTGTGATCTCTCTCTGTCAAGTAAATAGATAAAATCTTAAATAAAAAAAAAATGAAGAGTGGTAGATAGCTCTCTGGGAACAGATCAAATGCATTCTTTAAGGCACATGCAACAACCTGGTAAAGGATAGACTGTCAAGAGGAAGTATAAGGTAGGAACTGAAGTCAGAGAGCTTAAGTTTATATTCTCCTGGCTCTCATTCATCCTTGGGCAAGTTACTCTAAGTTCCTAAATTTTAACTTCCTCAGTTTCAAAATGCATGTTAAAAAGAAAAGAAAAAAAAAAAGTGCAGCCTTCCCAGCATAGTTGTGACAATTAAATGAGACAATATACAGAAAATGCTTATCACAGTGCATGCATTTAATAAGTACTTAGCAAGTAGCTATAATTTTTTAAGACTTTTTATTTTATTTATTTGACAGAGAAAGAAAGAGATCACAAGTAGGCAGAGAGGCAGGCAAAGAGAGAGAGGGAATCAGGCTCCCTGCCAAGCAGAGAGCTCGATGTGGGGCTCGATCCCAGGACCCTGAGATTATGACCTGAGCCAAAGGCAGAGGCTTAACCCACTGAGCCATTCAGGCACCCAAACAAGTAGCTATAATTTTCATCAAATTTAGACCTTGATAGAATTTTTTTAAATTTTTTTTTTACAAACATGTATTTTTATCCCCAGGGGTACAGGTCTGTGAATCGCCAGGTTTACACACTTCACAGCACTCACCATAGCACATACCCTCCCCAATGTCCATAACCCCACCCCCCTTCTCCCAACCCCCCTCCCCCCAGCAACCCTCAGTTTGTTTTGTGAGATTAAGAGTCACTTATGGTTTGTCTCCCTCCCAATCCCATCTTGTTTCATTGATTCTTCTCCTACCCCCTTAACCCTCCATGTTGCATCTCCACTTCCTCATATCAGGGAGATCATATGATAGTTGTCTTTCTCTGCTTGACTTATTTCGCTAAGCATGATACACTCTAGAATTTTTTGTTGAGGGGCGCCTGGGTGGCTCAGTAGGTTAAAGCCTCTGCCTTCAGCTCTGGTCCTGATCCCAGGGTCCTGGAATCGAGCCCCACATCAGGCTCTCTGCTCAGTAGGGAGGGAGGCTGCTTCCCTTCCTTTCTCTCTGCCTGCCTCTCTGCCTTTCTCTCTGCCTGCCTCTCTGCCTATCTGTGATCTCTGTCAAATAAATAAATAAAATCTTTAAAAAAAAAAGAATTTTTTTGTTGAGTGCAAATGTTTCCATTTTACAGATGACAAAGCAAATCCCAGAAAGCTGTAAATATAATATATTTTTTTTCCTACCGTTCCACAGAAGGCCTAGACAGCAGACATTCAATGAATGTTGGTTTTATTCATTACTGAGTTCTCAACATCCCAGGAAAGGAAGAAAAACATTACGGATATTGTTGTCACCTTTCAGAAATGGGCAACTGAACTCAAACATGAAGTATCTTAGCTGAGACCACCTTTTGGTAAAGCACTTGATCTGATCCTCATTCTGGGTGCTAAGTGCTCATTTGCTAATGTCACAGCAGGACAAGTTTTAAATTCTCTCGTTTCATTTTTCAAGGCTTTGATCCTAATTTGGTCATTTAGATCATATTCATTTTCCCCTCAAACTGGAAGTTTCCAAATGAAGGATGATTGATCAATTGCCAGCAGCATAAACCATTCATATGCACTAGCTCAGAGAAGGCCCCGTCAGAAATGCATCTTCTTCACAGTAAAGCAAATTAATCCACCAGCTCTAATAAACCTTGTATCAATCCATCTAAATTGACCAAGAATAAAAAAAATATCAGCAGTTCCCACTCTAATGAGCGAACCCCTTTCCCCATAAGCATTCTGGATCAGTGATGTCTTTGAAAGGGACTCTATAAAGCAGTTCAAGACCCTCGCTATAGGTGATACACCCTGTGTTGTTCTCCAAACTCAGGGCGGGGCAGAAGTTCATCTGAAATCCATAGACCAGAGCTGTGGGAACCCCGGTCAAATGACAAAGTCTTCCATCCTAAGGAAAAATAACACGACTCCCTACCCTACTCCATGTCGGGCATACAGAGAAAGGCCAGGGTTGATGACTAACAGAGGCTGAGACCCAGGAGTTATATTTTTTCCCAGTTAGGAGGGAAACATGAACATGTAAGAGAGGCCTTAGAATAAAACCCGTAAGCTGTTCCTCCCCTGAGAGTCTGTTCCTTGCTCCGTTGTCACCTTTGCTGAAGTGCCACCATTCCCTCAACATTCTCACAGCTATAAAAGAACAAAAAACTAGCCCTTCCAAAAGCTGACATGCCACATGCCTCCTTTTAGACAAGCCTGTTGATCTACCACTATTAATATACCAAGGGACTGCAGCCAGCCTAAAGCAGGGAGATGGGCAGGAAATCAAGAAAAAAAATACCTCTACTGCACTGTTCCCCCTACCTTCTGATATGCTACTAGGGCTCCCCATTGACAGAACTAGAAGAAAAGTGACTCCAAGGATGCAGTTCATACCTGTCAACCTCTTGGGGCCAAAGGGCGGCATGGCAAAGAATAAGCATCACAGCTGGAAACAGAAGATTATCTGTGCGTTTACCTTGATCAAAGTCCCTGGCCCTTTTTACTGTGACTGCAATGGCCAGACTGCCCTCTTAGAGATCTTTGGGCTCTTAGAACCCTGTGTGGAACTGGCCATCTGTATGGTCCTAGACAGATTATACCACCTCCCCAAGCCTGTTTCTTCATCTGAAAAAGAAGAAAATAATTGCTAACTTTTACCATATATCTATTGGATTCCACACAGTGTTCTGAGAGTTTTAGGTATTCAGATAATAACTCAATGAATCCTTAAAACAGACACCGTTCTTTTTATTCCCACTTTACAGATGAGAAAAGCAGGCACAAAAAGCTTAGGAAATACACCTGACCTCACATAGCTAGTGTGATAAACAACACAGCCAGAATTTAAACTTAGGAAGGTCAGCTCCAAAATCCATATTTCTAAGCACTCTGTCATGCTGCATCTCAGTGATGCTAGTATTGCCTCTTTCATGGGGGTTGTGTAATAAATTTAAAAAGTATACATAAAGCACTTGGTACTTAACATTTAAGCCATTTATATTTCCCAAAGTGAACCCTCTAATATTAATTTCCCAAAGCTGATTTATTTTGTACGTGGGCATCATAGAAAGATTTCAAAAATAAGATTATATTAACATCTTTTAGGGGAGTGAAGGAGGAAGGTAGTCTAGTAAAGAAGGGGGCAATGGTGTATTCCTCTTTAGGTACAAACGGCCTGAGACTTCATATTGGCCCTAGAGCCAGTTCAAGCCTGCTTCCCTCTACTTCCCTCCCAGAATGGGCCAGAACCAAGGTCAGGAAATTTACTGGCTCAGAAATGCTCTGAGGATTTAGTAGAAAGAATCACTTTTTTCCCAAGGTTCTGGAAAACAGCGTTCCTCGTTTTATTTCTGTAGCTTAGAGTTCCCACATTTTTAATTCATCTACTTTGGAATCTTTCTCTTGCCATGTCTCTGATTCAGTGAGACAAACTCCGGTTTCCTTCTTCTCAGAAGGGAGAGCGCTCCTCCCCCTCCTTAATCATCACCTAGGGCCCTAAGAGCTACCTAGGAAATACTCAGGGAAAAGAGTTAAGGAGTTGCCTACTCAGACTGTGCTCTACCATAAATCTCAGGAAAAGAGGACAAGGAGATTCCTAGGTTTTCCAAAGATTCTAGCCGAGTTTCCCAGAACACGGGACCAAAACATTTTCATTGCCTTCCTCAGGGACTCCGTGACTCTGAAGATGTTAGAATTGGGGAATCCAATCCATCTCAAAATGATGTACAGAACACCTTTCAGAATGTAAATGCCCAAATGGAATATTAACACTTGAAAGACCCTGAGACAATTCACTGAAAAATGGATATGTTTGTTATTAATGGTCTCTGGGAAAGAAGAGTTAAAATTTTAGCATGAAAATCACAGACATGTTTCAGATAGCACACATTCCTAAGCTCTTCTGTTTATTTCTTTCCATGTCTTTTGCTCAAGAACATATTCAGCTGTCATAAGACCTGTTCTCACAGGATCACTTCTACAAAAATATATATCATTGAATTGTAAGCCAAAGAAAGCTTCTAATCAAGAAAGCCCCAAATCTTGATTTAGTTCCCAACTTTGCTCTGCTGAACTTCTATTCATCCAAGAGTGTCCCACACTGAGAGGCATAATCAGAAGTAACTTTAAACAATCAAACATAGACATCCACCACAGGAATAATCAGATGTTCTAGAAGCTCCTGGTGATGTCAAATTTAACCTTCTCTTGGTGGGACTGAGAAGGGCTGACAGGTTACCAGGGGAGTGACTGGGACAGGGAAGCACAGAGGAAACTCACGGGGCTTGAGACCAACATGTATGGGGCATATTAATTTTGAAACACTGAATACTGGCCTCTGTAACCTCTCACCTCTGGTTCAATCAGAAATATCCACAACCACCACCTACACTATCATAGACATGGCAAGTTACATGTTCTGTTCAAAAAATATTCAAATTACTGAGACTGAGGAGTCAGAAATCTGTGCCTTCTTATTCTAGTTCTGGTGGTAATATTACAGTTCCAAGCTGTGAAGTAAGAGTGGATATGTTCAAGTTCCAAGCTAACATTCAGAACATGCATGTAAGAATTATGTCAGAAAGGGAAAAAGTCCAATGACATACTCAATTGTCATGTCAGTTACTAGTAAGTAAGTGGTTTCCAGCCTCAAATAAACATGATCTTTTAAGAAACTTCATAAACACAGAAACACCCAGACCCTTTCCAAATCTACTAAACTTGAATATTCAGGATAATGCCACGAAGCCATTTAAAAAAATAATAATAATGATAAGGTAAAGACAGCTCCACATATAACTCTCAAGCTCAGCCATGGTGAAGATCCACAGATGTGGCCAAAATTTCTGAGTATTCACATACCTCCCTACCTCCCGCTCACTTCATTAATATTATCTTCCAACATTTTCAGATCCAGAGCATTTGGTGTTGGGAAGACCAAGAACTAGGTGCAGCATCTCCCTGTGCATGACCTCATGCTGCAGACCCTGAAATCTGTCCCCTCCCCATCACTGGAGCAAAATAGAAAGTAGCTAAGACTATAGCAACAATTCAAGTAGCAGATTCCTTTAAAGACTCCTATTTCCTAATGCTAGACTCCACTTGTATTAACTTTTTACAAGATTATTTGCTGGAACTCAAAATGTTCTCTGTAGTTTAGAACTGTAGCATAGGCAGGGAGCTAATTATTTTTTTGGTCCACCCAACCATTTTGGATATAGACAGGATGGATATAGACATCATTAGGTTTGGTATTCAAGTCATATTTTATAGCCCTGAGTAGAGAAGATGTTTGTGAGAACAAATAATGAGACGGGTCCACAGAGGGAAAAGGAAGTGAAAGAACCATTGCTAACCTTTCTCTCATGTATGTGAAACATAGACACCATAGGTATGGAAGTGTTGCTGTAGTAAACTCAGGGAATGGAAGTCCAGTTTTTTTTTTTCTTCCTTGAAGGGGTAACTATTTCTCTTTAGCCTTGTGGGTATAACTTTTGTGGCACTCCATTGGAATTTAAAATCTGAAAACTTGCGTATTTCACATGAAGGTATGAAACAAATGAATCACAAATTAAATGAATTAACCAGAGAGGGAGGAGCAAGATGGCAGAGAAGTAGGAGACCTAATATCGTCCATCCCAGGAGTTCAGCCAGATAGTTATCAAACCATTCTGAACTCCTACAAACTCAAAAGGAGATCAAAGAGAAGAAGAGCAGCAATTCTAGGAACATAAAAATGACCACTTTCTGGAAGATAGGATGTGCAGAGAAGTGAATCTGAGAAGAGAGACTGAGGGGGGTAGGGGCTGGTTCCCGGCCAGCAGTGGAGCAGCAGAGTACAAAATCAGAACTTCCAGAAGTCTGTTCCACTGAGGGATGTCGCTCCAGAGGCTAAGTGGGGATAGAGCCCTCACGGAGCCAATGTAGTCTCAGGACCCTCAGGGTCACAGAAAGACCAGGAGTGCCTGAGTGTGGCAGAGCTGTCAGGTATCAGAGATGGGAAGCCGACTACAGAGACAGAGCCAAAGAGAGGGCTTTCAGTTCGGATTACCTTAACCAGTGATCCAACACAGAGTCGGGGCACTGCTCTTTGGGCAGGGACACAACAAGCAGCAGATCTGGGAGACTCATGCAGGACCGTGCTGCAGAAATCGGCTGGGTTTGGAGACTCCAAACGGAGCCATGCGCCAGAGACAGAAACACTTGGTCACAGGCCGTGTGAGCTCAGAGCACAACCCGAGACCAGGGAGATGGGAGGGATTGAGCGCTTTTCTCTGAGGGCGCACTGAGGAGTGGGGACCAAGATTGGGAGGCCGCCATCTTCATTCTCGTCCTCCAAAGCTATGGAAAGCATTCAGGGAACAAAAGCTCCGAGAGCAAACCCGAGCACATTACATGGCCCGGCCCCTGGCAAGGGCAGCACAATTCTGCCTTGGGCAAAGACATTTGAGAAGCACTGCACAGGCCCCATGCCCAGAAGATCAGCAAGAACATCCAGCCAAGACCAAGTTTACTGATAAATAAGAACTGTGGAACTTCAGAGCTAGGAGAATGCCACACATAGAATTCATGGCTTTTTCCCCTTAATCCTTTAGTCTTTCAAAGTTAAAATTTTTAAAATTTTTTCCTTATTCTATTTTTAAAATTTTTTTTCTTTTTCCTATTTTCACCTTTTTTAACTATTTTATCTTATCAATACCTTTTTTTAAAAATCTTTTTTAGTTTTCATGGTCATGGTCATATCTTATCCCTTCATTGTTATTTAAACTTATTTTTTGTATACATATAGGTTTTTCTTTCTTTGAAATTTTGGGATACAGTTTCTTCTAAGAGATCAAAATATACCCTTAATCTAGCACATGACTTTGTTCTAGTCTCCAGCCTGACCTTTTTATTTTTTTTTATAAGAAGCCAACTTCTTATATCAATTACTTTTTTAGAATCTCTTTTAATTTTCATCTTTACAGTCATATTTCATCCCTTCACCATGTTTACCCTTAATTTGTATATATATATATATGTAAGTTTTTCTTTCTTTAAAATTTTGGGAGGTAGTTTCTTCTAACAGACCAATGTGCACCCAAAATCAAGAGGGTGGCTCTGCTCTAGTCACCAGTCAAAAAAAAAAAAAAAAAATATATATATATATATATATATACATATATATATGCATTTTTTTTTCTCCTTTCTTCAACCCTGTTTCAGGTCTCTTCCAATTTGATTAGTGTATATTTTCTTTCTTTCTTTCTTTTAAGATTTTATTTATTTATTTATTTGACAAACAGAGATCACAAGTAGGCAGAGAGGCAGGAAGAGAGAGAGGGGGAAGCAGGGTCCCCGCCAAGCAGAGAGCTTGATACAGAGTACAATCCCAGGACCCTGGGATCATGACCTGAGCCAAAGGCAGAGGCTTTAACCCACTGAGCCACCCAGGTGCCCCTAGTATATATTTTCAGTCACTGTTTCTACTCTTTTAGTATTTTGTTCTCTCATTCATCTATTCTTATCTGGTTAAAATGACAAGGCAGAAAAACTCACCTCAAAAAGAAGAACAAGAGATAGTACTGATGACTAGAGACCTAATCAATACGGACATTGGTAACATGTCAGAACTAGAATTCGGATTAACGATTATCAAGGTGCTAACTGGGCTCAAGAAAAACATAGAATCCCTTTCTGGAGAAATGAAATCTAAAGTCACTCTTCTTGTAGCTAACCCAATACTTATTAATGATACTTCTCTATATAGAATAGAATGATAGCATGCCAGACATTTAGAAGATTCTGCCTTATATGGTGTGGACCAAATCACATAAACCAATTTGAATGGCTTAAGCAGAGGAGGAGCAATTTTACTGTGTCACCTAAACATCATTTTTTGCTTTGTAAAATGATCAATGGTTTTAATAATTACATTTTGGCTAATTATATGCTTTTTTTTTTTTGAGACTTTCTGTACATAAAAAATTCTCAAAGAAAAAAATAATAAAAAAAAATACTCCTTGCTGTCTTGTTTAATTTTTTTAATAACTTACTACATGCATAAATAATTTGAGGTAGTCTTAAAGAAACATAAAATAAAAAAGAAAGAAATCCCGAGTCTAATAATCTAGGGAAAAGAAAAATAAAATCAAGAAAAGAGATAAAACCAAGAAATTAAGTTATAGTAGAAACTCCATTGTTAGAGATAACCAAGACCTATTCTCTGAGCTCTCTAGCAGCCAAAACAACAGAGAGAAAAGTTATGTGATTCACCATGTCGAGAAGACAAAAGCAAACTGGTGTGTCGCTTAAATGAAAGAGGAGTTAGTTAAGTCCTCCATGGCAATCAAACTGTAATATAAGGTTTTCATATCAGTAAGTTGTACACCTTAAACACACTGTTGTACATCAAATATAACATCAAATGGGTTCCTCAGGAAAAGAAAACAGAATATTCCTAAATCTAAGTCGTGAGAGACAGTCTTCCCCTGAGTCCTCACATAGGAGATTGTATGAAATGTAGATAAGAGGACTCTTCACAACACCCCTGCAGTAAATACAAAAATAAGGACTGTTTCCCACAATGTCCCTCAAGACAGGTCAACAGACACGCAAGGCAAAAATCAAAACCCAACAGAGGGAAAGTACTGTGGCAGGGGGTGCTGCAGGGATGCAGGACAAACAAGCTGGTCTGACCACTCTTGAATACCTTCTCTTGAATACCTTCTAAATGATCTAGAAGAAATTCCTTCAAGCAACACTCCATAAACTTTTGATACATCATGAGCAGTAGTGAATTCAAGACGTTATTTTCTACCAAGTAAAAATATAAATCAATAATTGAGTTTCTCAGTGGATCTTTAGCTGGATCTCATGGAAAGTCGGTCTTCATCTAAAGCTTCTAGAGAGAAAGTGGATACTCTTCCCAAAGGTGACCAGAACTGAGGCTTCACACGAGCCCCTGCTCCACAGCCTGCTCTCCCCAGCTGTGTGACATGACATGGTCCCTAGTTCTCAACACCTTCCTTTCCCTATCTTTCATAGGAAAATGAAAGACAAGACTATTGGAGAGATTAATAAACAAATATCTATCACCCTATTCGTCCTCATTTTTTAAATTTGGCATTCTATTAGAAGAAAAGCAGTACTATAGACTAGAGCACCAAACACCACTGTTCTTATGTCTCGGGACTACTTGGTGCCAAACCATTCATCATGGGTAACAGTTCACAAAGCTCAGGCACCAGATGGTAAGGGCACAGGTTGCTTTGCAAAGCACTAGAAAGCAATTGGAACCAGCTTGCTATTCAGCGGGCTGCCCAGTGTTTTGCTCTGCCTGTGCACAACCCTACTCATCAACAGCTCCTTAAAATGGACCAGTTATCACTTGTTGGCTATCCCCTCAGGCCCAAGTCTAGATCCCAATGTGATGTAGAACAAAGAATTAGGGCTAAGTCACTGGGCCAGTAGTCCTTTCAAAATGAGCTGGAGGTAGAATGCCAACTTGGTTGATTCAGTTTTTATAATCCACATCCTTTTCACTGAAGTTTTCTTCTCTTTAAGCTGAAGACAACCAGGCTAAACAATGTAATACTTACTCTTGGAAATAGGACCCCAGTCGATACTAAAAAGTCATTATAAAATTACTACTCACTGTCCAGGAAGCAATCTGAAAAGAGCTGTACTCAAGAGTTGTTCCAAAAGTAAATATTCCCAATTCATCAGCCCAGTGTTTGTAGAAAAAGCTTAATGCTTTAGCACTCCATGTCTTGCAAGGAGTCAGAGACATGCCCAGCTGGGATTTTGAAGGAAAATTAATAAAGGGACTATTTCTTTACAGAGACAAGGCAAGGGAACACATAGGGGAAGCTGCAGGGGTGGGAAATGGACCCAAAGAGGCGAGTGGAGAAAAGCAATGTAACCAGAATCATGTCAGAATGGCTAGAGGTGTAGACTCTTGTTTCAACTCCTTTATAATGGATGATGCCCAGAGAACCTCATTTATTTAACTGGGAGGAAGAAGGAATAAAGACAAAAAGAGAAGCTTGATAGAAGCAAAAGACTATGCACCTACATACCACCATTTTCACATCGGAAATATAATTGCACACATTCAATAAGGAAATGTATTTCAAGAAGTAATTTAAACTTAAGCTAAACAGTTGGTCTGAAACAAAAGCCAGCTTTCAAGGTGGGATTTTCTTTTCTTCATGTTAAATGTTAAGTTTGGAAGAACACTTCCTAAAATCGTACACTGTTAGTGAAAATTATATGTTGCCGTGGGTGCCGTGAAACAGTCCAGCATATATTCACCCATTAGTGCTCCTCATGGAGAAAAGGAAAATGAAGGTCAACAATAATGTAAAGACATTAAAACTTCAGAGTGATTCCAGAAACCTACACATTCCTAGACTGGAAATTGAACTAGAAGCCAGACTATTTCTTGCCAGCAGGAAGGTTATGAGGTAAGAATGTTCTACGTATCTGTAAAAAAACCTCCTATCCTTAGCAAGATGTGACCAGGATTAAAATACATATATATACATAGACACACACACACACACACACACACACAATAGATGAATTGCTCTGGGACATGCAAGCTACATGTTATATCACAATCTTTTAACTTTTTCAGATTAATTATAAGTTCAAATCCCTATCCCTTCAAATTGGCAGAAAGACATATGAAAAATTTTGAGCTCTCTGTACCCTCCCTTGGACTTCCAATATGCATCTATAGATTGATAGATCAATAGAGAAATAAAACTGACCTTCCAGCCTTTCAGTTTCTGGGCAGAGAAGAGCCTCAGTCTGTGGCTGCCCCACTCGCCATTTG
This sequence comes from Mustela erminea, assembly GCF_009829155.1. NCBI lineage: Eukaryota > Metazoa > Chordata > Mammalia > Carnivora > Mustelidae > Mustela > Mustela erminea. Next base: position 72,086,563 of record NC_045616.1, on the reverse strand, counting down.
GTCTCAGGGCCACAAGATGCCACTGTGAAGCAGTAGTGTCTCACCATCTGTCCAAGCTGTTGAGCCATCTGTGGCCCAAGCCAACAGGCTCTATTTGTTGACGGGCAATGACCTGAGAGCTAAACTCACTTTCAGGCCAAGCCTGGCCATGGGGAGGCTTTGCCTGCCCTTAAGGCCACAACTCCATCCTCATAGGCATCTCCTCAGAATCCTGACCTTCAGAGTGACAACAACTAAGTGAGTTCTGGACTATCTACCTCCAGAGAAGCCTACAACCTTTTCTTCCTCTCACTCCTGGGAGAGAAACCTGTTATTGGATAGAAAACTGGTTCTCAACTCAGATTCAACTGCTCAGAATCATTACTCAAGAGTCAAATGATGGTGGGAAAGGAAAGTTGCTTTATTCAGGAAGCCAGAACCTGGAAAGATGGTGGACTATCATCCCAAAGATCATCTTCCCTGTCTTAGTGAAGCCAGAGGCTTTTAAAGGGGAAAGGACAAGATATGTGGGGGCAGAGGATATTACCTGCAGGAGAAGTTGGGACCCAGGTGCTTAGTCCTATGTTGACACAACCATGAACAGACTTGTTGGCATCAGCAGCAGCTGTTTTAGAATGTAGTCAGGCCTCATCTTCTGGGAAATTTCATTCAGTCCTTCACTCTTCAAGGCCAGTGGCTCAAAGAAAGTGGGTTAATTCTGCTATAGACTAAGGGCCTTAGGTCAGCAAGCAAGGAGTGCATAAGCTTGAAGCAAGTTAACCCTTGAGACGAGTTCGAGTTCTGTTACAAACCTAGGTAGGCCTTTTCCTTTTCTCCTTTCAACACTATAAACCTTGATTAGTTTGTTCTTCTCCCTTTTTAGGAAAATTAGACCTGATTGCCTGAATTGTCTTAAATACAAACAACACAAACACACCACATAAATCCTCTCAATGGCTTTCTTACAGAAGGTTCCACACAATCTACAAGCCTCACCAAAGTGGAAGACCCTCCCTGAGTAAGAAAAACTCAGGCATTAGCAATCTACAGATTTCGGGGGGGGGGGGCACTTCCTTCTGTCCTGATGATTCTGCAAGGAAAAATTAAGCACAAAATTTTTCAGAAGGTCACTCCACTCTACTAAATTCATAATAAGTCTATTTGTTTGCTCATTATTCAAAAAATATTTTTTTAAAGATTTTATTTATTTATTTGACAGAGAGAGAGTTCACAAGTAGGCAGAGAGGCAGGTGGGGGGGTGGTGGGCAGGCTCCCTGCTGAGCAGAGAGCCCAATCCCAGGACTCTGAGATCATGACCCGAGCCGAAGGCAGAGGCTTTAACCCACTGAGCCACCCAGGTGCCCCATCAAAAAATATTTCTTGAGTTCCAACTATGTTTCAGGCACTGTGAAAGTCACTGTGACGGAATAGTGAGAAAAAAGTATTGTCCTGCTGTTAGGGTTTAGAGTCTCAAGTTAACATAATGCAAATCGATGGATTAACCTCTGGAGAAACAGAAAAAGTACAAGACACCAGACCTGTGTTTGAAGGGTGTTTGAACATAGCTAAGATGAGACACGTACATAAACTTATCTGTGCTAAAAAATGAAAAGAGCAAATGGAAGATTCAAAACACAGTTCTAGAAGAGACTCAACTATTGCCAGATTTTAAGAAATGAGAAATCATTTCAGGAGGGATGGGCATTTAAACCAGAACCCGAAGAAGGTAAAGAACCTTGGAAAATGAAAAAAGGGAGGAGACCAGATGCCCAAATTACATGGATTTACAATTAAAAAATGAGAAAATGCCTAATAAATCAGGATGTTCAAAGAACATGTTCAAAGGGGGGCAAAAAAAAACCACTTTAATTTTGCTATTTAAAATACACAGACTCTCATATAAGAGTCTATCATTGCACTCTTTATGGAGCGGCTGTTAGTTATGCTTTCAACCTGGAAGAGTCATGAGATAAAGCCCTGCATCAGGCTCTGCCCTGAGCATGGACTCTGCTTGAGATTTTCTCCCTCTGCCCCCACCCCTTGCTCGAGTCCTTTCTCTCTTTCTTTCTTAAATAAATAAATAAATAAATGAATAAAATCTTTTTAAAAAATGTTGTAGATGGTAGTTATACTTGTGGTGAACATAGCCTAAAGTATAAACTTGTCCAATCACTATGTTGTACACCTGAAGCTAATTTAACATTTTGTGTCAGCTATACTCAGATAAAAATAAATTTAATTTTTAATTTTTAAAAAATTGACATAGACCTAAACGTAAAAAGTGAAACTCTCAGAATTCTAGCAGAAAATAGGAGAAAATCATTTAGACTTTGAAGTAGGCTAAGATTTAAAAATATGACTCCAAATGTTCAACCCATGGAAAGCAAAAGATAAATTGGGACTTATCAAAATTATAAACTTCTACTTCATAGAAAATGCTGTTAAGAATATGAAAAGGCAAGCCACAGACTAGGGGAAAATATTTACAAATCACATTTCTAACAAAGGACTTGCATACATTATATATAAAGAACTCTCAAAACTCAACAATAATGAAACAAACAACCTAGTTTGTTTTAAAGGAATAAAAGTGTGAACAGACAATTAGCCAAAGAAAATATCCAGTTGTAAAATAACCATGTTAGAAGATGCTCAGCATCTCTAATCATTAGTAATATAGAAATTAAAGCACAATATTAAATGAATAGACATTTTCTTAGAATGCTGAGCAAGCAAAAACTTTGACTACATCAAGTTTTGAGAGGATATGGAGCAACTGGAACTCTTATACACTACTGGTGGGAACGTGAAATGTGTAAACACTTTGAAAAATCAGTTTGGTAGTTTTCTATAAAGTCCAGCTTATACTTACCATATGAGTCAGCGATCCCAATCCTAGGCATTTACCCAAGAGAAATAACTACTTGTGTTCATACAGAAACCTCTAAAGGAATATGTATATCAGCTGTGTTCATTCTTGTCAAAAACTGTAGGCAACCCAGATGTTTTCCAGCAGTGAATAAAGAAACAAAATGGGGTTCTTAAATACTTTAGAATATTGCTAAGAAATTTAAAAAGTCAGATTACTGGTTCAAGTAACAACACAAATGAATCTTAAATAAATGTTGCTAAGTGAACGAAGCCAGAAACAAACAGTTGTGAGCCCATTTGAATGACTTTCTGAAAAAGTCAAAATGATAGGAATAGGCAACAGATAAGTAATTGCCAAGGACTGGGGATAGAGGATGAAATGTAACCGTGAAAAAACAGAAGGAGAGAATTTTTGAGGTAATAGAAATATCCCGTATTGTGATTATGGTGGTAGACATGCAGTTCTCCAAACATGTCCAAACCTATGAAAACATACAAAGAGGAAGTTCTTTATGTAAATTTTTAAAAGACCGGGAATAAAGGGAACACAAAATAGAATATAAATTGTACTAAATGAACTGAACTCAAATACAAATAAATACTATAACTACAGTAAAGGGGTTGGGGAAAAAAAGAAATAAATTTAACTTTGAAAAATAATTTTTTTTAAATTATGTTATGTTAGTCACCATACAGTACATCATTAGTTTTTGATGTAGGGAAAATGAAGGGGGAGAATTTGACGTGGAAGATGAACCATGAGAGACTATGGACTCCAGGAAACAAATTGAGGGTTTTAGAGGGGAAGGAGGTGGGGGAGGGTTAGCCTGGTGATGGCTATTAAGGAAGTCATGGATTGCATGGAGCACTGGGTATTATATGAAACACAGTATTTTGATTGGATACTGTAAGACTAAATGCCAAAGAACTATACATGAAAACAGTACTGTTTTTTTTTAAAGATTTTATTTATTTATTTGACAGGCAGAGATCACAAGCAGGCAGAGAGGCAGGCAGAGAGGGAGGAAGAGAGGGAAGCAGGCTCCGTGCTGAGCAGAGAGCCAGATGATGCGGGGGCTCAATCCCAAGACCCTGGGATCATGATCTGAGCTGAAGGCAGAGGCTTTAACCCACTGAGCCACCCAGGCACCCCTGAAAACAATACTCTTGCTGGTAAATTCGTTTCTTGTGAATATGCGTTAGCAATTTCTAAAATACTTTATGTATATGCTGTAATTGAAAAAAATAGGTAAATACAGATCATGAATGCCCTATTTCTCACTGTTGGAGAAAGAAGTTTCAAATAAGTAAAAGGGGAAGTTTCAGATGACCCTATGGGGCTGGACTGGAATCAGAGATGTCGGTATAAACTTATGTATACAGAGACATCGATAACAGAAATAAATGATAAATGTGTGTAATAAGATATTTCAGCATCGCATTTGCCCTGACATGTGGCACTGAAAAGGGCATGGTATTTCTGTGGTGTTCATAACAAAAATGGATAATCTCAATGGAAGCATTGGAAAACATAAGACAAACTTAAATTGAGGGAAATTTGACAAAATAATCCTTCTTCAAAAGTGTATGCTCATGAAAGATCAAGAAAGATCAGGGACCTGCCATAGAATGAAGCCAACTTAGGAAAAATAACAACTAAATGTAATATGAATTCCAGATTGGATACTGTAACAGAAAGAACAAGTAGTAGAAATACTGACGAAATCAGAATAAAGTCTATAGTTTAATTAATAGCATGGTACCTATGTTATTTTCTTCATTTTGATACTATAGTTACATGGTTTTTACCACTAGAGGAAGATGGGTGAAAGGTATGAGGGAATTCAGTACTACTTTTGCAACTTCTCTGGAAATCTAAAATTATTATATATCTAAAGAGTATTTTATTTTATTTTATTTTATTTTTTCAGTGTTCCAAGATTCATTACATATGCACCACCATACCCAGTGCTCCATGAAATACATGCCCTCCTTAATACCCACTACCGGGGTTCACCCATCCGTCCCCCCAATCCCTTCCAAAACCCTCAGTTTGTTTCTCAGAGTCCACAGTCTCTCATGATTCATCTCCCCCACCCCCCGATTTCCCCCAACTCACTTTTCCTTTCCTTCTGCTAATGTCCTCCATGTTATTTCTTATGCTCCAAAATTAGTGGAATCATATGATAATTGGCTCTCTTTGCTTGACTTATTTCACTCAGCATAATCTCTTCCAGTCCCGTCCATGTTGATCCGAAAGTTGGTTATTCATCCTTTCTGACAGAGGAGTAATATTCCATGGTATGTATGAACGATATCTTCTTTATCCATCCGTCTTTTGAAGGACATCTTGGCTCTTTCCACAGTTTGATGATTGTGGCCATTGCTGCTATGAACATTGGGATACATATGGCCCTTCTTTTCACTGCATCTGTATCTTTGGGGTAAGTACCCAGTAGTGCAATTGCAGGGTCATGGGTAGCTCTATTTTTAATTTCTTAAAGAGTCTCCCCACTGTTTTCCAAAGTGGCTGCACCAACTTGCATTCCCACCAACAGTGTGAGAGGGTTTCTCTTTCTCCACATCCCCTCCAACACTTGTTGTTTCTTGTCTTGTTAATTTTGGCCATTCTAACTGGTGTAAGGTGGTATCTCAATGTGGTTTTGATTTGAATTTACCTGATGGCTAATGAAGATGAACATTTTTTCATGTGTCTGTTAGCCATTTGTGTGTCTTCTTTGAAGAAGTGTCTGTTTAGGTCTTCTGCCCATTTTTTGACGTGATTATCTGTTTTGTATGTGTTGAGTTTGAGAAATTCTTTATAGATCTTGGATATCAGTCCTTTATCTACAGTGTCATTTGCGAATATCTTCTCCTAGTCCGTGGGTTACCGCTTTGTTTTGTTGACTGTCTCCTTTGCTGTTCAAAAGCTTTTTATGAAGTCCCAAAAGTTCATTTTTGGTTTTGTTTCCTTTGTCTTGGGAGATATGTCTTGTGAAAGAAATTGGTGTGGCCGATGTCAAAAAGGTTACTGCCTATGTTCTCCTCTAGGATTTTGATAGATTCCTGCCTCATGTTGAGGACTTTTATCCATTTCGCGTTTATCTTTGTGTATGGTATAAGAGAATTGTTGAGTTTCATTCTTCTATAAATAGCTGTCCAGTTTTCCCAGCACCATTTATTGAAGATACCGTGTTTTTTCCATTGGATATTTTTTCCTGCTTTGTTGAAGATTATTTGACCACAGAGTTGCAGGTCTATATCTGGTCTCTCTACTCTGTTCCACTGGTCTATGTGTCTGTTTTTGTGCCAGTACCATGCTGTCTTGGTGATCACAGCTTTGTAGTAAAGCTTGAAATCAGGCAATGTGATGCCCCCAGCTTTGTTTTTCTTTTTCGACATTTCCTTAGCAAGTTGGGGTCTTTCTGGTTCCATACAAATTTTGTTCCAGCATTTTGAAAAGTGCTGGTGGAATTTTGATTGGGATGGCATTGAAAGTATGGATTGCTCTGGTCAATACAGACATTTTAGCAACATTCATTCTTTCTATGAGCATGGAATGATTTTCCATCTTTTTGTGTCTTCTTCAATTTCTTTCATGAGTGTTCCATAGTTCCTCAAGTACAGATCCTTTACCTCTTTGATTAGGTTTATTCCCAGGTGTCTTATTGTTCTTGGTGCTATAGTAAATGGAATCAATTCTCTAATCTCCCTTTCTATATTTTCGTTCTTAATGTATAAGAAAGCAACTAATTTCTGTACATTGATTTTGTATCCTGTCACATTACTGAATTGTTATATGAATCCTAGTAGTTGGGGGGTGGAGTATTTTAGGTTTTCCATAAAAAGTATCATGTCATCTGTGAAGAGAGAGAGTTTGACTTCTTCTTTGACAATTTGGACACCTTTTCTTTCTTTTTGCTGTCTGATTGCTGTTGCTGAAACTTCTAGTTGAGGAAAATTGGAAGGGGAGGTGAACCATAAGAGACTATGGACTCTGAAAAACAATCTGAGGGTTTTGAAGGGGCGGGGGTGGGAGGTTGGGGGAACCAGGTGGTGGGTATTGGAGAGGGCACGGATTGCATGGAGCACTGGGTGTGATGCAAAAACAATGAATACTGTTACGCTGAAAATAAATTTAAAAAAAAACTAAAAAACAAAACAAAACAAAACCTTCTAGTACTATGTTGAACAAGAATGGTGAGAGTGGGCAGCCTTGTCATGTTCCTGAACTCAAGGGAAGGCTGTCAGCTGTTTCCCATAGAGAATGATATTCATTGTGGGTTTTTCATAGATGGAGTTTATGAAGTTGAGGAATGTTCCCTCTATCCCTATACTTTGAAGTGTTTTAATCAGGAACAGATGCTGTATCTTGTCAAATGCTTTTTCTGCAACAATTGAGAGGGCCATATGGTTCTTCTCTCTTCTCTTATTGATTTGTTCTATCTCATTGATTGATTTATGAGTGTTGAACCACCCTTGCATCCCAGGGATAAATCCCACCTTGTTATGGTGGATAATCTTTTTAATGTACTGTTGGATCCTATTAGCTAGGATGTTGTTGAGAATCTTGGCATCCATATTCATCAGGGATATTGGTCTGAAATTCTTTTTGATGGGGTCTTTGCCTGGTTTGGGGACCAGAGTAATGCTGGCTTCATAGAAAGAGTCTGAAGTTTTCCTTCTGTTTCTATTTTTGAAACAACTTCAGGAGAATAGGTATTATTTCTTCTTTGAATGTTTGGTAGAATTCTCCAGGGAATCCGTCAGGTCCTGGGCTCTTCTCTTTTGGGAGGTTTTTGATCACTGCTTCAATCTCGTTACTAGATATTGGTCTATTCAGGTTATCAATTTCTTCCTGTTTCAGTCTTGGAAGGTTATAGGTTTCCAGGAATGCATCCATTTCATCTAGGTTGCTTAACTTATTGGCATATAGTTGTTGATAATAATTTCTGATGATTGTTTCTATTTCCTTGGTGTTAGTCATGATCTCTCCCCTTTCATTCATAATTTTATTAACTTTTCTCTTTTCTCTTGGATTAGTCTGGCCAGTGGTTTATCGATTTTACTAATTCTTTCAAAAAACCAGCTTCTAGTTTTGTTGATGTGTTCTACTGTATCTCTAGTTTCTAACTCATTGATCTCTGCTCTAATCTTAATTATTTCCCTTATTGTGCATGGGGTTGGCTTAATTTGTTGTTCATTTTCCAGTTCTTCGAGATGTAAAGAGATTTGGTGTATTCAGTATTTTTCAGGTTTTTTTGAGGGAAGCTTGGATGGCTATGTATATTCCTCTTAGGACCACTTTTTTCCTATCCCATAGGTTTTGGACCAATGTGTCTTCATTCTCTTTGGTTTCTATGAATTGTTTAAGTTCTACTTTGATTTCCTGGTTGACCCAAGCATCCTTAAGCAAGGTGGTCTTTAGCTTCCAAGTGTTTGTTTTCCTTCCAAACTTTTTCTTGTGGTTGAGTTTCAGTTTCAAAGCACTGTGGTCTGAGAATAAGCAGGGAATAATCTCAGTTTTTTGGTATCAGTGGAGCCCTGATATGTGACCCAGTATGTGGTCTATTCTGGAGAAAGTTCCATGTGAGCTCAGGAAGAATGAGTATTCTGTTGTTTTAGGGTGGAATGTTCTGTATATATCTAAAAGGTCCATCTGGTCCAATGTGTCATTACTAAGAGTGGCATGTTAGGATTCCCTACAATTAATGTGTTCATATCAATATGACTCTTTATTTTATTAACAGTTGGCTTATGTAGTTGGCTGCTCCCATATTGAGGGCATAATATTTATAATTGTTAGATCTTCTTGGTGGAGAGATCCTTTAAGAATGATAGTGTCCTTCTGTATCTCCAACTACAGCTTTAGCTTAAAATAGAATTTATCTGATATGAGAATTGCCAACCCAGCTTTCTTTTGAGGCCCATTGGCATGAAAAATAGTTATCCATCCCTTTACTTTCAGTCTGGATGTATCTTTAGGTTCCAAATGCATCTCTTGTAGACAGCATATGGATGGGTCCTGTTGTTTTATCCAGTCTACAACCCTGTGTCATTTTATGGGAGCATTTAGGTCACTCACATTGAGAAAAAAGTTTTTATTGACATCATGTTTCCTGAGAAGTCCTTGTTTCTGTAGATTGTCTCTGTAAGTTTCTGTTCTATGTCACTCTTGGGTTCTTCCTTCTTTCATAGAAACCCCCCCTCTTAATATTTCTTGTAGTGTTGGCTTGGTAGTGACATACTCTTTTAAACCTTGCCAGTCTTGGAAGCTCTTTACCTCTCCATCCATTTTGAATGTCAGCCTGGCTGGATGAAGTATTCTTGGCTGCATGTTTTTCTCATTTAGTGCCCTGAATATGTCTTGCCAGTCCTTTCTGGCTTGCCAGGTTTCTGTAGACAGGTCTGATGTTATTATGATGGTCCTTCCTCTGTACATAAGGAATCTTTTCCCCTTAGCTGACCTTAAGACCTCTTGTCTAAAATTATTTGTAAATTTCACAATTAAGTGTCTGGAGGTATTTCTAGACTCATTGATCTTCGGGGGTGTCCTTTCTGCCTCTAGGACATGAACACCTGTTCCATTCCCCAGAATTTTCATCCAGAATTTTTCAACTATATCTTCTAGTCTTCTCTCTTTCTCCACTCCCTGACCTCAGGGATCCCAATAATTCTGACATTGGAACACTTCATGGCATTATTTATTTCCCTAATTTTGTTTTCATGGCTTCTAAGTTGTTTGTTCCAGGCCTCTTCCTGATCCTTCTCTTCTATCAGTTTGTCTTCTAGATCACTAATTCGATCTTCTGCCTCAGCTACCTTAGCTATTAGAGTATTTAGACTAGATTGGATCTCATTGATAGCATTTTTTAGTACTGCCAAATCAGCCCTCACTTCCACCTGTAGAGTTTCTATGTTGCCACTAATGGTCTTCTCTAACCTAACCATTGCCTGGATAACTGTTACCCTGAATTCCCTTTCTGACATACTCTTTATATCTATATCCAATAGTTCTGAGGGAGAGGACACAGTCTCTGAATTTTTCCTCTGTTGGGTGTTCCTCCTCCTAGTTATTTTGGTGAGACATATGGCTGAATATATCAACCATGGTCTAGGTAAGTTTCACCACTGAAAAGGTTGGAGCAGCACTTGGACTTCTTCTGGACAGGTGTTGTCATGTTGATAGTGGGAAGGACATCAATTTTAAGTTCCTTCTAGCTGGTGCTTGGTGTCCATGGGTCAGAGGAGGAGTAGTCACTTAAGCTCCCACCTCCATTACTTGTCTGTCTTATGTGCATGGTGGACACCTGTGCAGAACAGATGGATAAGTGGCCAGGGGAGTTTGGCAGCAACTTGCAGGGCCTGATGGACAGTTGCCACTTCTTCCCTGTGGCTACAGTCTTCTGGACAATGTCCGGATCCTCGGGGGGGGGGGGCCCACCCCAGTACATTCAGCTGCCAGAATGGCTACTTCAGAGCCTCCCCATGCCATGCCAGGCTGCTGCTGCAATATGCAGGGACCCGCTTCTAAAGTGGCTTTTAAAATACCAGAAAGGAAATAACGCCAAGTGAGTTAGGCCATGTAGCCAGAATGGAGTACAGCATCTTCAGCCTCAGCAGCCAAGTTTATAGACTGATACATAACCTTGACCATAAAAACTGGGGGTCAAGTTGAGGACAGATCTCAAAGAATCTGTAGCTAAATCTGTGGCCCAGATAACCAAAGCATGGTATATGGAATGAGGGACAATTAAAGGGGAGTACATCACTATTTAGCTCAGGAACACAAAACATATGTTGAAGTGTCCTTTCACAGCAAGGTCTTCACAGGCAGCCATAATGGATTAATGGGCCACATCAGTAACTCAGAACCTAAATGATGTAGCCACTCAGGCAAATTCCACTGTGGATTTAATTCCTTCTCATCTCTTTTAGGAAAGACCATCCTTTCTCTTTAAGCTTCATCTCCCACTTTCTCCAGGCTGGTTTCCCATTATCTCTTTTTCTGGAGTCTTTCTGGTCTCCCCTCTTCGGTGTATTAATTACTGCTGACTCCCCGTAAGTGGTCTTACAGCCACAGTCATGGCACTATGCCATGCCACCTGTGTCTAGTACAGGCCAGTAGCTTAGTCACTGCTTCCCGTCACCAGCTTCCTCACTTAATTCTGCTTGCTTGAAATAAACTTACTAATATGCCATTTATATCTCATTGCCCCACTGTTCAAGAAGCCACAATAATTTCCTTACATCTATTCCACTGTGAATTACAGATTCATAATGGAATTTATAAATTCTTCTTAGCTTATCCTAAATCTAATCTTATAACTTTATTCTTTTTAATATGCCAACAAAATCTAATTATACCTACTGCTTTACTTCTCCCCCATAAGTCATTAATCTCTGCATCCAAGCAGTTCCTTCTCTTATCTGCTGAAGCCAATCCTCCAGCCCTAAAGGTCAAGCTCATCTCACTTCATGCAAAAGACACAAGGAGCCAACTCCCTGGATCCCTTTAAATTCTCTCTATACTAAGCTTCTCATGCAAACTGTATCCCCTATACCACTTACATTGGGTTATTTTTCATTTCATTCCACTTAATTGTTTGCTGTGTGTAATCTTGTCTCTACGGCTAACATATTATGGAAATAAATTTTTAATGGATTATAGCTACATATAAAATGCATCCCACATGACAAAACATATTTGCTTCAGCATCTCAAAAGTTATAACAAACGCAGTATGAATTTTCTGTAGAAATAAAGTATTCTGAGCATTGATTAAATTTTTCATTTTTATATCAGTTTTATTTTTATATCATGCAAGGTATGAAAATTCATGACAGAAAAAAATGCTAAATAATCTTTAATCCTACCACAGAAAGATAAACATTATTAATATGTAGATATATATTCAAGACTTTTTCTTATTCATATGCCCAAGTATTTTTTTTTAAGTTTTTTTTTTTTTTTATTTGACAGAGAGAGATCACAAGTAGGCAGAGAGGCAGGCAGAGAGAGAGAGAGGAGGAAGCAGGCTCCCCGCTGAGCAGAGAGCCCGACACGGGACTCGATCCCAGGACCCCGAGACCATGACCTGAGCCGAAGGCAGCGGCCCAACCCACTGAGCCACCCAGGCGCCCAAGTATTTTTTAATATACAGATATTTTGTAACTTGCTTTTCTCAAAACACAGTACATGTATGCTTATACATCATTTTGAGTTATTACATAGTATTCTATTATATGGATTACCATAATGAATTCACCCAAACCCCAATTACTGAGATCTCAGCTCTAACCATCATCTCTTTGGACAGGTCTTCCCTGACACAATAAAATACAGCTCCCTGTCCCCACTGCTAGGGTCGCTCACAAGAACCCTCTTATTACAATACTCTGTTTTGTTTTTTAGAGCCCTTTATAAGTATTTAAGTGTCTTGTTTAAAAAATAAAGGATAGATACAAGGATCTTGTTTATTTATTCATTAACTTGTGAACTGTGTCTTCCCACACTAGATCCCATTAGAGCAAATATTGTGTCAATACCGTGATCTCCAGTGCCTAAAAGTGTGGGACACATTATATGAACTCAATAAATATTTCTAAACAAAGTGAGTAAAAAGGATGGATTGATGGATGGTTGGATGGATGGACAGATGGACACATGGTTGGCTGATGGATGAAATAGCTCGCTGACTGGCTGAATTAATTATATTCTAGGCACGCAGATATTTCCCTCAGATTTGGTACTATTTCTACCACTTCTTTCAGTAATTCCTCAAAATATCTAGCTTGCTAATGGAAGATTTAGCTCATTAGCCTCACTGATAAAATTTTTGTGAGTATTTTTTCTTTTTTCTCTTTTTTATTAGTATTAGGAATTTAGGAAAGATGAGAATTAAATGTGGGAACTCAGCTAATTATCAGAAACTAGAAAATGCTCATACAACTTTATAAAGTTTTCCATTTTCCATTTAAACATATTAGATTGGAGGCGTGAGGGAAACAACCAACTACTTGTAACATTAAATTTATTAGGGTGTATAGGGCAGCAAGGACAGGTGTATTTCAACAAAATCATCATCTGTCATGACACAGAACAGGGTCTAATCTTGTAACTCCTAAAAAAAAAATGACATGGTCTAATCATATAACTCCTATTAACAAAATAATTCCGTATAAAAATGAAATAACTTGTTTCACTTAAGTGAGTCCACATCTCTAAACAGCTTTTAAAGACACAATTACCACACAGGTAGGACAGTAGGAGATCGAAATTGTATTTGTCCAAAAACACACCAACTTATCTTCCCACTCTTTGTTGAGATCTCCTGTTTGTTCTTGGGTTATTCCATGGATTGGTCATCATCCTCATTGAACATCTCCAAGAATGTGGTTTGTCATTCACAAACTTGGATTTGAAACATCCTTTACCTTCTGTAAGTTGATTTCTGCGCTGCGGTTACACATGTCTCTCCCGACACACGCAGTGCCTGTTCTGCCCATGACAGGGTTTTGTTCAGGTTTCCAGAGACAGTGTTAACCTTGTCATCTCTGATAGTCCTTTTTAACTCTTGCAAGATCTAAAACGATGTCTTTGTATGATATAGCTATCTGAAATATGGATCAATTTGTTTCTAGCCCATTTATACTTTCTATTTTTGCTGAGTTCTAACTTGTTCCCTCAAACAATACCTTTTCAAGGGCATCCTCTGAAAGCCACTCATGAATTAGGGGCAGTGCCAATCATTCTTATAGTTCTGTATGACTTCTTCATCCACTGCTGTGCTGGTTTCCAGAATAAGCCAGCGGAGGATAAGTGGAGACCAAGAGTAAAGTTGTATTGGCCTTTTCTCACTCTCACCCACAGGGTAGAAGCTATGCCACATATGATACACTCTGCTCTAAAGCCCCAGACCCATAAAGTTGTCATCATGAACCACACACGGCATCTTAACATCTGAGGAGGTTTCTGGGTGCCATCAGTTTTTTCTCTGACCTCTTGTATTCCTGGGTATCTGTATTTTAGAATTGCCCATTGGGTTTTCTCAGTTTACTTTCATAATAGTAATTTCTCAGGCTTTCCTCAAGACCCAATAATCAGAATCTCCAGGGGGAGTGCAGTCATTCATATATGGGTATCCCCCACTTTGGCATCAGACCACTTCACTTTTATTTAAGACCTACATTAGGACCTGGTCTCACCAACCAGAAGAAATCTGAAGCGGATTTTCACTTTTACACACACACACACACACACACACACACATACACACACGAAGAATGCAGAGTGGAAATTTCCTTCAGCCTGTTTTGCAGTGAGCCCTTCCAGAGGCAGAGTGCACCTCAACAGAGGGGTTGAGCCCCCAATCTCCTTTCCCAAGGAACTCCCCTCAGTATCTCAGGATCCAGCTGCCGTAGCTTGGAACTGTGTCTGTGTGCTTCCGTGCTTTGTCTCAATTTTTGTGTGTGTGCCTCTGTCAGCAAGGTATATCCGAAGTTCTCAGAAAAGCCTGAGAGGTTATTTTGGGGGTCCCAGAATGCTCAAAAAATTTTCCATATAAATTAATGATAATTGCATCTTCACTTTATGCCATTTTGTCTTAGAAAACTTTTCATAGGAATGCTGTACTTTCAGATAGCTGGGGAAAACCTGTATTTAGAAGCTTCCCTGGTAATTCAAATTAGCGAGGCTTTAAAACAACTGTTAGAAGGTAAGTACTTAAAAACAAACCCTTCTATCTTCAACACATTCCTTGAGCAGATAACTTGAGAAGTTTTGATCACAACTTACTTTCTAGCCATTCAATTAAATCAATAGCTTGGAAATACTGGTGTGGGGTCATTTCACCCCTTGATTTTCCTCACCCCCTGACCTTTCTCTAGGCATTTTGCCCACCTCCCACTAAGCTGGAAATTGTTCTCCTATACATTTGGACATTGACAGCCCTCATCATTGAAGACTTTCCTCTCTGCTGCTAGGTCACCTTCATCTCCCCATGGATACTCACTCTAGAATTCACTACAGTCCATAGCCAAACTAACAAATGTTTCACTGCAGAAAACTTATGAAGACGCTGTGCCTCTTTGGTGTATCCGCAGTGTTATATACCTAGCAGAAACTTCGTACATGTACTTAGAACAAATCCTACTCCAATCTGTAGACCCTAAATTTTAGAAAAACTTTAACTGACAAATGAGGGATTTGATAATGCAGGATGGATGGCTTTGTTATTTTTCTCTGTACATCCACTTTCAAAGATCTGTACGAACTGTTGGAAAACATTTCAATAAACCCTATTCTAGATGGTCAGCATTTATACACAGTTTAGAGGACAGCTTTACTTAATTTGAAATGAATTACCTCAAGTACTAAAACAGAAGGTATTATTTTATAATACTAGCAGTTTCCAAGCTTAAAGGTATTAGTTTCTGACCAAAATAACCTGGTAGGAGCAAATCTATGATGAAAATGACAGTGGATTTCTCCTCCAGGTTAAATATTCTGAAAAACACAGACACTAGGATCCAAGGTTATTACCAGTTACCAGGCAGCAATGTTAGTTCCATTTCTCATTTAATCCTACACTTTGAGTGATGGCATTCTGTGATAAACGCATTTATTATTCAATAGCAAAAAGAGGATGGAGGTCTTCCAGAGGAATAACACGGAAAGCCATATTGCTTGAGTTTTCTCAGTTTCGGCATGGCTACATTAGGAGAATTTACAGGATCACTTTCAGATTTATTTCCCTTGAACTATGACGAATGCTAAATATAAACTTAGACTTAAAACAATTGAATTCTAGGTCAATACAAATATTTTTAATTAAAAATGATGATCCGAGATTATTCAGTGTTTAATAATAGAATGAATGGCAACCTTATTCCTCTTGGGTTTTTCATATACTGAGATTTTTCATATTACTGAGGAGACGGGAAAAGCAAAGTAAAGACAGAATAGGCCTTTTTGTGCACTAGCACTGCTAGCCTGTTTTTCTCCGGGGAACATGAAGCTCCACCTCTGAATTCCACTCCTACCATTAGATTGGTAGATATATTTCTGTATCAGAGGCGTCAACATTCTGTGGACAGGGAATTGGAATCACTAATCAGTCATGTAAACGTAAGATAATCACTTAAATTCCCTGTGTCTGTTTTGCAACTAGGCATATTTATTTGTAAACTCTTCCATTTCTACATGCCAGGGATGGAATAAGATTTATATGACATTCTAAGTGTAAAAGCTCATAGAAAAGTTAATCAGCATTATAAAAACAAGCTAGAGCTTATGACATTTTTGATCTGGGTCTCTTCTGTCCTCTTTTTTGGCCATAAAGTTTCCTTAAATTTTTTTTCTTCCCAACACAGGAAAAGGTGATCATATACCCATTCATCTAGATCAAGGTTTCTCAATCTGGACACTAAGGATATCTGAAGTCATATTTAGTTGTGGGGCTATACTGTGCTTTGCAGGATGTTTAATACCTTCTCTGGTACTTACCCACTAGAAGCCAATTGTACCCCCCAGTGGCAATAATGAAGGATCTCTCCAGACATTGCCAAATGTCACAGGGAGGGGGGAAACAAATGACCCCCAGCTGAGAACCACTGACTTAGATTCAATTTTTAACATGTGGGCATAAAAATTATTTTGTTAAAAGTACACCCTACGTTAATAAGATATGCTTAAGTATGCCAAATAATAAGTTACATGTGTATATATGTAAATGTTCATAAAAAAAGATCTGTGATAATGGTGTCAAACCCATGATTAGCACACTAGATGTTCTTAAAATATGATTAAGAAGGTAAGAGGCATGTTAAAACAAGCATCATGAAAAGTCACACAACAAAAAAATACCAAGGTAAGAGCACAATATTATAAATGCATATTTGAATATGATCAGATGTCATATCATCAAAGCTTAAATGCAAAATAAGAAACAGATAATTAGGTCAATTTAAAGTTAATCTTCTTCCTAAATTGCTAAAGCAAAAATTGTAATGTCATCAGATGACACCAGTCAAGTGTGTGTGTTTGAGATGATCAAGCCTTAATTATTAAACAATGAAGAATGAGAACAGGGACACCTGGGTGGCTCAGTGGGTTAAAGCCTCTGCCCTCGGCTCAGGTCATGATCCCAGGGTCCTAGGATCGAGCCCCACATTGGGCTCTCTACTCAGCGGGGATCCTGCTTTTCCCTGTCTCTCTCTGACTGCCTCTCTGCCTACTTGTGATCTCTGTCTATCAAATAAATAAATAAAATATTTAAAAAAAAAAAAAAAGGAATGAGAACAACAGCCCAGACTCTCAACATTTTCTGAATTTCATAGTTGGTTCTTAAAGTCCCTATCATTTGATGACACTCTGTCAGAGCTGAAATGTAACAAAAGAAAAAAGTATCATTTCCTCACATTTTATGGGTTTTATTACTATTGTTTTGGCAGCTCAAGGATACCAGCCATCTGGTTTCTCTGGAGAGGCTTAAGAGTGGTAACTGTGTGGTCCACTGTGAAAACCATCCTGAACTGAAAGCAATGAAAAGCTCCCTGACCCCACTAGAGCCAAAGATTAGGGAGAAAGGGAGAGAGAAGGTGAGAGAGAGAAAGAGAATTCAAGGTCAGGCAAAGGCAAAGCAAAGACAAAAAGCGAAGAAAACAGATGCCTCATTTTCTGGTATTTTACCAGTTAATAAGTTCATTCATAAATCTTAATTATCTTATTCCTTTAAAATAAAAGCTCTATTTTATGAATCATAATAGTTTGTAAATGTCCTCTTCTCCCTCACACATTTGAAAAAGTCATTAGAAACAGCTGGATAAGTCGGACTTCTACTTAACTGTCTTCTGTTTCATACAATTTAAAAAAACAGGAGTATGAAATCTAATATTAGATATAATTTTTCTCCTTATTCTCTACCTGCAAAACAATGAACAACCCAATCACATGTTTTGCCTTGAGTAAAAGTCCAGTAACATTTGTTAAGTAGGTACTATAGAAAAGAGTTTTTCTGGGTGCCTGGGTGGCTCAGTGGGTTAAGTCTCTGCCTTCGGCTCAGGTCATGATCTCAGGGTCCTGGGATCGAGCCCTGCATCAGGCTTTCTGCTCAGTGGGGAACCTGCTTCCTCCTCTCTCTACCTGCCTCTCTGCCTACTTGTGATCTCTGTCAAATAAATAAGTAAAATCTTTAAAAAAAAAAAAAAGAGTTGTTCTAAATATCTCCAGATATTATCCTGTTTAATCTCAGCATGAGGTTAGGAGAAATTGGTTATATTTTGAGAAGTACACTTGAATATGGGGAATCTTTTGCCATAAGATGTTAATTTAATAGTGGTACTCAAGACTGAATAAAAGGAGAAGTGAGTAAAAAGATGGAATATAAGGTAATATAGGAAGCTGGAACAATCATGCAATCATGAATTAAAGGCATGAACTAAAACCTAAAACTGGAATGTGGGAAATTAAAAAAAAAAATAGGAAGAGCATATATGAGAGACCTAGAGGTAGAGCAATAGGGTTTGGCAACCAGGGAGAGTTGGGAAAGAACCACAAAATAAGCTAGGAGTTAGCCATTCGCATGGATCTGGTTTAGTACAAAGCCAGACGTCTAGTATCAGCAGATAACTCAAAACCTGAGCTGCTTGACAGTTTAAGAATACCTGTTCTAAAATCGCTAGTATAATTTTAGCTGTATTAACTATTCTAGACCTTATGTACCTTGACAACATCATTGCCCTCACTCCTATCACTTGTTATCTTACTTCTTGAATAAAAAAATTATCAGGCATAAATTCTCTCCTATTTGTCAAAGCTTCAATAGTGAAGGATTCTACATATTCTTAGAGGCAATGGTGAAGTGGAGGAAATCAGAGCAACCGCCAGCCCTCGAAGGGACCCTTATGTTTGATTTCCCATTCTCTTGATTTCAAACCATGCCAAAGGTGGTGATGGAGGAAGCCAGGCCAGAAGGGACCAAAAAAGAGGTCATATCTAGACTAGTGTAAAGACAGCTCAAACTCCAAGGCTACTCTCAGCAGGTACCACTTACAGCCTCCAATTCCATGCAATTTCATTTGGCTCCCAGGTAGCAGATTCTCCAGCACAAGTGTGCTTTCATTTTAACTGTTGACCTGCGTCATCAACTGACCTGTGGCATCAATATGACCTGTGGCACATAACTCTCAAATGAAATCACTGACAGGTTGATCCTCATACAATAGCTTCCTTTCTTCCCAAAGCTGGATTCTCTCTACCTCTTCATATGTCTCCCTTCATCTCCTGTCTCACAGAAAGTCTCCACCTCAGAGCTCAATCCTTCAACCTCTTGCCTTCTTTAAGACTTGGCTCCTTCAGTGACCCCCTCATTCACAAGAATCTTCAGTTCTTCCTGCCTTCAATCTTTCTTCTTTGTTGCTTCCATTTGCGCAGTCTCTAGAGACATACTTGGGGCTCCTTTTCTCTGAAAGAAAAAGATATGTTTATGTCTCTCATGAAAGCACAGCACAGCCTATTATGTTAGCTAGCATTCCTCATGCAGTGCCTGCACCACCTCTCTGTGTCCCCACACCTCTTACCCCAGAGCTGCTTTCTTTCCTTTTAAGACTAAAATTAGGACATCTGGGTGGCTCAGTCAGGTAAGCATCTGCCTTCAGCTCAGGTCATGATCCCAGGGTCCTAGGATCGAGCCACACGTTGGGCTCCCTGCTCAGCGGGGAGTCTGTTTCTCCCTCTGCCTCCCCGCCCCCCCACCCGTGGGCTCTGTCTTCTCTATCCCTTTCTCAAATAATGAACAAAGCCTTTAAAAAAAAAAAAGACTAAAATTGAATTCTGGACATTTATCAAAGGCCTGTTTCTGCTCTCCCAAAGTAGCACCTTCTGTTCTTCAATTCCCTATTTCTAGTCTATTCCAATCTTCCCCCATCTCCCAATGTGGGTTCCTCTCCAACACCATTTTTCACACTCAGCCCATCTCCCAGGCCTCTCAGCACTTTCTTTGCAGCTCTGTGTTATTAATCATTACTGTTTCAGTCCTTCCTCCATTATACTCATCTAAGCTATTCTACTGCAATAGCCATCTAAATATGCTACAGAATTCTTTTTTTTTTTAAGATTTTTATTTATTTATTTGACAGACAGATCACAAGTAGGCAGAGAGGCAGGTAGAGAGAGAGGGGAAAACAGGTTCCCCACTGAGCAGAGAGCCCAATGCGGGGCTCGATCCCAGGACCCTGGGATCATGACCCGAGCTGAAGGCAGAGGCTTTAACCCACTGAGTCACCCAGGTGCCCCTGCTAGAGAATTCTTAAATAATCTCATGTAGTAATATAGGAAAGTTCCTTGGCCATTTGTCCTCTTATTGTTATCTACTTACATGTATGAACACACAAGCTTGGAAGACTGTCATTGGAAAAGCATGGTACAGATAATTTCATTTCCCTTGGGACAAATTATACATGTAATACCCATGGTAATACACCAAATCACAAGGTATTCATTCTATAGTCCTCATTTCAATTGTCCAAATGAAAAAGGAAAGTCATCATTGTATCTCATGATTCCAGTCAACTTAGTCAACTTTCTGTCTGCTTCTGGTCTGGCTTGTTCCTCCACAACCTTTAGCATAATCCAAAACTGAAAGAACGGGAAATAAAATTTGCAAGTCAGAAACTTCCTTAGGGAGACATGTAGTGCAGATTTTGAGAGCCTAATGGGGAAAGCATAATGAAAGAAAAGGAGACCTCAAAGAAAGCAAAAGCCATTGAAAATCAATTGTGTCTATTTATAATTTTCCCAAAGACCCAAAGATGTGGCTCAGGGGCATTGTTGTGAACGCACTCTATAAAACTAAAGCCAGAGCAAAACTAAGTCTCTGAACTAAGGCATCAGTGATGGGCACAAGGCTTCCTCCTGGCTGCCCAGTATTGTTCAGAATATACAAGGAAGATGTGACATCTTGGCCTATGTTCATCTCTTCCCAGCAGGTTCATGACCTTGACCAAAATGAAGAACAGCTGGTAGTCACTTCATTTATCTAATGCAGCCTCACTGATGGGATAGTTTATATTTTATTTTGATATATTGATCAGAACATACTAACTTCTGCACAAACAACCTAAAAATAACCTTAGTTTAATTAAATTAAACTCAGCTTTCATTTATGTTAGTATCACAGTCAAAACCTGGTTGGTGGGGAGGGGGATGGGGAAGACTGATCTACCTAGAGAATTAGAGATCCAGCTCTTTACAAATGTCACCTCATACTCCTCTCTGACCAGGGAGTCCTCTTCATTTACCTACCAAATGAGAAAAGAAGATCATTCGGGAGCTCTTTACAGTCAAACCCTCAAAGTGGTGATATCATTCTGAACATATTACATTAGCCTGACCCACCCTGATAGTCACACCCTACAAGAAGAAAGACTGGAAAATGTAGTTTAGCTATGTACTAAGGAAGAAAAGGTTTTAAATATTGACGATGACCACAAATGTGCTCTGATACATTATTAAACCATAATAAGATGTTTTTACAACCAAAAGAAAGCATGAACACTAATGTTAACATCATCAATGATTATCTGGTTGTTTCTAGAATTGTGGTGACCCACTCAGATCCTTTACAGTAACTAAAATTCATTAGGATGTTTCTTACACCTCCATGCATGGTCAATCCCTCCTAAACCTTAAACAACATGTGCATGTTCATAAATAGGACATCATTACACATTTGCAATGTGGTATCAAAACTGGACAGAGCTATAACAGAAACTGAAAACTACAGACTGATATCCCATATAAATATAGATATAAAACCCTCAAAAATACTAGCAAATCCATTCCAGCAACATATAAAAAGAATTATAGATCATGACTAAGTGAGATTTAGTCCAAGAATCTAAGGTTGGTTTCACACCTGAAAACAAATTAGTGTAATACACCATATCAATGGAATAAAGCAAAAAAATGCACATAATCATCTTAATTGATCAAGAAAAAGCATCTGATAAAATCCAACACACCTTCATGATAAAAACACTAAACAAAGTAGGAAAATAAGGAAATTTCCTCAACCTGATAAAGCACAACTATAAAAAACCCAGAGTGAACAACATAGAAAACCGTGAAAGCCTGAGTGCTTTCCCAACATGACCATCTTCTGGTAAGATTCTAGCATCCGGCATATAGAAAAAACTTCCACAACTCAATAACAACAAGACCATCTGAGTTTAAAAGTGAGAAAAGAACTTGAATAGCTATTTCTCTAGATAGGATATGCAAATAGTCAACAAGCACATGAAAAGATGCTCAATATCAATGGTTATTAGAGAAAGGCAAACAAAAACCACAAAGAGAGAGCACCACCGACAAACTAAGACGGCTACCATCAAAACACAGATACTAACAAGTCCTGGCAAGGAGACATTGAAAGGGACCCCTTTACATAGTTGGTAGGAATGCAGAAAAGCAGTAAGTTGCAGCCACTTTGGAAAACATTTTTTAAGTTCCTTAAAATCTTAAACATATGGCTGGCACATGACTCAGCAATTCTACTCCTTCCTTTATACCCAAGATTATGAAAACATTCCCACGCAGGAATTTGTACACAAATGTTCACAACAGCATTATCCATAATAGCCAAAAAGTGCAAACAACCCAAATGTTCATTAATAGATGCATTAATAAAATGTAGTAAAGCTATAAAATTAAATATTATTTGGCTATATAAATATACCTAATACATCTATATATAAATATGCATATATTTTATATATATAAATATACCTAAAATATATATAATATATATATTTTATATATGTAAATGTACCTAAAATATCTAAATATACCTAACACAACATGGATAACCTTTAAAACATTATTCTAAGTAAAATAAGCCCTTTACAAAAGACTATATATTATATGAAATGTCCTTAATGGGCAAAGTCAGAGACAGAAAGTAGATTAGTAGTTGCCTGGGGTTCTGGGTTTAGTGGGAAATACGGAGCACCTGTTAACAGATTCATGCTTACTTGGGGGAATAATAAAAATACTCTAAAATGGGGGCACCTGAGTGGCTCAGTGGGTTAAAGCCTCTGCCTTTGGCTCAGGTCATGATCCCAGGGCCCTGGGATTGAGCCCCACATCCAGCTCTCTGCTCAGCAGGGAGCCTGCTTTCTTGCCTCTCTGCCTACTTGTGATCTCTATCTGCCAAGTAAATAAATAAAATCTTTAAAAATAAATTTTTAAAAAAAACCTCTAAAATGGATTGCAGTGATGGCTGCCCAACTCTGTGAATGCACTAAACCCCTTGGTGGGTTTAGTGGGTTAATGAAAAGAATGTGAATTATAGCTCAATAGACCTGTTTTCAAAATAAAACTAATATACAACATAGCAAGATGTCAGTGGTAGCATAGTAGGATGTTAAATTCAGAGTGACTTGGCTTGCCAAGCTAATTCTTTTGTTTATTTGTTTGTTTGTTTGTTTCCACTATGTACTGTATATGCCAGAGTCTGGGGATTATAGGACTATATGACACTAGTAAGACCCCTTTCAGGGCTTCCCATGACCTCACCCCTAACAGGCTAAATACAAATATTTTCAACCTAAATGAGTCTGCTGTCAAGAACTGAGAAAATTCTAGAATTTGAGCACACAGATCCTTAAATCTTCAATTTCCTAATATTTCCTGTTGGAAATTTACCCTTTATAGATTTCATAGTAAATTGTATCAGATTTAAGATTTATTTCTTCAAGTGTTCATTTTCACCAACCCTCAACCTCTGGTAACTTTTTCAAGACGTCTACTTAAATGTTACTTTATCTGTGGGCCCTTCCTTGAGCATCCTATAAAAAATAGGAACACTAGTGGTGCCAGGGTGGCTCAGTCAGTTAAGTGTCTGCCTTTAGCTCAGGTCATGATCCCAGGTTCCTGGGATAGAGCCCTGCATAGGACTCCTTTCTCAGTAGGGAGCCTGCATCTCCCTCTCCCTCTGCCTGCCGCTCCCCTGCTTGTGCACTCGCTCATTCTCTGTCAAATAAATAAATAAAATTCTTTAAAAAATAGGAACACTCTTCCCTCCATCTCAGGACATGCTATATATCATATACTTTTTTTTCCCATAATGCTGATCACCATCTGATATATCAGTATGTGTGTGTGTGGGGGGGGGGTTGTTAATTTTTTCTTTCCTTCTCTGGAATGTAAACTTCTTAAGGCATGAGACTGTATTGGCTAGCCTTTTCAGCATGACAAATGACCTTCAAATTTTAGTGCCTTAAAATAACAACCATCTATTTTGTTCATAAGTCTGTGCTTTGACAATTTGGTAACAAATGAAGGTGGGAGGCTTCTCTGGAGTTAGCTGTGCTCACTTTTGCATCTGTAGTCAGCATCTGAGTCACTTGAGGTCTGGCTCATCCATGATGGCCCTGGCTAGGATGAATCTTCTGGTGGTCTCCAGCAAGTGAGCCCAGGCTTGTTTACCTGGTGGTTGTGCAGAATTCTGAAGGAGCATGTGGAAAAGTGCAAGGCCTCATACGCTGCATGGTCACATCAATCTGGCATGTTTTATTGGTTAAAGCAAGTCACAAGGCCAGTCTAGCGAGAAAGCCTCCAGACCTTTGTAGGAGAAGCCAAAAGTCACGTTGCAAAAAAAAAAAAAAAAAAAAGTGGACACATGGAGGGCAGTAACTGTGGTTACTACCACAAACACTTCATCTGCTTGGTTCACTGATGTCTTTGAAGCACGTAGAACAGTGTCGGGCCCACAGGTAGTCCTGAAATATTTTTTTTTAAGATTTTATTTATTTATTTGACAGACAGAGATCACAAGTAGGCAGAGAGGCAGACGGGGATGTGGGGGAAGCAGGCTCCCTGCTGAGCAGAGAGCCCGATGCGGGGCTCAATCCCAGGACCCTGCGATCATGACCTGAGCTGAAGGCAGAGGATTTAACCCACTGAGCCACCCAGGCGCCCTGGTAGTCCTGAAATATTAGTTGAACGAATGAATGAATCATCTGCCCACTATTCCTGAACAAGAGGCTGTCCCAGAAACTGTCCCTTCTCCATTGCAAATCCTTACAATGCAACATCTGTTTGCAAGAACCCACATTGTGAATATTTACAACTGGAGTCCTGTCTCTCCTGTTCTGTTCAAGTTACAATCAGCTTCCACTACTGCTTTCTCTCTTACTGGTTCTCATAACGTCACCCTAATTATTCCCAGAAACAGTGAAGCATACTAGATTTCATAAAACGCTTCTCATCCAAGTTTCAAAACACTTCCTCCTCCATCTCCACAGCTATACAACCTGTAAGATAGGTGAATCCTATGGTCTACTTCTTCCCTGTTCCTCCTCCCAGCCAGCCTGTTTCCCCCTCTTTCTTCAAACTTGAATACAAGGGAGACACATCGGAACAACCAATTGCCAGTGTAAGACATCTCCTTGAAATCTGCCCTGCAGAACTTGCCAAAAGCTGGACAATTGTGCAGTGTTACAGACAGGCCTCATAGAAATGACTGGATCATTTACTGAGGTGTCTGGGGACCCAACTCATTCCCCTATCCCTGCCACTGCCACAAAGCACAGTGAGATGGAAAAGAGAAGTAAGTCACTTTATACTCTAACCTCCTGGATCTAGATTTTCTAGGAATATCTGGTTTCAGGATCAAACAGGTCTGCCATGGTTCTTGATAACTGGACTTGAAGAGGAAAGTGGATTGGGACACCTGGGTGGCTCAATCAATTAAGCATCCATTAAGCCTTCAGCATAGGTCATGATCCCAGAGTCCTGGGATAGAGTCCCACATCCAGCTCCTTGCTCAGTAGGAAACCCGCCTCCCCCTCTGCCTGCTGTTTCCCCTGCTTCTGTACTCTCTCTCTCTCTAACAAATAAATAACATCTTCAAAAAAAAAAAAAAAAAAGAGGAAAGTGTATTATTCTGCTCTCCACTGGGTCAACTGGACAGACTCAGTCTTCCGGGCTTCATGTGTCCTTACCATACTGCCCATCATGGTATGTTGGGTTACCCTTCTTGAAAGCCTGCTATAGTACCTTGGATTTGTGGCTCTCCCCAAAATACAGCATGTTCCACAAAAAGAAAATAAAAGTGTATCAACAACCAGGGTATTGATCCAAGCATTGTTCTCTGAGGATCATTCCTCACATACTCTCCCAAATGACAAACTGTTCAAATGCTGTGACATGTATCAATACTTTCCCAGAAGGCCCCTGCCATCTGGGCTGGAAATTCTCTTAGCAGAGAACAAAAGCCTTTTTATATTTACAGATTAAGCTAAAAACAAAACAAAACAAAACAAAAAGAAGACGACCCAGAGGAGATTAATTGTTTTAATCTTTATTTCCCCTTTTCTGTCATTTGCCCCCAACTCCAAGTTTCTTCAGCATCTTCAACTCCCTCCCTCCTCATATCCAGACACCACGTCCGCCAGATCATTCCTTGATGTCTAACTCATCTTCCATTCCTTCTGCTGAACCCCACAGTCAGGCCTTCATTGTTTCACTCACATCATTGAAATCAGCTCCAAACGGAGCACTTCTGTCCTCATTCTTAGTGATCTACACTGACTAAAACTCTAGTTCCAGCTTTTTAACCTGGAATTATAATGATCCCACATATGATCTCTAGAACTCTCTTCTATACCTACCCGTTGCTACACGAATCTTCTACTTTGGCTAAGGTGCTCTAATTGGCATTTCTGAAAGGATTTGTTACCCCAAATTTAAACGGTGTATTGTGTGAAAATCACTTGGCAAAGCCTTAAACATTACATAAGTGTGAATTATTCTGTCTTGGACCTACCCCCAATCAATCTTTTGTCAATAGATATTAATAGTTATTATTAGCTTTTGTCAATAGTTATTAATAGTCATTAATAGTTAATGGTTCTCTCCCTATTCATAAGTGCCCTTACTCTGTCAAAACATTCTTCCTCTAATCTAGTTACCCCAACTGCCGTTTCTCTGACTTTATAGGTTCATCTTTTCTTTCTCTTCCCAGACCTTTCCGATACAACACATAGGAAGCCGTGAACCTGCATGTTTTTCCAAGAGCTCCACCTCCTCAACCAACCCAGGCTACCAGCATTCATCAATGCAGTCAGAAATTTCATCGCATGCCCCCACTTGACAAGAAGAAGGGATCAAGTTGTCTTTGGCATCTCATAAAGTATGTCTGCCTTTTCATACCACCCCCATCCATGTGTCCACAGCTCAGTCCTGGATGCTTTATGCAGCTGTTCCCTACCTAAACTTTCCTACCCACCCCCAGCTCACAGAAATCTTTGTCCCCTGAATTCTTACACAGCCAAACTCTTGTGACTTGTCCTGTGGAATGATACTAATATTCTACCATTAGTATTCCTTCAGCCTTCGTAGCTTGTTCTTATACACCCCAATGGGTTGGAAACTCCTTCAAGGTGACAAAAGTATCTTATATTAATTTGTAGACCCATATTTCAACATCCTTTAATGAAGCCTGACACACAGTGGCTCCTAATTTGTTATCCAGGCTTGTTAGACACACTGGAAGTGAATGACAACTATTTTCCTTCTCAGTTTGAGTGTTGAGAGAAACTTGGGAAGGCCTGCAGAAAACAAAAAGCCATTCTCCCCTTGGAAGAATAGATGCCAGAGCAGAGAACAAGGGCCAAGAAGGGAGATCCCAGAATCTAAAAGACAACTCTTCCAAAGGCATCATTTTACTCAAGGTGAGGGACACATAAATAGAACAGTTTTCAAATGAGAAATTCTAGACAGCTTTTCTTCTCCCCATTCCCCTGTCTTTACTCTTCATTATTGGGAGAACATGAATATACATACTTTGTCTGTACAAGGCTGCCTGCCGCTTCAGAGAGCTCTCTTCTGGGGCCGAAATAGCCCTGACCTCTATGTTCCCTGTGGGGTGTACTGGGCATACCCTGCAGTCATCATTCTGATACCAGAAAGCAGTGGAATTAACAAACACAACCTGGGAAACAAGAGGCATTGCTGATGATTCCAGCCAGGGAAAAGAGAGCATAAAAATTAATTTTAACATAGTAATAGATCTTCCATACAGAACCCCACTACCAACTGAGCCCCAGACAGAAAGGAAAATGCCCCTCCACTTTTAATTGAGTGACAAACACCAAAACAATGACTTGCTTTACCTGAAACCAGGGGAGGCGATTTTCTTCTAGCTACAAGTTGTGGGGACAACCGAGGAGGGGCATCAGACTATCCACTGCTTTAAAAACACAAGATGTGGTTGTGTTTCTTGTTGCTTTCATCAGAGGCTGTATTTCTCTTCTGCATGTCCTCAACCCTGTCCATATTAATTAGAAAGATGTCTAAGTCTTAACCATAGGTGTCAGTCAGGGAAAATTCATGGTTTCATGGCTAAGTGATGAGATGTGACCTTCTCTTTTCAGAGACAGGATTTTTTTTTTTTAAGAAATCATTCATTTAGAATGAGTTTCAGTACTAAAAACTAAATTATTTCCCTAAGTGTCACATCCCTGATCTGTATAACAGAATCTTCCCCTGATGATTGTATTTTTTAACTTTAATTTTTAAATAATACAAATAAAGACAAGTAGACAGTAATTCCGATTAAAATAAAGATGCATGTGTTACTGATATCAGTTTATTGTAGCATTACCATTAATGAAGTCCTTTATTGTCACAGAGAAAAGTGAAGGTCAATTTTGATACATATATATACTTTGTCTTAATACAAAGATTAAAAGAAATAAAAAGCATCAGGGGCTGCTGACTGCTATGCACTTATTCCCCAAATTTCTCTATTGCCTTGGCAATTATACCCCAATTGGATGCTCCTTCCTCATTTTCATGTAATTCCTCCAAAGTAGGAAGAATAAATGTCCAAAAGCCATTCCCATACAGTTCTGTAAGAGACACAAATAAATGGAAGACTCAAGACTTTTAATATAACACTTGCTGGCCAAGGCATAAGTTGGATAAACAAATTTTGAGCTAGAATTATTTTACATATATAATTTATTCTAAAATTAAGGAAGACACACAGAAAAGTGCATTTTTTCCATACAGGTGTACTGAAATTATTGTAAGAAAAAAAAAAGAAAGAAAAAGAAAAAAAGAAAGAAATTGAATTTTCAAATAATAATTTTCAGACTGAAGAAGTCTACCTTAGTCCCTTATTCAGCATTACATATGCATGAACAAACCAGCCACTGACTGTCCAGAGTTCTACTATATCTTAACTGGATATGATGCTTATTCTTAGTTTCAGTTAGAGAAAAAGATATCAAACGGAGGCTTTGTTCTGTTGACAAACAAGAAAATGGCTTCAGTGATAGTGCTGTCTTTTCACCTTCTTAATCCTAAACACAAGTGAAAATTCCATTGGCAACTTTGGCAACACTGTTCTCAAAACAGCGACGCAATCATTCAAAAGGTCCAGTTGAAAGGAGAGAAGAGAAAAATCAATAACTTTGTGCAATTACTGGAAAACACAAACGTTAGTCATCAGAAAATTAGAGGCTACATCTAACTTACACACCTCTTGATTCCAGTCCTGTGGATGGAAATTTACATTCAAAAGGAGCACCAAAATAACTTCCCTTCTGGGGGCAGTAAAGATTCTAACTGGCTTCTCAGCAGAAGTGGCAAGGTTGAAAGAATAACTTTTGTGGGGGAGAAAGCTTGGAGTGCTCCATATATTTAAATGGCAAGAAACTGGTTTGTCTTAGACCTGTGGCTCACATCAGGCCAAGGAGCAAACATAATAACCCTGTACAAGAGTCTCAGGAACTCCTCAGCGAGAGCACCCCTAACTAGTCTTTGGGGCCCTATTATTTAAAGTAACTCCCTGTGAGGTCACATACAAAGCCTATCGGGACCCATCTCATTGGAAGCCTGGAATTCCTATTTGGAAAGCAAAGTCCTGGTAACTATGTGTGCTGGACTTCCTACAGAACAAATCCCGTTTAATGTTAGGACACGCTTAACAGAAATATTCTATCCGAAAGGACAGGGGTATCTAGGAGGAAAGTCTGCATCCTTTGGATGAAACTGCCCTTTCGGGTTCCACGAGTAGCGCCACCTGCAGCCGGGGCCGCGTGCACTGACGTCTCCTCCCTCTTAAACGCCCGACACCACCCTCTTTGGCTTCCCGGGTCCCGCTCGTCCGGCCGGAGCTAGCTCGGGCTTCGGCAACCCCCGTGGTTTATCCGCCCTTCTGCGCGCCCCTCGGCGTAAACGGAGGAATGGCTTTAGTTCGGTAGACTTTCTTGCGCGCGCGCCGGGAGCGCAAGCCACACAGCCGCTGGCTGCGGAGGCGCTGGGCTGGTAGGCGGCCGGGAGGCCTGAGCACGTACGCCTTGTTGGTCCGCACAGCCCGCGGTAGGTAAGTCGCGGCGCCGGAACGTGCAGACGCGCGGGGAGCCTATACAAACCGAAGTCTGTTTTCCCTTTCCACTGATTGTCAGTTTCTTTGGTGAGTGCTGACGCCAAGGCAAGCACGGATAAAAATCATTCCGCACTCCCTCCTCGCTCTCCCCCACTGGCCCAGCTTTGCTTGTACTTACAAGTGCACTCTAAGAGACAGCTTCTGGCCACTTGTTTGGAGTCCCGGAAGACAGAGCAGGGGCTGTGCGCGGAAGAGATACTCTGCAAGTCTACACGGGGGGGCGGGGATTCCCAGGGAAACCACAGTCACTGGGAAAAACAGACCTTCCAGCTTTTCCCGACTAGCAAACCTAGGCATGAAACTGGGGAGGAAAAGTGAGTTTCTAGGGTAGGATGGCGGGGCAGGTTTGGAAATCGGGAATGAAGCAAACTCCTGAACCTTAAATCCAAGTTCTAGCTGTGGGGCGATCATGTGGGAGCGGTTATTGGGCGCGGCGGCTGCGTGTACTGTTTATTTTTCTGTGAAGATTTTTTTTTTTTTTTTTTTTTTTTTTTTTTTTGCCTTGAATGGCTTAGGCTTAAACTTCCGCCGCGAAGATTTGGGGTGCGGAAGAGGGAGGAGGCAAGTGCAGAGTTCAGAACTGATTCTGAAGCCAAAGGCTGAGCCAAGATCGCTTATCACGGAGCGGGGAGTTTCCCACCCCCTCCAGACCTCTCTCTGGGGCTCTTTGCACAAAGCGCACTCCCTCCGAGCAGGGTATTGGGCGACGGAAGTGGAGGGACGAGGTCTGGAAGCGGGGACCCCGAGCAGCGGAGAAAGTCAGAGGAAATTAGCGAGCTATCAGAAGTGTTGATTCCAGAAGACTGGAGGAGGCAGAGAGGATGGGGCGGGCCTACTCGCCGACTACTCCACCATCATCGGCGGCAGAATTTGCACTTGATGATCTTCTTAAACGCGTTTTGGAAGTCTTTGTTGAAGTAGGCGTAAATGACAGGGTTGAGCAGAGAGTTGGAGTAGCCCAGCCAGTTGATTATGGCTCCCAGCAGGGTGGGCATGTGGCAGCTGCTCTCACAGAAGGGCAGGACCAGGGCCACGATGAAAAAGGGCAGCCAGCAGAGGATGAATGTGCCCATGATGATGCCCAACGTCTTCACCGTTTTCCTCTCCCGGGCCAGGGCCATCTTGCGCTTGGCCTCGGCGTTGCGCTCATTCTTCTTCTCGAAGGAGGCGGGGGTGCAAGGGATAGCACCCGCCTCGCTGGGCAGCGGCAGGTGCTCTTTGGAGTTGCCCACCCTGTGCACTTCAATCACCTCCAGGGCGGCGCCATCCTCACCCTGCCTCACCGCGCCGTTGGTGCACAGAGTCCCCACTGCCTTGTTCTCCACACCCTGCCTCCATTCTCTGCTCCCCGGATCGCCGTTCACGCTCTTCTTGGGCTGCGGGGCCGGCGACACCCCAAAGCGGGTGTCCGCTGCCTTCTTCTCCACCTTCTTGACTGTTTTGCGGATGCGGAAGCGCGCAGCTCGGAAGATGCGCCCGTAGAGAACCAGCATGAGCAGCAGCGGGATGTAGAAAGCGCCAAAGGTGGAGTAGATAGTGTAGCCGTGGTCCTTGCTAATTGTGCACGCGTCGGGGTCGGAGCGGTCTTCGGGGGTGCGCCAACCCAGCATGGGCGGGATGGAGATAAGGAAGCCAATAAGCCAAGTGAGCGAGATGAGCGCAGCGGCGCGCCGGGGCGTCCTCTTGTTCACGTAGTCAATGGGGTCCGTGATGGCCCAGTACCTGTCCAGTGCAATGGCGCACAGGTGCAGGATGGACGAGGTGCAACACAGCACGTCGAGGGCGATGAATAGGTCACAGGTGACCTGCCCCAGCGTCCATTTGTTGAGCACCTGGTAGAGCGCAGCCATGGGCAGCACCAGCACCGACACCATGAGGTCGGTGACAGCCAAAGAGCCGATGAGATAGTTGGCCACATTCTGCAGGGAGCGCTCCAGGGCGATGGCGGCCACCACGCACGCATTGCCCAGCACCGCGCAGAAAATGAGCGTGCCCAGTAGCAGTGAGGTGATCACTTGGTAGCTGAAGGTCACGTCGGAGATGCCAGTAGCGTTGCCGCGTGTCCCGAAGGGACCCTCAGACAAGGTGGTGTTGTTGCCCTGTCCCGGGTTGAGCACATCCATGCCTGCGCGCCCGGCGGGGGGGAGGGGGAGGGGAGAAAGTGCTGCGTTAGGATCCCCCTCGCCCCTCCCCCTGGGGTCTTCCACCCCTCTCTCCTGGGGAGTTTCAGGTGGAGGGAATGCAGGGACTCAAGCAAGAAGTTCTTACTGCTTAGGCGAGGGCATCTCCGAGGAGCAGCTTCCAGGCGCTCCCTGGGCTCCCTTGGTCCAGCAGGCTCAGAGACTCCAGCTGGGAAAGGAGTTCGCCAGAAAAGAGCTTCGGGACCTCTGGGCGTTGGAGAGGTGGCTGGAACATCTGTTTCTCACTGTCCATTTTACTTTGCCTCTGCCCAACTGGCTGCCGGAGCCGGAGTCGGAGTCTCCCCACTAGCCAACAGTCTTCAATCTTAGAAGTATCTGGAATAGAGAAGCCTCATCCTCTAAGGTCACTCTGACTCTCCTCTTCCTGCTTCTCTCCCTATCCCTTTTCCACTCTCTCCTCCTGTCTCCTTTCTAGAAAGCCTTCTCCCCACCCCCTTCAGTCTCCCTCTTTCTTCTCACTCCCCTTTCCTTATCCTTCCTTGCGTCGCTCCCACAGCTCTGAGAGTGTCCCTCCCTCCCACGCTAACCCTCCCCTCCTAACACTTCCCCAACCCTGAGTGTCTCTTTCCTCTGGGTCCCCGCCCTCCTCTCCCACTAGATCAGCGTCTTTTCGTTCTAGCCCCTTTTGGTCGGCAGAGATTCAGAATTCGTTTCCACCGGATCTGCCTCCGGTCAGACCAATATTACAACGTATAACTCCGCCTCTCACCCAGCCAAACTCGAGAGGGGAAAAAAATCCTAACTATCCATTGCTTCATATTTCTATCAAATTATTAAGTAGAGTTAGCAGCAACAGAGTGGCAATAGAAAATGAGAAAAGGAGCCACATGGAGTCTGAACGGGAAGGTAGACAGTCCTAGGTTCGTCTGTAAATTATTGTTAATTGATAGGAAGAAGACAAAGTGGGTCTTAGCTTTTTAAAGAAGCCAGCAATTTCATTATCTGACAGTCCAGCCTGACTCCCTTCGGGAGGATGTTGCCTGTGGCTTTATTTATTTATTTATTTTTAAGCCTTGGGTAATTAGGGTGGAAAGGAATTATAAAGGACGTGTCAATGGACAGTAAATAGCTGTGTATAAAAGTAAAGGAAAAAGCTCAATTCCACATGCATTTTATACACATACATATACACATTCCTTTCCATTACCATTACCTTTTTAATATCAATAAATATTGCCACTTTTCATAGCTTTGTGACGAGTAAATGTAGGGAAGGGAATCTTTTGCCTGTATTCTGTAAATAAGGTTGGACATTTTATATGGCTTTTACTTCTTCTTCACCTGAGCCTGCAAACCTCTAAGGGAACTTGGTGGAATCCCTAGTCTCTGGCCCGCAGTTTCTCTTAAGCACCGATATCAGCTTCAGCACTTGGGACAGCTCTAGGCAATAAGGGCTTATATCGCCACCTTCCGGCAAATGCTTTGGAGAGCCACCTAGAAAGCCTTGGCTTGCAGAAATTAAGCAGGTACAGAGGCGATCCCATAACTTCATGGAAGGAAAATAGTTATTAAAAGAAAAGTAACATTGAACTTTGTATTTCTTCTTCTGCTTCACTCAAAAATTTCTTTTTTGCCCTCTTTTCCTCTTAATCTTGTATATCGAGCCTATTCTATTCTCTAGCTCTTTTTGCAAGCCCACAGAAGGGCCATTCAGAGGTTATATCTGGGAATAAGGTATTAATAGACCTAGGCAAACATCTTCACCTGTGTTGGTTTTGTACTGACAAAGGCTGCTCTTCAGAACTCGCACATTTGCACACATTCATTAATGGGGGGGAAACAGTACTGGATTTTGCAAATGGGCATGACAACATAGAAAATAAATAGACTACTATGGGTTGGTTCTAAACTGTTTCTTTTACCAGAAAGGCACATTTAATCCCATTTGAACATAGGTAAAGAATGGGACTCCCAATATACTAGAAAAAAAAAAAAACATGTAACACAACAAAGTTCACTCATAGATGCTGATTACATGACTGAAGTGAAGGAAACGTGCAGAATGCAACCCTACAAGCAGATATGACTAGGCATGACTCTAGTTAACAGGCACAGATTCACCTCGGGTAGCAATAGTCTTGATACTGTGTTCAAATATGAGCTGAATTTTATGTCTTTGAATTCTTCAAGACCAAACAAAAGAGCAATCACCAACGTGTCAGAGAAAATCTAATTGGGCTGATGCATACAGTACAGGGCAATGTGTTTGGGGATGGATTGTTTTACAATGCAGTGCTGGGCACAGTTCCCACTCAATCATTTCAGCATGCCACAATAATGAACCTGACATTTATAATGATTCATGGCATTGAAAAGAAAGAGATAAGTATACATGGAAATACTGGCTACAGACTCTGAAGATGTCTTTTTAAGATTTGTGAAGGTACTGATTCCCCTTTCAAAATAACCTCACAAAAACGGAACTAAATAGCTGTGTTAAAGTACAGTTGTGGGTCCAGAAATTATAGTAGGAAAATAATTAAAATCTGGATTCTCCAAAGATGAAATTTTGGAAACAGAGTTATTAACATAAAAGTAAAAAGAAATTTAAATTTTGAGAATAAATATATACATATCAAACACATTCTTGAATAGGAATCCTGTCTAACTTCGTGCATATAAATACATGTCAGTAAATATGTCTGTCAGCAATATGTATTCATCTATTGGATCCCATATGGTTTAATAACTGACAAATTTATTTTTTCCTTTCAGGAAAGCTAAACTTGTTTAAATCTGGAATTAATTACATTCATGAGGTCTGGCATTTGCTATTCTGCTATAATATTCTACAATGCAGCATTTTTATAAGTTGAAAAATAATCTCAAGTACTTCATGTCTTCTATAGGAAGAATGTACATAATATTTCAAACATTTCATTTCTCAAAATTTATAACAAGATGTTTAGGCACTCTTATGAACACTAAGAAGAAAACAGAAACATGAAAAGGATATACAGCACTGATTCTGGTGCCATAAACATCAAGTGACCAATAGTTGGTTATATAACCTTTGTTGAACTAATACTACCATAACAGATACTAAAAGCACAATGATATCACATTTCTTTTTGTTCACACTTTGCCATTCTTCTAAGCTCAACCCTTAGAGACACAGAATCCCAGATACACAAGAAGAAAATGGTGCAGCCCGAAGATCTGGGTAGTTAGGCTCTTGTTCTACAAGGCCTTTGAAATTAGCCTGAAGAAAAGCTAGCCTTAAAGCAGATGTTATTGATGACATTGCTTGAAAACAAAACTTGCAGTCATTTTGCTTTTATTTCTTGTTTGAATTTACTAGATGCAACTTGTCAGTTATGGATCTGGAGTATGATACACCATCCATCATGTGAAACTTCTCTAAAATAGTTTATGAGAGATAAAGATTTTTAACATTTTCACAGGAAATTTGATATGAGTCCTGCATTTCAATGTAGTTCTTTGACCAGGAATATAAGATAAAAAGATATTAAGCTGATAATATACTTAAAAAAAAATCTTTGCTGTAAAGTCTGAATGGGCTGTCATTAACTGAAGGCTTAGCAATGGCTGGGGCTTCTCAGTAATTGACATGTTTGTCCATAATTCCTAATTCATGGCTGATTTTTCTGCTAATGAGGACATATATAGTCAAGAGTTGAAAATGTACTTAGGAGATTACAAAGGTGATTTCTAAAAGCTCCTATTAAAAAAAAAAGTTTTTAGGGGTGTTTGGGTGGCTCAGTGGGTTAAGCCTCTGCCTTCGGCTCAGGTCATGATCCCAGGGTCCTGAGCTAGAATCCAGGCATCCGGCTCTCTGCTCCGTGGGGAGCCTGCTTCCCCCCCCACCCCCGCCTGCCTCTCTGCCTACTTGCGATCTCTGTCTGTCAAATAAATAAAATCTTTTTTTAAAAAAGTTTTTATTTTTTTTTTCAAATGGAAACTAGGAGAGTTTTTTTTAAGGTAAAAATACCATTCTGAATTTAATTTTCCCCAGTCATCAAATAGTAAAGCAATAGGGCAATTGTAGTTCTTCCAGAACTGTAGATCTTTACTGGAATTCACTAGAAAAACAAAATAAACTTCCAAGAGAGGTGTTTGCTTAAATAATGTAGTCCTCTGATTATCAGTGAGAATTAACTGTCATCTATAAAAAAAAAATACAACTAAAATGCAAGAGAAAGAATTCTCCTGTAAAACTGAGCACACTTTTTTTTTAAAGGTTTTATTTATTTATATGTCAGAGAGAGAGAGAGAGAAAGCATGAGTGGGGAGGAGGGTGAGAGGCAGAGGGAGAAGCAGGCTCCCCGCTGAGCAGGAACCCCCCCCCATGTGTGACTCAATCCCAGGACCCCGGAATCATGACTTGAGCTGAAGGCAGACTGTTAACTGGTTAACCAGGTAACCAACTGAGACACCCAGGCGTCTCCTGAGCACACTTTTTTTGGTGTGCAAATCCTCACCGTGCCCCTTCCTCTGATGGTATTGTTCTTTCACTGCTCTTTATACATGTCAGGCACTTCCTAGAGGCCCAGAGCTGCACATGGTTTTCAGTACCAAAGCACAAACAGTGGAGCCTCTGTCTCTGCTCCTGAGAACCATTTCAGATTGGCTTGGGTCATTTAACACACCCGCTAAAACCACAGCATACAGAGCGGAGAATGAACACAATGTAACATGTATTCACTAGGTGCACAACCTTGGGCAAGTGGATTAACCCACTTGTTTCCTGAGTAGTAAAATGAATGTGATAATAAACTTGCAAAGATTAAATGACCTCAATAAATACCCAAGAGAGGCAACAGTAACAGTAGTAATAGTGATGCAAGGTGAAAATATTAATCCTCTCTCTACTGACAATTGCTGAGCAATGCAGAGAAAGAGATTTAGGTAGGCTTAGTGAAAGAGCAAGAACTTGGAAAAAAAATCACCCTCTCAGGTCAGAATTTGTTGAGAAAACTGTGTGCCCATGAATGTGACATTCTTCCTATTCCTTAAAGTGTTTGGGAAGCTTGCAGTTCTTTAGGAAATTCTGAGTACAAGATAAGTGAATAAAGATGTGAGCTCTGCATTCTAGAACTTGCTGACTTAAATCAGAAGTTACTGAAAGATCAAAAAAAAAAATGTCAACAGAAGTTCAGTAATCACTTTTGAATTGGAATCTGCCCTTTTTCTGGGAGCTTAGCCATTTGTTCAAAAGCATAAAATAAATAATTGAAATTCATAGCTTCAGTATAAGGTATAAAAGTATGATTTTTAAAAAGTCAGTACTTTTGTTATAAGTAATTAAGAAATTATAGTGGCAGGTGTTAGTAAATGTACTTTCCCGAGCTCAATCCTTCTATGCTTTCTTTCTGACAATATTTTCAGAGCTCAGCTCTGAAAGAATAAGAGCATAGTTGAGATAAGAAAAATGTTTGGAGTTTTAGCTCAATATTTCCCTGTTATTCTAAGGGTAGTTGGTAATTAAATTCCATCTAATGATGGAAACAAACAAAATGGAAACAAAATTTAATTACTGTATTAATCTAACAATAGTTGGAGGGCAATGCCTACATTTTTATTAGCTTTGGCAAGTAACATTTTTGTTGTAAAGCTAAAGACAGTATTCAGTGTATTATTTCAATCTTGTTTAAACACAACACTGCTCTATTGAAGCAATAGTATGTTAGTTGGTAATAGAGGCTCAGGGCCACAGTTTTGGATTCAAATGAGTAGTCTACCACTTATTAGACTTGAATTTTTCCTTAGTTTTTTTTTTTTTTCATTTTATTATACGTTAAATAAGACATACCAAAAATATAAAGAATAATAAAGTGTAAAGGTTACTACAGTACTTATATAAGTAAATACTTATATTAAAAATATAGTGTAAAGATTACTATAGTAAATATGTAATATATGTATACATTAATAATTAAAGATTATAATACTTAAGAACAAAAATAGTGTGATTCCATTGAAGCCTCTGTTTGGTCTTGAACTGTTACTCTCATGAATGACTTCACAGTTGTATATCATCTGTGTGTCACTAAGCAGTACAGAAATGGTATCATTCTCTATACGTTCTTTTGCGACTTTTTCTTTGCTCAACATTTTCTTTGTGAAATTAATCTGCATTGATACAAGCACCTCTAGTTCATTTATTTTCATCGTTGTGTAGATTTAAATTGTATGAATAATGCCACAAATTGTTTATCCATTCTCTGTCTAGTGAGTCTTTAAACCCTCTCCAAACATTTGCTTTTATAAACAGTACTTCAATGAGCACTCATGTGCATCTTTTTTTTTTTTTTTTTAATCTTAGAGTAAACTAGATTAACACTTTTCAAACAAATCATACCGGGACTTTGCTTAAATGTAGATTATGACACCATAGGTCTGGGGTGGGGCCCAAGACTTTGCATTTCTACCAAGCTCCTGGGTGACATTGATCTTGCTGATTCACAGACTGTACTTAGGGTAGCAAGGATCTGAGCATCCAGAAGTAGAATTATTGGGTTCTATGCTAGTAGATGTTGCCTAATTCTTCTCCAGCCTGGTTGTACAAAATTGCATAATCACTGTTGTGGGTTGAACTGTGTTACCCGAAAGGATTCAGTGTCTGCTGCTGTGAACTTTTTTTGGAAATGGGATCTTTGCAGATGTAATCAAGTTAAGGTGAGGTCATATACAATTAGGGTGGGCCCTAATCAAGACTGATACTCTTCTAAAATAAGGGAAATTTGGATAAAGACACAAATAGAGGAGATCCCATGAAGACACATAGACACACAAGGAAGAACACTGTGTGAAGAAAGAGACAGAAACTGGAATTATGCTGCCATAATTCAGGTAACGACAAAGACCATAGACAATCACCAGAAACAGACAGATTTCCCCATCAGAGAGTTTATGCTGTGCCAACATTTCATTTCAGATGGCTAGCATCTGGAATTGTGAGATGATACATTTCTATTGATTTAAGCCACCCAGTTGGTGGCACTTTATTATGGCAGCCCAAGGAAACTAAAACAACCACTAAAAGTGTATATGTTTTCATCACAGCATCAAGGTTGAGTGTTGTTTCATGTTTTTTTGCTGTGAATGATTGAATCATAGTTTTTGCTTACCTTTAAACTTGGTTTTTGTTGTCTTTTTTAACTTACTGTTGTTTTAAGTCCATTATCTATTATAGGTTTTAATTTTTTTGTCATTTGTATTATTGAAGATATTTTCTCCCAAACTTGGCTCAGATTTTCACTTTTTAAAAGTGTCTTAAGATTTTACATTGTAGAATTTACATGTTTCATTTCAATTTAAATGAGTATTTCTGGTTTTGTTCTGTGCATTTCATGTTTTGCTTAAAAAAAAAAAAAACTCTTTTTCTACCTTGAGGTCATAAAGAGAAGCATAAACCATTTTTTCTAGTTTCATATTTAATTCATTAATTCACCTTGATCTGGCTTTTGGGTATATCACGTGAGGTAGGAATCTGCTTCAATTTTTACTGTAAGACTTCGGTTACTTAATACCATTTATTCAATGGTCAATCCTTTCTTTCTCCATCTTATAGAGTCTCCTCCATCATACATCATGCTTTCACATACCGACGAGTGTGCTGGGGTCTCTGTTCTCTTCAATTAGTCTGTCAATCTCTATTCTAAAAAATACAGTGTCTTAATTTTTTAAATAAATTTAATATCTTATAATATCTGCTCTTTATTCCTCCTTAAAAGTTTCTTAGCTAGAAATGGCTTTTTATTGTTACATATTAACTTTGAATCAACTTTTCCGTCCCACCCCATTATGTCTACACAAAATTATTGTGGAATTTTCTAGGAATTTCACAATTTGGAAAGAACAGTCATCTTTATGATGTTGAATCTTATATGTTAATCTTGTTATCCATTTATTTGGCTCTTTTTTGCATTCAGTAAAATTTTAATTTTCTCAATTAATTACATGAACAGCCTTTGTCAGATTTTTCCTCCCCCCAGGTACCTTATTTTGTTGTTTTTGTAGTTGTGTTTGTATAGGTGTTATCTAATGTGAATGGTATATTTTTAAAAATGTATTTTCAATTGTTGCAAGTATATATAATAATAATTAATAATAATTAAATTAAATATTAAAATTAAATAATTAATAAATTAAATTAATAATAATAATTAAATTGGTTTACCAATTACCAATAATTAAATTGGTTTACCTTTAGTGTACCTAATTTTAAACTCTCTGTAGATAGTTTGTTTCTATGTTCACAACTAAATAATCTATAAACATTACAACGTATCTTTCTGTTTGAGCATTTTGCACTTAGCTTTTTGTTTCCTAATGAGCTTTCAAGAACTGCAGTTTAATATTTCAGAAATGCGGTAATAGCGAGCATGCTCAGCTCATTCATGATACTAGAGGCAATATTTCTTTTTTTTTAATTTTTTATTTTTTATAAACATATATTTTTATCCCCAGGGGTACAAGTCTGTGAATCGCCAGGTTTACACACTTCACAGCACTCACCAAAGCACATACCCTCCCCAATGTCCATAACCCCACCCCCCTTCTCCCACCCCCCCTCCCCCCAGCAACCCTCAGTTTGTTTTGTGAGATTAAGAGTCACTTATGGCTTGTCTCCCTCCCAATCCCATCTTGTTTCATTGATTCTTCTCCTACCCACTTAAGCCCCCATGTTGCATCACCACTTCCTCATATCAGGGAGATCATATGATAGTTGTCTTTCTCTGCTTGACTTATTTCGCTAAGCATGATACGCTCTAGTTCCATCCATGTTGTCGCAAATGGCAAGATTTCATTTCTTTTGATGACTGCATAGTATTCCATTGTGTATATATACCACATCTTCTTGATCCATTCATCTGTTGATGGACATCTAGGTTCTTTCCATAGTTTGGCTTAATGCTACACCACATGGTATGTCAGCTTGAATAGTTCTATTTTCAGTTTTATTCCTAGACTTATGTCACTAATATTTTGTTTTAGGTTTTATATCTAAATCCACAAGTGAGATTTGTCTTCAAGTTTCCCTTCTCGTACTGTCCTACTCTGACATTAATATTAAATGTCATGCCAACCTCATAAAAATGAAGTATGGAATATTCCCTCACTTTGTGCTTTTTGAAATAGTTTTTATAAGAATTCTATTATCTGATAAAAACTATTTGGTAAAACTTGTCTATAAAAATATTTTGGCCTGAGTTTTCTTTATGAGTATGTGTAACTCCTGATGCAATCACTTTAGGACTACAAGATAATGAAGGTTAGGTTTTCTAATACTTCTAGAATCAATGTTTAGTTATAGTTTTCTTTTAAAATGTTTATTAAATGGAATATTACTCAGCCATCAAAAATAATGAAATCTTGGGTGCCTGGGTGGCTCAGTGGGTTAAGCCTTTGCCTTCAGCTCAGGTCATGATCTCAGGGTTCTGGGATGGAGTCCCACATCCGGCTCTCTCCTCAACAGGGAGCCTGCTCCACCCCAACCCCCGTGCCGCCTGCCTCTCTGCCTACTTGTGATCTCTCTCTGTCAAATAAATAAATAAAATCTTCAAAAAAATCAAATCTTGCCATTTTCAATGATGTAATGGAACTAGAGGGTATCATGCTAAGTGCAATAAGCCAGTCAGTCAGTGAAAGAAGAATACCATATGATTTCACTCATATGTAAAATTTAAGAAACAAAACAGTGAACATAGGGGAAGGGAAGGAAAAATAAAATAAGATAAAAACAAAGAAGGAGGCAAACCATAAGAAACTCTTACGTATAGGAAGCAAACTGAGAGTTGCTGGAGGGGAGCTGGCTGGGAAGATGCGGTAATTGGGTGATGGGCATTAAGGAGGGCACCTGATGTGATGAGCGCTGGGTGTTATAGGCAACTGATGAATCACTAAGTTCTACCCCTAAAAGTAATAATATACAATATGTTAACTAACTTAGATTTAAATAAAATCTAAAGTAAAATGAAATGTACAAACTCCCATAAAATAAATAAGTAGTAGAAATGTAATGTACAACACTATGATTATTAACACTGCTATGTGATATGTCAGAAAGTTAAGAGAGTAAATCCTGAGTTCTCATCACACACACACACACATACACACAGTTTTTATTTTTAAAAAGTTGTTTAAATCAATGAACTGCTCCCTATCTGCAATCAATATCTTATTTTTCACCTTAATGTTATTTGTGTGACTTTTCCAATTTATTCTTGATCAATCTCAACAAATGTTATTTATTCTATTTTACTGTTTTGTGAAAGATGCAACCTTTATTGTTGTTGATCGTCTGCATTGACTGTGTTTTATTTGCTTCATTTCTGCTTTTATCATTGTTATGTTTTGTCTTCTTCTTAGGAACTATTGTTCTTTTTCTGACTGATAAGTTTTGTAATTAGCTCATTAAATATGATGTGTTTTTTAGCATAGGAATTTAGAAATATATATTTCCTTAGAAGTTACATTTCAACTACATCTAACAAATTTTGACATAGGCTATTATCATTATTTGAGTCTAGCTATTTTCTGTTTTCCATTATTATTTCTAAATTAGGTAGTTTTAAAGCATTCTTTTAAATGTCAATTAAATGGGAGGAGCTTGGGAAGATGACAGAATAGGAGAACCCTGAGCTCACCTCATCCCACATTTTAAACTAGATGTCATCCACATCCAAGTCAATAAACCAGACAGTAATCTAAAGACTGGCAGAACAAATTCCACAACTAAATATAGAGGAGAAGCTGCATCTGAACAGTTAAGAAGGTCAGAAAGACAGAAGGAGGCTGCCCACAAGAGAGAGGGAGGTGCCTGATGGGGAGGGCAGAGAAAAAGGCCTTTACACCAGGGAGCTCACAC
The DNA here is from genome assembly GCF_009829155.1 of Mustela erminea. Taxonomy (NCBI): domain Eukaryota; kingdom Metazoa; phylum Chordata; class Mammalia; order Carnivora; family Mustelidae; genus Mustela; species Mustela erminea. The sequence continues at coordinate 72,043,221 of NC_045616.1, read as the reverse complement.
AGGGAACACTAATCTCCATAACTGTTTGGCTTTGAAACCCAAAGGGGCTGGATTCTGTGAGTTTTTAAAACCAGTGGGACTTAAAGACTGGAGCTTTAAATTCAGCAGATTCACCACTTCCTGAGCCAGGGACACTGCCCTTGAAAAGACAGCATCTGGCTCAGAGAAGCAACTAAAAAAATGGGATTTTACACAAAGCCTAGGGCAAATGGGAAACAGATATGATTTGGAAGCATCTTAGGGGACTTCTTTGAAAATGAGGGAGCTGAGCACCATTTTTCCCCTGCCTCCCCAGCATGAACACAGAGCTACCTGCAGGAGGCAGAGCTGCAGACACTTAAAGCCATGATCTAGGGCTCAAGGCAAATTTTGTTAAAGCTGCTCTGAAATCCCACCCATAATAGCTACCATCATGTGCCCTGCCCAGCTGAAGCATAGCTCCCATCCACTGTTGCATTATATGCCCAGCCAGGCCAGCCATCATGGCATACCATGTCCAGCCTTGTTCTCTCAGCCACCCCAGCACACAGTCCCCAGTTGCCACAGCACTCCAGTGGACTCCGCAGAGGACTAGTAGCCCAACACAAATTTTGCTAGCACGGCTGCGCCTCCCCATGCACATATTTCCCAGCAGGAATGCCCCCTCAGAGCTGGGTTTCCTGGGACCTACTAACATCATAGAGAGCAACAACAGCCCACAAGAGGCTGAAAATCAGTACAGATGACGTTGAAAGGAAAAGTGACTTCAGACACAAGAGCAGAACATAAGCAGCACACACAGTGTACTCTCCTGAAGGACCAGATTCTGTAGGGCACTCCAGAACCTCTTGTTCATAGAGTCACTATTTTCAAGAAGATCAAAATCATACCATGCATATTTTCTGAACCAGAACACTATGAAACTAGAACTCAACTGTAAGAAAAAAATCTGGAAAGACCACAAATACATGGAGGGTAAATTATATGCTACTAAACAATGAGTGGGTCAACCAGGAAATAAAGAAGAAGCAAAAAAGTACATAAAACAAATAAAAATAGAAACACAATGGTTTAAAACCTTTGGGACACAGCAAAAGCAATTCTAAGAGGAAAGTTTATGACAATACAAATCTACCCCAAGAAGCAAGAAAAATCTCAAATAAATTACCTAACTTTACACCTAAAGGGGCTAGAAAAAGAAAAACAAATAAAGCATAAAACCAGGAGAAGGAAGAAAATAATAAAGACTAGAGCAGAAATAACGATATAGAAACTAAAAAAACCAATAGCACAGATCAATGAAGCCAGGAGCTGTTTTTTGCGGAAAAAAATCAATACAATTAATACACTTCTGATCGGGCTTATCAAGAAAAAAAAGGAAAAGTCCTCAAATAAAATCACAAATGACAGAGGAGAAATAATAACCAATACTACAGAAATATAATCATAAGAGGTTATGAAAAATAATATAGCAATGAATTTGACAACCTAGAAGAAATGGATTAATTCTCAGAGGCAAATGAACTACCAAACTGAAACAGGAAGAAGTAACATATTTGAACAGTCTGATAACTAGCAAAAAATTGTATCAGTAATCTAAAAATTCCCAACAAACAGAGTCCAGGACCACATGGCTTCACAGGAGAATTCTACCAAACATTTGAAGAAGAGTTAATATCTATTCTTCTCAAACTATTCCAAAGAACAGAAAAGGAAAGAAAACTACCAAATTCATTCTAAGAGGACGGAGTACCCTGATACCAAAACTTGGATAAACATACCAATGAAAAAGAGAACTACAGGCTAATACCACTGATGAACATACAAGTAAAAATTTTCAAAAAATACTAGCAAACCTAATTCAACAATACATATAAAAAAAGTCATGGGATGCCTGGGTGGCTCAGTTGGTTAAGCCGCTGCCTTCGGCTCAGGTCATGATCCCAGCGCCCTGGGATAGAGTCCCACATCGGGCTCCTTGCTCGGCAGGGAGCCTACTTCTCCCTCTGCCTCTGCCTGCCATTCTGTCTGCCTGTGCTCGCTCTCTCTCCCTCTCTCTCTCTGAAATAAATAAATAAAATCTTTAAAAAAAAAAAAAAAGTCATTCAGCACAATTCGGTGGGATTTATTCCTGGGCTCCGGGGTGGTTCCATATTTACAAATCAATCATTGTGACACATCACATCCATAAAAGAAAGGATAAGAACCATATGATCATTCAACAGATGCAAAAAGGCATTTGACAAAGTACAACCTGCGTTCATGATAAAAACCTCAACAAAGTAGGTTTAAAAACATCAACATCATAAAGGCCATCCATGGAAAACTCACAGCTAACATCATCATTAATGAAAAACTGAGAGCTTTTCCCCTAAGGTCAGGAACAAGACAATGATGTCCACGCTCACCACTTTCATTCACGCTCACCACTTTCATTCAATGTACTACTGGAAGTCCTACCCACAGGAATCAAACAACAAAAAGAAATAAAAGGAATCTAAATCAGTAACAAGGAAATAAAATTTTCACTATTTGCAGATGACATGGTGCTGTACACAGAAAACCCAAAGACTCCACCAAATGGATAAATGAATTCAGTAAGGTCACAAAATACTAAATCAATGTACAGAAATCTGTTGCATTTTTATACACCAAAAATGAAGTAGCAGAAAGAGAAATTAAGGAATAAATCCCATTTACAGTTGTACCAAAACTAAGAAGATACCTAGGAACAAACCTAATCAAACAAATGAAAGACCTGTACTCTGAAAACTGATGACAGAAATTGAAGACCACACAAAGAAATGGAAAGACATTCCATGCTCATGAATTGGAAAAACAAATATTGTTAAAATGCCTGTACTACCCAAAGCAATCTACAGATTTAATGTAATCCCTATCAAAATACCAATACCATTTTCTCAGGGCCAAAAAAGTTCTAAAGTTTATATAGAAGCATAAAAGACGCTGCATAGCCAAAGCAAACTTGAAAAAGAAAAGCAAAGCAGGAGGCATCACAATTCTGGGTTTCAAGTTAATTACAAAGCTGTAGTAATCAAAATAGTATGGTACTGGCACAAAAATAGACACATACATCAAGGGAACAGAATAGAAAATCCATAAATAAACCCACAATTTTATGGTCAATTAGTCTTCAACAAGCACAGAAAAATATCCCACAGGAAAATCTCTTCAACAAATGGTGTTGGGAAAAGTGGCTATCTTCTATAAAAGAATCAAAGTGGACTACTTTCTTATACCATACACAAAAATAAATGCAAAAACAGATGAAAGAACTAAATGTGTGCTAGAAACCATAAAAATCCTAGATGAGAACACAGGCCAGTAACTTCTTTGACATCTGCCATAGAAACTTCTTTCTAGATATGTCTCCTGAGGCAAGGGAAATAAAAGAAAAATAAACTATGGGGACTACATCAAAATAAAACACATCAAAGGAGGCAATCAATAGAGTCAGAAGGCAACCTACAGAATGGGAGAAGATATTTGCAAATGACATATCTGATAAAGGCTTAGTATCAAAAATTTATAAAGAACTTATAAAACACAACACCCAAAAAACAAATAATGCAATTTAAAAATGTGCGGAAGATATGAATAGATACTCTCCCAAAGAAGACAATCATATGACCAACAGACACATGAAAAGATATTCATCATCACTTGACTATCAGGGAATTGAAAATAAAAACCACAATGAGATATCACCTCACACCTGTCAGAATGGCTAAACTCAACAACACAAGAAACATCAGGTGTTGGTGAGGATGTGGAGGAAAAAAGAATCCTTGTGTACTGTTGGGAATGCAAACTGGTGCAGCCACTGTGGAAAACACTATGGAGTTTCCTCAAAAAGTTAAAAATAGAGCTACCCTATAACCCAGCAATTGCACTACTGATACAAGAATACTATTTCAAAAGGATACATGCATCCCAATGTTTATAGTAGCATTATTTACAAGGGTCGAGATACAGAAGCAGCTCAAGTGCCCCTCAGTGGATGAATTGATAAAGAAGATGTGGTATATATACACAATGGACTATTACTCAGCCATAACAGCTATAACAAACGATGAAATCTGGCCATTTGCATCGACGTGGATGGAGCTAGAGAGTATAATGCTAAGCGAAATAAGTCAGTCAGAAAGATAAATACCACATGATTTCACTCATATGTGGAATTTAAGAAACTAAACAAACAAGCAAAGGGAAAAAAATGAGACACACAGAGAGACAAATCAAGAAACAGACTCTTCACCATAGAGAACAAACTCATAGTTACCAGAGGGGAGATGGGGGGATGGGGGAAATAGGTGATGGGGATTAAGGAGGGCACTTGTCATGCTGAGCAGTGGGTGATATATACATGTGTTGAATCACTATATTGTACACCTGAAACATATAACACTATGTGTTAGCTATGCTGGAAATGAAATTAAAACCTAATTTAAAATGATAAATAAATGGGGCACCTGGGTGGCTTGGTTGGTCAAGCATTTGACTCTTGATCTCAGCTCAGGGCTTGATTTAAGGGTCATGGTTTAGGCCTTATAAATAAACAAATAAATGCCACTTAAATGAAGTCATTCTTAATTATCTTTTATTACTGGTTTGTAACTTTACTGTCAGAGAATCTGAAGTAAAATGCACGGATTCTTTTAAAATTTGAAATTGATTTTATTGCCTAGTATACAACTAATTAACCTAAGTATTGCATGTATAATTGACAAAACAACTAAACATGCTCTGTGGCTCTATTCACATCTGTTCAATCGAACTTGTTTGTTATATTTTTCAAAGTTTCTATATTCTTACAAATTTTTGTCTGCTTGATCTATCAACTTCTGATAAATGTTGAAGTTGCTAGCACACAAAAAAACTTAGTAAGAATATAAAATAGGAGGCGTGCCTGAGTGGCTCAGTCTTTAAGCATCTGCCTTCAGCTCAGGTCATGATCGTGGGGTCCTGGGATTGAGCCCCGCACTGCCCTCTACTCAGCGGGAAGCCTTCTTCTCCCTCTCCCACTCCCCCTGCTTGTGTTCCCTCTCTTGCTGTGTCTCTCTCTCTGTCAAATAAATAAAATAAAACCTTTACCAAAAAAAAAAAAAAAAAAAAGAATATACAATAGGATAGGATAATCTCTCACAATGATGATTTGTCAACTTCTCCTTATAGTTCGGTTAATGGCTTCATGAAAATATTTTCAAGACATAGTTATAGGTGCGTACTTGTTAGAATTAGTATATCTTCCTGCTGACTTAAATGGTTTACGATCTTTATTCTTAATAGTGTTTGTTGCTTTAAGTTCTTTCCTTTTTTTTTTTAAGATTTAACTTATTTACTTGTCTGAGAGAGAGCCCAAGCAGGCAGAGACAGAGAGAGAAGCAGGCTTCCTGCCGAGCAAGGAGCCCAATGTGGGACTCAATCCCAGGACACTGGGATCATGACCTAAGCCCAAGGCAGCGACTTAACCAACTGAACCACCCAGGTGTCCGTGCTTTAAGTTCTATAGTTCTATCTTGTCTGTACCAGTTTGTTTTTTGGTTTTTGGTTGTGTTGCCTTTTTTTTTTTTGGTAAATATTTGCCTGGTATATCTCATTCCATATATTAACTTTCATCTTTTGCATCTTCGAGTTTTAAGTGAGTTCCTTGTAAAAATACTATCATTATTTTTTTTTTCCAAATCTGAAAATATTAGTGTTTTAGCATAAGGATCTAGTCTTAATTTTACTGTGACTATTCCTATATCAGAAATTATTTCAGCCATGCAATTTTATGTGGGTTTTTTTTTTTTAATTTATCCCCTCTCTTCTATGCTTCTTTAATACCCATTTCTGCCCCTTCCATTCTACTGGCTGAGTTCCAAAATTGGTTTTTTCCTCATTGTATTAGAAGTTCCATGTTTTAGCAATGATCTTTCTTAACTTTTCTTTTGAAGATTTTATTTATTTATTTGTCAGAGGACAGAGAGTACAGGCAGACAGAGTGGCAAGCAGAGGCAGAGGAAGAAGCAGGCTCCCCTCAGAATAAGGAGCCCAGGGTGGGACTCGATCCCAGGACGCTGGGATCATGACCTGAGCCGAAGGCAGCCGCTTAACCAACTGAGCCACCCAGATATCCCTCTTAACATTTTAACGTGTATAAACAACTTAAACTGTAAAGATTATTCATGTTTTACACTATCTCTCCAACCATACAAGTACATTTAAATACTTCAATTCAGATAGTCCCCATCCAAGGTATTGTGAAGTAATTAGCTGCATCATGATTTTGATTGTTATTCCCTTAATTAGATGTGACTGTTGTGCTATACAGTGTTTCCTTATGTTTGTCCATATGTTACCAATTACCTTGACTGATTGTCCTTCCTTCTTGTATCTCACATATTTCTTCTGGGATTATTTTTCTTCAGCCTTAAAAATATCCTTTAGAAATTTCTTTTGTAAAGGTCTGTTAGCAGTAAGCTCTCCTTGTTTTCTATTGACTGAAATGATTTTATTTCACCCTCATTTAACTAAGTACACAAATTATAGGTTGACAGCTTTATGCTTCTCAGAACTGGAATATATTACTGGACTATTCTCTGCTTTGCATTGTTGCTACTGATGAGAAATTTGTTGTCAGTTGTCACTTCCTTTTCTCTCTGACTGCTTTTAAGATCCCTGGTTTTTCGTTTTTATTGTGTTCTGCAGGTTTGCCTCAGTATGTGTAGCTGTGGATTTTTTTTTCCTAGTATTCTTGGGATTTATTTTGCTTCTTAAAACTGAGGTTTTATAATTTTCATTAACTCTGCTAAATTATGATTCTTTCATTCGCCATTAATTCAACAAAGATTGCCTTTCCCTTATTCATTCTCTTCTTTTTCTGAGATTCAAAATATACTAAGAGAAATTTCTTTTTATCTTCCCTGTCTCTTCGTTGTTCTGTCATATATTTTATTTTTCCTCCTGTCCTACATTCTGGTTAATTTTTTCATGTCTATCTTCCAGACTTTCAATTCTCTCTTCAGTGTGTTTAATCTGCCATTTAACCAATTCTTCAAGTTTTCAATTTCAACTATATTATTTTACTTTTAGAAGATTGGTTATATTTTTCAAATGTACCAAGTTATTTTATTTTATTTTTTTATTTATTAATACTTTGATTAACATATAATGTATTATTTTCCCGAGGGGTACAGGTCTGTGAATCGTCAGGCTTACACACTTCACAGCACTCACCATGTCACATACATTTACCAAGTTATTTTAATAGACATTTTTTTCTTGCTCAAGTTTATATCATTTCTGTTAACACTTTAAACTTGCTCATTTCATATTCTGTCTTGGATTATTACCATATCTGTGTCCCTAGTTCTCTTTCCTGCTAATTTTCACCCGTCATAGCTTGGCTACTATTGTGTTTGGTGATTTTATCTTGTGAGTTTATATTTGGTTAGTCTCTATGTATGAGAATCCTGAAAATCTTGTTCAAGGGACGTTCTTCTAGGAAGATTTGTTTTTCCTTTTGTTACATACTACAGTATACTACTACCTTGTGTGAGGGCATCATCTATGACTAGGTGTCAACACAGGTGTCTTTATCCCTGTGTAGGATTCAAGCCAGAAAGGCATGTTGTTTTCACTGAAACTCTATGAGGGTTCTAGCTTTATATCACTGTCTCCATTCCAAACCATCCTCCCTACCCATCCCCCACCTTTTATATACCTTAAGATTTGTTCTGATTCACTGAAAAGACATTAAAACTTCAGGGTTTATGTAGCTGGGATCAACAGATACCTCCAAGGTATGTGAAACTTCATTTCTGGCTTACTATACTGTTATTTGTTCCACTCCTTCTGAGTGTTAAGGCACTCAACATTTTCCTTAATTTCTCAAGAGCTCAGCTCTGCCTGTTAGCTGTAACTTGTCCATGATTCCTTGGTATTTTGCAGTGAGAGAAAGTTTAGAATACAGGATCTTCAGGATTTACCAGAAGCAGAAGATAGGAAAATGTCCACCTTATTAGATTACATCAGGATTAAATAAGAAAATGCAACTGGAGAACATAGCAGAGCTCCTTATATCATAAGGGTTTGATAAATGTTAGTTTTTAAAAAAAACTTAGTTTTTCAAAAATTTTTCCATATGGGGCTTTCTTTATCTTTTCCATTTACACAAAATATGTTCATTCTCCAAAAAGAAATGTTGATTCATCTGCATAAATATTAAATAGAATTTTTGTCTTAAAATTTAAAAGATAGCTATATATATTAACTTATTTAATGTAAAATAGATATAGAAAATTTATACAGAATCTTATTATTTGAGCTGATATTCAATGACTTAAAATTCGACAGGAAAGAATTCTTTGAGCTAAAATTAGTCAAAAATTGCTGTTAATGTTTTATTTTTATTTTTTTTAAAGTAGTCTCCATGCCCAACATGGAGATCAAGAGTCACATATTCTACCGACTAAGCCAGCCAGGTATCCCCATTAATGTTTTATTAAAGGCAATTTCTTGGTTAAATTATCCAAGAACTAACACTTTAAAAATTTGTTTAGAGCTCATTATTAGCAGGTCAGCCATTTTTATAGTAAATAATATCTGTCTTCTAAAATAATTTTATTCTTAGTTTCCAAACAAAAACAAAAAATAAGTAAATAGAATTCTTAAGTATGAGCTATGCCTTTTGATGATTTTTATTGTGAATGGAAGTCATTTATCCCAGGTGCATCTCTTAATAGGAAACAAAACAAAAACAAACAAGGCAGGGATCCTCCAAAAACGGAAATGTTCAAAGTATCTGGTGCTTTTACAGAGGAGATAACTGTGCCCTAGTATCTGGTTGTCACCAACCACAGTGTTGATGTAGTTTTAATGTTAAGTGAAATAATATCAATCTTCTTCCGTAAGAAATCTAAAATTGAAATTTGGCTCCAGACAGAGTATCTCTTGTTTTGGCTTATTTTGGGATTTTACAGCTTTTCCAAATTGTTTGGGAAACACAGCTGGGCTTATTAATAGACTGAGGCATTCAGTTTGAAGATGATTGTCACCATGTGCAGTTCTGGATCTTTTCCTCTGGACTTCATAGCCAACGGCTCTGTCTTCGGTAGAAAGAAATGGGACTCCAGTGCCAGTATTTCAGATTAAATATTTTGGCTTCTAGTTCACAACTTACATAATGTAATCAAAGTGGTAGCCAGCACAATTGTCTCTTGTATGCCTGATACTGTGCGAGGCCCTTCCCGTGCACTGCTTTATTTACTCTACCCAAGAGCCTAGGCCTGTTCAAGTTTTTAGATTGACAAATGGAGGCCTGGAAAGGCCTTTTGATTATTTGTTTCTTTATCTTGAGCATAAGTAGGAAATAGAGTGTGCTACCCTAAAAAACTACCTGCTACACGCAGCTACCTGGTTAGTGACTGTTGTTGCTCATTCATTCAAGGTCACCACCTACAGAGAAGGTGCTACTCAGCATTAAGCAGGAAGAGAGAGAAGACAAAACAGATCCTAGGTAGAAAGTTCAGTCCTCCAGAAAACATGCCCTCAGAGCTGCTTGGCTTATTCTTAGTGATTGTGTTTTTATTTTATTTTATTTTTTTTAATTTTTAAAGATTTCATTTATTTGACAGAGATCACAAGTAGGCAGAGAGGCTGGCCAAGAGAGAAGGAAGCAGGATCTCTGCTGAGCAGAGAGCCCAATGCGGGGCTCGATCCCAGGACCCTGGGATCATGACCTGAGCTTAAGGCAGAGGTTTTAACCCACTGAGCCACCCAGATGCCCCAGTGATTGTGTTTTTAAAAAGTGGCCTCTGGTGCCCCTTGGAGGACCCTAACTAGTAGTACCTGAATTATCTGTTTGGTAACTTCCTCAGATCTCCTTTTTGACTTTCTATCAGTTGATATAAAATGGTAAGAGACTGCAAACTCTTCTAACCCAAAGTTAATCAATTTGCATAGAAGGAAACCCAACATCCTCATAGTTAAGTGATTTGCCCTACACCATATAACGAATGCCTCATATTGGCCTCACTACATCAGTTAGTAGACACCTAACATTATAATATACAGGTTTCAACTAAACGACTGCCCAACTCCAACTGAAAATAATTTCCAAATAACTTGAAACTCACCAAAGAAGCTGAAGTTTGTGTTCGATCATCTTTTCCTTCCTTCCCTCTTTTCTACCTTCCCTCCTTCCTTCTTCTCTTCATTCATTTATGCAACAAGCACTTATTGTCTCTTTACTCTGAGCCAGGCAGTATGCCGTCCACCAAGACTGTAAGGCTAGAAAGACAGAGTCCCGGCCTTAATTCATTCCATGAAGCGTGCTCCCCAACCACGCTAGGGGAAGCCTTGTCAGGAGCGACAGACTACCCTGACCCAGTCATTGAGTTTTCCCATCAGTCTGCTATGTTTATTGAGTACTTAGCGTTTTCCCCCCTAGGCTTATGGTACATAGTGATGAACACGGCATACAACCATGCATTCAAGGACTTTATATTGAAACTAGTATGGACAAAGTATAAACAGGCAGATAGATAGGTAGATAGATAGAATTTCAGGTGCTGACAATGCTATGAAGAAGATAAAATTGAGTTATATGGTGGAACGGCTGGAGAGTCCTACCCTTGTGGGATTGGTGGGGTGAGGCTTCCTTCAGGAGGTGACATTTAAATTGACACCCAAATAATGTAAAGGAGACAGCAATTCCAAGATCTCATTGGTGGTGTGTTATAATAATGTATTGATCATCTCAGCCTTTGGGCAGAGCCAGGGGCAGCAAATCCCTTGAGTAGTGCCTATAGTGGCCCATAGCTTTCTCTCTTCACTCCAGCGTGTTGTGCAAATGTTATCATTTTCTGTGTGTCCTGTGATAGAAGAGAAAGGCAGCACTATCGTAGTTGAAGGGAACATCCAAGCAGAAGGAAAACAAATGAGATTGAGCTTGGTATGTTGGGGAACTGAAAGAGGAGAGAGCGCAAAAGGAAAAGTGACAAGGAATGAGGTCAGTGAGTGGGGCTGGAGCCGGATTGCACAGTCCCTGCTACTTTGGGTATATATGGGTGAAAGGTGGATGGATGTTGATGCTAAATTTGTTTACTTCCAAAAAGAAATAGATACAGTACTATGTTAAAGCATTTTCTAATTAAGTTAATCCAAATACAGGTTAAAAAGAAATAATGAAAATAACGCAAAGAGTGGAGGAGAAAATTTTATCTGGAGTCTGGTGTGAATTTCTATAGTTGAGTACTAAAATTAACAGTGAGTTTCCCAGTAGCCAAAATCTAAAATAAAATATCATGAACCACATAATTTTCTTTGTCTAGTTAAAGGAAAAACGAAATTGCATTAGGAGATAAAGACTTGATACTTGAAATAGAAGAAATTTGTTGCAATGGTTATTACCATATAATTTACTAAGTTACATATTCCTTGCCATTCTGCCCAAGTTCAGAAATAATTTTCAAATGTCACTTCATGACAGTTATTTTTCATCAGAAATGGATATATATCTGTCTCTCTATCTCCATGTACATTGTTTTCCAGTGATGATCCTGAGTCAATTTGAATATACTTGAATATACTCCCCATATGTCCATGCCTCCACAACCTCGCTTACAATTCCTTCAACCTGGCATATTCAGCCTCATCTTTTCCACTAAAAATATCTGTACACCCAACACAAAATGATACCCAAGCCCAAGCCATTGGTAAATGCACAGTAGTTACCTAGTCTACTTAGAAGCTCACAAGGTAGAGGTACTGAGGTGCCTGGGTGGCTCAGCTGGTTAAGCATCTGCCTTCTGCTAGGTCATGATCTGGAAGACCTGGGATCAAGCCCCCACAAGGGGCTCCCTGCTCCGGGGGGAATCTGCTTCTTCTTCTGCCTCTCCCCCTGCTTGGGGGCACCCTCTCTCTCTCTTTCTCTCTCTCGTTCCCAAATAAATTTTAAAAAAAAAAAAAAAAACCTTTTAAAAAATAAAATAAAATAGACAGGTATTACACCAAACCAACTGAATCAGAATTTCTAGAGAGGAGGGCTTGGAATCAGAATTTCTAGAGAGTAGGGCTTGGGTATTGGTATTTTTTAAGCTCTCCAGGTGCTTCTAGTGAGTAAGTTGCATGAAGAATTGCTGAGCTAGCATCGAGCTTCCTTCTACAGACAGTAGGCTCTAAATACAATGCAGACTTTCACCTTTGCTGCTTTTTTCCATTGGGTTTCCCTCCTGAGAGAGGGGGAGAAATATAAATAAATAACAAACCAACTACAACAGAATGTGCTGCAACAAGAAAGACTTTTGGTCACCTGCCACAGAAAGTAAATGAGTCATTACCTCCTTGACCTTGTATGTAATGAGAAAAAAGGCATAGCAAATCTGCTTTGGTTCTGGCTTCGCTCAAAAGCTATCCAGAAATAGCCATTTCAGTGAGTCCTTTTACCTTCTCATTGAGAAAAGAGGAAAGAACCTTTTAGAAAGATTGTAGAAGGGAACAAATTAACGTGGTTCCCTGGCCTGAATGTGCCTAAAAGCACTTGAAGATCTCGTGATAAATGCCAGTGGCCTGTCTCCACCCTCCAGTAAATCTGTGGGAGTAGTGCTGGGGTTGGTCCCTGGCAGAGATCCGCATATTGAACAAGCCCTCAGCATTTCTCATTCTGGTGGTTTACAGGGCAACAGGAAATAGGAGTTTACAAAAAGCTGTCCTTTTCTGTGACGTACAATGCTTCTTTGTGTTTCTCAACAAACCCTAGGGCCCTTTGACCGCTTTTGAAAGGAGAGAGAAAATTAAGAAAATCTTAAGTTTGGAGGCAAATTTCATAGACCGCAACAGAGTAAAAGGACAGTAGAGAGGAAGAATCTCAGGCAGCAAGAGGAGACAGTTGGGGAGCTAAAGGCTCTTGCGGAAAAGCATTCTGGTGAGGAGACCAGTCTGGGTCGGACTGGAGAAATTTGCTGTCAACTAAAACAGATTCTCAGTGGTGGGCAGGCTGGCAAATAATGTCCCAGCAGCTCTCCTGGAGGACAGATGTAGTAATCCTGCCCATCTTACATGCAAACTCCTCTAATCACGCTGTGAAAAATGTGCTCACGTTGGTCTGCTATTGTTGGCCCAAGGCTAATTCGGTCACATCCTGGGGCTTCAATTCTCGCCTGCCTTTCAGAAACAAACTGCTTCCACTTTAGAAAATGAGAGCCTCAGAAGTTTACTTAGAAAGACACCCTGGCCTCTCAGTGAGGCAGAGAAAGAAAGAGGGGAGCAACTCCTATACTAGAGCGCTTTAAATAGATTGTACATTCCCAGCATCCTTCTCTGCACTGAAATCAGCAAAATGTAACAGAATATAAAATATAACAAATCCTAGCAGTGCCAAATACAAAACTTTGTTTCATTTGCTACCTCATTTGTTTATCCATCATTTATTCTTTCATTCCAAAAATATATTTAAACCCTAAAATGTGAGTTGGCTTAGATCCCTTGTAAACTCTTGAGACAGAGAATTGGTTACAAGGAGTATCTTTGGGGGCGATACCGAGCGAGGAAATCGAGGAACCGAGGAACCCAGGATGTGTAATGAGAGGGGAAAGGAAAGAAGAAAAGCCTAGGAATGGGAAAGTCCTTTGTGGAGGATGTTACTGCTGGCAGTGGGAACTCAGTTCTGCAGGAGGTCTCTGAGAAGCATCAGATGCTTTCAGGGTGTTGTCTCCTAGGGATGAAGCAATGATCTGTGAGGGTGTGGCAAGTTTAACTGTGTTTAAATTCTGCTCTGCTAAACTCCGCTTACCCAAGTGAAGAAAGCTCCACCTTCTACCACCTTCCAGTGTCCAAGGTCAAGGAGGAATCCAGGGCTTAGAGCAAGATGAGAAGCTGTCAGTTTGTGACCCAACTAATGGGAGTCTGCTCTTTGGTGAGTTATCAACAGACTACACCAGCTAGAGTTGTCTCAAAAAGTAATCTTCTTCTTGCAGGAAATATAGAGATCACAGGGAATAATTTCCAAAACCATGAGCCCCTAAGCAGGTGTAAATGAGTTCTTTTTATTTAGGGTTTAGGAGGAATATCAGAAAGAGGAGCTTTGTCATTAGATGGAAAGGCAGGCATGATGTTGGGCAGGCGCACTTAGAAAACTGCCTGTATGTGTGCATATATTATGTTAATGAAGCTTGTGCTCCTTGCGGGGTGGGGGACGGACTTTACCATTCTAATGAAGCAAAGATAAAGATCAGTACTTCTTAGCTCATCTACCTAGGTTTCAGTGGCTGAGCTAGAGCTGGTTTAGTCTGGCTTGATCTTGGTCTGCCAGTTGGTAGTCTAAGACTCTTCTCTGATCCAAGACCACTCAGACTAAGGAATGCAGGGCCATGCTGGTTCATAGGCTAGAATGGTATCAGTTAACCTCGAGTCCAGGCTTCTGTAGGGGCAGCTAGTGTATTTGTTAGTTGGGTCTGAAAAGAAGCATTAGGAACAAAACAAGCTTTAAATTTTCTGCTAGTTTTAACCTCTTTAACCCCATGGGATGTGGTTTCAAGCTGAATTAAATTGAAACTTACACGGACTTCTCACTGCCCTATGGAAACTAAAGTCAAAGGAGAGGCCAGGAGGATGTTAATTGGAGCTTAATATGTGTCTTCTACAATATGTCGGGCTCTCGAAAGTTACAAAGATAAGTAAATCATACTCTCAGACTTCTAAGAGTTCTTAGTCTTGTAAAGAAGAGAAACATAAAAGAAGGTACCATTTAATAGGAAAACTGTTAGAGTAATGACGTCCAAAAAGCTTCATCAAGAATAGGAGAGGAAGAAATTAGTTGGTAGAAGGGAGATTTGGAGAAAGGAAAGAGGAGACGGGAAGGAGGCTTGGGAGGGTTTCACTAAATGTACACAGAAACTTGAAGGAAGAATCTTATATGTGAGCAATAAAATAAGTATGGGTTCATTAATAAGAACAAGGTACATTGTGGAAGTGGGGTTAAGTCATGTGTGACTGCGCGCCACGTTTACGTGCGATAAGTAGGGGACACGAAGGTAAACATCTTCTATCCTGAAAGCAATGGGAAGGCCATGGACATTAACGCAGGGGCGTGACCCATGCAAGTTGTCTCCATACTTAGCCAGCTTTGAGAAAAGGTCACAACTGTAACTCCTGGAGATATGTTGTTTCATGAAATCTTTATGAGGTACACATAAAGGACCACCTCGGATGCTGAGCACACACTGGTGAATGAGAAGCGGTCTTTGTCCTCAAGTGGTTCAGTTAGCCTAGTGAGGGAAGAGAGAGAACCTTTATGATATAGTGTGGTCCATGCAACTGTGAGTCTCAGTGCAGGAGCACTTTGGGGGAACATGAGAAGGCCCCCTATCCATCTTTTTTGGGGTCCTAAAAAATTCCTAAACAATTAGTGGTGTTCATTTTTTTCCTTGCCTGGGCACCATCCTACAATCACCGTCTACATGATCTATCTTTTCTTTCTCTTTCCCTCTCTCTCTCTCTCTCTCTCTCTCTCTTTTTTAAGATTTTATTTGTTTATTTGACAGAGATATCACAAGTAGGCAGAGAGGCAGGCAGAGAGATGAGGGGAAGCAGGCTCCCCACCGAGCAGAGAGCCTGATGTGGGGCTCAATTCCAGGACCCTGAGATCAGGACCTGAGCTGAAGGCAGAGGCTTAGGCCACTGAGCCATCCAGGTGCCTCTCTCTCTCTCATTCTTAAAACTGGCTTCCAAGAGATCAAGTGCAGTGTTAATGATTTGAAACATCTGTTCTGATTTCCATCTGCACAGATAAATGTCCAAAACAACCACAGGAATTACAGATATATCTGTTTCTAATGATGATAACATTAACTAACATATAGTAAATACCAGGTACCACAAGCTGTTCTAAGGGATTTACACATAATAATTATTTTTCTACTTTCAGCACCTTTATGAGGTTGTATTTCCCATTTTAAGGTGGGGGAAAGTGAAGCACTAAATTATGTAACTTACTAGGTCACATATCTAATAAGCAGTGACAAGGACCAGAGACGCAAGAGGTCTGGCTCTAGAGGCCGTCGTCTTCATCACTGTGCCCTGTGATGGGCAGGGCACAGCTTTCCATCTATGGTCAATCCCTTTTGTCTTTATCTCTCACATTCTAGAAGGTACACCTACTTCATTGCAACTTCTGCATTCAAAACACCCCTTCATTTTCTTTCTTTTCCTAGGCTAAACCCACTTCCCTTGATGCAATCCCACAGGAAGAAATTTCCATCCATCTGGTTAATTTATTTTAAAGAACCCAGTCGTAATTATACTTTTAGCATTCTATGTAGCAATTTCCTACATCTATTCACCCAATCACTACCCCTTGATCCAAACAACTTGATAATTTTCGGTTGTGGTCTATATTTTACCAACCTCCAATAATGCTTTTCTCCCAAGGCAGCAACCTTCCAGACTTTAGCGGTATTTTGAACACAGCATAATTACCAAGTCATAGTCTTTAACTGAAATGAAATGGCCAGGCATCAGACATCATTCCATTTCTCTTTCACTATCATTTGGTTGTTACAGCTAACTTGTCCCTGCTAGGGACGGTATCAAATTGCTCTCCAATTTTCTGCTTTACCTTTACTCTACGTCCTTGCTTTCTCTGCCTCCAACTGACATTTTCATTTTGTACTTACACAAGAGGGTTATTAAAGATTTTCCAACATTTGGAAAATTTCAGGGCTAACTGGAATTTAACTCTGAAAAAAAATCAGTCAATAGCTTTGAAAAAAGTACATTGGATTTCAAACCTCTGCATATGGAGTGCTAAGGGAGAAAAAAAAAAAAAAGATTCTTTTCCTCTTGATAATAGCAATAATCATGAACATTCACTGCTGCTTATTACATGCCAGGCACTGCCAAGGACTTTTCATGCATTACTTTATTTTATTTATTTATTTATTTTTTAGAGAGGAGGTTTTTGTTTTTGTTTTTGTTTTTTTTTAAGATTTTGTTTATTTAGGGGCGCCTGGGTGGCTCAGTGGGTTAAGCCGCTGCCTTCGGCTAAGGTCATGATCTCAGGGTCCTGGGATCAAGTCCCACATCGGGCTCTCTGCTCAGCGGGGAGCCTGCTTCCTCCTCTCTCTCTCTCTCTGCCTGCCTCTCTGCCTACTTGTGATCTCTCTGTCAAATAAATAAATAAAATCTTTAAAAAAAAAAAAGATTTTGTCTATTTATTTATTTGACAGACAGAGATCACAAGTAGGCAGAGAGGGCATTACTTTATTTTTTAAAGAAGAGGATACTGAGGCTCAGAAATGCCAAGTACCATGTCTGCTATCACAACGGTAGTTGTTCCAGAGTCTATGCCTGAATAATCGGACTCAAGGAAAGATCCTCCTCTTCTTCCTCCATTACTGGGGCCATTAATTAGTCTCTTTCAGTATGTTTGAGAAAATATCTTGGAAAAAAAAAAGTAACCATTTTCACCAGTTTTTAAAAGATGATCTTAACTCTGGAATTTCTCAATTGTAGTGTAAAGATATTCTTGTTCCTTGTTGGTGGACTTGCTGGATCTGTGCTCTCAATGTTACCAGCAGTAAAAATTGAAGTCTACTACCTACCTAATGCTTTGGGCTATAAGTGATAGATAACCAGAACAAGACTAGATTTAAGGTTAATAATCAGTTATCCTAACAAGAAGAAGGTTAATAATCAGTTATCCTAACAAGAAGAACATAGATGGGCTTCATGTATAAGACCTAAAGGGCTAGAATTCATGTTGTTACTTTTTGTTCACTCTTGGGTTCTCTATTAGCTTATTCCTCAGAATAGCTTCCTGTAGAAACTGGGGCAAATCCTTCTTTTTTTCAATCCAGCAGCAAAGGAAATAAAAATGAAGCGAAATAAAACACCCACCCAAGTATGGCTGACAGGTATTTCCTTTAGCCCAGTGGGCCAGCCTCTGTCATATGCCCACCCTTGGGAAGAAAGGAAAGCATGTGATGCATATCAATCCATAAAACAAAAACAAAAATAAAACTAAGGCCCCCCCTCAAAAAAAATCGGGATAAAATCCAACATTCATTCATTATAAAATAATATATTCAGACTTTATTCATAGGAAGTACTTTCTTTGACTGGTAAAATGAGTCTATCCATAATATATAGCAGTAAAAAATAACATTTCTACTGGTAAAACTTCAGAAGTATTCTCAGTAAAGTCAGTATTATATTAAAAGCCCTAAGTGGTGTAATAAGAGAAGAAAAAGAAATAATAGTCATAATAATTGAAAAGTTAAAAGAAAAAGAAACAATACTTTTAGAAAATACTATCTACACAGAATGTGAAAGTACATCTATAAATGATTAGTACTAATAAGAGAATACTGAATAAGTTAACGGATTTCCACCTACCCATTAAAAATGAGAGCATTCATATATACAAGCAATAAAGAAATATAATGGAAAATATTCATAGTAGCAGTAAACATATAATGTAATTAGGAATAGCTTTAACAAATGATAAGAAAGAAACAACAAAATCAGCTCATTATGGAAGAACATGAAAGACGACCCGAATGAATGAAGATATAGATATATATGTGATGTTAGATGGAAAATCATAATATCTAAGATGTCCATATTATGCCAGTTAAGTTATAAATTCAATGCCATAGCAATTTAAAAATCTCAGCACAACTAGACATAAACTTAACCGAGGCTGAAATTTACATAAAACAAAAGACATAATGAAAGCTAAAACTTTTTAATTTTATGGCAAGAATATATTTGACATATATATGAAAAAGGTTTAGTATCCTAACAGGAATAGAAATCCTCTAAGTCAGTATAAGAAAAACAAAATTAAAACAACCTCTTTAACTCCTGGAAAATAGGCAAAGGATATGAACATGTAATGTACAGATTAGGAACCCCTGTTTGAAGAGCACCAATATCTAGCAAACCTGCCAACTTTGGTTTTAGATATATTGCAGAGAAACTCATACACATGTACTTCCAGGGGCAGGTGCCTAAGCTGCTAACTGAAACACTGATTGTAATTAAAATAAATAAATACATGAAATTGGATATATTATAATACTCTATAGCAGTTAAAATGAAATGAGATTTGAATATAGTCACTAAAGAGATCCCAAATAAATATTTAGTGAAAATTTATGATGAACATGGTATAATTTATGAAGTTTTGAATACCCACATGCCCAAAATATATATTATTATGGATAAACTTATTTAATTAAAATGGACTTGAAGAACAGATACTAAATTCAGGACAATAGTCATTTTAGGAGAAAAGAAGGAAATGGGACTTCTTGTATTAAGATGATATCTGAAGCAAAAATAAGAGATTTAATGTTTATTAATTTTGGTGACTGAATCATGGATATGCATTAAGCCAAACTCCATACTTTCCTGTATCTTTAAATTTTTTTTCAACATATTTTAAAAGTGCTGAATATTTTAAATGTGACAATTATAGGCTCAAGACGAATAAAACAAAAGACCATAAAATGCAATGTCTACTTTGTTCCCATTCCTCTTTCCCCCCCAATATCTAAACGTGTGAAGTATGATTAATATAGCTCGACCTTTATCTCCTATTGGATATGGAGGCTTATAAACATAATTGCATTTATCATATAATGCCTATTTCTTCCCCGAATGAATGAAATACTCACTTCATTTCTTCCTTTTTTTCTTTTCCATTTCTATTCTCAGAAAAGTAATTTAAGGCCTTTTTTCTTTTTTCATATTGCCATATATTTGAGAATTAACTTGATCAGTAGAGTTGTATGACAGTACTCTTCTGGTTTGTGGTTGCCTTTCAGAGATGATTTTTATCAAGTGAAATGTTTTTATTCTAATTCCCTATTTTCTTCTTAGTGTAGAAGACTGCTGATATCTCTGCATTTAGTAACCAGGGATGATGATTTGGGAGATTTACAAGATTCCTAGTTTTATATCACTGTCTCTTGTCAGTGTGACAATGCAAATGGCTTTTTAGTGTTGGGGCAAACAGGAGAACATATAAACTATAGGATAGTTTATATTTGTATTTATTTTATAAGATTCTAAAAATTTTCCTTCTTCTTTCTTTTACTTTTCGCTACGAAGTTTCCAAAGAACTCTTCCCCCCCCCTTTTTTTTCCGCCTCTCATCTCCCCAGAAGAATAGCCATGATTCTCTGTTTTCACTATTCTCTCTTCTGCAGAGTTTTTCCACACTTTGCTTTCTGGAAATCTTGGAGGGGGAAGTTGAGGACTAGCTACAGTGAAGATTAGTGTTTACTTTTCCACTCACTGGTAACTGTGTATCCTACTCTGACTTACAGATATTCTAAAGAGTGAGATTTACATGGTTTTAATTTTTATTTTTGTTGATTTGCATAGCTTTTCTAACATGATTGGGATATCCAGCCATCCATGACTACCATTCCTTGACCCACCTCTCTGAATTCTTGATTCCTTCAAATCCCCACATCAAAATAATAATAATAATGATAATAAAGTTTGGGAATATTTAACTATACCCAAGTACTTTTCAAAATGTTAATATGTGTTGGATTTTATAGTCTGTTAACAGTTTTTTAAAAGATTTTATTTATTTCTTTCTTTGTCAGAGAGAGAGAGAAAGAGCACAAGCAGGCAGAGTGGCAGGCAGAGGCAGAGAGAGAAGCAGGCTGCCCACTGAGCAAGGAGCCCAATGTGGGACTTTATCCCAGGACCCTGGGATCATGATCTGAGCCAAAGGCAGCAGCTTAACCAACTGAGCCACCCAGGCGTCCCAACAGTCTATTCACATTTTATTATTAACTTTAACACAAGTATATCATATCCAATGTTATTAAACTAATAAACAATCTTTTATTTGTCATGATCTCTATATATTCATCATTCAGCTCCCAACCACACCTCCTCTGACGCTTCTTTACCCAGACCTTCATTACCTAAAACAAGAAGCTTTGTATAGGGTTCTCACCAAAAGTTTGCTAGGAATATTTGGGCATACCTTTATGGGAATGTCCAAAGAAGTTAACAGTCGGCTTCAATATTGCTCAACAAATTTTATAGTAAATCCACCAAATCTTAGTTTGTAAAATAAGCCAGTCCTATAGACTAAAACCCACTAAACCCAGACTCATATCCTAAAGAAAATACCATGAGACTTAAAATGCACTTGGCTAATCCACTTGAGTTTATATTATTTCATCCTCCATTCTTAACACTGTTAATTTCCCCTCTACAACAGATAATATCCATACTCCAAATGCATTTGGCTAATCTACTTGAGTTTATATTATTTCATCCTCCGTTCTTAACACTGTTAATTTCCCCTCTATAACAAATAATATCCATACTCCACCCACATTCCCTCAATATGCACCATTCCCATGCACGCCAATAGTTTCTTACTACAAACATCCACAATTCTCTTACTGAGCTTTTTCTATAGCCCTAGGAACTAGAGTGCACCCCTTTCCCAGTGTATACATAAAATGTCTACTCACAGGAGAAACTCTCAACCAATGGCATATGGGAGTTGGAGTTGATGGAATAAATACCTTTGGCTGGAACAACTCTGAGGAATATTCTGTAGAACATGTCAGAGGTCCCCATCTGCATTGAACCCTACTTGTCTGCAATAATAAGATATCCTTCTTTGGTTCACATCTTCATTCCCCAACTTGTACTTCCTGGGATAATCGCTCAAAGAAACTATTTTCACTCAAATCAAGATCTTCTCAGAGGGACTCTAAGACATACTTTGATGAATCCATAAAAATGTATGTTCTCTTATCCGTATTCCTTTCTTAAGAGCCATTTCCAACAGTGGAGACCAAAAAGAGTCATTTTTGCCTTCTATGACTCCAAGTTCTGTGTAAGAGATGTCAGTCTAGACTCTGGATTTCTGTCTGTTTAGCTACAGGGACTTCAATTACTTTCAGAGTTTCCAAAATCCTTAAAAGCCATGAGGGTAGAACGAAAATGGACTGGATTAAACTGAATTGAAGCAAACATCTCGGGCAGCTCCAAATAGAAGCATAATTATGATCTAGTCCTTGGTAAGATAGGCCCACCATGAATATTTTACCCAGGAAACACCAGTCTGAACTCTGACACTAAGTAGGTAATTTTGGAAAACTCATTTCTTGTCTCTAAACTTCAGTTTTCTAATCAGTAAAATGAACTGCTGAAATAGATGCTTTCTAAGCAGTTCTTCCGTGAGCATGCTCCTCGATTCTATGGTACTAAATAGGTCTCTGAAATCCATCACATGTCACATATAATTTTTTCCCAAATTTTGTTTCTTGGAAGTTAAATTATCAAGAGTGTCCTTTCTAAACACCCATTTTGGAACTCAGATGTAGTTCGTGTCCATCCAGCCCCACCTTATTTCTTACTGGTCAGTTTCTAAATGACGGCTGCTTGCAAAATACTAAAACACATCCCCATCACTAACAGAGATTTTATTCTCTGTAGTATTGTCTCCACCGAGCCACCCAAAACCATTTTGGTATTTTTTTTGATCTCTGGAAACAAGACGAGGTGACCTAGAGAAGCCATTCCTTTTGATCAGTCTAAATATTTGGGTGGAATCTTCTCTAGTTATATAACAGGCGTCACATAGAGGAAAGGGTTTGTCAAGGATAAAGCTTTTTGTTTGTTTGTTTGTTTTTTCCTGAACTGAGAAACTGAGCTTTGAAACTGGTTCCTCTTGAGTGGAACATTATTGATCCAAGGGAGAATCTGACATAGAATAAAGAAAAAGAAATCAAAGTAAGCTAGTGGAAAGAAAACAAATTAAATTTGTAAATTCAGCAGAGGGCATGCACACTAGATCTTGAGAAGATATAAGAGGCAAAGAAGAATAGAAAATGCAGGGCAGTAGAAAGGTTTGCATTCTTTTAACCAAAGACTGAAAAGAGCTAATTAGATAGTAGAAGTGAAACCAAATAATTTAAGGACTCGGATGAAAAAGCATCACAGTTTCCATTCACATTTGCCCCAGAAATTGAACCCTCAACGTAGGGCCACAGATTCAAAAGAGGAAAATTACATAAAATGAAGCAAAGAGTTCATTCCTAGTAAAATCTCCTGGAGGAAGCTCTGGGGAAGAGTTTGGAAAGGAATTTATGATGTAGAAAAAGGAGGATGAAATGAAGGAGAAGAATATAATATGTAAACGTGTCATTTGAGCCTGTATATTCAGAGAAAGATAAGGACTTTCTCTTGATTCTTCTACTGAACACATTGGTTTTAGGTAGTAAACAGCATACTATCTACACTGTCTGAACTTGGTTTACTCATCTCCTTCCTTCTTGGAAATAAACCTCAGAAATCAGGAACCTGCGATGAGCAGGTGAATGTCATTCTCCATGTGGGGAGCCTTGGGACAATCAAAGCCTGCTGCCTGGGTCATTTTCCACACCTTTGGCCTTCAACCCCGGGGGTGGACCAGGGAGTCAATACAGTGAGTCAACAGTTGCTGTCGTCACCTGCAAAGTATAAGCAAAGTATAAAATTTCTTTAGAGTTAGACACTCAGAAGTCACAGGAAGACAAGGAGCAAGTCTAAAAGCAGAAGGTGAACAGATTTCAGTCAGATTGGAATGGCTCTCCCAGTTCCGCATGGCAGCTCATAATTCTCAGAGCTACTTGGCCACAGAGAACAACTCCAGCAGTCACAGCTGACCTGAGGGACGCGTACCGTCCACTGCAGGTGCTCACCGTCCAGTCTGGCTTATTATATGTAAAGACACTGCCAACATCTATACAAGCAGGAAACAACAAAACAAGGAAAATCAGGATCTAGGTTGAAATCAGTTTTCCAATGAACCAGAAAACTTGTTCCCTCTAATTTTACTTGTGTACATAAGGCTTGGCAAATCAAATCTCTGAAAAGATGATAGCTAATGAGATTTATCTTGGTGTAGTGGCTAAAATAATGATTTTTCTATCAAACATCAAACAGATCTAGATTCGATCTTTGGTTCAGTCACCTTCTAGCTATGTGATCTTAGACACGTTACTTGATCTAAGGCTTGACTCCTTTTTCATGTATAATGAGGATAATAATCCTTCCCTTGCCGAGATTGCTGAGGGAATGAGTTTAAAGCACCTATAGAGCATTATTAAATGGTACCAGTGGTAGTAGCAGTAATGAGATTAACAAATATGTTAGTATTGGAAATTGCTTTTATTTCTATTTTTATGAGGATGTCATTTTCAATTTTTTTTTTCCCCAGGGAATATCTTAGCCCTTTCATGGATATAAAGACTGTTCTGATCATTTTTTTTTCCTGTCTCTTCCTCCATGCAGAGAGAAGGAAAAGCAAGATACTTAAAATCCAACATATGCAGGATTCTCAGAGAATAGTTGTCTAGTTATCTTACTTTGAATCTGGATTCTTAACCATATAAGACTGAAAGTTTCCCATACCAAATCCAATCTTCATTGCCACTAGAAGGAGAGACTGGGAGATGGTATTTTGGTCTTTTCACCAGAGTCTTGTGAATCAAGACCTGAGACAAAGAAACACAATGTAGTTTTACATTGTGATCTTGCTCCAAAGCAATTGTGCTCCAAATGCTAATTACTGTTGAATATCTTAAGAAATAAGCTAACTTTTCATTTAATGAGAGCATTAGCTTCCATAATAAAGCCATAAAATCCCATCGCTGCTGCCTTATATAGCAACCTAAAAGTGAAAGGGAAACCAGTCAAAACGTGTGGGGAGGGGGCCACAGGAGTAGACAGAATCCTGACCTCCACAGTGGCTGAGAAATAGGGAACAATACACAAAAGAATGAGACAATTCAAGTTCTGTCCTAGGAGACCAGAAAATCAAATGGACCCATCCAAAGAGGGAGGAGCGGGTCATGGAGCCTTCTATGGTCGGCAGTGAGAATAATGGAGCGTCATAGCAGAGTCAGGCTGTACAAGGGAATGTGTCTGATAATAAGGTAGGGAAGAACAGAAACCAAGCCCAATTGCTGGGATGCAAGACTGGAAGTAATGAAACCGGCAAGCTGGCCTCGTTCTGGAGGGGAGAGTAAGGGAAGAACTGAAAACTCAGAGCCAGCAATGTGTTGTTACTCTGTACCAGCATCATTCAAGGACACATGAGAGTGTTGCCCGGAGAGTTGTAAAAACATAGAGACTGGCAGTCTCAGTCCAGGATCAGAAGAAACACGATACACAAAGGCGCCCTGTTCCTGATTCCAAAAAATAGACGGCATAACTCACAGCTGGCTGAATGCCCAACACAAACAGCTAAAATGGCCCTGGCTGGGGCAGAGGCTCACATTAAGCTAGACATGACTCATTTGTGCATTCAGGTGCATCTCACAGTTTCTCATTTTGATTGTTCTATAATGATGAGGAGATGGAAACATTGAACTCTGTAATGATATTCTAGAATCTAGAACATTAGGCTGAATAGTTTATGTTGACTTACGAGTCTCTTTGGACGCTATTTGGCAATCCATGATGGGAAAGAACATTACAGACCTGCGGTGTATAATGAGGCACAACTCTCCGTCTTCTAAGTAAACTAAAAAGGAAAATTATTACAGCATAACTGAGGTAGCCCCTTACCAGTGCTGAACTACTGCGAAACCATTTGGGGGGTTCAAACTGGAAAGGAGATTCTTTTTGCTATCCCTCTAAATTCACTGCCATTCCAGAGAGGTATAAGGAAATGTTAAGTTGTAAAACTGAATTTGACCAAGCATGTTAGAATTGTGATATCCAAATGAATGTTTCTTAGTCCAAAGCAGTTACATTGGAAAGCTCTATGCTGGTTTCGGAAGGCTAGCTGGACTGACGGTGTCAATCATCTCTTTCCATTCACAGCCCTTTCCTGAAAACCTGTGTCATCTGCAGCCTGGGGACGTGCAGCCCTGTGTTCTATGTGCTTTCACTCTGCTCCCTGGCTCTGGGGACGTGAAATGAAACAATATGGCTGGAGTTAGAAATATGGCAAGATAAAGCCAGTCCACCTCAGAATCTGCTTAC
Organism: Mustela erminea; assembly: GCF_009829155.1. Taxonomy (NCBI): domain Eukaryota; kingdom Metazoa; phylum Chordata; class Mammalia; order Carnivora; family Mustelidae; genus Mustela; species Mustela erminea. Next base: position 72,017,218 of record NC_045616.1, on the reverse strand, counting down.
TGAGGAACCCAAACTGTGACATGGGAAATTGGAAGAAACCTTTCTAGATATGCCTAAAACCTAGTCATGTTAACCGAAACAATTCCTTGGCAATTTCAAAGTTGACTTTTGTCTAGGTTTGGGCGTGAGAGCTGACATGACTTTTTTTTAATAAGTTTTTGCTAACACAGAATCCCAAAAGCAAAGGATAGTTTTTCTATAAGCAAAAGAAGTTTATGCAGACTTTTTCTTATTTTTAAAAATCACATAACATTTAATTGATTTGCATTGTATTAACATATATTTATTTGCCATGTTACATAATACTCTTAATAGCATCACAAATTGAATTTCTTAACTTTTCCCCCAAATCTTTAAGCAAAACCTACAGCACTGCCAGTCCCAGGAAAACTTGTCCTGTGGGCTTTGCATACCTTTTCACCACTCTGTACTGCCCAGAAAAATGATCTGAAATTTCATGGCACTACTGCAGGGGGAGGGGCAAAAGGAATATAGAAAAATGAAAGGAAGAGAGTGAACACTATCACACCAGGAAATTACAATTCCATCATGTAAGACTGAGCCAGAGAGTCATCATTTTTTGATATGTTCTTGAGTTAAGGTGACACAGCCTAAACTCAGAGCAGAGGAGTGATGGTGTGTCCTCATTTTGGCTTCTTCCCTAGTCTCTGTATGCTGTAGGAAGAAGGACAGCAAAGGGTCAGTACTGTCCGTTTCAGGGAAATCTCACTCTAACTCTCAAAAAGCTCAGAGCTCACTGCCAATATCAAACTAAATCAATCAGCAGTGTCCTATTCTTCTATTCATTCTAGGGAATCTGCCCTAGAAGTGAAAGCAACTGAGATAAGACCTATAATGAAAAAAGTAATGAATCCTAGAGGGAGAGCCATGAGAAGAGAAAAAAGCAGAAGACAGTGATGCCTCTGCTTTCTATATAACATTAACACTTTATATCAGAGGATACTATAGAGAAAGTGACAGCTCTTGGAGCCACTCTAAAAAGTGCATCACTTAAGAAACAATTTGTCAGTCAACTAATTCTTCCTTGATGAAATAGTTGAATCATACCTTCATGTTACTTTTCCCTTGCCCAGTGTTCATCTCATGTGCAATGATTTTGAATACTTTGTGAACCCTAAAGCAATATTGGGCTGTTCAGAATTTCTTTCATAACCCTTAAAACAAGCATGAAAAAAAATTTCCTTTTACAACCTGTAATGATGAGGAAATGGGAAAAATAGTAACAGTCACTGAAAGACTAAATCAGAGGAAGAATAATAATAATAATTATTATTATTATTAATAGCCATTATTAATAATGATTTTTTAATATTATATAGTAGTATTTATCTTTTTATAATTACAACTTTGCTGATAATCTTGGTTAAACGTGGTTCTTTTCATTGGTCAGGCTATCATCTTTGACTGAAAATACTGATTTATCCTTAGGGAACTATTTGACAGTTACATAACCTGGCTCAGATGCTAAATCCTAAATAATTCTGACTCCCGAGGAAAACAGATAACTTTCAAGAGAAGATCAGTCCCACTGATGTCAGAACTCTCCTTTTCCAACCCAGCCCAGTTGGAATGTCTATTTGGGATCTACTGATTTGGAAATCTTCTCCCCAAAAGACTTGAGCCTTGAAGTTCCCATAATAACCCAATCCCTCTGGAAGCATTCCCAATTTTAAGAAAACTCAGTGTATGATATATCTTATATAGTTATAGGATTCCTACAATAAAATTCTAAGAGCTGTACTTGTGGGTGGGAAGAACAGGTTTCTACATCTCTGGCTTTCAGCAGAGAGGGAGGATAAGGGGTTATCAGAACTACCCGGTGAGTTTTTAAAGTACCCATGCTATGACAACAAAGGCGATGAAAGATTTTTGTTACTTCAGTATATAGAGCCAAAAAAACCCACAAAACTATGAAGAATATTTTAGGGACAATTAATAAATTTTAAATATGAACATTATATTAGTAACTATTATTTTTCAAGGTTAAATTCCTTGATTGTGATCATGGTATTATCATAATACAGGATAATATCATTTTTAGGTGATACATGCTTGATTACTTTTGTAGGGAGGTAAACTGTTGTGATGTTTCCACTCACATTCCAATGCTTGCTTATAATTTCATTGAAATACAAATACTTCCAAAAGCTCAGGCATATCTGATTCTTAAAAACAAACAAACAAACAAACAAACAAAAACTGGAATCTGATGCTGAGAGCAATATAGTGCCAGTAAGAAATTTGAGTGAAATGGGTAAGATATGATTTAAAGAAAGTCTTTGCACTCACATTTTAATTCATGGCAGAGGGAAAAGTATGAGGGGAGAGAGGCCAGTCTAGGGAAAATTGCAATGGAATCTATTTATTGAGATGCTTAAAATATACCCTTGAGCTGTGGCTCTGAAGAATCTAACTGACTCTTAGAAAGATTGAGGGAAAAGAGGCAAAAGCAGTGATCCTTCACATTGAAAGACAGAGAGCTCAAAGGGGTCTCTGAGACCTATTAGACAAGGAGTAAGCTCACTTGGTAGACATAGAGAAAAATCGCAGGATTTTTTTTCCAACAGCAAAAATTCTGAGGTCTCCCCAAATGACCTAGTTCTCTTTTTGTTGTAGTGAACTAGCTCCAAATACTGGCGGCTCTTCAACTCATTTTATATAAAGAAGGGTATACCTACCAAGCTTTATCAACTTATACCAGCAAGAGAGAGAATGACTTTCCTCTCCATAATGGTATGCCGTGTTCCATCCTAGATTTCATTTTTCTCCCTTTTTCCCTTATTCATTCTGAGTAAAAATAATGACCATTTATTGAAAACCTGTTGTGTCAATCACAGTGCTCTGTATTTCATGTGCATCTTATCAACAGCTCTACAACTATCCTATGAAGTAGGGAGAGCTCTCCCACATTTTGTAGCCGAGGAAACAGAAGATTTGGGAGATGAGACAGTGTGGGGTCAGGACTCAAACCCAGGTCTGCTGTCTACACTCTTACCCATCAAATGTGCTACTTCCTGTGTGAGTACTTAGACTCTCCTGTGTTCCTGCCTTCCTTAGCTGGCCTGTCAGCTAACAGACACATTTCTTGTATGGTGTACCTCCCTTGCCCTGTGCCAGGCAGCCCACAGTCTGCCACTGATAGCATCCAAGACAAGGTCCCAGCTGCTCAGAGATAAGGACTCGGGAAATATGATGACTCACTCTGACATATATAGTTAGAATCCTGTCCTTGGAGGACACAGGAGGCTAGGAGAATCAATGCCTTAGTACATGTGGCCCTTCTCCAGATCTGCCTGCCCGTAGCTGGTTCCATTAATTTTCTCTACATAATCATATCTGATATGCTTTTCTGCTCTTTCAATAAAGGGGACTTAATCAATGATAATTATAATTCTCTAATTAGTTTCTTAATAATATTTTAATAGAAGAGAACAAGCCCCGGGCATACTTTTCAGTAGTTAGAAATAGTTTTCCAAATAAACTTGTATGCCTTCCTTGCCCTTATGTATTCCTGAAGGATATTTTTAGTGTTAATTGAGTCATCGAATTAAGTTTATCCACATTTTCCACTCTCTTTAAATTTCATTAATTTCTTACCTCCCTTTAGCATATATTTCTTTGCTAACTTCTTACTCCTGATTAGGTTCACTCACTTGTCTCTGAAGATTTAACACCACTTCTGCCACTTTCTGTACTTAGTCCGGTTTTTTTAGTATTACTGACTCATGCATGCATGGCCATTGAATTGACCAATTTTTAGTCAGACTCCTAGAGTTAATTGTATTAGACACGCTTAAGGGACATGCTCAATCCCTGCCTTTTTCTTTTTTTTTTTCCTGCCTTTTTCTTTAGAAGTTACCCCTACTCATGACCTCTGCTGAAGTAAGGGGTTGCGGGGCTGTGTTTTGCTCCAAGACTCCCTCCTCATCTATCCCAAGTCAGAAATTAGAGAAGCACAAAAACACAAGGAATTTCTAACTATACCATAGACAGCGAACACAGCTTTATAGCAAAAGTTATAATGGAAGTGGATGGCCCAGGAGGCTAAAATAACAGTCAGAATGATCTTAATAAAAAGCTAGCATCTACCAAGTCCCAGAGGAGAGAAGAGCTAGAATTATAAAATAAGGACAGAGGCCACGGTAGGGGTGAGTAGCCATGCTTCAGTACATTAGGTGGGCCTGGCATGGCAAGCCAGGCCGATCCTAAAAATGGAGGACATAGTATGACTTTCCTGTAAATATCATACCTCGGTTGACTCAGGCTCCAGACATAATAGGTCATTTGGCCACTGGTGATGGTGTTGGAACCAGGAACGTGCAACTCAAAACATAATGAAATCTCAGTCTGGAAGTGCATACTTCTTTCATGGAGAGTCAGTTGGGCAGGTGAGGTACGCTGGGAAAAGTGGCAGTGGCTGGAGTCAGGAGTCAGAGGTAGAGTGATGAGCTTCCGGCCGTCCATGTGGATGTAGCAAATATTAGTTTGATGGGAGAGAGGTAGCCAAAACGAGGCAGGATCGTACAGCACCAGCCAACAGTGTGGACAAGTGTATAGTGGAGCTCCATCCTAGAAGTTAAGAGAGCATCACCCGTCATGTTGAGGGGACAACTCAGCCAGACTCACGAACATAAGCCATACAAGGGAAGGGGAAAGAAAAAAGGGAGAGGTGGCTCTCTAAGTTCATGTGGAAACCAAGTTTGTTCTATCTGAAGGAACACATACCTCTTATCCTTCCAAGCAACTCACCCCCTCCCTCCATCTCCTATCAAGTCACCTCCCACCCCACACTAGACTAGAAAGCAAGGGAGAGAGTTTGCAGTCTGAGGAGAAGTAGTAGGAGCCGGGAAATTTTCTTCATGGTTACATTGTAGGCTAGTAAGTAGAAAGTGCCACAAGTTCACTCTATTCTCTAAGTAGAAACCAGAACTGTTTTCTTCAATGATCTTTATGTTTATGGATATCCTACTTTCCAAAGTGCAGAAGACACTACAAGTTTTGGTACTGAAATTCAGTTTTCCCAGAGGCAATTTTGACCACCTCTCTTGAGTTTTAAATGCAGATTAATTCAGCTGGGTAACAGATAGTTATTGATGGTGCTTTCACACCTCCATGAATTGTCCTACTCCTCTCTGAGTGAGTAAAGGGGTTCGTCCCTCAGTCTTTTAGTACTTAGTCATCTTTAACTAACATCAAGTTCCTCCATGCAATGATGCCTCTGGTCTCTGACTCAGAATCCTTAGTGATATCACACAATACATTGTATTCAGCCTTTGAGGCTATGGTGTAAACACAAAAAGGGGAGGCTTCCTCAGTTTCAGGCACAAAATGGAATTGTGTCTTCCTACACTTCCTCTCTATTTTGCCCCCACCCCTGCCAGTGGAATGGTACAAACATACACACACACACACACACACACACACACACACACACATGCACTAGCTTATAACACCACTCTTTAGAAACTTCTAGTAGGAAATTATGTCTCCTATGTTTCCCACAGCATATGTTGGTATACTATGCACCACTGAATAAGAATTGGCTCTGAGCAGCACTTTTTTTGAGCAGTGGCTGAGTAGTGATAATGCTGTCTATCTTTGCAAAGAAATAGCTTCTTAATATGTCCATGGGAAATGCACTATAGGTAAAAATTAACTGCTTGCATCCATGGATTCTAAGCTGCCCGATCTGTATGAGTTCCCCTTGCTTAGTGTCTGCCATTTTGGGTTTCTTCTATTTTTGAGTCTGGATGATTTTACGTGTAGGTTACAGAAGCAAGATTGTTAGTGTTATGATATCTCTTCTTCAAATTTCTTTTCCTTCCACAATTTCTGATCTACAGTATCTTCCAACCTACTCTGCAGTCCCCAAGGAGTTAGGACAAGTGACTTCTCCTCTCCAGCCAGGTTTTGGGAGGGGGGGCAGGGAGTGATGAATAAGCAAGGATAATAGTCAAAAATATTATAAAACAGTTATTGATAAAGGCCAGGTGGAGTGTCCTGATAATTTGTGGTATAAGGGATCCAAGTTCAGTTTACCTGAGAAAGGTATTATAAAATCAATCATTTTAGGCTTGCTCTTAAAAAATGGTTGATAAGAGCTTGAAATAGAGTGACAGTTGGGAGAAGGTGAAAGATAAAACAAATATGAAAAACATCTTAGGAGCATAATGTAAAGACTTACAGAATTAGGCTCTACAAGTGATACAATATGGATGCATAACCACCTAGCTTACTTTTATAGCTCCATCCAACCCAGGGGAAACACATTGTCCATAGCACCCCGAAGTCCTAGAGAACTCAGCTCATAATGTCACTCTTTGTGTATGGTTCATCACCCTTCAGCTCATAATGTCATTCTTTGTGTATGGTTCATCACCCTTCCAAACGACTCCCCAAGTCATTCCCCAGCATGGCATCAGTTAATGCCATTATTATTTGATGCCATTTATTAATCATTGATTAATCATGAATCATTGATTCATGAATTGTTCTTCTCCTGATTATGATTAACCTTATTTGCATCTGATTTTACTTAGTCTAATGTACGTCATTTAACATGTGGTCTCATAACCAAAGCGATCAGAAATGGTCAAAGCACAGTTGAGAGAGGCTTAATCTTGTCTCTTGAGCCTTCTGTGCCTGGAGTCTCCCAAACCAAATGGTACCAACCTTACACCCAAAGCCCCTGTACTTTAGAGAGCTCCCCCTCTGGTCATAATTCTCTGGACCAGTTCGGGAGACTAAGCCTTTGCCTCTAGATACAGTCTCCAGATATCAGGGACATCAGAATTCCCAGCCAAAATGCCCTAGCTTATTTCCAGAGCCTACGTACCCATGGGACTGACCATGCTGCTATTACATGCATAATCACAATGATTCATTTTTTGAGTAGAGGTGTGTCCAGAGCTTACATGAGGACTGATGTGAGATATCAGTCCTGCATCGTGCTCCCTGTGGTGAGCCTGCTTCTCCCGCTGCATCTCCCTCCCTCTCTCTATCTCTCATGAATAAATAAATAAAATCTTTTCAAAATAAAATAAAATATACATGTTCCCCTGAGTTCACTGAATAGAATATCATATTCTATTTCCACTGACCAGGTCTAACGATTTGCCCTCCTCTAGCAGAAGAAATTTTTCTTCTGATTAATATTGCCCAATAATTTAGGGTGAGAAAATCTTGTAAAGCTGCTTGATCTAGAACCACGTAGATCTTAAGAACTATATGCTCTTGGAACTACTGTATTTTATAACCATATATTTTTAAGAGGAAACTAACTTACCTTGAACTATGTTCTTCCCCTGCCATCATGCATTTAGGTACGGGGAGCTAACTGATGTTTACTATAACTAACCGGGATCTGTTTTGTCCTTCCTTTTGCCTCTTTCTTCAAACCATATAAGTGAGTTCTCCGTTGTATCAGGCTAAGAGGGCTTAGCAGAAGTGGAAAAGCAGTGGATAAAGTTCTCTTTACTCAACTTTGTGTTTTCTCCATTCTAGCTCTTAGCCACAGACCGATCTACAAAAGAAACCGTGACTAAAGAGGCCTCAAATAGCTCCATCCAATGAATTAACCTTGTACATACCATCAAAATTGCCAGTAGGATGAAGGTGCAACCCCCATGTAATGTAATGAAGAAGCAGAAAGGTCAGATGTGTCAGGTGTGGGGACTTGTGCACATTATCCATGAGAAGGTGACCAAAAGAATAAGTATACCAGTCTAGCATTCTGGTTGTAAGGAAAATAATACCCTTAACACTGGTAACCTAGAGGTTCCTGGGTAGCTCAGTCAATTAAGCAGCTGCCTTCAGCTCAGGTCATGATCTTAGGGTCCTGAGATTGAGCCCTATGTCAGACTCCCTGATCAGAAAGAGTCTGCTTATCCCTCTTCCTCTCCTGCTCTCTCTCAAATAAATATAAAAAATCTTCAAAAGAAACAAACACTAGTAACATATCTTTATTGATCAATAGGAAAGAAGTGGAGAAAATAAGAGAATCTGTGCTTCATATTGCTTTTAATAAAAATAAAAATAGAACTAAAAGTTCTATAGTAGTAGTGCCTGGGTGGCTCAGTTGTTAAGCATCTGCCTTCCACTCAGGTCATGATGCCAGGGTCCTGGGATTGAGCCCTGCTTCGGGCTCTCTGCTCAGCAGGAAGCCTCCTTCTCCCTCTCCAATCCCCCTGCTTGTGTTCCCTCTCTTGCTGTGTCTCTCTGTCAAATAAATAAGTAAATAAAATATTTTTTAAAAAAAGTTCTAGAGTAATATAGAATACATGACTAAATTATAATAAATACAATTATCAAAGAAGAGGTAAAAATGGACAAGGACAACGAACTCAGGGGGGAAAAAACAACTATGTTACACGTTCTTTTTTTTTTTTCTAAAATAAAAGCGTGGCCATAGAATTATTTTCCAAGGCAATCATATCTCTAGCAATAATGGGGGGAAAATGATCAACAAGAAAAAATTCTAAGCTACTCAAGAGACAGAGCAGAGTAGTGTGCTGAGCAATGGCGGGGGCCTTATCATTGTCCACAGGAGGGCGCCCTCTGGGGTTGTGTAACAAGGTGCTCTGACAAGAGAGCAAATAGAAGGAACAGAGTGGGTTTCTCTGCCAGCAAGTTCCTGGGGTGCCTGGGTGGCTCAGTCTGTTAAGCGTCTGCCTTTGGCTTGGGTCACGGCTCAGGTCCTGATCCCAACATCTTTTTTTTTTTTTTTTAATTAATATATAATGTATTATTTGCCCCAGGGATTCGGGTCTGTGAATCATCAGGCTTACACATTTCACTGAACTCACTATAGCACATACCTTCCCCAATGTCCATAACCCAACCACCCTCTCCCTATCCCCCACCCCCGCAGCAACCCTCAGTTTGTTTTGTGAGATTAAGAGTCTCTTGTGTTTTTTCCCCCTCCCAATCCCATCTTGTTTCATTTTTTTTCTCCCTTCCCTCCAACACCCCCTGCCCTGCTTCTCAAATCCCTCATATCAGAGAGGTGATCCCAGCATCTTGGGATAGAGCCCAATGTCGTTGCGCTCCCCTCTCAGTGAGGATCCTGCTGCTCCCTCTCCTCCCTGCTCATTCTCTGTCTCTCTCTGTCAAATAAATTAATTTTTTAAAAAACCTTCCTAAATTTGAATATTTTTTAAAAATAACATCAAGAATTATACATACCAGTCATAGATAATACGTATCATTAATCTTTAAGAATCAAGTTCTTTTATAATTCTTTGACTCCTCAAAACTTTAAATTAAAAGAAGAGGGGAAGGGGAATGTTACCCCTGTTATAATAGAAGACACAATTAGGGAGGGTGTCAGTATATCCCAGCAAGTCGCAGGTAGGACTGAAATCTTCAATGCCTACCAACTCTGAGGCAAGATCCACAAACATTCTGTGTGTGATAGTGATTAAACCAACAGGTCAAGCTAATGGAGCAATCGGACTTGATTGTTCCATTTTAGGTGGGAGTTTTGTGGCACTTAAACTCCCTAGGCAGTTTCAACTATGTGGATAACACTTCCTCAAGGCTTCAGTGGCTCTCACTTTATGGGGTGGAGGAATTAGGCTGTTACATATCACAAAGCTCATGGTAACTGAATGATCAAATTAATTCAAATTAGCTCAGTTGTGAGTAGGATCCTGAATACCAAAGATAGCCTGAAGCACTGGGGGGAAAGAATTCTGAAATGGAAATACATTGAGTTACAAAGAGGATTTTAATGTGTTACCACTGCAATCTTATTTAACAACTTCATTAAAGAACCATAAGCCAGAATAAAAATTAAGGTTACAAAATTTGTAGTGCATGAGTTAAATTCGAAGTCATTAAATTTAAAAAAAAAAAAAAAGAACATAAAGAGAAATCTCAGAAAGGAAAAGTCCAGAAACAAAAATTAAAATTGGATTCAAGAAGGTATGATAAAAACCTGAGTCTAAGAAGAAGTAAACTCCCAATACAAGCCATAAATCTTGAAATAGAAGTCTGAACTGCGAGATTAATGTCCACCATGATGCTATGGTGCTGTTGTATGTTCAGTGTTGTCTGGGTTGCTGATGGGGAAATGGTTTGGTCCAGTACTAGTAAAAGAGCCATTTAGTTCATGAGAATGTGACAGTTACATCCTATATATTCCCACCTCTGCCTCCCTCCCTCTTTCTGTGATTGCCAGCCAGCTGGCTCCAGCTCCAGCTCATCATCTGACATCCATGGCCTGGAGACAGGGTCCCTTAAGACTCCCCCCTCCCCACCTTGAGAGGAGATCAGCTGAGACTATGCACACACAAGGGGGTGATTTCAAATTCCTGGGCTTTCCTTCAAGCTGGTCCTGAAATTTAAAAACAACAACAACAATAACAAAACAAAACAAAAAACAGACAAGCAAAGCGATACTTGAGGCATAGTGCTTTAGCCCTAAGGAAGGGGGTTTGAATGGTGAAATTTCAGATGCAGTGATGGATTCAAGGGGGTAATATACTTGGGCAAAGAGGACTGACTGGCACTCCTAGAAACTACCCGGAGACCTGGTTGTATTCCTTGCTTATGTAGAAACCTGCTATCTAGGTGCTAATACGGAATGGTAAGCAGTTGTCAATTGGAAAGGTAAAGCTTTCTTCTGTCTTTCTTTGTTGGCCTGTTCTATTCTGTTAGAACCTGTACTGTAGATCATTAGCCTTAACTCTCTACTTTCTTTATAAAACTCAGTGCCTAAACTACTCTTCCATCCTTACCTTCTACCAGACTGTCATTCGCCTCTCAGAGAGATTAGGGGAGAGAACAAGGATGAGAAATGGAAGATTTTGGAACGTGCAACCCTATCTCCCCAAGGGACTTCTGAGTCACTCCTTCCCCATGGCCATAGAGTTTTTTTTCATTGTCTTCGATTCCTTTCCATTTCCAAGCTTTCTCCCTTGCCCCTTCAATGGACAATAATTTCAAGACCATTCAGATGAAATGAAGGCAACCCTATAGCTCGCTAGTACAATTATGGGGTCAGGGTCCAGGATAGGAGGCACTCACAGACTCTCTGTCTTGGATCTGGGATCTGTTTCATCCTCTTGTTCACTGTTCCATTTTCCCAATCATCTCTTCCCTTCTTCTGAGTCTGCTCTATCAATCTGCCATCTCTTAATCTTCAACTAAGACTACATTCCTATGATTGCCCACATCTGTTTCTGTCTTCTCATGAAGTCCTTGAACTTCTCCCAGTGACATAGGAATGTTGTGACGCAGCCCCAGGACTCCCCCAGATCGCAGTGACTTAAAGATCTCCAGTAGAGCCAGATGTGCTCCTTGCTAGTGTGGTATTTGTGCAGTCCACATAGAAGGTGCAAGTGGGCTCTGTTTGTAGGATGTAGTCCACATGTATGTACACCCACAGACACACACACACACAAAGGGGAGTCAAAATGCAGTACAGTTTCTACTAAATACATGTCTCGTGTCCCAGCCTTGCAGCTGTTTACAGTGTTACGTATCGTGTGCATATATGTGTGTTTGTGTGAACCAAAGTCAACCAGGTAGAGAGAAGATGAAGTGACGTTACCCTGAGTTTGTTCTTTCTAGCTGCTTCCACTTTTCTTTCTGGGTGATTAATGTCATGAGGAACTTAATTCAAGAAATAATATCTTGCCCTTTCTAAACACCTGACATGGTAGGAGATGGGAGATCTGGAAATGTACAAGCCATGACATCGAACTCTCAGATGGTTATTTTCTATTAGAAAAACAGTCAAATATAAAAACTTTCTCAGTCTTCTCCCTAGTTAGAAAATGCTTTCCAGACCAGCAAATTTCAGGTTCTGTTTTCAATGAGAGGGTAGAGGTGTAAGGATAAATGTGAAAATATGGGTAACTTGCAGGTTGTTGGAGAAAGGTCAACAGAAGGCAGGAGGAGGACTAAAGTTGTTGCCTCCAAGTATAATAAATAATGCAGTCAGACTGCTTGTGGGACCAGGCTCCCGGGCTTCATTAGTACGGTCAGTTTCCACAGAAAAATAAAACATATTACTTTAGGGTTTTAGTACTTAGTATCCTTTCAAAACACAAACAATGGCATATTGTAAGTAAGGGAGAGAAGAAGCAGGCAATAAAACAATTACAGGGAAAACAGACGAGAGCAATTATCGTTTAAAGCAGCCTAACAACATTGTGCTGTTATGTTTTGACTGGGGCAGTATGAACTCAAGCGTGGAAAAAGAACAAAGTGAAATGCTCCCGTTTTTGCAACAAAGTGTGTTACTTTATTTGGCACTGAGGCACACGATTTCTTATCAAGTAACAGTTCTGTTTGCCACACTGGTAGCAGAAATGGTCATTAAGTCCCTCATTTCTATCACTTCTGCCTTTTATCCTCTTGATGACCTAGCTGTGAATAGGGTATTTGCTAACCACAGCTTTTTGCTTAGTGTAAAATGGATTCATAGACCTATCTCAAGTTTCTGACTGAGATTTTCTAATCTTGGGGCCAGCTCAATTCCCACTGCCAGGGAAACAACCCAGATTTAATAATAGTTGCAATGGACTGACCTCACTGAGGACAAGATCATGTCATCCTTTAGAATTTGATGACTCTGTCCATGGTGTGATGGGAAGAACCCTAACAAGTCAAATCTGCCTCTTCAAGCAACCCTCCACAGGACCTCAGATTCCTGCCATTAGAGTGACCCATTTCAGTTAGTTGCTCTGCACTTCCAGGATGCTACATAAGAGAGGTGACATAGTACACCCCACAGGTGAACACTAATGAGCTTACAGAATGGGAGAGCCAGTCCCCACCAGAACCCTGACGTGAAAGACACAGCTCTCTTATCCTGACCTATGTTACAGTTTTTTACCATATCTGTGACTCACTTTCTTAATCTGGAAAGAAGGGATCCTTTCAGGATCATTTGGCAACAATTTAAAACTCTCTAAAACCTGGGGCACTTGGGTGGCTCTGTCAGTTTAGCATCCAACTCTTGATTTCGGCTCAGGCTTTGATCTCAAGAGTCCTGAGATCAAGTCCCATGTCAGGCTCTGCACTGAGCGTGGACTCTGCTTAAGATTCTCTTCCTAAAAAAAAAAAAAAAAAAAAAAAGATTCTCTTCCTCCCTCTTCCTCTGCCCCTCCACATCCCACCTTCCATGCTCTCTCTTTCTCTCTTAAAAATAAATAAATAAATAAACACTTCAAAACCTAACACAAAAGCCAAAGGACGATTGCTATTTTTCTTCTCTACTTTTTTCCCTTCTTAATCTCAATATTCTCATCCCAATATTTAGCATGAATTAGATGCTTAAAAATGCATATTCCCAGGCCCCAACCCAGGGTTTCTGATATGGTAGATCTGAGGTGGATTCTGAGAACGGATATGCCTAACACGTTTCCAGGAGAAGCTGATGTCGTGGGTCCAGTGGCCATACTTCAAGGAACACTGCCATGAATCATAACACTGAATTTCCCAGGCCATCCTCCACAGGGAGCACTGAAAAGGAGACAGACATATTTCCAAGTATGGCACACATTTGCATTACATCCCAGTTCCTACAAAATTACTCTGTAAACTTTTTAAAATCTGCACATCCTTCCTCAAAAACATCTAAGCAAGTCAGCACAGTCCAGGGCAATGTATCAAGAGAAACAGTGCACAGTCATAAATCTATCCCAGGGGGCCTGGACCTCAGAGCTGACTACAGCGTGTCATATGTGCTGATTTTAAAAGAAACTTCTAGGGATGCCTGGGTGGCTCAGTTGGTTAAGCGGCTGCCTTCGGCTCAGGTCATGATCCCAGCGTCCTGGGATCAAGTCCCACATCGGGCTCCTTGCTTGGCAGGGAGCCTGCTTCTCCCTCTGCCTCTTCCTGCCACTCTGTCTGCCTGTGCTTGCTCTCGCTTCTCTCTCTATGACAAATAAATAAAATAAAATCTTAAAAAAAAAAAAAAAAAAAAATTCTAAGCAATGATTATCCCAAAAGAGGCCCACAGTTTAATTTCAAATCCTCTGAGTTCTCCTGCCATTCAGGCAGCAGGGTTATATAATAGCTTCCAAATAGGTTAATTATCAACTAATTAGTTAATTAATTATTTATTCATTCATTTGTTCATTTATGCATTCCTTCCTCAAAAACATCTGAATATCTGTTATGTCAAGGATTATGGTATAAACTAGGGGAAACTCAAAAGTTTTACCTGAAGGAACGTGCAGTCTGAGAGAAAGGATACATAATTCTGAAACAAAGCCAACATCATGACTAACATTTGTTTGACTCTTGAAGTCTATAAAGTGTTTTCACATCATAGCTCCTGTGATCCTCCACGGGTACTTCTCAGGAAGTCTTATTCCTGCCTTGATATGCAATTCAAACTCAAGGCTTTGAAACAACTGACTCCCTCATGTCACTCAGCTGGCGGGGGGCGGAGCCAAGGTACCACCCAGACCTTGAGATTCCAAAGCACAGGACCCATGCCTGCGCGGCCATGCTTGATCAAATGTTATGTAAACTTACTTCTTGCAAATTCCTTCTGTGTTTCAGCCCACAAAGTAGATTTGACTGACTAGCCACTTTTTTTTTTTGCCAATTATATTATTTTCAGCATAATAGAGAGAAATACAGTTTAAATCCACTGTCATAGGGGGATTCTGCAAAAGAACTGTATGTAGTTTCCTATACAATATAAAGTTTATATAATTGTGCGTGTCCCCTCCTTCTCTGGCCTTCCAGTTATTTTCCTATGAAAAAACTTACTCCACTTGATTTCCCCCGAGGATGGCATTCTCAAATTTCCTCAACAAAGAAAACAAACATTGGCCTTAAGTGACCCCACACCACTCTGCCTTTCACTGGAAGGCAAGTCCTCCCTGGAGTTCCTGAAAATAATGAGCCTGATTCTCTGCTGTGCACCAAACAGAACAAAAATGAACGTCCTTCCAAATGCTGAGGAGAGTGCTAAGGTTAAGAAGAAACCTGAGGATGCAGGCCACTCTGCTAGCTTTCAGGACACTCAAGTCACTTTCTGCTATCAGCCCTCAGAAGACTCAGAGTTCTCCTTCTGGCTTTACAACTCTGGAGCCCACACCACACCATCCTTTCTCGTAGAGTAGCCATTCCCCATCAACCCATGGTCACCTGTTTGAATCCAAAAGATATACAATATCAGAGACCTATTGAATCGGGCAGGTAACTATGTACTGACCCAGTAACAAACTAAGCAAATAAAACTGGCTGATCTTGTTATCCCTGTGTTATAGTTGTATAAAAAGAGAGCTAGAGAGTTACATGTCCAAACAGTTGATTTAGGAGTTAAATACAGACCAGAGAGGTTTCAGTTCAGGAGGAAGAGGGGGCTGAAGAGAGGGTGGTGGTAGGTCGACAGACCAAGGGCTCCTTTGCTTAGCTCATGGGCGTAATATGATATTTTCCAAACTCCTTCCACATATTACCATGCCAAAGAGTACGGAAGAATTTGAAACACCTGAGATTGCTTTCTTTATGAGGACTTTGTCTAGTAAATTTATTTGAATTACTTCACATGAGTTAGGCCTTGAACTACATCTTCTCCAATTCAGCTTTCACCATTTCCCTCGGACCTCCCCAGCTCATACCACCCCCCCCCTCCGCACCCGCACCTCTTCTTTTTCTTGTCACCCTAAAGAAGGAATCTGGGCATGTCATTATTCAGTAAATTGGGATCTTCACAACCTTCTTTACAGAACTATAGAAGAGGGTTTCTCATTAAAGAAACATGCAAAAAGCATATCAGAAGTGAAAACAGCACTCAAACCAAAGATAAATGTGTGTGCAATAAAGTACAAATGGCTGTATTAGTCAGTTTTATGTTTTCTAAAGAATTACCTTCTACTAAAGTGCCTCGGGTCCCTCAGCTCTATAAAACATGAAGAGCAACTATCTTGCCCAGTGTGCCTTAGTTAACACACTGCTCCCTAGCAAATTACCCCAAAACTTAGGCACATAAATTAACAGCATTAATTTCTTTCACAGCTTCTGTCAATTAGGAGTTTGGGAGCAGCTGGAATGGTTCTGGATTGGGGCGTCTCATGAGGCTGCTGTCAGGTACCAGCTGAGACCAGAGTGTGGGATGATTTCTTCTGTTGCACGTCTAGGACCTGGGCTAGGAAGATCCAAACAGGGTCTAGAAGAAATCAGGCATCTCTCTCTCTCATTCTGTGGCCCCTCCTCATGGTCTCAGGATGGTGACTTCATTGTTGGCCAGGATTCTTACACAGCATCGAGGGACACAAAGTTGTGTGCCTGAGCCATATTATATTCTATAAGCGGTCCCCGGAAGTTACATGGGAACTTTTCTCCACATTCTCTTGTTCAAGATAGAAAAAGGAACTGCCCAACCTCGCAGTATAAGCATGTCAATATCACATTGGAAGATGAACCTGGGAGATCATTCACCCTTGGAAAATACAATCCATGGTATAATTGTTCTTGGAATTCTAAATGGACTCAGTTGAAGTTTACAAATCAAATCCCATCTGTCGATTTCAGTGGGTTGAATTGGGTTTGCACTTCTAATATATACATTTTTAAAAGATTTTTTTATTTGACCGAGAGAAAGAGATCACCAGTAGGCAGAGAGAGAGGGGGAAGCAGGCTCTCTGCTGAGCAAAGAGCCCCATGGGGGGCTCGATCCCAGGACCCTGAGAGCATGACCTGAACCGAAGGTAGAGGCTTAACTCACTGAGTCTCCCAGGCGCCCCTGGATTTCCACTTCTAATTAGGTCTGTGATAGCCCCCAATGTCTGACAGAGGGCTCTATCTGGTGTTTGTTTAGTAAGTCTATGGCATAGCCATGATGTGTTCCAGTGAGAAAAGAACCAAGTCACAGGCTGGATTCTAGTCCTTCTTTGACATAAGTAACTATGGGAACAGGTTTAACTTCTCCACACTTCAGTTAATACATAAAATGAAGGCCATACCAACCCCCCTTCCTGTATCCAAACTCATGAGAATCATCCATGTATCTGTGGGCCACACAAATTTGAGCCTCTAAGAGGAAACCCCAAATGATAGCAGAACTATATTCTCTCCAACTATGATCCTATGTAAAGAATTTCAGAAATTCCAGCCACATTCAAATTACTCTTGATTAGTTTGGAAAGTTCCAGGGCAGTCTACGGTCATTCTACCCTGAACACGCCCGATCTTATCTGGAAAGTTCCAGGGCAATGATTGGCATACACTATACCATTGTCTTCTCTACAGTTCCTGAATGATGTTTTAGGATGATGTTGGCATGGTCATATGGGAACACCACTAGCCATCTCCATTAGTGCTACTTATTCTGTTTTATTTTTTCCCCAACACCCTTATTTTATTTTTATTTTAATTTTTTTTATTTTTTATTAACATATAATGTATTATTAGCCCCAGGGGTACAGGTCTGTGAATCACCAGGTTTACACACTTCACAGCACTCACCATTAAGTGCTACTTACTCTTTTTTTTTTCTTAAGATTTAATTTATTTACTTGACAGAGATCACAAGCAGACAGAGGCAGGCAGAGAGGGTGGGGGGAAGCAGGCTCCCCACTGAGTGAAGAGCCCGATGCGGGGCTCGATTCCAGGACCTTGGAATCATGACCTGAGCTGAAGGCAGAGGCTTTATCCCACTGAGCCACCGAGGCACCCCAAGTGCTACCTATTCTTAAAGGGATGTTTTCTTGTGCTTCCCACGACTCAGCCATCAGGTTGTGGCAAAGAGAAATCTGACTAGCAAACACCAGCCTGCTCTCAAAATCACCTTTGCCTTTAACAACAACCCTTGTCCTGCAATCAAGCTCTTGTGCCTTGACCCCCTCTTACTTTTGGAAGAACTCCTTTCCAGTATGCTCTTTGCTCCTCCGTGTAAATAGAAACGCAGCTGGCTTGCCTCATGAGCTCTCCAGGCATGACTAGACTCTCCTAATCCCCAGATTCTATAGGCTTTGCTGATTTTATCCTTCATGCCAGTTCCAACTAATCAAGCATAGCTAACTGAAATAACCTGAAGGAGTGTCTAGGTCAGAAGAAAGAGCCCCTGTCTCAGTTACTATCATCTGTCAGAGGCGCCAGGGGAAGGGGATAGTAACAAGAAATCTCAGTGTTACCAAAGCTGAGCCTGAGCTGAGAGGGAAAGGTGCAGCAACATCCTACTTGCAAATCAAGGCAACTGAAGATGAGGAGGTGGGAGTATTTTCAGGACAGTTTGGATGGCAGCCCCGGGTGTGGTTTGGGAATGAGAAGACTAAAATAGCAAATATGGTATGACCTATGAAAATCTTAAAATGCTTTTCAAAGAATGGACGAATGGATAAGGAAGATGTGGTCCATATACTCTATGGAATATTATGCCTCCATCAGAAAGGACGAATACCCAACTTTTGTAGCAACATGGATGGGACTGGAAGAGATTATGCTGAGTGAAATAAGTCAAGCAGAGAGAGTCAATTATCATATGGTTTCACTTATTTGTGGAGCATAACAAATAGCATGAAGGACATGGGGAGTTAGAGAGCAGAAGGGAGTTGCGGGAAATTGGAAGGGGAGGTGAATCATCAGAGACTATGGACTCTGAAAAACAATCTGAGGGTTTTGAAGGGGCGGGGGGGTGGGAGGTCGGGGTACCAGGTGGTGGGTATTATAGAGGGCACGGATTGCATGGAGCACTGGGTGTGGTGCAAAAATAATGAATACTGTTAGGTTGAAAATAAAAAACAAACAAACAAAGAAACTATTTCTTCTGATTACAAATTTATACATGCTCATTATTTAAAAAAACAGAATGGAGAAGACAAAGAAAAGCTTAATTATCTTTTACCCCATTATCCATTGTCAATGTTTACCTGCTTCTCTTTGCAGTCTTTTTCTATGTAAATACATAGTTAAATGCTTTCATTTAAAGTTATAATCAGTATTTTACTATGGCATTATGTATAGCACTATAATCTTTCATTATATGGATTAGCATAATTTCTTTAATCAGTATGTTTTTGTTGGAAATTTCTGTTCTTCAGGGCAAACTCTAACACCGGGATAAAATGTGGTAGGCAGAATTCTAAGGTGGCCTCCAAGAGTTTCGGCTCCTGGGTGTACACACTTTGCCCCAGTCATTCAAACAGTAATCTTAATACTGCTGTTCAGGAATTTTACAGACGTCATTAAAGTGCCCTATCGGTTGACCTTAAGATGGGGAGATTATCCCAGTGGGCTTGACTTCTTCACATAAGTTCTTTAAATCTGGGACTAAAAGTCCCTGAGAGAAGAATTCAGAGGTTCAAAGTACAAGGGGATTTGACACACAGGAAATGTCTGTTGCTGGAAGGAGTCACACTGCAAGGAATATGGCCTCTAGGAACAGAGATGGTCAGCAAGGAAAAGAGGACCATAGTACCATAGCCACAGGGAACTCAAATTTTGCCAACAAGCTGAATGAGCTTGGGAGTACATCCTTCCCCCGTGTCTCCAGACCAAAATT
Organism: Mustela erminea; assembly: GCF_009829155.1. Taxonomy (NCBI): domain Eukaryota; kingdom Metazoa; phylum Chordata; class Mammalia; order Carnivora; family Mustelidae; genus Mustela; species Mustela erminea. The sequence continues at coordinate 71,997,726 of NC_045616.1, read as the reverse complement.
CATCATGACATACAACTTGATTTTAGCCCTGTGATATCCTTCAGAGAATCCAGCCTGCTGGTGCTAGACTTCCAATCTACAGAACTCAGAGTTAGGAAACAGGTGTTGCTTTGAACTGCTAAGTTCATGGTATGGCACTGAAAAGCTAATACAGCACCCCTAGGCACAAATACACATATTTCAGATTATTTCTTTAAAGTTCATTTCTAGAAGTATAATTACTAGGACAAACAGTTAAAATGTTTTATGATTATATGTGTATTATCAAATTTTCTTCTGTAAAAGTTGTGACAGTTTACACTCTAAGGAAGTACATATGGGAATTCTTATTTTTTCCACCAGACATCTACTCTTTTTTTTTTTTTTTAAGATTTTATTTATTTATTTGACAGAGAGAAATGACAAGTAGACGGAGAGGCAGGCAGAGAGAGAGGAAGGGAAGCAGGCTCCCTGCTGAGCAGAGAGCCCGATATGGGACTCGATCCCAGGACCCTGAGATCATGACCTGAGCCGAAGGCAGCAGCTTAACCCACTGAGCCACCCAGGCGCCCCCAGACATCTACTCTTAATGTTATTTTTAAAAAGTAATCTTTCTAGGGGTTCCTGGGTGGCTCAGTAGGTTAAGCATCTGACCCTTGATTCCAGCTCAGGTCATGATCTCATCATTGTGAGATGGAGCGCAGTGACAGTCTCCATGTTGAGCATGGAGCCTGCTTGAGACTCTCTCTCTCTCCCTCTGCCCCTTACTCCCACATGTGTATGTGTGCTCTCTCTGTCTCAAAAATAATAAGAATAATCTTTCCACATTGATGTATATCTTCTTCTGACTCTCTTAAGGTTTCATTCTTAGCATTTCACATTTCATTCTACCTAGAATTTATTTAGATGTATAACACATGGTAGGATTTAACTTTTTAAATTCAATCTCTTGTATTGATTATATATCCTCTTAAACTGAATATCAAATTGCTATTTAGTAAATGTTCTTTTTTTAATTTATCATGTCACCTGTATTATACTCCAACCTTTTACATATCCTAGGGTTATTTCTAGTTCATCTACTCAGTTCTATACATCCTAGAGTATTTATTGGGAGTAATAAATACTTCAAATGAACACTAAAGGCAGCTTTTATCAACAAAGAGTACAGGACATTTGGACCACCAACAGAAGATGGTGCATTAGAGAAGTACAGAAATAGTCAAAGCAAGAAGAGATGACAGCAACACAACATGTCCTTAGAAATGCACCTGGAGATTGGCAGGAATACCTACTACTGTGTAGCCATTGTTGACTTTATTCCCCTTGGCCATGTTACTTCAAAAGACTTTTTGGGGATCTAGGAACAATACGACTCCATCATAGAGAAAAGAACCTTAGCTAGTTCATCAGTTTACCTTCTTTCATTCATTCATCTAGATACTTCTAACTGTTGGGTACCTCAGCCTAAGTGTTCCTAAAGCAATACAGAAAACACTTCTCGAAGCTGGAACTATTAACATTAATTTGCCATTTTTTCACTTAGTAATAGAAATTATTATTTTCAACTGAATATAGAACCACCCAGGATAAAAAGTGCATTTCCCAAAATTCTTTGCAGGTAGGTAAAGTCACGTGACTAAGTTCTGGCCAGTAGCAGCATATAGGCAAATGTGTATTGTGCAGTGAGTGTCCAGTGAGGTTTTATTTTTCTTTTCTTCTTCATTTTTTTTTTTAAACAAGGGAGAGGGTAGTAGGGACAGAGCAAGAAAGAGAGAGAATCTTAAGCAGGCTGCACACTTAGCACAGAGTGTGAGGCAGGGCTCGAATTTACAGCCCCGTGATCATGACCTGAGCCAAAATCACGAGTCCAATGCTTAACCAACTGAGCCATCCAGATGCCCTGAGTGTCCAATCAGTATTCCTAAAGAGAAGAATACATTTGCTTTTCGTTTCTCCTTCCTGATGGTTAAAATGTATATGTGGTGGTGATAATTCAAGAAGCAGTTTTGAACCACATATGTGGAAGCTACATAATGGATAGAATAATAACAAAATAGAGAGACTGGGTATCTAATATTCATGATGACATTAAATAAGCTCCTTACTTCTTATCTTCTGTCTTTGCTTATGCAAGAGAGAGAGAGAGAAATGTGCCTTCTTTTGTTTAAGCTGTTGGCCTTTTGAGTGAAGCAAATATAATCTCCACCATGACCACCACCCATGAGATAGAGTAAGGATTCCCTAGCTATCTCTTATAGTAAAATATTTTCTCCAGTTTCCTCACATTGGAGTATTCAATACAGTCCTCCAGAACCTATGTTCCATTCTCTCTTTCTCAGTGGGAAGCTTTTGGGACGAGATAAGCTCCTGTGCCCTCTGCCCAGCCAATGCCAAGTTCTCTGTAACATGGGACTGCATAGGTCTCATCATTCGAAAGCTAATTTGATGATCTGTTTTGATATAATACTGTACAAAGTGATCAATGCAGTAGGCTCACAAGTGATATAACAGTACTTAGAAAGTTAAGTCAGGGAACAGTGACAAGCCAGTAAATAAATTTCATTTCAGCCAGTAAATAAAATTCATTTTAGCAATTCAAGTCATAGGAACATTGTAGAGGAGAAAACATAGTTCCCAGCTCTCTTTAATTGTCAAAGACTTCCATTTCACCGAAGTAAGCTGATAATTGTGAGCATTCAATTAGCCAAACCAATTTTCAAGTCAAAGATAGCACGAAATTTGAGTAAAACACAATACAGAATTTATCTGTTTCTCATTAAAGGTGTTTATCAAGTGATGCATTTGGCTACATAGGAATTCCATTTACAACTTAGAGATAATACCTGATTTGCTATGACGACTACGAAAGCCTTAACACATATTCTAGAGATTTCTAATTCTCAAGTAACAGGATCTCTAATATTTTAATCATTACAATTAAAAATGTACACCAACAAAAGAAATGTCTTCTTTCAGCCACCACCACCTTTCTATGCTTATTTTTGTTATCTTGGGCAAAATTAGGTGTCCTTCTTAGCCTCCGTTTTCTCGTGGCTAAAATAAAGAATTAAACTAAATGATTTCTAAGTTCTAATCCAGTTCTAACCATGTATAAATCTATTCATTCAGTAGCCCTCTGTTCAGGACTTACCCACTTGAGTTCCTACACTAGGCAGCAGGTGAAGTCAGGTGGGTAGAGTGTAAGACCAACAGCAAGGCAGATAAAATGACAGAGATACTGGCCTCGACACATCTATGATATGGTATAGGGAGTGCCATCAAAGAGACAGAAGCAACACTGAGAAAATAAAGAGGGTAGATTGATCCAGTCTAATGGAGGTTTTCAAAGATTTCATGAAGGAAAGGACAGTTGAGTTCAAGAATCTTCAAAGAGAGGTGACATTTTGATTGACAGAAATGGAATCGGGAAGATATGTTTAAAAAGCACATCAATGGTCATAGGTGAGAGCATATAACAAAGTAGGATATTTCCTTCTGGTTCAGCTGCTGGCCTTTTCCTGGAGATTTGTATTCATGAAACTATTTTTATATGTGAATATGGTTGCAGATTTATTCAGGGAACATTTGAACAATTTTCCAAGGCCGTTTGTGAAAATCTTAAGATTTTCTGGTCTTTTCTTGAAGACAAGAAAAATAAAGACCAGAGACAATCATAGAGTTAGACATCTTTATGTCCTTTACTTACTGTACTGATTTTCCCTCTTGAGAACGTCACAAGCCAGACAGAGATATGCCAGTATCTCTGGCAGACAGTGACAAGAACAAGGGGGAAGGAAGGGAAGAAATTGCTAGCATTGTACATAATGCTACTCAAAAAGGGGAAAAATACAAGAAACAAAAACATGTCTTTATCTCTGTCACAAGTATGCCCCAGTGGGACACCAAAATTTACTATCTTATGGGTAAGAAAGGTAGAGAGTGCCACTGGCTTCTCTGTGTGTTTGACAGTAAAAGCAAGAAATTAATTTGAAATAAAACCTTGTTAGAATTAGAGTGCTCCCTATAGATAGACAAACACAGCTCCCCCACCCCCGGCACATACACAAACTGATATATGTATATGCACTATTTTAAGCACTTTAAATGTATTAACTTACTTAATTCCCCCTGCAACTCTACAAGGTTGTGATTATTGTCACCCTGTTTTATGAATGAGAAATTTAAAGCAATAAATAATAAACAATAAAACAATAAAGTTAAATAATTTGCCCAAAGTTGCTGCTAGTAAATGGCAGATCCAAGTTTCAAAATCATGGCTATCTGGTTCTGGAATATGCTTTCAATCCCTTTACCCCTGACTGCACATCTATTTCCCCAGATACCAGAGACAGATGCAGAGCTCTGCACTGTTCTCCCACATGTCTCCAGTGTCCAGTAAAACAAATGATGATATGGCCTCATCGTAATAGTTTCTTCCCTTGAGATACGGTGCCCCTGATGAAAATGGTCAGACAATATTTAAATTGCCAGGAGACTTCGATAAAAAGCTGGGTGGCACCTGCAGACATAAATCAGGTAGCCACTTAAGCCCTTCTGTACTTGAAGATGTTAAAGCTAGCGAAGGAATTGAGACAGAAAAGGCGGAGATCTTAAACATACCCCACAGAGATTATATTAAGAAAAAGCAAAGATGGCATTACAAAAATATATAGGTAGTGAAAATCTAATAGTCTGAGACTATTAGATTTAGTCTTAAACTTAAATTTTATTACTGAATAAAAATGAAATTACATGATTTTGGCAGTCAGAAAGTAATAAAAATAACAAAAGTGCCTGAAAAGTGGTATTGTCTATGAAATCTTCCAAGAATAGTAAAAGTAAAACTGATAAAAACAGCTGGCATATTAGAAAGTGTCAGAATTCTAATTCATAATACTAGTATTATGAAGTCAGAAGAGTTGGTGAGGAGGTTTACTGATTTCAAATCATTAAAAAAAAAAAACCTGAGAGATTAATAATCTTGATACTCAAGTGCTTAGAGGAAAAAGAAAGAAATTTGGGGAAGTATTTGATAATAAGAATATAATTACAGCTTGATGATTTTTCTGATTCTATCTATGCAAAGATTATGTCCTGTGATGAATAAAAATCAATGTTAATACAAACAGCATCCTCAAGGTAAATTATTCCTATTTCCACTACTAGAAGTATTGACAGCAATAACTATGTAGATAATTATAAGCCCAGTGCTTATATTTAATTATAAATTATAATTATCTATATATCATATACATACATTTATATATGAATATATACATATATATCTATATATATATATGAATGTATATGATATATAATTATAACCCCTAAAGAAATTGTATCACTACTTTGGGGAAACTGTTTGATTATAATATCATTATACAATTACCACTTACTCTGCAATTATAAGATAATTTGTAGTAGGAATGAAGTGTAATGTTGAATAAATATAGTACGGTAGAAGAGATGCATACTAAGAAGAGAAATTAGTGTGATCATTGCATACTATTGCATAGTGCATATTAAGAAGAGAAATTAGTGTGATATTGCATACTAGGAAGAGAAATTAGTGTCATCCCTAAATAAGGTGGACATGGGCACACTTTTGGGGGAGGAGGGGAAGAGAGGAGCAGAGGGAGAAAGAGAGAAAGGATCTCAAGCATGCTCCAGACCGAGCGAGGAGACTGAGGTGGGCCTTGAACTCATGAACCTTGACATCATGACCTGAGTGGAAACCAAGAGTCCGACACTTAACTGACTGAACCCACCCAGGCGCCCCACACACTTTTAAGGTCTGGTGAGCCTAATAACTAAATACTGTGATACTGATGAAGTTAGAATTCTATAAGCCTAAAGCAAATCTCTGCATTCTCAACTACCATTCTTGTGCTTTTCAGCTAATTATGTAAAACTTCAAGCCTCATTTTAGTTATCTATGGAAAAGGATATAATACAGAAGAGACAATGCAGAAATCAAGTAAGATATCAAGGGCTTCCTTCCTGTGGTACTTAGCACACAGCGCTACATAAATATTGGTTCTCTTCCTGCCATTCTGTCTGAAGTTCTCTCCTCTAGAAAAATTTTAAAGTAATAAAAGTTATAGTCTTCAAGGAACCTGTAATCCTGTTAGCATGATAAGACATGTATTCAGGGACAGTTAAAGAATGTAAACAATATTGGTGCAGAAGTGAACAATGCAAAATGCTAAGTGTCCAAAAATGACAGAAATCAAGGAGAGCATAAATTCTGGTCACCTATAAGATTTCAAGGAAGAGACAGGGCCTAAGGAGGTTCCTGGGGCACAGGGAGGGTTAGATAAGTAGACGGGTGGAAGAATTCTTTGCCCAACCAGCCCGAGCTGTATGAACTGGGGACTGGCCCTACCACTTCATGGGACGGGACAGGAGCAGCACAGCCAACCGGTAGTTTTGCTTGGGCAGCGTCAGCGCCAGACCCAGTCTTGTCCGTTACTTTCCTTCAGAGGATTTCACCTCATTTCAGTCATCTTTCACATCTCCCTTCCCAACGCACATGCCAGCTGACGTCCTCTTACCCTCAAAACTGCTCCCTGCCCTGATAAAATGTGTGAAAACAGAAACATCAAAATCAAATGCTCTGAGCCAGGTCATGGAGATGTATCAGAATCCCTGGGAGGAAAGGAGAGCCTGTAGGGAGGATCTGGAATAGGTGATTCTGGTTAGCCTGTCCCTCTCTCAGAATATCTGGCCTAAGTTAACACTAAAGAAATCAACGAGACAAACACCGGCATGACATCAGGAGAAATCAGACATATGAGGAATCTGAACCATAGAACATAGAGAAGAGCTGCGTTCAATGGTGTGTCGTCTTCACAAAGAGCTAAAGAAAACCTCAGGCCCCAGGCATCTGTGTACAATATTCAATAATTCATAGATGAGCCCAGAATACCGGAAATTTATTCAGGAATTTTTGGCACAATGTGACCTCTGCATCTGAAACCACCAGGTTTTTTCCTTCCAAGTGAGAAGGGAATGCATTCATTCTGTTCACATCTTAACACAGAATTATAAACGGCAACAGACCTCTCCAAATTGTGACTTCGGTTCCATAAAGATTAGTCTTATGCATAATGTTGAAGTGTCTGTTGGTGCCATGTCCGTGATTTAGCCACAGCTACACGCAGCCATTAAACAAGGTACGTGTTTATGAAACGAGTTTCCCTCCCCTTGCAGGCAACCGTGGAGTAGTATGCAAAGGTGAATGGCAATGTCATGTAGAGCTCCAGTTCACTGATATGCATACCAAGTCTAATGTTTCAATCCTGCAATGAATGCAAATTGCCCTAAGTGCTTTTTAGACTAAAAATAAATATTTAAAAATATGGTAATGAATGTACTTCCCTTCGTCTCTAAACATACTGCTGCTGACCCAGCATTAGTAGGGCACACACTTGAGGTCAGTTTGCCCAGTGGCAGTGATGGATTGGCAGATTGTTTGTGAACAACAGCACGGATGTGTAATTTGATTGGCCAAGAAACAATGCAAAATCAATCAACCTAAGCAGAAATGGAGCGTAGGCTGTCACTGGTACTTAGGGGTCACAATAAGACTCGGCCAACTCCTTTACCCCGAACCCAACCCTTTATCCCATCACCACCCCCAACATTTGGAAATATTAAGAAATAACATTGTCCTTGGAGATGTCAGCTCCAATATTAACACCCGGTAGCACCGAGCAGGAAGCTGTAGAGTTATTTTTGAGCAAAAATGTCCTCTGGATCTAACTATGTGTTGGAATCAAAATGGATTGACTTCTCGGTCTTCCAAACACAAGAGTTTTTTTTTTGTTTTCTGGCTCACCTTCCCCACACACCCATCCTGTAAGCAAATTCGTAGGCAGGCTGGTCCCAGGTTTAGAGTGTCACAGAAAACAGAGAAAGGGATGACAGAAGAAGATTCCAAAAGCCCAGAGGGAGGAGGAAAAGGTGTTTGTTTGCTGAGTGAATGCCTGGCTCCCAGACTTCCTTTCTTGGGCAGAATCTGGGTCACAGATTAAAATATTGGAAATGTTTTTTTTAATAAAAGAAATTAAGTAAAGATCTGCGAATGGAGCAAACAGAGAATAAAAGAGGGTTTCATGAGTCTCTGGATTTGCAGCGGGATTCTAGAGAACTGGGAAGGAAAGAGAGAAGGTTTTGAGAAACATTACCTGAGTTTTAGTCTGTGTCCCACTGACTGTTCTGAGAGATGGAGGAAAAGAAGATAATTTATTTTTCAATTACTTCTGTTTCCTAGACAGCACTTCTTTAAAGGTGGGTCTATGTGTAGAATGAGTCAAAGGAATCTTTTATAACTGTACTCAGATTAAACACCTTAATGTATTTAAAGAAAGATACACATCTGTAGTAGGACTAGTCAGTCACAGAAACACAAGGATTCAAAATGAGACTGATGACTGGTGGTCGCAGAACCCTACAATGACTGTCCAAGAGAAGGGCGCTCTGGCCCAAGGACTGCCACACCAGGTCCCGGGAGAGAGAGCTCTTTTGGATAACCTGATAATTAAGGCAACTGTGGTCTAATATCACTCATATATCAATCCTCTTAAGCAATCCCCTTGTTCTGATTCCATGCTCACTAATCAATGTGTTCTATTTAGGCCTTCAACACATTGAATGAGGCTCATTGACACTGGGGAGAATAATCTGCTCTACTCACTCTACAGATTTTACTATTATTCTCTCTGAAAAGTAAATTTGTTTTCAGTGTGATGATGATTTTAGAAACAGAGCCTCTAAGACTGATGTTTATTTAGCCACTAGTACATTCATGAAGATATCAAATACTACCTAAATAGTCAAGTGTCCTCTCTCTAGGAAGTCTAACCTTCTCTTCTCTTCATGAATGCACATGCTAGGTTAAAAAACTCCATTCAAGAGGTGCAGGGGTGGCTCAGGTGTCTGATCCTGGTGTCCTGGGATCCAGCCCTGCCTTGGTCTCCTTGCTCAGCAGAGAGTCATCTTCTCCCTCCCCCTCTTCCCCCAACTTGTGTTCTTATCTCTCTCTCTCTCTCTCAAATAAATTAAAATCTTTAAAAAAAAAAAAAAACTCTATTTAAAATGAAGGAAAAGATTAAGCAGCCACCCAGTGAATTTCAAACAAAGGAGAGAATCACTCTGAATATTTGAAGTGCCATAACCAAAAGCTGTTACCTTTTTGTGCAGAAAAAGAATGAAATTCAACCTAATAAAAATAAAGCAATAATACTTTGGATTTTGTAAGCCACATTTTTCACTGACATTATTCCAGCAGAAAAATATAACCTCTTAAAATTATATCATACTCCTGTCAGATGGGGAAAAAGTAGATGAATTATGAATTATTTGGAGCCATGAATACATTTTCAGTGTTTCTTGATGTTTAGCTTTGACACACTTTTTCATCTTTAAAACAGGATATCTCAAATTTGATGGTCAGCTATAAATTATTACAAGTTGAACTAAGAATAATGAGAAAACGTCCTGAACTTTGGTTCTTTCGTGTTGAAAATACACAGACGCTGCAACTATCTCTTCATCCCTTTTTAAACTCCCTTAGTTCCAACGCTGGAAGTTAGAAAGATTTTTTTTTTAAATTATTCTGCTCAAGAGTGCAACCAGCTAGGTCAAGAGACCCCAGTGTAAGAGGTTTTGAAATGCATTACCAAAGGCAAACCAAGAGGGATTATTGTTGAGCGTTCACGAGAATACATTGTTTACATCAAAGGTTATTTTTCAGAATCTCCAAAGAATCCATGTTTGGGCCCAAATAAAAAGCTAGACCTTGGATGCTAGAGTATAATAGCATTATTAACATAATATTGTTACTCTTGCCCATCTGGTACATATTCCCGCTGTCCACCCCTAAAGAAGCCAGAAGCAGCAGGAAAGGGGTAAGAGGAAGGGCCTTTTCATAGCTGAAAAGGAGCTATATGTATGGAGATTGTGCTCATAATAAAGAATTACAGAAAAGTAAAGGCATCTTTCCAAAATAGCATAGCAGCAGGGAAGGATATTTGAAGGCACTGATTGGCCAAAAGTAAGCCATTTTATTCTTAAATGCTATCAGTTTCAAATCATTCCTCTAAAAAAGCAATCTCTGGGATGGAGGAGCAAGATAGCGGAGTAGTAGGAGACTTAGTATCATCAGGTTCTAGGTGTTCAACTAGACAGTTATCAAACCATTCTGAACAGCTACAAACTCAACAGGAGAGAGAAGATAAGAGCAGCAACTTCAGGAAAAGAAAAGCGACCACTTTCCAGAAGGTAGGACATGCGGAGAAGTGAATCCAAAGCAACGGGAAGATAGACCACAGGGGGACATGTCAGCTCCCGCCAAGCGGTTGAGCAGTGAAGCACAAAATCAGAACTTTTAAAAGTCTTCTCCACTGAGAGACATTGTTCCAGATCTAAGCCGGGATGAAACCCTTGCTGGGACCGTGTAGTCTCAGGACCCTCAGGATCACAGAAAGACCGGGGGTGTCTGAGTGTGGCAGAGATGCCAGGTATTGGAGTGGGGAAGCCAGCAACAGTGACAGAACTGAGGAGGGGGGTCTTAACTGAGGGTTACCTTAAGTCAGGTATAGTCGGGCCGCTGCTCTTCAGGGAGGGACACAACAAGCAGCAGATCCAGGGAGAATCACCTTCCTCCTCTGGGAGCAGGAGCATGTGGCAGGAATCAGCTGGGTTTGGAGACTCCAAATGGGGCTGTGTGCCAGAGATAGAAATGCTCAGTCACAGGCCAGGGGAGCACGGAGTGCACGGAGATTGGAGGGACTGACTGCTTTTCTCTGAGAGCGCCCTGAGGAGTGGGACCCTAAGCTCTTGGCTCCCCCAGGCAAAAGATTAGGAGGCCGCCATCTTCATTCCCATCCTCCAAAGCTGTATGGAAAGCTTTCAGGGAACTAAAGCTCCCGAGAGCAAACCCTGAACCTGAGCACAGTACTTAGCCTGGCCCCTGGCAAGGGCGGTACAATTCCACCTCAGGCAAAGACATTTGGGAATCAGTGCTACAGGCCCCTCCTGCAGAAGATCAGCGAGGATATTCATCCAAGACCAAGCTCACTGATCAATGAGAACTGCAGAACTCCAGAGGAAGAGATAGCAAAGCATGGAATTCATTGCTTTCTCCCCATGATCCTTTAGTCTTGCAAAGTTAAATTTTTTATTTTATTTTTTCTTATTCTATTTGTAAACTTTTACTCTTTCCTCTTTTAATGTTTTTTAACAGTTATATCTTAAAAATACCACTAAAATTTTTTTTTTAATTTTCATTGTTGTTGTTGTAGTCATATTTTATCCCTTCATTGAATTTAACCTTATTTTTTGTATACATGTAGGTTTTTTTTTTTCTTTAAAATTTTGGGATACAATTTCTACTTTTTTTAAAATTTATTTTTTTATTTATTTTCAGCATAACAGTATTCATTATTTTTGCACCACACCCAGTGCTCCATGCAATCCGTGCCCTCTATAATACCCACCACCTGGTACCCCGACCTCCCAACCCCCTCCTTCAAAACCCTCAGATTGTTTTTCAGAGTCCATAGTCTCTCATGGTTCACCTCCCCTTCAATTTCCCCAAACTCCATTCTTCTCTCTAACTTCCCATGTCCTCCATGCTATTTGCTATGCTCCACAAATAAGTGAAACCATATGATAATTGACTCTCTCTGCTTGACTTATTTTTCTCAGCATAATCTCTTCCAGTCCCGTCCATGTTGCTGCAAAAGTTGGGCATTCGTCCTTTCTGATGGAGGCATAATACTCCATAGTGTATATGGACCACATCTTCCTTATCCATTCATCCGTTGAAGGGCATCTTGGCTCTTTCCACAGTTTGGCGACCATGGCCATTGCTGCTATAAACATTGGGGTACAGATGGCCCTTCTTTTCACTACATCTGTATCTTTGGGGTAAATACCCAGAAGTGCAATTGCAGGGTCATAGGGAAGGTCTATTTTTAATTTCTTGAGGAATCTCCACACTGTTCTCCAAAGTGGCTGCACCAACTTGCATTCCCACCAACAGTGTAAGAGGGTGCTCCTTTCTCCACATCCCCTCCAACACATGTTGTTTCCCGTCTTGCTAATTTTGGCCATTCTAACTGGTGTAAGGCGATATCTCAATGTGGTTTTAATTTGAATCTCCCTGATGGCTAGTGATGATGAACATTTTTTCATGTGTCTGATAGCCATTTGTATGTCTTGATTGGAGAAGTGTCTGTTCACATCTTCTGCCCATTTTTTGATATGATTGTCTGTTTTGTGTGTGTTGAGTTTGAGGAGTTCTTTATAGACCCTGGATATCAACCTTTTGTCTGTACTGTCATTTGCAAATATCTTCTCCCATTTCGTGGGTTGCCTCTTTGTTTTGTTGACTGTTTCCTTTGCTGTGCAGAAGCTTTTGATTTTGATGAAGTCCCAAAAGTCTTCTAATAGATCAAAATATACTCTAAATCTAGCACACGGCTTTGTTCTAGTCTCCAGCCTGATCACATTTTCTCCTCCTTTTTTTTTCCTTTTTCCAACCAACTTATCTTATCAATTTCTTTTTTTTCCATTTTATTGTATTTTATTTTATTTCTTTTCAGTATTCCAGGATTCATTGTTTATACACCACAACTAATGCTCCATGCAATATCTGCCTTCCATAACACCCACCACCAGGCTCACACAACACCCTACCCCTCTCCTCTCCAAAACCCTCAAATTGTTTCTCAGAGTCCAAAGTCTCTCATCGCTTGTCTCCCCCTCCAATTTCCCCCAACTCATTTCTCTCCATCTCCCAATTCCCTTTTTAGAATCTTTTTGAATTTTCATCTTTACAGTCATATTCCATCCTTTCATCATGTTTACCCTTATTTTTCTATATATTTAAGTTTTTTGTTCTTTAAAATCTTGGAAAGTAGTTTCTTCTAACAGGCCAAAATATACCCAAAATCAAATATATATATATATATAACACTAACCAAATCAGAAGAGACCAGAAACTGAGGGGACACTAAAGAAGGGAAAAAAAAGAATATATATATATAATATATTATATATATATTTCTGGTCTCTTCTGATTTGGTTAGTGTATATTTTTCCAGAGTTGTTGCTACCCTTTAGTATTTTATTCTTTCATTCATCTAAAATATCTGGATAAAATGACAAGGTGGAAAAACTCACCACACACACACACACACACACACACACACACAAAGAACAAGAAGAAGTACCGATGGTTAGGGACCTAATCAATATGGACATTGGTAATATGGCAGAACTAGAGTTCAGAATGATTATCAGGATGAGAGCTGGGCTCAAAAAAGGCATGGAAAATACCTGTCTGGAGAAATAAAATCCCTCTCTGGGGAAATAAAAGAACTACAGTCTAACCAAGTTGAAATTTAAAACGCTATTAATGAGGTGCAATAAAAAACTGGAGGCTCTTACTGCTAGGATAAATGAGACAGAAAGGAGAATTAATGATATAAAAGACCAAATGATGGAGAATAAAGAAGCTGAGCAAAAGAGAGACAAACAACTACTGGACCATGAGGGCAGAATTCAAGGGATGAGTGATACCATAAGATGAAACAATATTAGAATAATTGGGATTCCAGAAGAAAAAGAAAGAGAGAGGGGAGCAGAAGGTATATTGAAGCAATTTAAAGTAAAGAATTTCCCTAATATGGCAAAGGTAACAAGCATCAAAATCCGGGAGGCACAGAGAACCCCCCTCAAAATCAATAAAAATAGGTCCACACCCTGTCATCTAATAGGAAAACTTACAAGTCTTAATGACAAAGAGAAAATCCTGAAAACAGCTTGGGACAAGAATTCTATAACATACCATGGAAGAAATATTAGATTGGCAGCAGACTTATCCAAAGAGACCTGACAGGCCAGAAAGAACTGGCATGATATATTCAGAGCACTAAATGAGAAAAATATGCAGCCAAGAATACTATATCCAGCTAGGCTGTCATTGAAAATAGAAGGAGAGATAAAAAGCTTCCAGGACAAATAAAAATTAAAAGAATTTGAAAACACCAAACCAGCCCTACAGGAAATATTGAAAGTGGTCCTCTAAGCAGAGAGAAAGCCTAAAAGTAGTAGACAAGCAAGGAATAGAGACAATATACAGTAAGAGTCACCTTATAGGCAATACAATGGCACTAAATTCCTATCTTTCAATAATTACCCTGAATGTAAATGGGCTAAATGCTCCAGTCAAAAGACACAGGGTATCAGAATGGATAAAAAAACAAAAAACAACAACAACAACAACAAAAAAACAAGACCCACCGATATTGCTGTCTGCATGAAACGCATTTTAGACCCAAAGACACCTCCAGATTTAAAGTGAAGAGGTGGAAAACAATTTACCATGCTAATGAACATCAAAAGAAAGCTGGGGTGGTAAACCTTATATCTGATAAATTTAGATTTTAAAGCCAAAGACCATAATAAGAGATGAGGAAAGACACTATACCATACTTAAAGGGTCTTTCCAACTAGAAGATCTAACAATTTTAAATATCTATGCCCACTAACATGAGAGCATGGGAGCATGGGAGCAGCCAATTATATAAACCAATTAATATTGCTTCTTGACCTTTTGGCTAAGGTCAAGTGAAACCAATTAATAACAAAATCAAATAAACACATCCACAGTAAAACAATAATAGTAGGGGACTTTAACACCCCCCCTCACTGAAATGAACAGATCATCTAAGCTAAAGATCAATGAGGAAATAAAGTCCTTAAATGACACACTGGACCAGAAAGACATCACGGGTGTATTTAGAAAATTCCATCCCAAAACAACAGAATACACATTCTTCTCTAGCACACATGGAACATTCTTCAGAATAGATCACATCCTGGGTCACAAATCAGGTGTCAAGTGGTACCAAAAGATTGGGATCATTCCCTGCATATGTTCAGAGCACAATGCTCTAAAGCTAAAACTCAATCACAAGAAGAAAGAGGAAAAGAACCCAAATACATGGGGGCTAAAGAGCATCCTACTAAAGAATAAATGGGTTTACTAGGAAATTAAAGAAGAATTTCAAAAATTCATGGACAAATGAAAATGAAAACACAACTGCTCAAAATCTGTGAGACACAGCAAAGACAGTCCTAAACAAAAAGTATATAGCAACACAATATAGCAACAAAAGCCTTTCTCTAAAGGCATGGGCGAAAGAACAGCAAAGAAAACCTAAACCCAGCAGGAGAAGAGGAATAATAAAGATTGTAGCAGAAATCAATGAAATAGAAATGAAATGAACAGTAGAACAAATCAATGAAACTAGGAGCTGGTTCTTTGAAAGAATTAATGAGATTGACAAATCATTGGCCAGGCTTATCAAAAAGAGTAGAGAAAGGACCCAAATATAAAATCATGAATGAAAGAGGATAGATGACAATGAACACCAAAACAATACAAACAATTATAAGAACATATAAGCAGCTATACACCAGCAAATTTGACAACCTGGAAGAAATGGATGCATTCCTAGAGACATATAAACTACCAAAACTAAACCAGGAAGAAATAGAAAACCTGAACAGACCCATAACAAGTTAGGAGATTGAAGTAGTCATCAAAAATCTCCCAACAGGGGTGCCTGTGTGCCTCAGTGGGTTAAGCCTCTGCCTTCGGCTCATGTCATGATCCCAGAGTCCCAGGATCAAGGTCCACATCGGGCTTTCTGCTTGGCGGGGGGCCTGCTTCCTCCTCTCTCTCTTTCCCTGCCTCTGTGACTACTTGAGATCTCTGTCTGTCAAATAAATAATTTTTTTTAAAAATCTCCCAACAAAAAAGGGCCCAGGGCCAGACAGGCTTCCCAGGGGAATTCTACCAAATTTATAAAGAAGAATTAATACCTATTCTCCTTAAATTGTTCCCAACAAATAGAAATGGAAGAAAAACTTCCAAACTCATTTTATGAAGCCAGCATTACCTTGATCCCAAAACCAGACAAAGACCCCATCAAAAAAGAGAATTACAGACCAATATCCTTGATGAACACAGATGCAAAAATTCTCACCAAAATACTAGCTAATAGGATCCAACAGTGCATTAAAAGGATTATTCATCACGACCAATTGGGATTTATTCCAGGACCGCAAGGTTGGTTCAACATCCGTGAATCAGTCAATGTGATACAGTACATTAATGAAAGAAAAAACAAGAACCATATGATACTCTCAATAGAGGCTGAAAAAGCATTTGACAAGGTACAGCATCCTTTCTTTATCAAAACTCTTAAAAGTGTAGGGGTAGAGGGTACATATCTCAATATCATCAAAGCCATCTAGGAAAAACCCACAGCGGATATCATTTTCAATGGGGAAAAATCAAGAACTTTTTCCCTAAGGTCAGGAACATGGCAGGGCTGTCCACTGTCACCACTGCTATTCAACATAGTGCTAGAAGTCCTAGCCTCAGCAATCAGAAAACAAAAAGAAATTAAGAGCATCTGAATCAGCAAAGAAATCAAACTCTCACTCTTTGCAGATGATATGTTACTTTATGTGGAAAATCCAATAGACTCCACTCCAAAACTGCTAGAACTCATATAGGAATTCAGTAAAGTGTCAGGATATAAAAGTCAATGCACAGAAATCAGTTGTATTTCTATACTCCAACAACGAGATAGAAGAAAGAGAAATTAGGGAGTCAATCCCATTTACAATTATACCCAAAACATAAAATATCTAGGAATAAACCTAACCAAAGAGGCAAAGAATCAGTACTCAGAAAACTATAAAGTATTCATGAAAGAAATTGAAGAAGACACAAAGAAATGGAAAAATGTTCCATGCTCATGGATTAGAAGAGTAAATATTGTGAAAATGTCTATGCTACCTAAAGCAATCTACACATTTAATGCAATCACTATCAAAATACCATCTGTTTGTTTCAAAGAAATGGAACAAATAATCCTAAAATTTATATGGAGCCAGAAAAAACTCCAAATAGCCAGAGGAATGTTGAAAAGGAAAACCAAAGTTGGTGGCATCAAAATTCCAGACTTCAAGCTCTATTACAAAGCTGTCATCATTAGACAGTATGGCACTGATCAGTGAAACAGAACAGAGAGCCCAGAAATGGACCCTCAACTCTGTGGTCAACTAATCTTCGACAAAGCAGGAAAAGACACAGTCTCTTCCACAAATGGTGTTGGGAAAATTGGACAGCCACATGCAGAAGACTGAAACTGGACCATTTCCTTACACTACACACAAAAATAGACTCAAAATGGATGAAGAACCTCAATGTGAGAAAGAAATCCATCAAAATCCTTGAGGAGAACATGGGAAGCAACCTCTTCGACCTCTGCCACAGCAACTTCTTCCTAGAAACATTGCCAATGGCAAGGGAAGCAAGGGCAAAAATGAACTATTGGGATTTCATCAAGATCAAAAGCTTTTGCACAGCAAGGGAACAGTCAACAAAACCAAAAGACAACTGACAGAATGGGAGAAGATATTCGCAAATGACATATCAGATAAAGGGCTAGTATCCAAAATATAAAGAACTTATCAAACTCAACACCCAAAGAACAAGTAATCCAATCAAGAAATGGGACAAAACAGGAACGGACATTTCTGCAAAGAAGACATCCAAATGGCCAACAGAAACATGAAAAAGTGCTCTACATCACTCAGCATCAGGGAAATACAAATCAAAACCTGCCAGAATGCTTAAAATTAACAAGTCAGGAAATGACATATGTTGGTGAGGATGCAGAGAAAGGGAAGTCCTCTTACACTGGTGGTGGGAATGCAAGTTGGTTCAGCCACTCTGGAAAAGAGTTAAAAGTTGAAAAAAGAGCTACCCTATGATCCAGCAATCTCACTATTTGATATTTACCCTGAAGATACAAATGTAGGGATCTGAAGGGGTACATGCACCTAAATGTTTATAGCAGCAATGTCCACAATAGCCAAACTATGGAAAGAACCTAGATGTCCATCAACAGATAATTGGACAAAGAAGATGTGAAATATATATATATATATATATATATATAAAATATGGGCCTATATATATAGATAGATAGTTAACACAAAATCTTGCCATTTGCAATGACATGGATGGAACTAGAGGGTATTATGCTAAGTGAAATAAGTCACTCAGAGAAAGACAATTATCATATAATCTCTCTGATATGAGGAATTTGAAAGGCAGGGTGGGGGGTCATGGGAGTAGGGAAGGAAAAAATGAAACAAGATGGGATCGGGGGGAGACAAACCATCAGAGACTCTTAATCTCACAAAACAAACTGAGGGTTTCTGGGGGGAGAGGGGGTATGTTTTTGGCCTGAATTTAATCCTTAAAAAATGAAACTCAAATCATGAAATAAATGTTTATTTTATCTTATGTATAACAAAATATAGGTTATAATGGCAACAAAAATAAATCATGTGTTGGGTTTTGTATGTAACTTCTACAAAAGGCATAGTATGATAACTTCACTTCCTATTTAAATTTCTATAACACTACCACAAATGGAGCCTTCTTTGTAAACATGTTAGCCAGCTTCATAAATTTTCCTAATGACTGCAAATTATTCCTCTTTAATGCTCTTTTCATTATCCTTGTCAGTTTTCTCTCAGTCTTTTATCCTGTCCACAGTTTGTGAGTGATTTAGAATTTATCTGGACTCTGTGTCTTTCTTTTTTTTTTTTCATTTATTTATTTTCAGCATAACAGTATCATTATTTTTTCACCACACCCAGTGCTCCATGCAATCCATGCCCTCTATAATACCCACCACCTGGTACCCCGACCTCCCACCCCCCCGCCCCTGCCACTTCAAACCCCTCAGATTCTATAATACCCACCACCTGGTACCCCGACCTCCCACCCGCCCCCCCGCCACTTCAAACCCCTCAGATTGTTTTTCAGAGTCCATAGTCTCTCATGATTCACCTCCCCTTCCAATTTACCCCAACCCCCTTCTCTCTAACTCCCCATGTCCTCCATGCTTTTTATTATGCTCCACAAATAAGTGAAACCATATGATAATTGACTCTCTCTGCTTGACTTATTTCACTCAGCATAATCTCTTCCAGTCCCGTCCATGTTCTGCAAAAGTTGGGTATTCGTCCTTTCTGATGGAGGCATAATACTTCATAGTGTATATGGACCACATCTTCCTTATCCATTCATCCATTGAAGGGCATCTTGGTTCTTTCCACAGTTTGGCGACCGTGGCCATTGCTGCTATAAACATTGGGGTACAGATGGCCCTTCTTTTCACTACATTAAATTTTTTTAATTTCTTTTCAGTGTACCAGAATTCATTGTTTATGCACCACACCCAGTGCTCCATGCAATACATGACCTCCATAATACTCACCACCAGGCTCACCCAACTTCCCACCCCCTACCCCTTCAAAACCCTCAGATTGTTTTTTCAGAGTCCATAGCCTCTCGTGGTTCATCTCCCCTTCCAATTTCCCCCAACTCCCTTCTCCTCTCCATCTCCCCTTGTCCTCCATGTTCTCTCTTATGCTCCATAAATTAGTGAAACCATATGATAATTGACTCTATCTGTTTGACTTATTTCACTCAGCATAATCTCTTCCAGTCCCATCCATGTTGACACAAAAGTTGGGTATTCATCCTTTCTGATGGAGGCATTAAAATTCCATAGTGGAGTATGAACCACATCTTTATCCATTCGTCCATTGAAGGGCATCTTGGTTCTTTCCACAGCTTGGCAACCAAGGCCATTGCTGCTATGAGCCATGAGGTACAGATGGCCCTTCTTCTCACTACATCTGTATCTTTGGGGTAAATACCCAGTAGTGCAATTGCAGGGTCATAGGGAAGCTCTATTTTTAATTTCCTAAGGAATCTTCACACTGTTTTCCAAAGTGACTGCACCAACTTGCATTCCCACCAACAGTGTAATAGGGTGCCCCTTTCTCCACAACCTCTCCAAAACACGTTGTTTATTGTCTTGTTAATTTTGGCCACTCTAACTGATATAAGGTGGTATCTCAATGTGGTTTTGATTTGACTCTCCCTGATGGCTAGTGATGAACATTTTTTCATGTGTCTGATAGCCATTTGTATGTCTTCATTGGAAAAGTGTCTGTTCATGTCTTCTGCCCATTTTTTGACATATTATCTGTTTTGTGTGTGTTGAGTTTGAGAAGTTCTTTATGGATCATGGATATCAGCTTTTTGTCTGTACTATCATTGTCTGTAATATCATTCTGGTACACTGAAAAGAAATTTAAAAAATTTAATTTAGTGAAAAGAAGGGCCATCTGTACCCCAATGTTTATAGCAGCAATGGCCACGGTCGCCAAACTGTGGAAAAAACCAAGATGCCCAAGATGCTGTATGAGTTCATTTACAAATATCTTCTCCCATTCCGTGGGTTGCCTCTTTGTTGTGTTCACTGTTTCCTTTGCTGTGCAGAAGCTTTTGATCTTGATGAAGTCCCAAAACTTCATTTTTGTTTTTGTTTCCTTTGCCTTTGGAGACATGTCTTGAGAGAAGTTTCTGTGGCCAATGTCAAAGAGGTTACTGCCTATGTTCTCCTGTATGTTTCTGATGGATTTCTGCCTCACATTGAGGTCTTTTATCCATTTTGAGTTGATCTTTGTGTATGGTGTAAGAGAATGGTCGAGTTTCATTCTTCTGCTTATAGCTGTCTAATTTTCCTAGCACAATTTATTGAAGAGACAGTGTTTTTTCCACTGTATATTTTTTCCTACTTTGTGGAAGATTATTTGACTATAGAGTTGAAGGTACATATCTGGGCTCTCTGCTCTGTTCCACTGGTCTATGTTTCTGTTTTTATGCCAGTACCATGCTGTCTTGGTGATCAAAGCTTTGTAGTAAAGCTTGAAATCGGGCAACGTGATGCCCCCAGCTTTGTTTTTCTTTTTCAACATTTCCTTAGCAATTCGGGGTGTCTTCTGATTCCATACAAATATTAGGATTATTTGCTCCAACTCTTTAAAAAATGCTGGTAGAATTTTGATTGGAATGGTGTTAAAAGTATAGATTAGGCAGTACAGACATTTTAACAATGTTTATTCTTCCGATCCAAGAGCAGGGAATGGTCTTCCATCTTTTTGTGTCTTCTTCCATTTCTTTCATGAGTGTTCTGTAGTTCCTCGAGGACAGATCCTTTACCTCTTTGGTTGGGTTTGTTCCCAGGTATCTTATGTTTCTTGGTGCTATAGTAAATGGAATTGATTCTCTAATTTCCCTTTCTGTGTTTTCATTGTTCATGTATAAGAAAGCAACTGATTTCTGTACCTGCCACATTACTGAATTGCTGTATGAGTTCTAGTAGTTTGGGGGTGGAATCTATTGGGTTTTCCATATAAAGTATCATTTCATCTGCGAAGAGAGAGAGTTTGACTTCTTCATTGCCAATTTGGATACCTTTTATTTCTCTTTGTTGTTTGATTGCTGTTGCTAGGACTTCTAATACTATGTTGAACAAGAGTGGTGAGAGTGGGCATCCTTGTCGTGTTCCTAATCTCAATGGGAAGACTGTGAGCTTTTTCCCATTGAGGATATTTTCTGTGGGGTTTTCATAGATAGATCTTATGAAGTTCAGGAATGTTCCCTCTATCCCTATACTTTGAAGTGTTTTAATCAGGAACAGATGCTGGATTTTGTCAAATGCTTTTTCTGCATCAATTGAGAGGACCATGTGGTTCTTCTCTTTTCACTTACTGATTTGTTCTATCACATTGATTGATTTGCAAATGTTGAACAATCCTTGAAACCCAGGGATGAATCCCACTTGGCCATTGTGGATAATCTTTTTAATGTGCTGTTGGATCCTATTTTTCTAGGATCTTGTTGAGAATCTTAGCATCCATATTCACCAGTGATATTGGTCTGAAATCCTCCTTTTTGGTGGGGTCTTTGCCTGGTTTGGGAATCAGGATAATGCTGACTTCATATAAAGAGTCTGGAAGTTTTCCTTCTGCTTCAATTTTTTTGAAACAGCTTCAGGAGAATAGGTGTTATTTCTTCTTTGAAAGTTTGGTAGAATTCTCCAGGGAATCCATCAAGTCCTGGGTTCTTGTTTTTTGGGAGGTTTCTGATCACTGCTTCAATCTCGTTACAAGATATTGATCTATTCAGGTTGTCAATTTCTTCCTGGTTCAATTTTGGAAGTTCATAGTTTTCCAGGAATGCATCCATTTCATCTAGGTTGCTTAACTTATTGGCATATAACTGTTGATAATAATTTCTGATGATTGTTTCTATTTCCGTGGTTTTAGTTGTGATCTCTCCCTTTTCATTCATAATTTCATTAATTTGGGCCTTCTCTCTTTTCTTGGATTATTTTGGCCAATGGTTTATCGATCTTATTGATTCTTTCAAAAAACCAGCTTCTAGTTTCATTAATGCATTCTACCATATCTCTAGCTTCTATCTCATGGATCTCTGTTCTAATCTTGATTATTTCCCTTTTTGTGTGTGGAGTTGTCTTAATTTGTTGTTGATTCTCCAATTCTTTAAGGTGTAGAGATAGCTGGTGTATTCTGTATTTTTCAGTTTTTTTGAGGGAGGCTTGGATGGCTATGTATTTCCCCCTTAGGACTGCCTTTGCTGTATCCCATAGGTTTTGGACTGAAATGTCTTCATTCTCATTGGTTTCCATGAATTGTTTAAGTTCTTCTTTGACTTCCTAGTTGATCCAAGCATTCTTAAGTAAGGTGGTCTTTGGCTTCCAGGTGTTTGAATTCCTTCCAAACTTTTCCTTGTAGTTGAGCTCCAGTTTCAAAGCATTGTGATCTGAGAATATGCAGGGAATAATCTCAGTCTTTTGGTATTGGTTGAGCCCTGATTTGTGACCCAGTATGTGGTCTATTCTGGAGAAGGTTCCATGTGTACTCGAGAAGAATGGGTATTCTGTTGTTTTAGGGTGGAATGTTCTGTATATATCTATGAGGTCCATCTGGTCCAATGTGTCATCCAATGCTCTTGTTTCTTTATTGATTTTCTGCTTGGATGATCTGTCTGTTACTGAGAGCGATGTGTTAAGATCTGCTACTATTAATGTATTCATATCAATATGACTCTTTATCTTGATTAACAGTTTTCTTATGTAATTGGCTGCTCCCATATTGGAAGCATAAATATTTACAATTGTTAGATCTTCTTGGTGGATAATTCCTTTAAGAATTATGTAGTGTCCTTCTGTATCTCTGGCTACAGTCTTTAACTTAAAATCTAATTTATCTGATATGAGAATTGCTACCCCAGCCTTCTTTTGAGGCCCATTGGCATGAAAGATGCTTCTACATCCCTTCACTTTCAGTCTGGATGTATCCTTGGGTTCAAAATGGGTCTCTTGTAGATAATATATGGATAGGTCTTGTCATTGTATCCAATCTGCAGCCCTGTGTCTCATGGAGAGGGTCCAGTCTCTGAATTTTTCTTCTGTTGGGCATTCCTCCTTCTAGTCATTTTGGTGAGAGATGTCTGAACAGATGTGTAGCTGAATGTATCAACCATGGGGCAGGCGAGGTGCACCCTGAAATGCTTCTGCCCACTGGTGTCCTTTGTCCCTGTAGAGATCCAGAAGTGTATAATTCTAATCTCAGGCTTATTTCATGGGTGATCAGAGTTCTTTGGTAGGTAATCAACTCACTTTAGGGGACAGGTTGAAACGGTGCCTCCTCCTACTTCTCCGCCATCTTGTGTCCCTCCAACTCTGTGCCTTTCAACCCTAAACACCTAATAGGCACACAAGCCCCAGGGAATAGAAGGAAAGATGGAACAAAGTTTGCTTGTAACCTCTGGGCCACCATTTGAAGGGAGAGAGAAGCAGAGTTTGAACAGGCATCTATATACCAAAATCTAACCTGGCACTTGACATATCTTATTTTACTTATTCTTTTTTTTATTTATTTTATTTATTTATTTATTGTTATTTATTTATTTATTTATTTTGCACTTATTCTTACAAACCTATAAGGTAGGGAGTCTTGATTACATTTTTATAGGTGAATAAGCTGTGGTTTAGTTGGGAATCAGGAATTCACATCCTGCTCCACTTTTCACCCATCCGTACTATTTCCGCCACATCTGCACTAAGCAGTGAAGAAGGGATGGGCAAAATGGAAACTCTGATGTGAGAACAATGGTGGAAAGAGTTAAGCTAAAAAATACATGAAGCTTCCCAGTCATAAGGTCCTTTTATTGTTTTATTCTTTTATTGTTTCTGTTGATTTCTGGTTTTGTTGTTGTTTTGTTTTTCTTTTTATGTTTTTGGTTTTTTTTTTTTCCACAATCCACTCAGATTAGTCTGAGTCAGGTGGCTGAATCAAATGTCTCCATGGGATTTCTCAAGAAACTAAACTCAAAGTCCGCATGTTGAAGGCATGGCTGCTTGCCAATTCCTTACCCATCTGTTGTCAGAATTACCCAATTTCTCAAGAAGCAGAACACCTTGAACAGGGTTTCCAGGTGAAAATTTTGGAATTTTGGAATGAAGTCAGAACAATACATTATCTTTAAATTCATGAATTAATTCATTCAATAAATAATCTGTGTGCCTAAAATGGACCTGGCATGACATTAAACAATGGAGAGAGAACAATTACAAAACAGTTGTGATTTCTTTATTTGTGGTGCTTATGTTTTAGCAGGAAAACCACATCCCAAATAATTACAGTATTTAAATGATAGTGGCAAGGAGTCAGGAGGGGCAGTTGGTCATCCTAACATGGGAGAACCTAAGCAGGTTGAATGTGTTTCCCCTACCTCTAGTTCTCCATTTCAGAAACATCCTCCCTAAGCATTCATACATTGTAGGAACTGCTTGAAAAGGCCCCATCTATTTGGTCTGCAAGTCAAATGAAGGATTAGGTCAAAAAGAATCGAGTCATCTACACTCAGAGTTGAGTTAATTCTATTCAGTGTAATATAATTTTTTGAGTACTCACTGTGTGAATGATTTCAATTACAGAACTGAGGTTATGTTAGTCAAAGCCATAACCACGGACTCCCAAGCATACATTGAAATAGTATGTCAAAATAGATGAACTAATATGGGAAAAGTAATAATAACTTCTTGCATCGTATTTCCAAGAAGGGGGAGGGAGAGGCTTTCTGCTCATGGCCGTAAAGAAGTAGCAGAGAGCCAAGTAAATTATAACTCCTCCAGAATTTATTTCTATTAGGAAATGTAGACACAACACCAAGCACACATTAGTCTTTGTTTTCGTTAAGAAAAGGCAGAGCAAGGTATCCTACAGAGCTAATGGGAAGATATATGTTAGCTGCTGACACCCAGGGAATGTTCCTAGCATCAGTAATATCTGTTGAAAGTAGAAATTGAATTCCTTATTTGTCCAGTGTTTCATTTGAATTGAAAAAAAGAGGCTGAAGTATTGCCTATGAGGCCCTACTTCATGAGTATCCCCAGTGTTTATGGTTAGCTCACCCTCTACTCTTGTCTTCTTTACCTACTTTTGGCCCCCCCAACCTCATCTTCACTATTCCTCAAATGTACCAATTCATGTTCTGGCCTCAACTCTTCACTTGCTGCTCCTCCTGCCAGGAATTAGCCTCCCCAAACTATCTGCATGGCTTATTTTTCAATTTGTCAAATCTTTGCGCAAAAGTCACCTCAGGGAGGCCTTCCTGGTCCCATTATATAAGTTGCAATCCTTTTCCCAAGACTCTCCAGCTTTTTTCTTCTCCTTAGCACCTGATCAGTATCTAACATGCTATTTACCTTGTTTATGATCCATCTCTCTGCTAAAAATAGGCTCAACAAAGGCAGGGATTTTGCCTGTTTTGTTCACTGTTGTATCCTCGGGAGCCAGAACAGAGTTTGGCATCTAGAATACACTCATTAAATATTTGTTGAGCGAATGAATAAATACCATAGCCAGCTCCAGCTGCAGAAAGGCCACGGTGAAAGCACTTCCAGCTTAGTGTGAAACCGTCTGAAAATAATGGCTTCAAATAACTCTGAACACCTCCTTGATAAAGAACTTGGCCTCCTCACCATTCTTCAAACATACCAGCCAATAAACCTTTTATTTTTTTGAAACCAGTCTGGCATATGAATATTGCTATGTACAATTTATACCAAATAAACAACCCATTATTATGAAGAACATTTGTGTGAGAACATGAATATTTGTCCAACCAGTTCAAAATAAAGCTATACTCTACAGCCCTTGAATTATGACTGGCTTAAATATAAACCCAACTGGAGCAACTCTCATAAGAGTCCAATGAGCTCCACACACTGGGGTGGGTATTCTTTATTAGCAATTCCGGGCAGAAAAAACATGTTTGCAGTGAAGCATTAAATTGGTCATAAAGCAAAGGTAGTTATGGCACCTCTCAGTGAAATAAGACGATGCAATTATTGTGAGTACAACCTTTCATCAGGAAGACAGCCATTCTTATCAACATTTAATTTACGCTGCTAAGAAAAAACACATAAACGGAAAACATAAATATATATGACTTAAGAACTGACTCATATATCTAATAAAAAGGTGATATCATTCAATATTTGATGTCCATTTAGGATGTGGCTTCCCTCATAGTTAGTTTAAGAATCATTGCATGAGGTGACAAGGACCGTGCAATGATGATATTTCCAGCCATCAGTGATCTTTCCTCTGGGTTAACGTAAGTAGGGCAGAATACAGTCTATCCACTAGGTATTCCCCAAAATAACTGCTCCATTTATTGACTTCTAAAGCCATTGACTGGGTATAAATTCCATTAACTGAGACAAAACCTTTCTTTCACAATTAAGCATCAAGTTCCTAAGCAAATATCCTGAGAAGGGTAATGTGTAAATTCACAAAAATAATGCCTGGTAATAAATTTTCTCCTTAGAAAATTTTTTAATAGTACAGGGAGTATAAGGAATTCTTCATTCTCTCTTCTTCCTTTTACTCTCTTTTAATGTCTTGGTGTTGGTGGTTGAAAAATATAAATACAGGTTGTTCTGTTGCCAAAAGAAGTTGAAGAATAAAATCAACTACTGTGAACCTTCCAGATATGTGATCCGGGCTATGGGAAAAAGGGAACTGATAAAAGATAAGAGACAAGGGAGAAGCAAACAAGATAATAAATGTAAGAATACCTTGTAAAGTTTAAATACAAATTTTAGGAACTGTTATTTAAATATTAAAGAGAAGACTTGGGAAGCTAAAGATAAACTTCATTAATTTTATTTATTTTTAATATATAAGATCATTCCTTTGTCTAAGTGCTTTAAAATTTTTAATTCCTGTATAACCAATTTATCCTGGAGTGATAAATTGGCCTTCTGGGACATGTTCTCAGCTATTTTAGCTCTTAAGTTTCTGTTTCCTGGAAAGATGTCCAAACAAGATGGCCACATATAGCAGGCGGTCTCTCCCTTGCTGTCCTGACAGCAGCTCCCTTGCAGTGTAGTCAATAAACTTCTATCTCTAGAAGAAGAAGAAAGAAGAGATGAAAAAGAAGAAAGAAGAAAGAAGAAGAAGGAGAAGAATATGGCCACGTATGAGAAGTATCACATTCTTTGGAACACCCATCAACAGAGTCAAGAACTGAGTTGGCTAAGCTGCTGACTAACATGAGAGGTACCTCACATCCTCCCAGTCTTTCTGTCCCTTCCTCTCTTTATCTCAGACCATCAACTGTGACTGTTTCTAAATCATTTCATTGCTCCAGGGTGGCTGTAGGAAGAACAACATGAAAGCCTGCACCCCAGCCTCACCTGTGTGTAATGCAACAATGAAACAAGTTATTTGTTCTTCCCTGGGCTCAATCTCTCATCCATAAAATGAAAGTTCTGCTTCCACAGCCTAACAGAAAAAACCACCCATTGTTCTATAGCCCCTGATTGTTTGGAATAGGAAACTGTCAATTTACAGGAATGGGTCTGGGATTTTAGAAAATAATTTTCCAGAAACTTGTCTCATTTTAAATCTTCCTGAGGCACTCTGAAGTACAGCAATGTGAGATATATGTGAAAATAAAAATGAACACGTCCCCATTTATGTTTTACATGATGCATTCAGAGAATTGGAGAGTAAACTTTAAAAGGGTGATACTTTATTACTCCTTAATAAGACACTGTGACAAAATCAAATGTCACTGAGATGAGGTAATATTTGGCAAATGAAACAAACCAAAGTTGTTAACTTTAAATCAGTGCCCACAAAGTTGGCAGGCCATTCAATGGTTTTTCAACTGAGAATGTAAATATGGGGCATTCAGGAGTCTTCTGTGCCCTCCCTTAACTTCCTTCATCTCATCCTTCTCTGTGGTATAAACAAAAATTAGAATAGTAGAGCTGGTGGGAGCCTGCAGAGGTCACCAGGTGCTGAAGGTAGTTAGTCATAACCTCTACAGGGAGCAGACATGAGAACTGCTGTGAGAGAGGGGGTGCGGGAAGCAGAATAAAAACATGGTTCCTTTGGGCCATTCAGGAGGTGGAGGCCTGTAGGTCCCAACAAATAGAAGCTCTACGTCTACCTACAGCTGCTTGGGGATTACTCTGGGACGCTAAGCACAGAGGACTTGAGTGACACGTGCATTGATTAGTGGAATTGTTCTCAGGATCAGGTCTGCGGAAAAGGCTAAAGTTGCCTTGCCGCCACACTTACTCCTCACATGGATGTCATTTTCTCAGCTCTAGAGCGCCTACGAGCCTAAGGTGCTTTCAAAAAAACCACAGACAGGTAAATAAAAATTAAAACTCACTAAAGGAAACAAAATCTGATGGAGGAAGACTGCTATTGTTTGGATGTTCGTCCCTACAAGTTCATATCATCCCCAAAGGTGATAGTGTTAGGAGTTGGGTCCTTTGGGAAGTGCTTAGTTTATGAATGGGATTAGTGTTCCTATAAGAAAGATAACACAGAGATCCCTGGCCTCCTTCTACTGTGTTAGGACACAATCAGAAGGCTCTGGGTAAGAACCCGGAAGAGGACCCTCACTAGAATATCACCACACTGACACCTTGATCACAAACTTCCAGCCTCCAGAACTGTAATAAATAACTTTCTGTTATTTATAACTGTTTATACCCTGTCTGTGGTATTTTGTTATAGCAGCCTAACAGGGTAAGACAAGGGCCAAGCTAAACATCTAGAAGAGGTGAATCCTACTGAAGAACTGATAGAAAAGACATTTGAGAGCTTTCATTAAAAAAAAAAAAAAAAAAAAAAAAAAAAAAAAAAAAAAACCTCATAAAGATTATTTATAATGCAAAAAAAGATTTTCTAAAAATTAAAATTATAACATTTTTACTTTACAAGGACATAGATAATTAATCAAGAAGACATTTGCTGATAGGAACCAAATTTGTATTCTAGAAAATAAAGTGGGAAAAAAAATCTCCCAATATATAAAAAACACAAAGATATGAAAATTATGAAAAATATGAGACAAGGGAAGGGCAGAGGAAATTGTAATGGAAGATTCAGAAGAGAATAGATGGGAAGTAAAAATTAAATTTAAAAAATAAACAGTCTGGAGCTGGGGGTCGGGGATGGGGGATGGGGGTGGGAGACTTAGTGATTGAAGTTGTGCTGTTCCCCTCTCCATCATGAGGAGACATTACAATGTGGAGGTTCTGATTCCATCTAGGATGGAGTAAGCAATGCCTACCCTTTTCCTCCCCCTAAACAATGGAAAACCTTGAATAGGATGCATAAGACAATTATCTGAGAACTCTAAAAATCAGAAAATCTGAAAAATAAGTAAGAATGAATAGATTAGGGAGACAAATCAAAATACCAAGAATACCAATATGGCAGATAGTTTTCTGGACTTGTTTTCCCCCTCCTATGCCTCTAGGCATAGACTGGAGCACCCAGAATTCTGGAATAGAGAAGGGAGACACAGAAAAAAACTCTGAGAGAAATTATTTTGCTGGTCTCAGGACTGTGAATAAGGTTGAGGGACATCACTGCAGGATAGAAGCTCTGGGGAAAATTGCTGGGTTACAGTTTTCTTATCCAATCTCTGCTTCAGTCAAGTTTCACTCATGAAGCTACATGCAGTAGCTGTTGCCACACAAATTCCTAAATGCCTGAGAGAAAAATCTCAGAGCTGAGATAAGGAGTCCCTGTTGTTCAGAGAGTACATAGGAGGAAATCATTATTCTCCTTCTCCTCTTTGCTCTAGCAGCTTTACCTCAAGGCAGAGCCAGTCAGAGGAATAGCATGACAGCGGCTATGAGGCCAACACCCCAGCTTTTTGGCCAGAGGACCAGGATGGGGGGCTACTGAGAATTAAGGTGTCGGGGGTAATCATGATGGCAAGAGAACCAGAGAAGGAAAACCCCAAATATGTGATAAGCCCTGGGCTTATCCCAGAACTGACATTTGTGGAACTGACCCATTTCCCCACTAAAAATGATAAAGACCAGATAGTTTTACAGCCGAATTCCAATTTTTTAAAGAGCTGATAAGAAAGAGAAAAAAGAATAAATCACTTTTTTTTTTTTAAGATTTTACTTATTTATTTGACAGACAGAAATCACAAGTAGGCAGAGACACAGGCAGAGAGGAGGCAGAGAGGAGGAAGCAGGCCCCCTGCCGAGCAGGGAGCCCGATGCGGG
Organism: Mustela erminea; assembly: GCF_009829155.1. NCBI lineage: Eukaryota > Metazoa > Chordata > Mammalia > Carnivora > Mustelidae > Mustela > Mustela erminea. The sequence continues at coordinate 71,967,136 of NC_045616.1, read as the reverse complement.
GCTCGATCCCAGGACCCTGTGATCATGACCTGAGCTGAAGGCAGAGGATTAACCCACTGAGCCACCCAGGCGCCCCAGGAATAAATCACTTATGATTGAAAAGAAAGATGATATGTTTTAGTAGAAAATCAAGAAATTTGACAAATTATTAGAATTCATGAGAGTTCATCAAAGATTCTGGATATAGAACCAATTTTAAAATATCAGTTGCAATCCTATATACTAACAAAGACTTTAAAATGTAATTTTTAAAAAAAACATAGTTTTTATAACAAATAACAACATATACTATTTACCTGTTCACTCTCTATGCAAAGAATGGAATTAACAAAAGATCTGTAAGATATTTATGAAGAATTTTTTAACTTTATTGAAAGGTAATATAAAAGACCTTTATAATCTGAAGGACATACAGTGTTCTTATACAAGAAGATTCATTATCATCATTTCTCTCCCAACTGATCTCTATGTTCAACTCAGATGAATTGTAATCAAATTCCCACTGGGTTTTTTTCATGGAATTTAGCAAGCCCATTCTAAAATATTCACAGAACAGCAAAGAGCCAAGAATAGACCACACAGATTTGAAGAATAGTAAGATAGACTATTGCCTACCAGCAATAAAAATTTATTATAAAGAAAGAGTGATTTTAGAAGAGTGGTATAAGTACAGAGATAAAGAAATTAATACAATTAATAAATAATAACATATATATATACATATATATGTGGAAACTTGATGTGTTCAAATATTTCAAAGAATTAAAAATCATTGGCAGAAGAATGTCAATAACGGTGCTAAAAGAAAAGGTTTTCCAGGGGCACCTGGGTGGCTCAGTGGGTTAAAGCCTCTGACTTCGGCTCAGGCCATGATCCCAGAGTCCTGGGATCAAGCCCCTCGTCGGGCTCTCTGCTCAGCGGAGAGCCTGCTTCCCTTCCTCTCTCTCTCTGCCTGCCTCCCTGCCTACTTGTTATCTCTGTCTGTCAAGTAAATAAATAAAAATCTTAAAAAAGAAAAGGTTATCCAAACATAAACATAACAATCATCATCATATTATCACCTCACCTGCCAAATGGATTAATAATTTGTGAAAAGCAAAATTAAAAAAATTTTTTTTAAGATTTTATTTATTTATTTGACAGACAGAGATCATAAGTAGGCAGAGAGAGAGGAGGAAGCAGGCTCCCCACGGAGCAGAGAGCCCGATGCGGGGCTCAATCCCAGGACCCTGGGATCATGACCTAAGCCGAAGGCAGAGGTTTTAACCCACTGAGTCACCCAGGCGCCCCAAAATTTAAAAAATTTTTAAAGAACATATAGTTTACTCTGTTAATTCAGTTTGAAACAAGACAAGAAAATCATAGGCAACAAATGAAAGGAGCACTACCCTGACTACATTAAAACTAAAACTTCTGAAAATCAAAAGCCACTATAAACAAAATGAAAAGACAAGTCACTAACTACTAGAAGCCATTTGCACTGTACACAATCAAAAACAAAACAAATATTATCTAAATAAAACAATAACTTCTTCAAATTAACAAGAAAAATAGAGCAATACGACAGAAAAAGTAGATATGAATGGGAAAGTCAGAGAAGGGAAAATCTAAATGCAACCTCCCAGTCAGGGAAATGCAAATTAAAACAAGATGGGTTATAACACGTGACTAGTAAAAATGAAAAGGGCTGAACGTACCAGATGAGTAGAGCATCATATGCTGATATACTACTGATGGGAATGTTATATTAATGATATACATTTCCAGGGTGCCTGTGTGGCTCAGTCAGTTAAACGTCCTCCTCTTGGCTTTGGCTCAGGTCATGATCTCAGGGTCCTGGGATCAAGACCACATCAGACTCCAGGCTCAGTGGGGAGCCTGCTTGAGATTCCCTCTCTCCCTCTCTGCTCTGCTCTCCCTGCTCTGCTCTCTTTCTGTCTCTATCTCTCTAAAATAGATAAACAAATCTTAGTATATATATTTTTAATATCAATTTTGATAGCAACTTGGCCATTTCTAATCAAGTAGAGGAGGTATATCCTACAGCCCAGCAGTTCAACTCTAGTAACGTAGCCTAAAGAAATGTTCACGCTTCTGCAAAACAGACAAAAAAACCCATGAGCAATAATGCACTTTGCTGTATTATTTGTAACAGTGCAAAATTGGACACCACATAAATACTGAACAAAGGTACAACTAGAAACTCTAGGAATGATGCCATCAATATGGCAAAATAAGTTTTCTACCATCTTTCTCCCAAAAAACACAGGAGGGGCTTTGTGCAACTCCAAGCAAGAGTCCAGTGGAAGCAGTCCCAGCATACTGCTGGAGAAAAAAAAAAAAAAAAAAAAAAAAAAATCTATGATTGAGCACACTGAAGAGGGTAAGAGATATGGTTTCACTTTACCCACTTCATCACTCCTGGCATCCCACACAGAGCTATATTTTCTTTTAGAAACTGCCAAAGGGGCCCTTTTCTCTCCTGCTCACTGGAATGCCAGAATGCTGTCATGAATTGCATGACGGGGAGACAGAAGTAAGTAGCTGGTAGAAAAGCCGTCAGGTTTTGGAACAGTAATCATGAAGAGACGCAAATGCTATGAACCACTTTGCAGACTCCATGAGCCCCTGGGAAACCAGCCTATTGATCACCCCAAGACTGGCCCACCAGCTGGCCTGCACGTACCCACATCCCGTGTCGGGCTCCCTGAGGGCAGCAAGAGCAAGCCTTTGCGCATAGCTAGCAAGCGCTGGCAGGAAGCAGGAACAACTCAGCAGAATGGCGAGGGAGCACACAAATCTTAATATATATAACAGAGCCTGAGGGAAAGCAAATTGGGAAGCTGTCAGCACCCAGCACAGCCTGGCAGGCATACAATCTTAAGAATTCCCTCTCAAGAGCTAATAAAATGTGCAGAGCAGACATATCCATAAGAATAGATAGAAGAGGCTTCAGAATCCCTCACAAGACTGGAAATGTACATTTTCTTTTCTTCTCTTTGAGACAGATGTGGCTAAGCGGCTAAGGCTAAGAGCTAGTTAGTAAAATACTGTTGGAAATCGTTGGGTGGGACTTTTGTAGAGATCAGGGGGAACAGAGAGCCGAATGGCATCCCTTTTCTCCCGTCCTCTTTTTTTTTTTTGCATAAACGCCAGGATGGCACGGAGATGAGCGAGGCCATGAATCGTGTTGTTCCCAGCAAAGACTTGAAATCTGCGTGGTCAGGGATGGGATGGAAGCTAGGAAAAAAGATATGGAACAGGTTTTCCTTCTTAGAGCTCTCAGAAGACAGCAAGGCTGTTGACAGGTGAATTTTAAACTTCCAGCGTCCTGAACTGTGAGAGAAGACATTTCTGTTGCTTGAAGGCACCTCGTTTGTGGGACTTGGTTATTGGCAGCCTTGGGAAACCAGTAAAAAGGTTAAACTTTAATTCCTGATTAATGCCATTCCCAGCATGATGGATTATGGATTTTCTTGTTTGTATTAGAGAAAAAGAAGTTGTTCTAGAAACCAAGATTCTTGGTGACGTGATTTGAAAGTTCTTATTAGAAACTCTACAACAGGGGCGCCTGGGTGGCTCAGTGGGTTAAAGCCTCTGCCTTCAGTTCAGATCATGATCCCAGGGTCCTGGGATCGAGCCCTGCATTGGGCTCTCTGCTGCGTGGGGAGCCTGCTTCCTCCTCTCTCTGCCAGCCTCTCTGCCTACTTGTAATCTCTGTCTGTCAAATAAATAAACAAAATCTTAAAAAAAAAAAAAGAAAGAAAGAAAGAAAGAAACTCTACAACAGACATGCCTTTGTAAACCTTCATTTTAAGGTTTATATAAGAAGGAGAAAGATCTTTAAGATCTTTCTACCTTTCAGCATCACAGAATGTTACTATTAAAAATTAGCTAAAAGATGATTTTATGGTTGAGCTCAACTGGATGCAATTAATTAACGTGTGCCCCTCTGTGCCAGGCAGTGTGCTTAGGATATAATGCTGGGGGCGCCTGAGTGGCTCAGTGGGTTAAAGCCTCTGCCTTTGGCTCAGGTCCCAGAGTCCTGGGATGGAGCCCCATGTCCGCTCTCTGCTCAGCAGGGAGCCTGCTTCCCCTCCCCTCTCTCTCTGCCTGCCTCTCTGCCTACTTGTGAGCTCTGTCAAATAAAATAAATAAATTCTTAAAAAAAAAAAAAAAAAGGATATAATGGTAAACAAGACCAGACCCTGTCCTTAAGGAATTTACAGTCCAGTGCGGAGAACACAGCTAGTGCTAGTAAGAAGTGGGATAACAGTCATGGGGGAGGGGGGGATAGATGTCAAGTTTTAGGAAAGCCTCTCCTGAAAAAAGTAACAGCTAGCCTGAAACTTAAAAATGAAGAGGAGATAAGCAAGTGAATGGGGACACATTGAGGGCAAGGGGGCGGGGTCAGCCCGTACAACTCTTAGAGATTACAGATTAGAGATCACAAGAATGCCCTTTCCCTTGGGGTGAGAAGGCAGAGTCCTGGAAGAAATGGTGAATCAGGGCTAGAAAGAATGCAGGACTTTGTAAACTGTTAAAAGATTTTAAACTTTCTCCTGAGGGCAGCATGAAACTTCAAAGTCTCCTAAACATGGGAGAGGCATAGTCCTATTTTTCTTTTAGAAAATGACTCTATCAACAATGTTGGGAGGGATCAGAGGGAACAAGATTGCAAACAGTAATCCAGGCAAAGAGAGGATGATGCCGGAACTAGGAAGTAGCAGTAAGGAGAGGACATCTGGGGGACTGGGCATAGGCTCAGGGAATAGGATTGCTTGGAAAACTGATTGACTGTGAGAGTAGGGAAAAGAAAGGGGTGAAGGTAAGGTTTTGGGCTTCGGCCTCAGATTGGAGAATGAGACCGGTCACTGAGATGGGAAATAGAAAAGACAGTTTGGAAAAGAGATGACAGAGTGCATTTTGAGTGTGCTGAATTGCATTCACCTCTGAGACATGTAAGCGAAAAGGTCTTAAGCCCCAAAGGAAAACTGGGATTCAGATTCAGATTTGGAAATCAGGTGCTTATAGTAAATGACACTTCCCAGAAAAAAAAAAAAAAAAAAAAAAGTATGAAGCAGCAGGATCACAAAGGGCAGGAAATAACCTTAAAGAACAACCTTGCAAGGAAGGAATCCTATAAGACCCAAAGAAGAGAGTGCCAAAGAGGTCAGAGGAGAGCCAAGAGTGTGAGGCACCATGGAAACGTGAGACAAAGTATGCACGGAAGAAGAAAATAGTCCAAGGTACAGAACGTTAACAATTGGTCACATTGAATAATGATTGAATCGTGTTTATCGGATTTAGCAAGAGGACATGGGCAGGTCACCCTGGCAAGAGAAGATGACGTGGAGTGAGTGGGGATATGAATCCTCTTTCTGTGGGATGAGGGGGTTCTAAGTAGCGGCTTCAGTTTTAACCAGGAGAAAAAGTGGGTAGGTGCTGATTGCAAGTTTGTATAGATCCAGTAGATGGCTGCTTTTATCTTTGAGGAAACCAAGTCACAGGGAGGTGAGAGGGAATATTCAAAGAGGCACATCAATTATTATGTTGCATTGAAATATTAGTGGTTTTTTCTGATGTTTATAAATATTATTTCGACCAGTGAGTCAGTCAAGATTATTTATTAAGTACAAGAAATACTTTTCTTATAAGGAGGTTTGATTCTAAGAAAGGAGCTAAGGCAAAATGACCAACGTCCAAAGGGGGCAGCCACAGGTCTACAAACTTTGTACAGGGAAGATTACCAGATTCGGAACGGTACAGAAAAGAAAAAGAATACAGACTATTAGGTTTCAGTAACGTCAGATGAGTATACTACTTGGAATTAAGTAGAAACAGTGTACAACAATTGTACAATTAAATTGTACAACAATTTAATAGTTGTGAAAGCTAGGTGCTTTCTGCCTTCCTAGGCTTTGGGGGGGCAATATCCCAAACTGCCAGCAGGTGGTGATAATATTACAAACGAAGGTGCCGGTCAGTCAGACTACCAGCACGTCTCCCAAGAACATTAACTATGGGGGCGCCTGAGTGGCTCAGTGGGTTATAGCTTCTGCCTTTGGCTCAGGTCATGATCCCAGAGTCCTGGGATCAAGCCCCGCATCGTGCTCTCTGCTTAGCGGGGAGCCTGCTTCCTCCTCTCTCTCTGCCTGCCTGTCTACTTGTGATCTTTGAGTGTCAAATAAATAAATAAAATCTTAAAAAAAAAAAAAGAAGAACATCAACTATGCTAGTGACATATTAAAAGATATTAAAAGATTAGCCATGTGGTGCCCCGTGAGTGTGTACCAACAGGTGTGCTCCAGAGAAAAGGTGACCTTTCTTATTTTTTCAGCAGAAAAGAGGTTTCCTTACATTTTTCTTTTAAACATGAGGTAACACTGATTATGATGAACTGAATAATTATGAATGTATTTTGGCTTTTCTCCTTCTCCCCAATTTTTGAAATATGGTTATTCCATTTTTATAATTAATCATTAAATAAATAAAAAGAAGGTGGAGATGCCATGAGGCACCCCTTCTCGGAACACACTATATATCTAAAGAGATTAATTAAAAATTAGAATACATTTAAACGTAAATTCTGGTCATGTTGGTGTTTCTGATTTGTCCTATTAAGATATATGCAGACGTATGGCCTTTGTTGGATACATTTGTGAGCTACTTCACTCACATTTGACAAAAACTTTCTCGATTACAGTTACTGGAACTGGAACTTTGACACACTCAAACCAGTTTGGGATAGTGTTGAATTTTTGCATAAAATTTAGTTGGAGTTAAAAAAAAAAAAAAACACCACGTTTGATTTGATTTTTGAAAAAAAACAACGGAAATGAACTTCTTTGGGCAGTAGGTTTCCTCCCAGGTGCTGCTCCTCGCTCATCGATAGTGCTGCTCTCTGCTGGGAATGCCTGGGACACTGACCTGGCCCTCTACCTACTTTAAGGCAAGCCTCTGCAAACAGTTCCCAGGTCCCACAGTGGAACCAGCCCTCCTGGTTCTCACTATGGTTGCAAGATGCCCTTCAACAACCACCAAACAACTTGGAAAAAAGACTTATTCTGCACAGGTTCTAAGGGATAAACGTGCCTAAGGGCCACTCAGTGTGAGGGAGGGTGAACGGACTTTTTCCGTTATTGGGGTGTAGGGATGGGATGCCTAGGGCTTTTTTTTTTTTTTTTAAGATTTATTTATTTACTTATTTGACAGAGAGAGATCACAAGTAGGCAGAGAGGCAGGCAGAGAGAGAGAGAGAAGCAGGCTCCCTGATGCGGGACTCGATCCCGGGACCCTGAGATCATGACCCGAGAAGGCAGCGACCCAACCCACTGAGCCACCCAGGCGCCCTGCCTAGGGCTTTTTAAATTCCCTCTTCATTGGCGAATTTAAAATTTAAGAGCTGAGATTGGGATGTGGAAAGGGACAAGCAAGATGGGGATCACTAACGTGGTCAGTTTCCTAGGTTACCCAGGGCTTTCTAAAGGGGGAACTTCATTGGTTGGGGCTGCCCAGTTTCTTATCTAATTGTTTTATCAGTAGTTGTGTACTACAGTTGACAGTATGTTGATTGGAGATGGATGTGTTTGAAGTGGATGTCTTGACAATGAAAAGCTGAGTGTCAGATAGCCACATGACAGGGTATTTGTTTAAGAGGGATTTGTGCGTGTGTCTGTTTCGTTTTGCTATTTGTTGCTTTGCCTAAATAGTTCTTACATAATTTAGTGTTAGGCATTGCTACAGTTGGCCTTGTAAAAATGTGAAAAGCTGAGGTTTATAAATATAGTTTTACTGGTGTGTTATTTGGTTGGATTGGTGGGTGTTTGAGGGCTGGTAGATTGATTTTTGCTGAAATCAGTCTGTGGGTTTATTGGGATACTTTAACTGAGCCAATTTTGTGTAGCATTTTCAGAGAAGAATTTCTCAAGCTACTCTAATTGAATGATAAAAAGGGTCTGGTAAATGATTGCCTGAAATGATGTTACATGTGAAAAAGCAACTTACTAGCAGAAATATTCCAAAAACAAACAAAAAAACTAAGGTCTTTCTTTCTTTTTTGTGTGTGTGAATATAAAAATGCACATATAGACGATTAAGATTATTTTTGTGGATTAACTGTCTAGGATGGAGTGTCCATGTTACAGGAAATAAAAGTGAGGTATCAGGGGAGAGAATGAGTGCTCTGGAAACTTCTTTATTTAAAATGGGAGCCTCAACTCCTATCTGGGCCAGCTGTTGTTCAGTTTTGCTTGATCAAACACGGCAATTATGTGGAATTGGGATAATGAGGCTACCACCAGCCAACTGGTGGACATTTTATTACATCTAGTTTCTTAAAGAAAGCAAAATAATTTTACCCAAGCAAATTGGAGTTAGAGTGGGGCTTAATTTTTGCTAATTTAATGAATTATTTTGGTCTCTTAGTCTCCCATGGTATTTATTCTGAGTTACCGTGTACTTCATAGGCACCTGCCAGAAAGGAAACCCACACCCTCCAGAGGGTAGAATGTTTTTAACTTTGAAATCTCTGAAAGCGGACAGGACCTCAGAAATGATTTTCAGCTGGTTTGCGCCGCTGATGGCAGGTGGGAAACCGTCTTCTTCAACTCCGCGATTTTATCATTCAGATTTCGGTCGTTGGCCTCTGTCCCTCAGCGTTTTCTTACCGAGTCAGAGGGGGTGCAGAACACACTTCCTTTTAAAAGATAAATAACCCATGTTGTTTAGTATCAACACCATTGTACTGTTTGGTTTCTCTTTGTCCCTTGAAGAAGGTAATTCTGTGGTATTCCCACCCCAGCATCGCACTGAAATGGTAGCACCACTGCACTGGGTACGTGAAGCAATTGCCTAAAGAATTCAGGCGAGAGATATTTCTTGTTTGATGCCATTGGATGAATGCTTCCGGGTATGGATTTTGAGGTGATTACCACAAAACCCATTTTCTAAAACCACCTTGTGTTCTGTTTAAATGTGCTTTCAGTGTTACCTTCTGTGGGAGCTTGAGATCTCTTGAGGGTAGGGCACAGTGAAAGCAGTCTAATTCTATACCATTTGATCAAGGGATTAATTACTTGTATTTAAAATTCTAGATAATTGAATGGAAAGGAAAACTTAGAGCCATCTAGAAGTCAGCTGGCAGGGAAACCACAGCTGGGAAATTTGCACAGTGTCAAGAGGTTTCATGAGTAGAAACAGCTGCAATGCCTTTTTCACAGCAGTGCTGAATACTACCAGAAAAGCCTTATTCTGTACAACATGAGGTATTATTTCTAACACTCTGAAATCTATTCCTTGGTTGGAATATTTGTGCAGAGCCACACGTAATATGTTAAATGAATACGACATTGGAGATAACAACATGAATTACAATAGTAATTTCTAATGCTTCTAAATGAATCCTAATTTATCACTATTGTTAGCATTATATATAATAGCTTACTTGATTTGCACAACACTCACAAAGTGCTTACTATTGATACCTCATTTTTGGGGGGGTTGAAGTATAATGTACATAGAGAAAAATGAGTTTGGACAGTTGCATGCAAGATACAGAACTGTCTTTCATCCCACAAAGCTTCCTCATGTTCTTTGTAGAAAAGCTCCCTTTCCTGAATGATCTCCAGATACCACCACTCTTGTGATTTCTGTCATAGTTTACCCTGTTCTAGAACTACACAGAAGTGAAATCATAAAGTAAATACTCTTTTGTGCCTGGCTTCCTTGGCCCAGATCCAGCCATTTTGGTAACATAAATCAGTAATAAGCCAACATGGAAGTGTTCCAAAATTGGTTTACTCATTTTCCCATTGATGGACACTTGGGTTCTTTTCTTTTTTTTAAGATTTTTATTTATTTGACAGACAGAGATCACAAGTAGGCAGAGAGGCAGGCAGAGAGAGAGAGAGAGAGAGAGAGGAGGAAGCAGGCTCCCCGCTGAGCAGAGAGCCTGATGTGCGGCTCGATTCCAGGACCCTGGGATCATGACCTGAGCTGAAGGCAGAGGCTTTAACCCACTGAGCCACCCAGGCGCCCTGGACATTTGTGTTCTTTACAGTTTTGAGCTGCTATGAATAAGGTTGGTGTCCATAGTTGTGTGCACATCTTTCTCTGAACATGTGATCTCAATTCTCTTAGACTAGGATTGCAAATGTTAGACCGTAGGTAGGGTGCTTGTTGCAGTTTACAGAAAACAGCCAAGCATCTTCTCAAAGTGGTTGTATCATTTAGCATTCCCACTAACAATGTCTGAGAATTTCAGTTCCCCAACCTCACCAACATTTGGTGTTGTCACCCGTTTTAAATTTTGTCATTGCTTATGGGTGTGTAGTGGTATCTCCTTTTGCTTTTAATTTGTATGTCCCTGATGAATCATGATACTGAGCATACATTTGTTTGCTTACTGAACATTTGTATTGTTCCATTGTGAGGCATCTGTGTTTTTTTTTTTCCTTTTCAGCTTCCAGCATTCATTGTTCATGGACCATACCCAATGCTCCATGCAATATGTGCCCTCCTTAATACCCACCACCAGGCTCACCCATTCCCCCCCCACCCCGCCAAAACCCTCAGTTTGTTTCTCAGAGTCCACAGTCTCTCATGGTTCATCTCCCCATCCAATTTCCCCCAACTCAAGAGGTATCTGTTGTTAAAGTCCTTTGTCTACTTTGAACTGAAGCTGTTTGCATTATTATTGAATATTAAGAGTTCTTTGTATATCGTGGATGCAAATCCATTGTCAGGAATACGTAATATGTATATATTCTTCCTGTGTATGGTTTCACTATTCATTATTTTATGGAGTATTTTAATGAGCGGGAAGTTTTAAATTTTCTTGAAGTACAGTTTGTCATTTTTTTCTTTCAGGGTGAATGTTTGCAATGTTTGAGATAAGAAAATTTTGTCTACACCAAGATAATGACAGTGGTCTCCTAGGTTTTATTTCAGAAACCTTCTGGCTGTGACTTTGACGTTTGGGCTTATGATTCATCTTAACTTTTCTTTTTTAAGTATAGTGTCAAGTAGGTTTTAAAGTTCATTTCTTTTTTCCATTTAGAGATTCAGCTCTAGCATAATTTAGGGGGGAAAAAAGGAGCTTTACCTTCCCCTGTTGAAATTTGTCAAAATTAACTGACATTGTTAATAGTGGCATGGGTCTATTTCAAGCTTCCCTTGTGTTCCATTGATCTCCATCTATTTTTACTCTACACTGATAATTTTCTTTCAGAACTTGAATAATGTAGTTCCATTGTCTTCTGGCATGTATTACTTCTGATGTGAAGTAGAACTCATTCTTACTGTTTTCTTATATGTAATGTGCCTTTTTCTCAAGCTTCTGAAAAATCTCCCCTTTATCTTGGATTTTTAGCATTTTGACTACAATGTGCCTGGGTGTGGTTTCCATTATGTTTAATCTACCTCGGATTTGTTAAATGTCTTGGATATTTGGGCTTATAATTGTCACTAAATTTGGAGAACTATGATCATGACTTTTGCAAATATATATTTTACCCTCAGTCTCTGTTTCTTCTCTTTCTGGGATTCAAAATTAATGTATATAAGACCACTGATAATGTCCTAAAGGTCATTGAGTCTCTCTTTTTTTTTCTTTTTTCTTTTTTTGTTTTTGTCCTTTATGTTTTGTCATGCTTCAGCTTGAATGGTTTCTGTTAACCTACTGGCAAATTTCCTGATCCTTGCTTCTCTGATATCTCATGTACCAATGAAAGTATAAGCAGGAAAACTTTCAATTCAGATAAAGCAAACGATGTTATTCAAAGAAAAAAAATACAGTATTTTATTATACTCCTTTCTCTATATTATACCCGCATTTTAAAATGTTCTCAGGCATTACAGTAGTGGTTTTAAAGTGCTTGTATACTAATTTCAACATCTGTGACATCTCTGAGTCTATGTCTATTGATTGTTTATTCCCATTATGGATTACTTATTCTTGTTCTTTATGTCGAACATTTTGAGTGATACTTTTTGGGAGTTTGAATTTATCTTATTTGAGAGAGTACTGAGATTTATTCTGTCACATAGTTAGTATATGGATGGGTCAGCTTTATGCTGTGAAAATTTGGTTTTAGTCTTCATTTGAGCATCTAGAATATCCTGCACTTTAAGACTAGATTAGCCCTAGTCATAAAGTGTGACTTTTCTGGGATAGCAATAAAATGCCTAGGGTTTTCAGTGAGATCTCTACACTAATTCTAATCCCAGTGTCTCCGAGAACCATGTGATATCTAGAATCTGTGTTCACTTCACAATCCCCTAATAGCTCCTTTTTTCCAGGTCTCATGGGGTTTTGTTCTAACCTTAAACAGTTGTCTATTCAGCCAAATAATCAAGGGGATCCTTCAGTGAATATATGTATCCAGCTCCTTCTACTCTAACTTCCTATCCCTCAAATCTCACTCACCTTAGCAACCCCAAATCCTGTCTCTTTATTTTGCAAAGTGAGACTGTTGACCTGTTTACTTTCTACTTAAAAATATAAGTTGGGAAAGTGCCTTCAGGCAGGAAGCTGGGGTGATTATCTCACTTGTTCTTCCATTACCCATTGACCACAGAATTCTACTGTTGGTTGCCCAATGCCCAAAATACATGTTTTATACATTTTTCCCAGTATTATAACTTTTTATTGTGAGAGGATCTGTCTAGTAATGATGATTAGGTTATATTTAGAATCAAAAGTCTTTTTATTTTGATTTTAAATCTGGATAAACTGAGGCAAAGAGAAGTTAAAAAACTTGACAAATATCCAATAGCTTGTCAGAGCCAGGACCTAAATTCATTTTTTCTGGCTCCAGAGTGTGTGTTCTTAATGGAGAGCCTGGCAATAGTGTTTTGAGATATATTTTTTCAGGGCCTTAATTTGCTGAAGTGAAATTGAAAAAGTAGTGTTATATGGTAAGCCATAGGCAGGTATACAAAAAAACCTAGTGACAAAGAGATAGAACATGGTGTTATATAACCATGGAGGGAATAGGCAATAACTTACTTTAGTCTCTTCTCCAGCCAAAAAGTATAAAAGATAGCACTACATAGTTGTTACTGTTGTTGTTGTCTTCTGACCTTGTGGCTTGTTCAGTACATGAGGCCTACTGTAAGTACTCAACATCGGGTCCCTCTACAAAAAATGAGAGACACTGAGGAGTGGCAACTCAGTCATTTGTATCCTTGATGTCACTTATCCCCTTTATTGGGTCAGAAATAAACCATAGTGAAGGTAAATTCAGACAAGCTGATATCCTTTCTGTTAGTCCTTTATCTTAGTTCTAAATGGTTTTTGCTAATAGACCCATGCTCAAAATTACATCAGAAAATAATTTTGTGGGAGGCGTGGGTGACTCAGTTGCTTGGGCGTCCTACTCTTGATTTTAGCTCAGGTCATGATCTCAGAGTCCTGGGTTAGAGTACTATTTCGCGTTCCGCACTCAGTTCAAGAGGGAGTGTGCTTGAGATTCTTTGCTTCTGCCCTCCCTCCACTTGCACTCTCATTTTCTCTCTCTCTCAAGTAAAAAAAATCTTTAAAAAGGAAAAAATTGTTTTATAATCAATTTCTTCATTAACTTCAAATTAGTTAGAATTTTAGAACTTTAGCAGCCTTAGAGATACTTTTCACAAGATTACCAGACACATAAAAATTGCTAGTGGCTCTCCTCACAGTAACATTTATGTTTCTTGTAATGGAGTGCCACGAATAAAACAGGACAAACTTTTCTTTATAATGAGGTATTTAGATTTTGGCTTTGGCTTTATGTTTTAGACTCTGTGAACTAAAATTTTTATTGCTAACTTGAATTTTACTTGATTTACTAGTTAAAAATCAGTACATACTTGATACTAGATCCTAGAAACTTCCCTCAGAAAGCAGAAAAACATGCCATATCGCCTTTATGGCACTCCAGGGTGATAAGCATTATATTAGTTCTTAAGGGAAAAAAACAACAACCTTAGTATAATCCCAACTGTGAACACATATCATTTGTATATTTAATGGAAATGACTGCAAAAAGATTAGGATTATAGATTCAGAAAGGACAAAAATTGTTACAATATTTATGACCTGTCTATTGGAGATAAGATACTGTGTTAGGTTAATTCATTAGTTCTTCATGAAAAAAAAAGCATTTGGGACGCCTGGGTGGCTCAGTTGGTTAAGCAGCTGCCTTCGGCTCAGGTCATGATCCCAGCGTCCTGGGATCGAGTCCCACATCGGGCTCCTTGCTCAGCGGGGAGCCTGCTTCTCCCTCTGCCTCTGCCTGCCATTCTGTCTGCCTGTGCTCGCTCTCTCCCCCTCTCTCCCTCTGATAAATAAATAAAATTTAAAAAAAAAAAAGAAAAAGAAAAAAAAACCATTTGAAGTTGGGTAAAAACCTTGGTCAAGGGCATAAACCAAATGGGAAATTGACTCCTTCTTCAAGTGCAGGAAACTCAAGCTTTAAGTGGGACTAAATATAAAAGAGGTATCTGCCTCCCCATGCCCTCTTCACTGCAAGCTTAGACACCTAACTTAGAAGTTGGAGACTACTGCAGCCAAATGTGGACCATGTGACCTCAACACCACAGCTCATTGAACTAGGAGTCCCCTTCAGACTGACAGTATCTAATTGTCTAACCAGCTAGCGATCAATCACACTCTCCACATTTAATTTAAACTAAGAAGCACTATGAGGGAAAAGATATTTGAAATTGATATCAATGGACATGGACGTTGGCCTGAGATAGTGATTTTAGTTATATGTGTGCCCCCAACTCAGTAGAAAACAGAGATCTGCATAAAAGATGGAATAAGCATTTAGAGACAAACGGAAGGAAAAGACCAAAAGCTCCATAAAAAGCGGATGAGCAGGCCATGTTTTCTCATTTCGCAATTCCTGGTTTTACAAGTGGACCCGTATTTCAGTTCTTATACCTTTGAAGTTGCCTGTGGAATCTTTGAAGTTAATCTCCCTTCACTAGAACTAGCTTGAATAGCTAGCTTCCTTGTAAAAAAAAAAAAAAAAAAAAAAAAAACCTTGCTAAGATGCTTAACTGCCAAGGTCTGATTGTCCTAAAAAAAAAAAAAAAAAAAAAAAAAAAAATTTAGAATGAACTGGCCTAAATTTTAAAAGATTCTTTGGAAATTATTCTCTCCAAGAGCAAAGAGTGGCCCATCCACCTACCTAATTAAGATCTGTGGTCCCTTTGAAAATTAATGAGCTAAGCTAATGAACCATGTTCAAGAGATAAGCTGCTATTTTGTATTATCCAGCTGATTAAGAAATCAGGACCAAGAGACTGATAATACTAAGTAGCTGTTGGTGCTTCAGAATTCGCATAATCAAATCAGACTCAGTACGCTAAAAAGGAAATGGAATCTGCCCTTTGGTTTCTGGTAGCATATGTTAATTACCTTTCCATAAGTTACATTAAAATAGCAATGGTTCTGTCCCTTATTCCTCTTGTGATGTATATATAATCTTCACTAACAGAACTTTCTGTGTTTATCCTCATGACCTCATTAAGCTTAGATTTTGCCAAATGTTCATGTACCAAAACAGGATTGGAAATAATTTATTTCTGTTACCTTACTGCACTCTCCAGCATGAGAAACAATCAGTGTAATTGGTTGTTTGCACCAAAAGGACTTCCCCTGAGATTACCACATCAACTGGTTCTAAATCAGATAGAATCTATAGTTTGCACAGCATTTTGAAGTTTTACAGGTGCCGTCCTGTGTAGCATTTCATTTCATCCTCAGTAATACATCATTTTGCAGATGAAGAGATAAAGACTAGGGAAGTCTAGTCCTGTTCATTAGGTGGGTCCCACCTGGGTAATCCAGGCTACTTTTCCCATCTCAAGGTCTTTAATCTTAGTCACATTTTCAAAGCCCCCTTTGAGATATAAGAGAAAGTTACTAGGATTAAAACATGGACTTTTACACAGATTCTAGGATTTGGACATGGAGATTTTTGAAAGGGCCAGTATTCTGCCCCCCTATGTTCAGTGAACACTCATTCAGGTCTCTTGAGCTTTACTTCTAATCTCAAAAATTATAATGGTTAGAAAGAACTATGAACAAAGATTTTTGAAACCTCGTTCCCAATATGTTCAAATGACAAAAATAATTTTCTAAGAATATTGTAATAATTTTAAATACCATAAGAACTTGGAAGCCAGAAAATTCATCATAAATACCTCTTGTGGTCTCCTGTAATAAAGCTAGGAAACTGATAAGAATTTCAGTCTTACCCAATCTGGAACCTGAAAGAATAAAATTCACACTGCTTAATTTCATTGTAGTAAATCTGAGTCCACTTCCTAATCTGTAATCCTAGTCACTGAACCAGGTATTTTACTTTCCCTCACCACACTCCCTAAATCAGAACAACTATGAAAATAGGCATTGCCGCACGTAGTCCCTTCAGTTTTCAAAAAAGAATATTCTTGTCTCAACACAGCTGTCTAGGTATATTTTTAGTGCCTCATTCTAGGAAGGATAATCCCTAGTGTGCATATAAAAATTTGCACATACTGTATCTACTCCATACGTTTATCTCCATGTCTCTTCTCTTCATTTCCTTGACCTTGATCTATGTTTCTGGCTCATTCTGTGTCCCTGATAAACCTGATTAGCCATTTACCCTTACATGTTTATCCTACTGTGGGCCTCTTTTTTTCTCCACACTAAGTGAAGTTTTGCCCTTTGGCGGGGATTTTCCCCCCTCATCATAGTGTTTCTGGTGTGCCCCTGGGTGCAGTTACAGTTTAAAATCAGTCCATTTGTGTTTAGAAGCTGATAGCTGGCCATGGGCAGTGCCCACTCCTCCGGAAATTCGTAAGTGTGAGCTCAGGGATAAGTGCCTGGGCAATAGTGATAGGTAATGGATGTACACCGCCTCTTCATACCACTTTATTATGCCTCTAGACTTGCTCAACTCTTTTGAAAGTACTCCTTCGTTTCCCCATGGATCTTACAGTCTTACAGTACATGCTGCTGGGCCCTCCTAACCTTGTGTGTGGAGGGGTTTGACAGTCTCCCAGGTCATGATAGGCAACTATGGCCATATGGTCACTTCGTGTACCATGCTCAGATGCTCAATCTCGCCCATGTCTCAGGCACATTCTAAGACTTGTCTTATGGATAGTGTGCAATTTTTGGAAGGAATTGAATAGCCTTTTCCGCCCCAGAATTCTAGGTTTCTGCCCCACATTTCATCTACTGACAATTTTCTGAGAATTTTCCTCATTTTCTACCACAGACACCTCTAATAACCTAGTTTATATGACTCAAGTGGCAGAGCTGCTGGTGCTGCAGCCTCAACCTACTAGAGCCTTTGCTTGTTCTGAACTTCATTCAAAACTCACAGACATTCACCTCCCCATAATGATATTCACAAGTGCTGCTTCAAAAAGCCCTTGAGGATTGCCAGGCATTTTGCTGATCTCTTAATGGTAGGAAGTACAGGTTGCAGCATTTTGTCCTTCACTTTGCAGAGGATGTCTCAACATACTTCAGCTCACTGGACATGTAACATCTTTACCAGTGTTGCAGACCCCTGCATTTTTTGTGAGATTTATTACCCAATCTCTGCTATACATGAGTTTTTTTTCCCCCAGGCATTATGGGTCACTGTATGCCATAAAAACATAGAATGAAAGTAATGTCCTACAGACTGTCCAACTCCTGCCCAACTCCCTTGCAGTTAAGTTGTAGAGCAGATAGAAGAGTTGCTACTGATCTGGAGATAGACTGAGCTATGCCATTGGCTGTTTAGTGTAAGGACAAATCACGTCTTACTCTTTCTGATGGGTATGGAGGAAAAATATGCATTTAAAGATGAACACCAACCAATTATATACTGGGGGCTTCAACTGGAGATACTACTTGATTAAGTGTGTGATAATACACTGACATGTCATGACCCAATTAGTTTTTCCAGCTGACAGACCAGTCCATTAAATGGAGGTTTGATTGAGATAGCTCTCCTTGTATTCTTTTAGACTTTGAGTACAGGAGCGCCTGGGTGGCTCAATGGGTTGAGCTTCTCCCTTTGGTTCGGGTCGTGGTCTCAGGGTCCTGGGACCGAGCCCCACATCTGGCTCAGTGGGAAGCCGCTTCCCCCTCTCTCTCTGCCTGCCTCTCTGCCTACTCGTGATCTCTCTCTATCAAATAAATAAATAAAATGTTAAAAAAAAAAAGACTTTGAGTGCAGTGTTAATCTCTGTAATTTTCACTGGGAGGAATTATTACTTTACTTACTGGATTGGCAGGAGTAGGGAACGCACGCCTTCAGGGGATCTACTTGGCTTTCCAAGCTTGGGTTTAATGGGCTGAAGAATAAATGTGAGAATTCTATTATCAATATATACTTGGGAACTGGAGACATGGACCTAAATGACCTGCTGTGTGATTGCAGCTCCTTTTATTGTGACCCTGGTATGTCCCTATTCTATCAGGGGATGAGTGATCATTCCCTGATGTCTTTGTCAGTATGGACCTTGTATCAAACAGCCTTCAGAATGTATGGGTATTCCCTTTTCCCTGCTTTATTTTTACCTTCATAAATGACTGCAAGTGTCTTTTGGAGGAGCACTGGAAGAATCAAGTATATACAGTACTATATTTTTTTTTCATAGCGTTGTAGGATCTTTCCTCATGGAGATCCAATCTCTCTTTAGTCAGTAGATTCAGGATTCAAGAAATGGTTCAGAGAGGAAACTCTCTAAGGAATCATGACCTTCCTCTGGGTAGCTGACCGCCTTCTACTCATGCGATCCTGACTTCTTCAGGAGGCCCTATTCTAGCCTTGATCTGACTCATGCAGCTGTGGAAGTTCCCAACCAGATAACCCAGTAGAAGCATACTGTGTGAAAAGAAACAGGTGAAATCAGTTTCAATATATTTTATTGAATCTCAAATATATACAATAGTGTCATTATAATGTATAATCACTACTTTAAAACATGAGTGGCACATTTTACATTCCTTCTTTTTTAGTTTTTGAAATCTCTGTATTTTATCCTTCCCACACATCTCAGTTCCAACTAGCCATGTTCAAAGCCTCAGTAGCCACATGTGGCTAGAGCATTTTGGACAGAACAATTTTAGAGCATAATTGTACCACAGAGCAGAGTTGTCCCACCTTGAGTCAAGGAGACTTGGATACCTCTATATCAGTCAGTGAGGAGAAAGTAAGCGGAAGTGGGTGTGAAATATCTGTAGACATTGCTGGCTGAAATGGCTCTCAGTAGTCAAAGGCAATTCTCTGAGAACTAGAAGCCAGTACCACAGTCCTTGGAGCTGTTGGGGAATAGGTGCTTTGCCTGAAAGAGGGGATCTCTTTGGGAGCCACATGGTGTCTACTAATGATTTTAGTTAAAATCATTTCTGTTACCTGGATCCAAAAATCGTAAGTTGTAACAGAATATCTGAAATGTGATTTTTTAAATTTTAAAATACCATGCCCTTATTTTTAAGAAGTCTCCCTGTTGTAAGCTACTCCCCAAAGAGTGTTGGGGTGGTTCTTAATGGAGAAAAAGGAAGCAGGACAGACCTATTACATCCAACTGGGTAAGTCTGTCAAGAAAAAAAAAAAAAAAAAAAGCCTAAAGTTAAAGCAGTAGCAATTAAAACCTGCTCCCAGAATCACCTGGAAACCGTCAGAATGAAAATTGAGAAACTCGGAGGGTAGGGTCCAACCCTCCCAGTGATTCCCATGTATGCTCAAAATAGAACTACTGAATTAAATACATGCTCAGGGAAGGCAACCTCAGCCCTAGCACAGCAAAGGGAGCCTCATGAACTATGTAGGTTTCCTGACCCCCTGAAAAAGGCAGGCTAGCCTAGATGAACAACCCAAATGCTATATGTACTTTTCATGAGAAATCTGGGAGGAGGAGATGGCCTTCATATCTGATGCATTCATAATTAAGATAGCATAACTTACTGCTTCTGTGTTGTACAATGCTTGAGGCGACTGTTCTATTTTCAGAGTTTAAAAAATGATTTTGAGTTTTTACCTGATGTATTTCTGTGGGAAAGAGGAGCCCACTATGACACTTGCTGGTGCAGTAGACCTAACACAAAGTGTCAGAAACAGAAATGACAGCCAAAGAGCTTTGACTAACTCCTCTGCCTAGTTGCCTAGATTGGCTGAAATTCTTGGCCAGGTAGATCTGGGGCATTTACAAGGTACTAACTAATGTATTCTTGGGATGCAAAGACTCCTGGCTAAGTTGCAAAGAGCAAGCAAGTAAACAGGAGATAAAAGAAGGTCACTGAGATCCCAGACAGAAAAATCCTCAAAACAGAGGCAAGGGACCCAAAACACTTGGAAGATAGTCCTTCACCTCAAATAAAGAGGTTTTTATTTAGTTGGTACTTCTTGGTCACTTAAAGATGAACCAGATAGGGTGTCTTGAGGAACCAGTTTGAGAAGCATCCCATGAGAAGTTTAGCATGGCTGGTCTTCACTCACTGCAACAGGGATCAGAGGTACAAGAGCAGATACTGTGATCATGGCACACCTCTGCTACATAATGTGGTCTTCCAGGTAATCCTGGAAAAGTGTCTACTAATTTGTTTAGATTATGAACAAAGTAAAACCGTTTAGAACATTATCACAGAAAACATGGAACCCAGTCTCCCAAGAATCTCTGTTGAAAGTAGTCAAATTTGAGAAACACCATTCTGAATGCCTTTCTCTTTGCACCCCCCCTCAATTGTCTGAACGTTGAAGAACCCCTTATTGTGAAATTTGTTCTAGAATTGGGAGTTACAGTTAATTTTCCTCTGCAGGCTCTAGTGTGAATGGCAAATTTCTTTTCTAATGAAGAAATACCATAGATAAACATGTGGCAACTTGATTAGACAACTAGGACAGGATCATGACAGAGGGTTTGGATCCTGAATTGACTTAGTCTAATGCCAATTCTTGTTCTCCCAGTTGTCATCCCTCACTGTTTCATTCCGATTCCAACCCACTGTGAAACTGCAAAAGTTGTTGAAAACATTTGCAAATGTTTCTACTCTAAATGCTTACTAAGCTATGAAATAAGCAATATAACATTTAAAAAATGCTTTTCTATATATAATGCTTCTGTTATCCTTCATTATGGCCCTCTTCCACACAGTGGTTCCGTAACCCCTGATACATCTTGTCCTATGCATCTTGGCTTGTTGAACCATTTTCAAAAAACTAGAACCTACTAAAGTATGTAACATTTAAAGGAATGTGTAAGAGACGTGTGTATGTGTCTGTGTGCGAGAGGGTGTTTTAGGTACCAGCTGTCTTACTGAATTGCAATCATGCCCATTTCCTGTACTGTTTATGTGTGGTGGTGCCTATTAGTAGAGATCATGTTTATATTAGAATCAAACTACCTCCTTTGACCTGTCGCATGGCCCTGAGAAAACCTTTCAACTTTTACCTGCTCACTTTCCCCCTCTGTAAAATAGGAATAATAATAGTACCTGCTCATGTAAAATAATTTGAACAGTATCTGACACATGGTGAGCACTCCATAAAAATGTTAGATATTGTTAATAAAATATTTATTCTATATTTTTTAGAGATACATATGCCACTTGGAAGCCAATTATTTTATAGTCTCTCAAGACATGCTTTTGGATAAGATGGAAAAATAAGACAAAATGACATTTTTAATGAAGTGAAATCACTAAGGAACTAAATCATAAACATTTTGATTAGTGGACTAATGTTATTGGTCCGGGGAATCTACTGCACATTTTAGTATTCTCTGTCTGCTCTTGGCCTGTTTAATATATTGTCAAAGACCTGAATAAAGATGAAAAAGCATACTTAAATTTTCAGGTAAAATTTAGTTTATAAATACAATGTCGACCTATAACAGAATTTGTAAAAACAATAAGGTCCATCTATTAAACACACTGTGACTGGCAATTTATATGCATTTGTCTATAACCCATGGCATGGTCCTTTGAGTCTGATATTCTTAAATCCCATTGTAGGGCACTTTCTTCCTTTAATAAAAAAGCCATGAGGGAAACTCTCTGCCTCTTAATAGTCCAGCCTCAGCTCCAGGACCAGGACTGCATCATGTTTGATTAAACCAACAGTTATGTAACTGTGGTCTCAACCCACAACATCCATATCATTCACAGTTTTGGTAGAAAAGGAAATGCCTGGACCATGCCTCAGACCTGCTGAATCAAACTCTAGAAGCAGCAGCCAAGAAATCCATGTTTTCACAAGACCTCCAGATGATTCTGATACATAATTAGTTTGAGACCACTGACCCAAGCCAATTATCACCCCACAGCCGTTGCTAGGGCTAGGGTGATAATTTATCACATGACTATATAACCATAGTCATGTGATAAACTTCTGGCCATTAAGATGTGAGGAGAAATTTGAGAGACTTCTGGGAAACTTTCTTTCTGTATTAAAAAGAACAGTTTGGAAAAAGGAATCCCTCTTTGGTTGGGGGACTTATTCCTACCTTTGATGTATGGAACTATGGCAGCCATTTAAAGTTTAAAAGGGAATTTGCAGTGCAGCAAAATGGGAAGATGGAAGGAGCCTGAATCTTGATGATATCACTTAGCCATCAAATTTATCAAAATTAAAATTGTCTTACCTCCAGACCTCGTTGTTCTTTTATTGAAATAAAACTGACATACAATGTTATATTTGTTTCAAATGTAGAACACTTGATTTGACAGCACTATACATAACTCCATGCTAACCATAATAAACATAGACACCATCTATCACCATACGTCATTATTAAAGTATGATCAACTCTACTCCCTATGCTGTACTTCTCATCACGATGATGTACTTGTTTTATAACTGGAATTTTGTACCTCTTAATCCCCTTCATCTATTTTGCTTATCCCCTATCTGCTTTTCCTTTGGCAACCACCATTTGTTCTGTCTTTAAGAGTTGGGGTTTTTATTTTTTTTAGATTCCACATATAAGTGAAATTATACAGTATTACTCTTTCCCTGACTTATTTCACTTAGCAGAATACCCTGTAAATCCATCCATGATTTCACAAATGGCAAGATTTCTTTTTATGGTTGGGTAATCTTTCTACACACACACATACACATATACACTTACGTATATGTACGTATGTGTATATTATCATTATTGGGTTTCTTCTGAATCTTGGCTATTATAAGTAATACTGCAATAAACAGAGGGTGCATATATCTTTTCCCGTTAGTATTTCTGTATTCTTCACATAAATATCTCATAGTTAAATTATTGGATCACATATCTATTTTTAATTTTTTGAGGAACCTTCATACTATTTTCCACAGAACTTTCACCAATAAGCCTTCTCACCAATGGCATTAAAGGACTCAGTTTTCTCCACATCCTCCCCAACACTTAGAATTTCTTGCCCTTTTGATCTGTGGTTTAAGTTGGTATCTTGTTTTGATTTGCATTTTCCTGGTGATTAGTGATGTTGAGCATCTTTTCATGTGTCTGCTGGACCTCTGTCATCTTTGGAAAAATGGCTATTCAGGTATTCTGCCCATATTTTTTTCTGAGTATTTTGGTTGGGGGGGGCGGTGTTAAGTTGTGTAAGTTCTTTATATATTTTAGATCTTGACCCCATATGAAATACATCATTTGCAAATATCTTCTCTCATTCAGTAGGTTGCCTTTTGTTTCGTGAATAGATTCCTTTCCAATAGTTAGTTTTTGCTTTTGTTTCTCTTGCCTGAGGAAAACTATTTAGAAAAAAATGCTGCTAACACTGATGTTCAAGAGATTACTGCCTATATTTCCTTCTCTGATTTTTATGGTTTTGGTCTTCTACTTAGTCCTTTAATCCATTTTTAATTTATTTTTGCACATTATGTAAGAAAGTGGTACAGGGGTGCCTGAGTGACTTAGTGGGTTAAGCTTCTGCCTTCGGCTCAGGTCATGATCTCAGAGTCCTGTGATCAAGCCCCACATAAGGCTCTCTGCTCAGCGCGAGGCCTGCTTCCTCCTCCCTCTCTCTCTGTCTGCTGCTCTTCTACTTGTGATCTCTCTCCCTCTGTCAAATAAATAAATAAAATCTTAAAAAAAAAAAAAGTGGTCCAGTTTTATCCCTTTGTATGGAGCTGTCCAGTTTTCCCAACACCATTCGTTGAAGAGACTATCTTTTTCCAATTTTATACTCTTGCTTCCTTAGTCATGGATTAATTGACCATATAGGCATGGGTCTATTTCTGGGTTTTTTTATCCTGTTCCATTGATAAGTGTATCTGTTTTTGTGCCAGTATCACACTGGTTTCATTACTTTACCTGTGTAGTATAGTTTAAAATCTGGGATTGTGATACCTTCAGCTTTGTACTTTTTCAGATTGCTTTGACTCTTCAGGGTTTTTTGTGGTTTCATACAAATTTTAGGATTTTTTGTTCTAGTTTTATGAAAAATGCTATTTGTATTTTAATCAGAATTACATTGAACATGTAGAGTGCTTTGGGTAGTATGGAAATTTTAACAATATTGGATGTCTGAATCTGTGAGCACGGTGTATCTTTCTGTTGTGTATTCTATAATTTCTTTCATCTGTATTTATAGTTTTCAGAGTGTAAGTCTTTCACCTTCTTGGTTAGATGTATTTGTTGGTATATTACTGTTTTTGGTATAATTATGAATGTTCTTATTTATTTTTCTGCTAGTTCATTATTAGTGCGTAGAAAGGCAATAGATTTCTGTGTGTTAATATTGCATCCTGAAATTTTACTGAATCAATTGATCAATTCTGATTGTTTTTTGTTAGTCTTTAGGGTTTTCTACATTTAGAAAAATGTTGTGTGCAAAGAGTTACAGTTTTACTTGGTAGTTACCAAGTTGGAAACCTTTTATATCTTTTTCTTGTGTGATTACTACAGCTAGGACTTCCAGTAAGTACTATGTTGAATAGAAGTGGCAAGAGTGAACATCCTTGCCTTTTCCTTATCCTGGAGGAAAAGCTCTCCATTTTCTACCATGGAATATGATGTTAGTTGTAGATTTTTCATATATTGTCTTTATTATGTTGAGGCTTATGCCCTCTAAACCCACTTTGTTGAGAGTTTTAATCATGAACAGCAGTTGGATTTTTGTCAAATGATTTTTTTTGCATCTATTGAGACAATACAGTTTTTATCCTTCCTTTTATTTATGTAATGTATCATATTGATTGATTCTTGACTATTGAACCAAGCTTGCACCCCAGGAATAAATGTCACATGATCATCATGAATGATCCTTTTAATGTATTGTTGAATTCAGTTCGCAAATATTTTGTTGAGGATTTTCTATCTTTGTTCATAAGACATATTGGCATGTACTTTATTGTCTTTAACTGGTTTTGGTATCTGAATAATACCAACCTTGTAAAATGAACTTGGAAGTTTTCCTCCTTCTTCTATTTTTTGGTAATAGTTTGAGAAGAATAGATATTAACTATTTCTTAGGTATTTTGTAGAACTCAACTATAAAGCCCTACAGTCCTACTCATTGATTTGTTGGGAGTGTTTCGATTACTAAACCAATTTCACTGCCAGTAATTGGTCTGTTCAGTTTCAAGAGATTATATATAGGAATTTACCCATTTTTTCTAGGTTGTCCAATTTATTGGCATATAATTTTTCATAATCTTCTAATTCTTCGTATTTCTTGGTGTCCATTATTTCTCCTCATTCATTTTTGATTTTTACTTTTTTTTATGAGTTTGGTTGACCGTTCATCAATTTTGTTTATCTTTTCAAAGAACTAGCTCTTGGTTTTATTGGTGTTTTCTACTTTTTGTAGTTTCTACCGTATTTATTTTGGCTCTAATCTTCATTTTTTCCTTCTTCCTACTAGCTTCAGGCCTTCCTCGTTCTTTTTCTAGCCTAATTCATTGTAGACTTAGGTTGCTTGAGATTTCTCTTTTCTTGAGATAGACCTGTATTACTATAAACTTCCCCCTCAGAACTGCTTTTGCTGTGTCCCGAAGAAATGGGCCTCTTATTTGCACTTTCATTCATCTTCATGTATTTTTATATTTGCTTTTTGATATTTTCAGCGATGCATTGTTTATTTAGTAACCTGTTGTTCAGCTTCCATGCATATGCGGGTTTTTTTTTTTTCCAATTTTTCCTTGTAATTGATTTCTAGTTTCATACCATCATGGTCAGAAAAAATGCTTGAAGGGATTTCAGTTTTCTAAAATTTATTGAGATTTGTTTCATGGCTTAACATGTGACTTATCCTGGAGAATGTTTCTTGTGCACTTGAAAAAAAAATGTGTATTTTGAATGGAATGTTTCATATGTATCTATCAGGGCCATTTGGTCTAGTGTGGCCTTCAAAGTCACTGTTCATGTACTGTTTCCTTGCTGATTTTCTCTCTGGATATTATGCCCTTGATGTAAGGGAGATGTTAAAGTCCCCAGTATTACTTATTACCGTCAATTTCTTTCTTTAGGTGTGTTAATACTTAATGTATTTAGGTTCTTCTATGTAGTGTACATGGATATTCACAATTAAATCCTCTTGTTGGATTAATCCTTTTATCATTATTTAATGCCCTTCTTACCTCTGGCTACCGTATTTGATTGATTGATTGATTGATGGTGGGGAGGGGCACAAGGAGAGTGTAAGAGAGAATTTTAAGCAGTCACCATGCCCAAAAAGGAGCCTGACAGTGAGGCAGAACCTCATGACCTTGAGATCATGACCTGAGCCAAAAACAAGTTAACTGACTGAACCACCCACCTACCCCTATAGTATTTGTTTTAAAATCTGTTTTATCTGATGAAAGTACTGCTACTCCAGCTTTTCTTTCTTTCTTTCTTTCTAAATTTTTTTGCCTTCATTAGTGTGGAATATCTTTTTCTATTCCTTCACTTATAGATTATATGAGTCCTTAGTTCTGAAGTAAGTCTCTAGTGGGCATCATAAAGATGGTCTTGTGTTTTTGTTAACTTTATCCATTCAGTCACTCTGTCTTCTAATTGCAGCATTTAGTCCACTTACATTTATTTGACAGGTATGTTGATTATTGCCATTTTGCTCGTTGTTTGCTACTTGTTTTGTAGTTCTTCTGTTTCTGTCTTCTTCCCTTGATCTTTTCCCTTGTGGTTGATGGCTTTCTTAGATATTAGGCTTGTATTCCTTTGTCCTTTTTTTTTTTTTTCTTTTACAAGGTTTTGATTTCTGGTTACTATTAAGTTCATATGTAACATCTTATGTATATAGCAGTGTGTATTAAATTGATGTGTTTAAGTCAGAACACATTGTAAAAGCACTAAATTTTTATTCCCTCCTCCCACATTTTATAGATATAATATGATATTTTATATCTACTTGTGTATCCCTTTACTCATTCTTGTAGATATAATTGATTTTATAACTTTGTTTTAACTTCTATACTAAATTTACTGATTTGATTTACCTTTACTGTATGTTTGCTTTTACTTGTGAAATATTTTTCTTTTATAATTTTCTTCTGGCTTGGCCCTTTTCTTTCCACTTAAAGAATTCCCTTTAACTTACCTTAGAAGTCTGGTTTAGTGGTGATGATCTCCTTTAACTTTCATTTGGGAAACTTTTTCTCTCATTCTGAATAGTAACCTTGCTAGGTAGTGTGTTACTGGTTGGGGGTTCTTCATTTCAGCACTTGAATATATCCTGCCACTACCTCTGGCCTGCTGAAAACCCAGTCAATAGCCTTATGGGGTTTACAGCCAATTCCTGATGGCACACGGGAGAAGAATGAGGCACAAACAAGTCAGCTGCAAGAGAAAGGGAGCAGGGGACAACAGTAGAAAAGACTGTTGCCCCGAACAACTCCTCAGTCCCACTTTTATTAGATACAAACAGTAACCAACGGAAGAGCTGAAGAAGGCCAAACATTAGTCATATGCCTTACAGATAAACAAGAAGGAAGGCAATATGTCTGGTCAAGCAGTATAAAGTTTATAGTTGAGCAAGCACATCCAAAGGACTTATCTAATTAGCCACAGGTGCCCTGGGGAATGGGGGGGAAGGGGAGATAAGGGAAATATGAAGCAGGCCTGAGCCTGCGGGGTGTTCCCAGCTGCTCCTCTTGAAGGCCGTATATCGTCCTCTCCCCCAGAGGCCTGTTGTCAGTATGTGCTTTTCTTGAGGCTATATCTAAACATGCTTGGTAACCAATAAAATTTCTCATGGGTTATATTCTAAGTAATACATTGTTCTGAGGGACAGTTACAGTTTACCTTGTATGCAACTGTTTCCTTTTCTCTTACTGCTTTTCAATTTTTATATTTTACTACTTTTTGTAAATAATTACTATGTTTCTTAACGTCGTTGGATTGATTTTTGTTACGGGCTCTCTGTGCTTATGAGACCTGTGTTTGTTGCTTCCTATGATTCTGGAAGTTTTCATGTACTATGTCTTCAAATAAGTTGTCTGTCCCCTTCTCTTTTTCCCTTTAGGAATCCTTGTAACATGAATGCTACTATGCTTGATGTTGCAGAGTTCCCTTAACCCACTCTCATTTTTTATTACTCTTTTCTTTTTACTGTTTAATTTGGTTCCTTTCCATTACCCTGTCTTCCAGGATCATTGACCCACTATGCATCTTCTAATCTGCTGTTGATTTCTTCCAGTGTGTTTTTCATTTCAGACGTTGAATACTTAGGTTCTGACTGGTGGTTGTGTTTTCTATCTTTGTGGAAGTTTTCACTGAACTCATTAACTCTTTTCTCAAGTCCAATGAGTATCTTTATGACTCCTATTTTGAACTCTTTATCAGGCCTATTTTATCTTCATTTTATTTAGGTCTTTTTTATTTCTTTTTTTTTTTTAATTTATTTTCACTGTAACAGTATTCATTGTTTTTGCACCACATCCAGTGCTCCATGCAATACGTGCCCTCTCCAATACTCACCACCTGGTTCCTCCAACGTCCCACCCCCCCTCCCCTTCAAAACCCTCAGATTGTTTTTCAGAGTCCATAGTCTCTCATGATTCACCTCCCCTTCCAATTTCCCTCAACTCCCTTCTCCTCTCTAACTCCCCATGTCCTCCATGCTATTTGTTATGCTCCACAAATAAGTAAAACCGTATGATAATTGACTCTCTCCGCTTGACTTATTTCACTCAGCATAATCTCTTCCAGTCCTGTCCATGTTGCTACAAAAGTTGGGTATTCATCCTTTCTGAAGGAGGCATAATACTCCATAGTGTATATGGACCACATCTTCCTTATCCATTCATCCGTTGAAGGGCATCTTGGTTCTTTCCACAGTTTGGTGACTGTGGCCATTGCCGCTATAAACATTGGGGTACAGATGGCCCTTCTTTTCACTACATCTGTATCTTTGAGGTAAATATCCAGTAGTGCAATTGCAGGGTATTAGGGAAGCTCTATTTTTAATTTCTTGAGGAATCTCCACACTGTTCTCCAAAGAGGCTGCACCAACTTGCATTCCCACCAACAGTGTAAGAGGGTTCCCCTTTCTCTACATCCCCTCCGACGCATGTTGTTTCCTGTCTTGCTAATTTTGGCCATTCTAACTGGTGTAAGGCGATATCTCAATGTGGTTTTAATTTGAATCTCCCTGATGGCTAGTGATGATGAACATTTTTTCATGTGTCTGATAGCCATTTGTATGTCTTGATTGGAGAAGTGTCTGTTCATATCTTCTGCCCATTTTTTGATATGATTGTCTGTTTTGTGTGTGTTGAGTTTGAGGAGTTCTCTATAGATCCTGGATATCAACCTTTTGTCTGTACTGTCATTTGCAAATATCTTCTCTCATTTCGTGGGTTGCCTCTTTGTTTTGTTGACTGTGCAGAAGCTTTTGATTTTGATGAAGTCCCAAAAGTTCATTTTTGCTTTTGTTTCCTTTGCCTTTGGAGACATATCTTGAAAGAAGTTGCTGTGGCTGATATCGAAGTGGTTTCTACCTATATTCTCCTGTAGGATTCTGATGGATTCCTGTCTCACATTGAGGTCTTTTATCCATTTTAAGCTTATCTTTGTGTGTGGTGTAAGAGAATGGTCAAGTTTCATTCTTCTACATATAGCTGTCTAGTAAATTTATAGCTGAAGGACAGAATCATGTACACTATTTCAAGCTGAATGCTCAGCTTCTTGCAGGCGTTTCTTTAGTTCACCTCTGTTCTCCGGAAATAGCCTCATTGTCTACCATTACTACCTGGAACTGCATTACTTTGAACCTTAAATCTAAAACAAGCCCTTTCTGTCTCAATCCTCACCAAAAGTCCTTTACTTTTTTAGCATTACACTTCCCGAAGCTTATGTAGCACCACAGTTCCAAGCCTCTTCCCCTCCCCAGTTCTTGCCCAGTTGTTTCCTAGTGGAATTACCTTTAAATAGGAGTAGTAACTTGGTAGGGAGAAATAATATTTGAAGGTTGAGAGTGAGATAGAGAAACAGACAGTTGAGCCCCTTTGGGATAGAGCAACAGCTGCCTAATTTTCTAAGTGATTTACATCCTGGGACTCTGGGTCTAGGAACAGACTGTAGTAATGGTAGGAAGGTCTTTATGCAGAATTTTTAGGTGTACTCTATTGCATTAATCTGAGCCTAGATGAGCCATGTAAAGAACTCATATGATTTTGCTCATTGCTCTCAGTTTTTGGAAGTGATGCACTTTTACCCTGTTTCTTTCAGTAGAAATTGGGAGAAATAGAGGCCAAAATTGAAGCTTCTAGACAAATGCTTTATTAAACAAGGAGTCTCCTGTGGAAGATGATCATCTCAAAGTGCCTTTGAATTTTAATCCCTTTTACTCAAACACAATTTTTTTTTTCTAAATTTGGTGTTAGTTTTGAACCTGAGTACTATGCACAGCAGATTGTATTTTGAAAAGACGGTCAAAAAATATTTTGCATTTCACATGCATTTCTGCAATGTGACTTTGGTGATACTCCCTATCAACAATTGTAGTTAATTTCTCTACATTCTTGGCTGAGACTTATACCTCTGGGTAATATCTGGGTAAGTCTTATACCTTTTGAGTGATAAAGTATAGCAGAGTGGGTCTGACACTTTCCTGTCTTGTGTTTTGGAAAACTTTCTCTTGAGAAGCTCATTCTGGAAAGCTAGCTGCCATCTTAGAAAAAGCCCAAATTACCAAGAAGAAACATGTAAGGCGCTCCAAAGCAATAACCCCAGCTGACTTCCTAGGGGAAAACTAGAATCAATTCTTACCATGAGAGTGAGTCATCTGAAATACCAGCCAGCCAGTAGAACTTTGAGATCATGCATGTCCCACCAGCTGTGTGACTTCATTTAATGTGAACCCCATTGTAGAAACAACCCATGGAGCATAGTCAATCCACAGAACTGTGAGAGAAGATCATCCTTTTTTTTTAATCCCCTAAGGTTTGAGGTAATTTGTTAAGCAGTAAGAGATAATTAGAATGCTATCTTAAAAAGATTTTTTTTTTTTTAAGAAAGGAAGAATACTATCCTGAATGGAACCAGATCCTGTAAATCCTTATTTTGCTCTCCTAAAGCTGATCCAATAGTATTTTTTGGAAAACAGAGGGTGAGTCTAAATAATTTTAAGACTAAGGAAAGTTGAACTAATATTAATAATGGTCTGGGGTACCAGACTGTGGTGCCTGGGTGGCTCAGTCAGCTGGGTGTCTGCCTTAGCTCAGGTCATGATCCCAGGGTCTTGGAATCAAGCCCTAGATCGGTGGCCTGCTTATCCCTCTCCCACTCCCACTGCTTGGGCGCATGTGCACTCTCTCTCACTCTGTCAATTAAGAAAGTATCTTTTTAAAATTATAATGGTCTGAATAGTGTATAAAATTTGTGTGTACGTATGCGTATGTATTGGTTCCCATACTAGTTCACTAGGGCTGCTGTAAAACATTACTACAAAACTAGTTAGTGGCTTAAAACAAATTTATTTTACAGTTCTGGAGGCCCAAAGTCTGAAATCAAGGTCTATGTTGACAGGAACATACTTTCTCTAACACTTGTAGCAGAGAATCCTTCCTTGGCTTTTTCAGCTTCTGGTACCACTTAACATTCTTTGGCTTCCTTGGCTTGTGGCTACATCATTCCATTCTCTACCACTGTTTGCATGCTGCTTTCTTTTCTATGTGTGTATCTTATCTATATTGGGTGTCTCTTTCTATATAGATCTAGGTAAGGCAGGATTATCTTCTCATCTCAAGATCCTTAAATATATTTGCAAAGACCCTCTTCTCAAGTAAGGTGTCCTTCTCAGGTTCCAGGGATTTAATATGGTTATCTTTTGGGGGCCATATTTAGGCCAACCACAACTGGTATAGGAAGCAAGCCGTGCAAGGATGTCGCTATAGCCTTAAGTCCCTATAACCCTAACACATTTCTAAGGGAAGGTAGGGATGCCTGGGTGGCTCAATGGGTTAAGCTGCTGCCTTCAGTTTGCGTCATGATCCTGGGGTCCTGGGATTGAGTCCCGCGTCAGGCTCCTTGCTCTGTGGGGAGCCTGCTTCTCCGCCTCTGCCTGCCTCTCTGCCTGCTTGTGTGCTTTCTCTCTTTCTCTTTCTGACAAATAAATAAATAAAATATTTAAAAAACAAACAAACAAACACACAAACAAACCCTAAGGGAAGGTAAATAAAGCTCAAACTTACCAAGCAAGTGAATGAGTTCATTGCATAGGGTTTCAAAAACAGATGGTAGTTTATGCTGCAGTGTGAGTTCTTTTCCTAAATTTGATGACCAAGTGTGGGATACTTGATGTATTTGCCTTCTGTTCAGTTGTTATGATCACTGACACTACATACATTAATGTGATATAAATGTAAGCAGAATGAGTATTTGTAAATGGATTTAAATGAAGCTCAGTTAAGGGTTACGTGAATACTAACAAGGTTAGCTTCATCAAACAATTAGGGATAACTTTTGTTACACTCCTTTTAGGATTTTCCTGCAAACTGCTTTACACTGATCATATTTTAGTTGGTATTTAGCTGCTCTCTGGCTTAGTCATCCTCATTTATCCCCCCCTCATATAATTACCATAAATATATTGCTTATTTCCTTTATTTAAATTCTGATTATTTTCCTCTGCACCATCCCAGTGATATCCTGGTATTTAAAACATTTCAAGGTGTACCTGGGTGGCTCAGAGGGTTAAGCCTCTGCCTTTGGC
Organism: Mustela erminea; assembly: GCF_009829155.1. Classification (NCBI taxonomy): domain Eukaryota; kingdom Metazoa; phylum Chordata; class Mammalia; order Carnivora; family Mustelidae; genus Mustela; species Mustela erminea. Next base: position 71,934,003 of record NC_045616.1, on the reverse strand, counting down.
TCAGGTCATGATCTCAGGGTCTTGAGATCAAGCCCCCCACATCGGGCTCTCGGCTCAGCAGGGAGCCTGCTTTCTCCTCTCTCTCTGCCTGCCTCTCTGCCTACTTGTGATCCCTGTCTATCAAATAAATAAATAAAATCTTTAAAAAAAAAAAATAAAACATTTCAAGCCTCTTATTCATGTTACATTCTCCAAAGGAGATCTCCTAGGAAAAACTCATAGCTCATATTCTCACACTAAGAAGCATAAGAACTAGTTAAGTAAAATGCCAACTAAATATGTCAGTAGTATTGGCAGGTGGTACCGGATGTCTGGTGGCAAATGCACTGAAACACCCAAGTCAGTTAATGTTGGAATTGCATTATCAGATGTTTATGACTTATAAGTGCAATCTATTGATTGAAATTCTGTAGTATCTGAGCCAAGATTAAACAGATAATTAAATTCCTCTGTTGAGCCATCCATATGACCCATTAAATACTTCTATTGGTCAAAGTTAATTTTGAAATAGAGAACATTTAAATATGCTAATTCTGTCTCTATTCATCTCAGTCTCTTTTATAGACACACACATACCCTGAGAAAGAAGCAATGGTCATGACATGATCTGCCAAAAGAAAAGGCAATACAGAAAATAAGAAATGTCAGAATTTTGAAATTATGCTTTTCTCTAGTTTTAGAAAATAAAGGCAAAAGAAAATGTAGACAATATTTATATTCCTCTCCTAGTCTAGGATACTGATGACTGGGGACTATATTCTGGGTCAAAACATAAGCAGTTTTTTTAAAAAAAAAAACAGTAATGCCATAAAGAAAACCATCACATGTCTTGGAGCATATGCAATGAGATGGGTGACATGTGTAGCTATGTGTAATACCAAAGGTGCCAGTACTGCATGCATAACTAGCTTTTTGAACAATCTGAACAAGACAGTTTTATTTCCACCAGTACTCCTTTCAGACATAATTTATGAGCTCTACCTTCCATGCTCCCTAATGAATTCTCATTCCCATTTTAGTGAGTACAATTCAATTTGAGGTCTTAAAAGCACCATCAATGAAAATCAAACTAAATTTATACACGGTCTCTAATTTTATAATTATAAACCAACAAATACCAGAAGAAGAGAGGTCAGTAACACCTTCTTACTATCCACTACATTTCTTCTCCCTACAACAAATTTTCTTAGGACCCCTCTTTTTTTTTTTTTAATTAACATATAATGTGTTATTTGCCCCAGGGGTACAGGTCTGTGAATCATCAGGCTTACACATTTCACAGCACTCACCATAGTACATGCCCTCCCCAATGTCCTAGGACCTCTCTTAATTAGAAAACTTTTATGTTAGTTTACCAGTGCCATGATGACACAATACCACAGCCTGAGTGGTGCAAATAACAAATTTATATTCTCATAGTGGTATAGGCCATCTATATGCCATTTTTGGGGGGAAAAAAATGTCCTTCTTGTTCCTCTGCCTATTTTTTAATTGGGTTGTTTGTTTTTATTGTTGATTTGTGTAAGTTCTTCATATATTTTAATTATTAACCCCTGATTAGATCTATCATTTTATTTTGGTATAGTCTCAATAGTTTCATACTTACAATCATTGAGCCTCTTTAGAAACAAGGCATTATGCTGATGTAGGGTTATAATAATATTTAAAACCTATTTTATTTACTACATTAGTGAGGGCTCTTTTGGTGGCCAGTGACAGAAACCCAATCCAAATTAAAAACTAGTGAGTATTTAAAACAAAACAAAACAAAAACAAAAGCTCCTAGCTCACGGATGTGAAATGTCATGTGACATGAGTATAGTTCCAGTTCATTAATATCGATCTCTCTTCATCTTTTTGTTCTTCATTTCTCTTTGTTAACTTTATTCATAGAGAGGTCTACCTCTGCTTTGGCTAAATGACCACCAGGAGTTTTAAACTTCCTATCTACCAACCTAGGACCTCAGTGAAATGAGAGTGCTGTTCCAAGACCTCTAAAGTCTTGGACTAACGTCTCAGGTCCACTATTTATTGGCTTTGATAAAATCGGTTTATGTCAAATGATTACCCTTGAATCATCACTGTGGCCAGAGAGAACCAATATGCTGATTTATCTAGTTCAGGTCTGCTCTTGGTACCAAGAGAAAACTAAGCTGCTCCCAAATGACCAAGAATGAAATAAGGGCCCAGTTTTTCTCCAGTTAAATAGATGTAATGGATAACCAGGATTACAAGTAACATTGGCCTGCAACATCTAATCTCGAGAAACCACAGAGCACACTAAAACATAAAGTCCATAAACAGTTCTTCCCTCCTTCTCTACCTCCTCCTTTCACTCCTTCCTTCCTCGCCCAGCCACCATCCATCCATGTATGTGTCTACACAGATCCTCATGATGATGTGATGGTAAATGTCTAACTAGCTTTCTAAGGAGAAAACAAAGACCCTGTTTTGTAGCGTTTGCCAAATTAGTCGTGTAAGTGTTCCTACAATAGCTGATTTCTCTACCCGTATGATGTCACTGAATCTGGAACTGGAAAGAGAAGCATGTTCACACTTGGCTCTTGTGATCCAGTGTTAACTGTTGAGAGTGCACCACTATAATAATTAAAGAATAGGTGGGAGAAGTTACTTTCATTTGAGGTTGTTAGAGGTGGTGTAATATAGTATGTGGCATATGATGTGACCTTTAAAAGAGCCATAGAATATTTACAAGTTCATTGGAGGTGTGGTAGAATAAAAAAAAAGAAACAGATTTACTTTTTTTTTTTAATTTTCAGCATAACAGTATTCATTATTTTTGTACCACACCCAGTGCTCCATGCAATCCGTGCCCTCTATAATACCCACCACCTGGTACCCCGACCTCCCACCCCCCCGCCGCTTCAAACCCCTCAGATTGTTTTTCAGAGTCTATAGTCTCTCATGTTCACCTCCCCTTCCAATTTCCCCCAACTCCCTTCTCCTCTGTAACTCCCCTTGTCCTCCTCTTACCTCAAAGAATCAGTTAGAAAAAGGAGCTATTAAAAGATACTTTTGTTCTTAAATGTTCAGGTTATATCAGTTAAAGCCCTGTAATACTTTGTTCTTAAATGTTCAGGTTATATCAGTTAAAGTCCCGTATCAAGGTAGCCTTTATGTAACATTTCATGGAGAGGAATGGTTGTATTGGGGAAAATGAATTTTTGATTCTGAGGGTCCCATTATTAGAATTTTGAAACCATTCCAATACTTGCTTCATTTTCTAAACTCATCTTGTTTTATTATTTCAACTCTGCTAATGTCAGACCTGATTCATGTGTAAATGTAACTACAGTCATTTCAATTAAAAAAATAGTCTTATTTCCTCAAGAGAAATGACCTGGGAGGAATAACATAAGATAAAATTTGCATAAAGAAGTAATAGAATTCCACCATCAGCTCTGACCTCTAAAGAGTTTGGAAGTCACCAATACTGTCCTTAAAACAAGAAATAGTTGAATAAACTGAAAAACAGCTTCTTTTCTTGGACCTCCATTAGAAAACTGATTAGAGGACAAACCATCACCCGAGAATCTGAAGAGAGATAGGAGTCTGGAAAGTAATAGCCAGTGTGTGCTTACGCAGAGCAAAAGCTGCTAGATCCATTAACTGGTAAGAACACTTAAGTGGCAATTTTAATGACTTGCTGAAGGTTGAATGTGGACCAGTGTGAGAATGAGAAACTCCTGGAGGTCACAGTTTAAGGGTGAACTGATGCTTTATGAGTTTATCTCCAGCATCCCTACCGTGTTCTCATAATAAATATCTGACAAACAGCAAACACTGTGAGATAAGCCCAAAGAGTTGTCTATACCAAAGCCCTATGTGGTAAAGGGAAAGGCTCCCAGAGTCTTATCAGAGCTGAGAGAAGTGCACTCCTTACCTTCCTGCATGTTCTAGCTTCTCTGTCTTAGCTAAGGGGGAAATAAAAACTGTATTACAGAATAGTAGTTGTGAAGGTCACATACTTGAGACATGGGACCACAAATAATATCATAGAATGTAGCACCTTCCCCCTAGTTTACCACTACATAAACAAAATATGTAACTACAGTGAATTACAGTTCAAAGAGCTTCAAGACAAAGACTTTATCTGATGAGATGTACTTAGGGAAACCCAAAGTGAAGAGGGGAGATAACACAAGGTCCCTAGGGGAATTTTAAGATTTTGGTACTTATAACTACAGCAAACATTAAATAGCACTGTTCCTAGCCAGATAATCACAAATCCTCACACTAAAGGCTTATTTAATTCAGTACCCATTACCTCATATAAAATGTCCGGCTTTCAACAAAGAATTTACCTGGCATTCCAACAGACAAGGAAAAAGCACAAGAGACAAGGAAATCATAAAAATCAGACTCTGATAAGACATAGGTGTTAGAATTCTCAGAAAGGTATTTAAAATGTTTTAAATCCAGCATAGCTAATATACAATGTCATATGAATTTCAGATATACAATATAGTGACTAATTAATTCCATACATCATCCTGTTTTCTGACTCAAAATTATTCCAGTGGCTAAAAGAAATAAAACATTCTTTTAATTTTAAGAATTAGCATCTTTAAAAAAATCTGTTTTCGGGGCGCCTGGGTGGCTCAGTAGGTTAAAGCCTCTGCCTTTGGCTCAGGTCATGATCCCAGGGTCCTGGGATCAAGCCCCATGTCGGGCTCTCTGCTCCGCAGGGAGCCTGCTTCCTCCCCTCTCTCTCTCTGCCTGCCTCTCTGCCTACTTGTGATTTCTCTCTCTCTGTCAAATAAATAAAATCTTTAAAAAAAAATCTGTTTTCATCATAAGTGTAATATTTAATCCCTACCACCTATTTCCCCCCATCTAACCTCCCAACCGCTCCCCTCCCCCACCTACCTCCCCACTGGTAACCATCTGTTCTCCATAGTTAAGAGTCCGTTTCCTGGAAAGGGGAACCCTCCTACACTGTTGGTGGGAATGCAAGCTGGTGCAACCACTCTGGAAAACAGCATGGAGGTTCCTCAAAATGTTGAAAATAGAACTGCCCTATGACCCAGCAATTGCACTACTGGGCATTTACCCTAAAGATACAAATTTAGTGATCCAAAGGGGCACATGCACCCGAATGTTTATAGCAGCAATGTCCACAATAGCCAAACTATGGAAAGAACCTAGATGTCCATCAACAGATGAATGGATCAAGAAGATGTGGTATATATACACAATGGAATACTATGCAGCCATCAAAAGAAATGAAATCTTGCCATTTGCGACAACATGGATGGAACTAGAGCGTATCATGCTTAGCGAAATAAGTCAAGCAGAGAAAGATAACTATCATATGATCTCCCTGATATGACGAAGTGGTGAAGCAACATGGGGGCCTAAGTGGGTAGGAGAAGAATCAATGAAACAAGATGGGATTGGGAAGGAGACAAACCATAAGTGACTCTTAATCTCACAAAACAAACTGAGGGTTGCTGGGGGGAGGGGGGTTGGGAGAAGTGGGGTGGGGTTATGGACATTGGGGAGGGGAGGGTATGTGCTTTGGTGAGTGCTGTGAAGTGTGTAAACCTGGCGATTCACAGACCTGTACCCCTGGGGATAAAAATATATGTTTATAAAAAATAAAAAATTTTTTTAAAAAAAAGAGTCCGTTTCCTGGTTTGTCTCTCTTTTTCCCTTTGTTCATTTGTTCTCTATCTTAAATTCTACATATGAGTGAAATCAGATGTGACATTTGTCTTTCTCTGACTGACTTATTTCAATTAACTTAGGACTCTCTAGCTCCATCCATGTCGTTGCAAATGGCATTTTTTTTTATGGCCAAGTTATACAAACACAGACACAGACACACACACACACACATACACATACATACATATATCCCACATCTTTATCCATTCATCAGTCAATGACCAGTTGGGCTGTTTCCATCTTTCACCTCCTAGGTATTTTATTCTTTTTGGTACAGTTGTAAATAATATGGCTTTGTTAATTTTTCTTTGTGCTGCTTCATTGTTACTGTATAGAAATGCAACAGATTTCAGTACATTGATTTTGTATCCTGTGACCTTACTGAATTCATTAATCAATTCTAGTGTGTTTTGGTGGAGTCATCTGAATGTTCTATATATAGTATTACGTCATCTGCAAATAGAGTTGTATTTTATCCTTACCAGTTTGGATGCCTTTTATTCCTTTTTCTTGTCTGATGGGTGTGGCTAGAACTTCCAGTACTATGATTAAATAAAAGCAGAGAGACTGGACATCCTTGTCTTATTCTTGACCTTAGGGGAAAAGCTCTGTTCTTCCCCGTTGAGGGTGGGTTTTATATAAGACCTGTATTATATTGAGGTATGTTCCTTCTGAATCTACTTAGATAAGCGTTTTTACCATGAATGGATGTTGTACTTGTTGAAATGCTTTTTCTATATCTATTGAAATAATCATATGATTTTTATCCTTTTTCATATTGATGTGATGAATTACATTGATTTTGTGAATATTGAACCACCCTTGCATCCTTGTTTAATAGTATGCTATTTAATCTCCATTTATTTGTGGTCTTTCCATATTTTTTCTTGTGGTTGATTTCCAGTGTCATAGCATTATGGTAAAAAAAAAAAAATCCATGGTAGGATGTTGATTTTTTTTAATTTGTTGAGACCAGTTTTGTAACCAAATAGGTGATCTATTCTGGAGAATGTTCCATGTGCATTGAAAAGAATGGGAATTCTGCTGTTGTAGGAAAGAATGTTCTGAATATATCTGCCAAATCCAGTGTGTCTTTCAAAGCCATTTTTCCTTGTTGATGTTCTGTTTGGATGATCTGTCCATCTGTCCAAAGTGGGGTATTAAAGTCCCCTACAGTTATCGTATTACTATCGATTACTCCCTTTATGCTTCTTATCAGCTGCTTTATGTACTTGGGTGCTCCTGTGTGTGCATAAATATTTACAATCATTATATCTTGTTACTGGATTGTTTCCCTTGTTTTTATATGGTGTCATTCTTTGTCTGTTGTCACAGTCTTTGTTTTAAGGTTTATTTTTCCCAATACAAGTATTACTACCCTGGCTTTCTTTTCACTTCCATTTGAATGATAAATGCTTCTCCATCCCTTCACTTTGCATCTGTCTGTGTCTTTAGGTCTGAAATGAATCTTTTGTAGGCAGCATTTAGATAGATCTTGCATTTTTAAATTCCATTCTGTCACCTTACATCTTTTGATTGGAGCTTATAGTCAATTTATATTCAAAGTAATTACTAATAGCTATGTATTTACTGCCATTGTTGAATTTATTGCATTCCTTGCTCTCTTCTCTCATGGTTTGCTGGCTTTCTTTAATGATATACTTGGATTCCTTTCTCCTTTCTCTTTATTTTTTGCGTATCTATTACTGGTTTTTGATTTGTGGTTACCATTCAGTTTGTATGTAATATCTTCTGCATATAGGAGTCTATATTAAAGTTTATAGTTGCATGATATGATGAGCACTAGGTGTTTTACGCAATTAATGAATCATTGAACACTACACCAAAAATAAATGATGTACTCTATGTTGGCTAATTGAATTAAAAAAAAAAGTTGATGGTCACTTAAGCTTGAACCAATTCTTTACTCATCTCTTCCCCATGTTTTAGGTATATAGTATCGTACTTCACATCCTTTTATTTTGTGAGTCCCTTGACAGATTTTTTTTTACAGATACACTTTTTACAGGTTCAGTTTTTTACTGCTTTTGTGCTTCCTACTTTTCTTATTCTTACTTATGGTCTTTTCTTTCCACTCAGAGTGTCCCCTTTAGGAATTCTTATAGGGTTTGTTTAGTGGTGCTGAATTCCTTTAACTTCTGACTGATTGTGAACTTTATAATCTCTCTTTTTCTAAAGGATAGCCTTATTGAGTAGAGTATTATTGTTTACATGTATTTTTCTTTAAGCATTTTGCACATAACATGCCACTCCCTTCTGGTGTACAAAGTTTGAGCTAAAAAATCTACTTATAACCTTATGGGGCTTCCCATCTATGTAACTATCTCCTTTGCTCTTGCTGCTTTTAAATTCTGTCTTGATTACTAAATTTGCCATTTGAATTAGTAGGTGTCTTGGCCTGAACCTCCTTGCATTGATTATTTGTTGGGGGATTTCTGACTCCTGGATCTGAACTTTCGTTTTCTTACCCTGATTGAGGAAGTTTTCAGTGATTATTCCTGCACATAATTTTTCTTCCTCCTTTTATTTCTGTTCTTCTTCTGGTGTCCTTAATGTGAATGTTACTATGCTGGTAAAGTCATTGGCTTCCTAAGTCTATTCTCATTTTGCAGAGTTTTTTTCTTTTTGTTTTTGTTTTCTCTCTCTCTCCTGTTAAACTTGATTATATTATTCTGTCCTTCAGGTCATTGATTTGTTCTACTTTTGCTAGTTTACTTTTTCCACCTACTGTATTTTTCATTTCATTTATTGTGTTCACCTGTGACTGCTTTTTTTTTTTTTTTCTTTTTATCTCTTTGTTAAGGGTCTCACTGATGTCATCCACTCTGGTGAGTATCCTTATGACCATTACTTTAAATTCTTGATGAAGCATATTACTTATTTCTGTTTCACTAAAGTCTCTTGCTTTGGTTTTTTCCTGTTCTTTCAGTTGGAACATATTCCTCTGTCTCCTCCTTTTGTTTAACTTATTGTGCCTGTTTCTGTGTGTTAACTCAGCTACATCTGCTTTGAAAGTAGTGGAGTAATGAAGATGATGTTCTATAGTGCCATGCAGTGCAGTGTCTCCTATTTACTGGAATCTGGCATTTCAGGGGTATCTCCTATGCATGTTGCTTGTACCTTGCTATTGTGGCTGAGTCCCTTTTTCTTCAATCCAGTCATGTGCAATCATTATCTTAAACAAATGAAGACTGAAGAACAGAAATAAATACCTTTGATGGGATCATTAGTATACTGGAAATGGCCATAGGAAAAAGTAGTATGGAAGTGTTGAATCACTATATAGTACATTAGAAACTAATATTACACTGTAAACTAACTGAAATTTATTTATTTATTTATTTATTAAGATTTTATTTATTTATTTGTCAGAGAGAGAGAGCGAGAGAGTGAGCACAGGCAGAGAGGCAGGCAGAGGCAGAGGGAGAAACAGGCTCCCTGCCGAGCAAGGAGCCTGATGTGGGACTCGATCCCAGGATACTGGGATCATGACCTGACCCGAAGGCAGCCGCCTAACCAACTGAGCCACCCAGGCATCCCTATTTATTTATTTTTAAAGATTGTATTTATTTATTTGACAGAGAGAGAGATCACAAGTAGGCAGAGAGGCAGGCAGAGAAAGAGGGGGAAGCAGGCTTCCTGCTGAGCAGAGAGCCCGATGTGGGGCTTGATCCCAGGACCCTGGGATCATGACCTGAGCCAAAGGCAGAGGCTTTAACCCACTGAGCACCCAGGTGCCCCCTAACTGAAATTTAAATAGAAACTTGAAAAAGAAAAAAGGAAAAAATAGAATCAGTATGCTTAAAGATAGGTCAAGAAGCAATATACTCAGAGCTAGGTCTAAGCAATGGATAATTCAGCTTTTATTGAGAACTGATGAAGGTAACACATCACTACCTAGTAATTTCTAGGGAAGAACCATTATCACTTCTAAACAAAAGTGATAGTGCAATGGAGTGAGTGAAGTTAAATTGGGCACTTACATGCAATCATTACATAATCTCTGAGGTTTATATTAGGCATTAATAATTTTATGTAAATAACATTGCTACATTATCTCCTTTGGAGTATATTTGAATTGAAAACTTTATGTAACTGTGGATTTAAAGTGTTGACTCAATTGAAGGAAGTAACAGACTCTAGGGAGTAAATGGAAGATGGTGGGCATTCTTATTAACTCTAGAATTACATCTCTGCCCCTACTCCTAAGGCTGTCTAGCTGGGAATGTCAGGTGCACACTGCTCTCTAGACACAGAACTGAGATTGGAAAATAGCAGTATCAGGAACGTAAGCACTAGGGGAGTGCACAAGATAAGGGGCAGGCTGAGCCTTGGGGACTGAGCCAGGCCTCCTGTGGTATCAAGGCAACTTCATTAAGTTTTACATCCCATGGTAGGAAAGAACCTGGAGAGGGTTTCAGGAAGATTATCAGTGTAAGTTCAGGGTTAAAAAAATAAAATCCTATGTGAAAAGGTTACACAAATTTGGAATTGTTCAAGCTGAAAAAATAGATGGCAATAAATATTTTTAACATCATTAAGTAAAAAAGAAAATGATGACCGCTGGTTGTTTTCCAGATGACAAAATTCAGAAAAAGGTTTCAGAATATAATGGAACAGATTGAGTATACATTGTTACACATCTAAATGGGCTGCCAGAGAATTGTGGAAACAGAAGCAATTCTTATTAGCTCTGGGTGATTTCATCTTTTACTAAAGGCCAGAGGATATATAAACTAGATCCCAGTCCTTGATTAGAAGATGTGTCCTGGCCTGCATTCTGTTAATAGTTTGCTTTTATTTCATCAAAAAATTTGCCAACTATTTTGTTCATCTATCAAATGCAAATAGAATAAAACCTCTTTCCAAAACCATTCACTTCAGTATTATTTTCATAAAGAAGTTCGTCTGTCAAAGAGTATGTCAATACTGACAAATCAGGAGTACTACATTATAAGAGGTTCTTACCTCTTAAGCATTTTCATGGCACACAACTAAAGGATGATGATACTGTGTTCCTGCTCTGGAAACATCCTACTGATTGCTGCCAAGTTCTTTGAAAAGAGAAAATGTTTTTTCCCTAGACAACCAGTCCCTATTTCACAACATTTAGCTAGCTGACTTTCTAGACAAGTTTCAACCATAATATCTCCTTAGTGTGTTCAGAAGACCAACAAGCATTTATCCAGTAACTGTTGAGGATAACTGTTTCTTGCACAAGAAGAAGAGGAAGAGGAGGAAGGTTATAGACCCACTCAGGTTTCACTTAGTGACTTTGTCTCTTAAGAAATGTGATGAGCACTGGGTGTTATACTTAGCTAATGAATCACTGAACACTGCATCAAGGACTAATTATATACTAAGCAATGGCTAACTGAACATAATAAAAAAAATAAAAATAAGGGGTGCGTGGGTGGCTCAGTGAGTTAAGCCTCTGCCTTCGGCTCAGGTCATGGTCTCAGGGTCCTGAGGTTGAGCCCAGCATCGGGCCCTCTGCTCAGCAGGGAGCCTGCTTCCTTTCCTCTCACTCTGCCTGCTGCTCTGCCTGCTTGTGATCTCTCTCTGTGTTAAGTAAATAGAATCTTTAAAAAATAATAAATAAAATAAAATCTTAAAAAATTAAAAAAAAAGAAATTTCTCATCTTGTTTTTTGTCAGTCTTCTAAAATTGTTGAAATTGGAAGGCCCATTTCAGTTAATAAGTAATATCTATTCATATAGAATCCAAGTGTTTTTCAAACATGAGTGTTATTAACCTCAAATCAATACATGTTTTATAAATTCATCTTAAGACTCTTAGCCAGATTTTTTTAAATCACAAATTCTGATAAAATGGACAATTGTGCAAGTTTTACAAATCTTATACTTGGCTCAAAAAAATCTATTCAACTCTTATCCTTCCACAGTAATGAGAATAATATATCAAAAGGACAGTAAAGGTGAAAGAAAGTCATTAAACTTCAACATGAAGCAAAAGATAAGATTTATGAAATATTCATAAACACTACAAGGAGCATTGACTGGGAACAAATGATGATGAGAGGCAATAACTGAAAAAAATGTAGAAATAATTTAGGAGAGTTTAATTGAATATTTTTCTCCATTGCTATCTATAATTACATAGTGGCAAGTAAAGGATATTAACAGTAAATCTGGTTTTATTTACCATATTCTTTTGTTAGTCACCATACAGTATGTCCTTGGTTTTCGATATACTGTTCCAAGATTGATTGTTTACATATAACATGCAGTGCTCCATGTGATAGATGCCCTCATTAATACCCATCAACAGGCCAACCCATCCCTCCACCCCTCTAAAACCTTCAGTTTATTGCTGGGAGTCCACAGTCTCTTATGATACATCTCCCCTTCTGGTTTCCCCCACTTCTTTTTTCCCTTCTTTCTCCTAATGTCCTCCATGCTATTCCTTATGTTCTACAAGTAGGTGAAACCACATGATGGTCTTTCTCTGCTTGACTTACTTGACTCAGCATAATCTCCTCCAGTCTCATCCATGTTGATGCAAAAGTTGGGTATTCATCATTTCTGATGGCTGGGAATATTCCATTGTATATGTGGATCACATCCTCTTTATCTGTTTATTTGTTGAAGGGCATCTTGGCTCTTTCCACAGTCGGCAATCATTCCAGCTGCCTTGTTCCTGGTGATCAGAGATGGTTGGTGGACCTTCCTACTAATAGTTATTTGACTAAAGCTCAGTTACATTTACTCTCCGTTAAAGGATTCCAAGCCTACAAATATCGGAGTCCTAGCTATAATGCAGCACCCCCTATTCCTAAAGGCAAACCAGCACAGATGTGGTCAGATGAGGGAATTCGCCCTTTATGGAAGGATTGTAGAGCAGCTCACCCCAGTATGGTTATTAATGATTCCTATGGAATTGTATGGGACTGGTCCCCTAAGGGGATGGCAGTCACCAATTGCACTGGGGAACCCTGCTCCCCTCATCGAAAGTTAAAATGGCAAGTTTTTGATGATCCCATTGTGCCGCGAACCTTAGTTTCAGGAGATGCACCTCTGGTATGGCTTGGGCAAGGACTTTCTATGCCATCTCCTTTTGTTGTTTATCATAAAAGACAAAAGAATTTATGGAAGGTTACTACTGCTTTAAGTCACGTAAGAGTTTGGAATGGCTCTTACATTCATCAGTCCAATAATTATACATTTTCTTTTTTCCTCATGGATGAAGAATGGATAAGAGCTTGTGTTAGAGATCCCTATGTTTTTGTTATTGGCAAAATGACTTTTATTCATAATAATAGAGAAATAGACTGTCTAAACTGTAAGATGTTCACCTGTGTAGATAGGAATGTTTATAGAGACAATTCTATCATTCTTTTACCTAGAAGAAGAATAGGCATTTGGCTGCCGGTGAAACACCACCGTGTCTGGGAAAGTTCTCCCGACGTACATATACTTCTAACAGTATTGAAGAACTGGGTTCATAGAACAAAAAGATTTGTTGGATTACTTATAACAGCTATTCTAGGAATTATAGCCATTACTGCTACAGCTACCACTGCAGGAATGGCCTTGCATCAAACTGTACAGACTACACAATTTGTACAGAAATGGCACGAGAACGCTAGCAAGGCCTGGAGTCAACAAACGTTCATAGATCAAAAATTAGATGAACGTGTCTCTGATTTAGAAACAGCCATGATATATATAGGAGATGATCTTCAGAATATAAAGCTTAGACTTCATATTTTATGTGATTGGAATGTTTCTTCTTTCTGTGTTACTCCCCACGCCTATAATGAATCAGAAGTATCTTGGAGCAAAATTCGCCGACACATTACTAACCATTATGGTGATAATCTAACCTTAGATATTAAACAACTTCAAGATACGATCCTAAGTATTACTCACTCATCACTACAATCTGTTCCAGGAGTGAGTTTTACTCAAAGAATTAATGATATTCTGTCTGATTTAAACCCTTCTACTTGGATCACACGAACTGGTCTCGGTGTTATAAGTGGATTGATTATTCTTCTTATTGCTGTAATCTTTTTATGCTTAGTCCTCAGAAGCACGCGAAAATCCCTCCAACGACTGAAAAATCAAGAAGCTGCAAAATCAACTTTTCTACTTCTTCACAAAAAAAAGGGGGGGAGATGCCGCTGCCCCTCGGAACAATTTGTTACTTAAACTGTAACCCCTGGAGGATTTTACTAGTTGCCAAGCACATTTAGATATGGCCTTAAGAAACACTGATACTGACAACAGGTCTTTGGGGAGAAGGACGATGTACGACCGTGAAGCTGGGCAGCTGGGGATGCCCGGCTCGCTCAGGGTGGAATGCCGCCCCTTCACAGAAGCTGGGCAGCTGGGGATGCCTGGCTCACTCAGGACAGAACGCCGCCCCTTCACCGAAGCCGGGCAGCCGGGAACGCCTGGCCCGCCGAGGGCGGAACGCCGCCTGCTTCAGGGAAGCCAAGCACCCGGGATCACCCGGTCAGCTCAGGGTGGAACGAAAACCGCCTGCTTCCCTTTTTCGTGATCGCTCCTTTCTCTTCCCAGAAGTGCTCGTTGTTAGTTAGATGAGTCCTTTGAATGTGCTTGGTTAACTATAAACATTACCCTCCTCCTTGCTGACCTGCAAGACATGACTAACGTGCGACCTCCATCAATCCTTCTGTTGGCTATTGTTTTCTATCTAATAAAAGTAAGACTGGGGGGTTGCTCGTGGCAGCAGTCCTTTTCGACTGTTGTCCCCTGCTCCCAGTCTTTTGCAGCTGACTTGTTTGTGCCTAATTCTTCTCTCGTCGCGGTCGCCGACTGGAAGCGGCAAGCTATGAACATTGGGATACATATGGCCCTTCTTTTCACTATATCTGTATCTTTGGGGTAAATACCCAGTAGTGCAATTGCCAGGTCATAGGGTAGTTCTATTTTTAATTTTTTGAGGAACCTCCACACTGTGTTCCAAAGAGGCTACACCAACTTGCATTCCCATCAACAGTGTAAGAGGGTTCCCCTTTCTCCACATCCTCTCCAACATTTGTTGTTTCTTGCCTTGTTAATTTTGGCTGTTTTAACTGGTGTAAAGTGGTATCTCAATGTGGTTTTGATTTGACTTTCCCTGATGGCTGATGATGATGAATATTTTTCATGTGTCCATTAGCCATTTGTATGCCTTCTTTAGAGAAGTGTCTGTTCATGTCTTCTGCTCATTTTTTGACTTGATTATTTGTTCTTTGGGTGTTGAGTTTGAGAATTTCTTTATAGATCTTGGATATCAGCCCTTTGTCTATAGTGTCATTTCCAAATATCTTCTCCCATTCCATGGGTTGCCTCTTTGTTTTGTTTACTGTTTCCTTTGCTGTGCAGAAGATTTTGACCTTGATGAAGTCCCAAAACTTCATTTTTGCTTTTGTTTCCTTTGTCTTTGGAGACATGTCTTGAAAGAAGTTTCTGTGGCCGATGTCAAAGAGGTTACTGAAGATTTCTATCTCAAATTGAGGTCTTTCATCCATTTTGAGTTTCTCTTTGGATATGGTGTAAAAGAATGGTCGATTTTCATTCTTCTATACATAGCTGTTCAATTTTCCCAACAGCATTTATTGAAGAGACTCTTTTTTCCATTGGATATTTTTTCCTGCTTTGTCGAAGATTATTTGATCTTAGAGTTGAGAGTCCATATCTGGGCTCTTTGCTCTGTTCCTTTGGTCTGTGCGTCTGTTTCTGTGCCAGTGCTATGCTGTCTTGGTGACCACAGCTTTGTAGTATATCTTAAAATCAGGCAACGTGATGCCCCCAGCTGTTTTTCTTTATCAACATTTCCTTGGTGATTCAGGGTCTTTTCTGGTTCCATACAAATTTTAGGATTGTTTGTTCCAGCACTTTGAAAAATGCCGATGGTGTTTTGATTGGGATGGCATTGAAAATACAGATGGCTCTAGGTAACATAGACATTTTTATGTGTGTGTGTGTGTGTGTTCCAAAATCCATTGTTTATGCACCACACCCAGTGCTCCATGCAATACGTGCCTCTTTTTTTTTAATTTATTTTTTATTTTCAGCATAACAGTATTCATCATTTTTGCACCACACCCAGTGCTCCATGCAATCCGTGCCCTCTATAATACCCACCACCTGGTACCCCGACCTCCCACCGCCCCCACCACTTCAAAACCCTCAGATTGTTTTTCAGAGTCTATGGTCGCCAAACTGTGGAAAGAACCAAGATGCCCTTCAACGGACAAATGGATAAGGAAGATGTGGTCGATATACACTATGGAGTATTATGCCTCCATCAGAAAGGACGAATACCCAACTTTTGTAGCAACATGGACAGGACCGGAAGAGATTATGCTGAGTGAAATAAGTCAAGCAGAGAGAGTCAATTATCATATGGTTTCACTTATTTGTGGAGCATAACAAATAGCATGGAGGACATGGGGAGATAGAGAGGAGAAGGGAGTTGGGGGAAATTGGAAGGGGAGGTGAACCATGAGAGATCTGTACCCCAATACGTGCCTCTTAATACCCACCACCAGGCTCACCCAATCTCCATCCCCCTCCCCTCCAAAACCTTCAGTTTGTTTCTCAGAGTCCACTGTCTCTCTTGGTTTGTCTCCCCCTCCCATTTCCCCCAACTCACCTCTCCTCTCCATCTCCCAATGTCCTCCATGTTATTCCTTATGCTCCCCAAGTAAGTGAAACCATATTATAATTGTCTCTCTCTGTTTGACTTAATTCACTCAGCATAATCTCCTCCAATCCCATCCATGTTGATAAAAAAGTTGGGTATTCGTCCTTTCTGATGGAGACATAATACTTCATTGTACACATGGACTATATTTTCTTTATCCATGCATCTGTTGAAGGACATCATGGCAGCATAGACATTTTAATAATGTTTATTCTTCTGATCCATGAGCATGGAATGCTTTTTCATCTTTTTGTGTCTTCAATTTCTTTCATGAGTGTTCCATAGTTCCTCAAGTATAGAGCCTTTACTTCCTTGGTTGGGTTTATTCTAAGGTATTTTATGGTTTTTGGTGCTATTGTAAATAGAATTATTTCTCTAATTTCCCTTCCTACAATTTCATTGTTAGTGTATAAGAAAGCAACTGATTTCTGTGCATTGATTTTGTATCCTGCCACACTACTGAACTGCTGTATGAGTTCTAGTGATTTAGGAGTGGAGTCTTTTGGGTTTTTCACATAAAGTATCATGTCATCTGCAATAAGAGAGAGTTTGGCTTCTTCTTTGCCAATTTGGATACATTTTATTTCTTTCTGCTGTCTGATTGCTGTTGCTGGGACTTATAGTACTATGTTGAACAGTGGCGAGAGTGCCCACTCTTGACGTGTTCCTGGTATCAAAGGTAAGGCTGTCAGCTTTTCCCCAAGGAGAATGATATTCGCTGTGGGTTTTTCATAGATAGAATTTATGAAGGTGAGGAATATTCCCTCTATCCCTATACTCTGAAGAGTTTTAATCAGGAAAGGATGCTGCAACCCTGTACCATTTTATGGGTGCGTTTAGGTCATTCACATTGAGAGTGATTATTGAAAGATATGATTTTATTGCTATCATGTTGCCTGAGAGGTCCTTGTTTCTATAGATTGTCTCTGTAAAATTTCTGTTCTATATCACTCTTGGGGTCTTTCTTCTTTTGAAGAACCCTCTTAATATTTCTTGCAGGGCTGGCTTTATGGTCACATATTATTTCAGTCTTTACTAGTCTTTGGAGCTCTTTATCTCTCCATCCAGTCTAAATGACAGCCTTGCCGAATTAACTATTCTTGGCTGCATGTTCTTCTCATTTAGTGCTCTGAATATGTCTTGCTAGTCCTTTCTGGCTTGCCAGGTTTCTGTGGACAGGTCTGATGTTATTCTGATGTTCCTCCCTCTGTATACAAGGAATCTCTTCCCCCTAGCTGCCTTTAAGATGTTTTCTCTGGTTTTAAGATTTGCAAGTTTCACTATCACATGGTGAGGGATGAGTCTGCCCTCCTTGATCTTGGGAGAGAGGGGTGTCCTTTCTGTCTCTAGGACAGGAACACTTGTTTCATTCCTCAGATGAGGGAAATTCTCAGCTCACATTTCCTCAACTATATCTTCTGGTTCATCCTCTCCCCCCGCCCCCCGCCCCAGGGATCCCAATAATTGTGACATTGGGACTTTCCATGGCATCATTTTTTCTCTAATTTTGTTTTCATATATTCTAAGCTGTTTGTTCCAGGCTTCCTTCTGATCCTTTTTTTTTATCAGTTTGTCTTCTAGATCACCAATTTGATCTTCTGCTTCATTTACCCTAGCAGTTAGAGTATCTAGATTAGATTGGATCTCATTGATAGCATTTTTAAGTTTTGCCAGATCAGCTCTCATTTCTGCCCCTTCTGTCCTTAGAGAATCTATGTTGCCATTAATGGTTTTCTCCATCCTAGCTATTGTCTGCCTAACTGTTACCCTGCAGTCTCTTTCTGACATCTTGCTTATGTCCATATCCATTAGTTCTGTGGCAGAGGTCACAGTCTCTGAATTATTCCTCTGTTGTGGGTTCCTCCTCCTAGTCATTCTTGTGAGAGGTGGTTGAGGGAATGTAGAGTCCAAACTATTGACCACAATCCAAGCAAAATGCAACCATTTTATAGGGACCTTAGGGCTCTTGGCCTCTTGTTCTTTCAGCCTCTCTTCTGTGGGGAGGGGCCTGCCCCACTGTTACTCAGGCAACCCTGTTTGGGCAGAATTGCCTTGCCCCCTGTGGTGGGGGATGGGTTCAGTGAAAACCAGTTGGGAGGAGCTTTTGTTCTCTGGCAGCTTTCCCTGGCAAGTTTCTGTGTCCCTTCCAAGAGTCAGAGCAGAAATGACTGTGTCCAAACTTCTGTCTCAGAACAGGGAGATTGCAATCTGTTCTCCAGAAAGCCCTCCAGATCACACTGACTCTGTTCTTGTCTGTACTGCTAAAAACCACAGCGACCTGGGTTGTGCACACCCCACATCAGCACTCCCAGCCCTCACTTCCAGGTCCAGGCACATCTCTGCCCTTTGTGCTTCTAAAACCACCAGCCGCCCCCAGTTCACATGCACACTCCTGCAGCTCCAGGTTTCAGTGTGGGGGGCTGCCCTATAGTCCTTTTCCCGTGGCTACCAGTCTGTGAGTCTGTGCCTAGGCCCCAGAGTGGGACTCTTTTGTGCTCCTGTGTTATTTCATCTTTCTGGCACCAGCACTCATGCAGCTCCCTCCCCCTTCCATTGATACCTGTCCACAGAGTCTCAGCTTCCTGCTTCATACCTCACAACCAGCCACCGGAGATACACTGTTGGTATAGATCCTGATATATCTTCTTACATATCAAGCTGATTTCATGGTTGTTCACCATTTCATGGTGGTCGGCAAATACACAGCTCGGTTCAGGGAACCAGTTGAAATAGGGTCCCCTACACCTCCGCCATCTTGCCGGCTATGTACCATATTCTTTTTTTTTTTTTTTAAATTTATTTGACAGAGATCACAAATAGGCAGAGAGAGAGAGAGAGAGAGAGAAGGAAGCAGGCTCCCCGTTGAGCAGAGAACCCGATGCGGGGCTCGATCCCAAGACCCTGGGATCATGACCTGAGCTGAAGGCAGAGGCTTTAACCCACTGAGCCACCCAGGCTCCCCTAGGTACTGTATTCTTAAAGGCAGTATTAAGTAGTAGGACATTGCTCATAAAGAATGAGCCATGCTTTGAGAATACACAGGGACTGAGATACCTGTTAAGTTTGCTCAGATTATTTAAACCATAGTGTTCCCTTATTGGGTAGTATAAAGATGGCAGGTGTAAACAATATAGCCAATGTTGCTACTACTGAGTTATTAGATACTGACTTCAAAACTACACCTACCCAGAATACCAAAAAAAGAGGCATATTTTTTTATAAATTGCATTAAATTTTCTTTCAGAAATAGATAAGATAGACATAAAAAGTTAAGCAAGCCAAAACAAGGTAACCACCCAAATCAATTCTTCCAAAGGCTATTGAACAATATGAAATAATGGAAAGTACATAAAGAATGGGATACTTACATCCCATCCTAACCCTGCTGCTCTGGGCCTCTCTTTCTTCATGACCTTCACTGGAGTTGTTGTTAGAATAAGGATCCACAAAGAAACTTCAGGCTGTAAAATTCCATGGCCATAGACACTGTTGTTCTGAGTTTTCTCATTTACAATGACCCCTTACAACTATCTTATGAGACTAGAGTTACCCTTCCATGTGTCCATAATTGTAGAGAGAAGACTTGAACTCAAAACCAATGAAGTCAAATCCCATGTACTTCACAATGCCTCACTCTGCATACCTGGCATCTCTTAATAATATAATGTCTGATTTCAAAGCCCTGATGTGATCCCTAAAATGCTAATCAACAGAATGAGGGTTTATAAACCCTTCACACTGTGTATATGATCAACTGTAACTTTCCTGACAGAATATAAACTTGTAGATGGAAACTCCCCCAACTTCTTTCTATTTAAACCCAAATTTGTCTACACTCCCCATTTCAGTGGCAATCCTATCATTCTCTTTTCACATTTTCACTTCTCAATACACTTAATAAAATGTTCCAATTCTGTCTCCTTACTTTCCACCTGTTAAAAAAATTTACATACAATGTTACATTAGTTTAGGTGTACAATTTAGTGAAGACAAGTTTTTACATTACGTAATGTTCACAAGTATAGACACCATCTGTCCCATTACATCTCTTTTGCAATACCATTGGCTGTATTCTTATGCTCTGCTTTTTATTCCTGTGACTTATTCATTCCATAACTGGAGTCCTATATTTCTCTCTCCCCTTCACCCATTTTGCCCAACACCTTACTCATCTTCTCTCTGGCCTCTATCCCCACTGATCAAATAAAACCTTTTATATTAAAGACCACCTTTGAGCGGTTAACCCCCAATTTTTATATTCACCTTTGACCTGCCTCTGAGTTTGATTATGACATTGCCTCAAATCCGTGGCAAATTCTCCAAAACCTAGTGGTCTTCCAGTACTGTCCAAGTAAATGACGGAACGAACTAGTTATACAAACCAATAGCCTTAGGGTCATTCTTGACTTCTAACTCTGCCTCACCCCTCCAGCCATCACCAGATCCCAGAAATCTGATGAGTCCCTTCCCTTCTCTTTATTTTCACTATAAAAACATGAGAAGTCTTAGCTACCATTGTCTCTTCCTTCAGTTACTGAAGTGGTTACCCAATCAGTTACTTAACATCTGCTCTTAATACCCTCAAAGAGAAGGCCAAAGTGGTTCTCTTAAAATGTAAATCTTAACTACATTCACTTTTCTCAAAGCATAACCACATTGTCCTGTTGGTCTTAAAATGCAAATGAATCTCCCTTTTATTAACTACAGTGCGACATGATTTGGCCCTTGCCCGTCTCTCCAGCCTCCATTTATAACACTCTGTTTCCTCTCATCCTCTGCACTCCACCACATCTGTCATTTTGTTGTTTGTGCCATGCTTTCCCAGCACAGGACCTTTGTAAAAGCTGTTCTTTTGTCCTGGAACGCTCTTTCATCTTCCTCTAAGTACTGAATAACTACGTGTTTTCATCTGTCAATGATGTCGTGGATGTAGAATATTACGAAAACAATAGAGGAGATATAGAACCTCTCTTGGGAGGAAGCCAAAGACTTCCTACAAGTCCTGGGCCATTAGTCTGATGCATAACAAAAGTGAGTCAGGTGAAGAGGTAAGAAAAAGCATTCCTGGCAAAGGAGTAATATGAGTAATGGAACAGAGATATTGGTGTTGTTGGCACCAAAAGTTAAGGGAGAAGCTGAAAGGACTTGGAGGGGATCACTTCACATAGGGCTAAAAGGGTTAAACTGTGTTATGTAGCCTGTGGGGGGAAGTCTTAGAGGATTTTAAGAAAGGGAAAAGTATAGTAGATTTGCTTTAAGGTTGGTGAGCTGCCAATTGTCACCCATTAGTTAAAGAAACTCAACTTAAAGACTTCAGTTTACTGACATTCGGACCAAGTGGTATTTCACAAGCCTAGTACATCCATGTAACCTAAGGGCTTGTTAACACGCAGATTGCCTGATCCTCCTATCAGAGTTTGATTCACCAGATCTGGGATGGGCTCAAGAATTTGTATTTCTAGTAAGTGTTCAGATGCTATTGATACTGTTGGTCCAAGATATATGCTTTGAGAATTCGTGCACTAAACCCTATCACTCAATAAATAGGGCCAAAGAAGTTTGAGTATAAAAAGCCAGTAAAACCTCAGGCATAGAAACAGCAAGACAGTGGTGCCTGGGTGGCTCAGTGGGTTAAAGCCTCTGCCTTCAGCTCAGGTCAGGGTCCCAGGGTCCTGCCTCTCTGCCTCCTTGTGATCTCTAGCAAATAAATAAATAAATATTAGAAAGAAAAAAAGAAACAGCAAAACAATGTATTACCTAAAAATCATTTTTATTTAGTTGGGGAGCATTTTTTTTCTTAGTAGCAAACACAACATTGGGCTTCAAATTTATCTCCTTGATTTCAATCCCTTAGCAATAAAATATCGTCATTGAACCAGATGAGCTCTAACATCTCCTCTTAGAAACTTCTACAAACTTAAAATTAGGCTTTTTAATTGTATTTTGCTAAGGTTTTTGTTATATTACTTTTTGCTCCTTAAATATATATGTATGGGTACAAATAAGGAGGGAGAAGTCTAAAAGATTCCTGGAAAGTAGGTACTTAAGACCGAGGTGTTTTTCATGACTGACAAAAAGAGGCTGGACTATCATGTTAAACACACACATTATGAAGGATGGCCATCAGTGAAATACCAAGACAAAATTATGTGATTTGCTAAAATTCTTGAATTTTGAAATACTTAAAAAACTCAATTTTTTGAGGCATCCTAAATAATTCTTCATCTGAAACATAACCCAAATGTTATTTTCCTTTTAACAAACATCTCAATATCCTTCTTCACCATCTTATTAGCTAAGATTCCCATGGTGAGACAAATTTTGAAGTACCACACAAATCATAAACAGCGTCCAAGGTCGATGGAGTATTACTGGATCATTTTCTCTCCAAAAGTAACATAAAAAAATGTTATAATAGGATTTTACATAATAGAAACTTTATTATTTTTTGCTGCTTGGCCCAGTTTCACTCCTTTTAAGTTGATTGTTTAAAACCATCATATCTCTTTGTTAAATTTTTATTTCTTACTGATTGTGTATTGGCAATTAAGTAATATCCAGTGTTATCACTGTACATTTTGATTTTTCTTTCCTCCACATAATTAGGTGTTAATCACATTAACATTCTCATTTAGATTATTAACAAATGATATTAACCTTATCATAGCTCTAAAATGTGAAAAAAGAGATGCAAGACCGGAGACACTCTGATGTGGTTGGAGACTGGAACCAGAGGCCCAAGGGCAATCTGTTCTCTCTCCCTTCCTCTCTGATCTATGCTCTTCTTTGTGCAACTTCATTCTGGCCTACTGCAAGAAGGCTTTCTCCATGCTGTGGGAACAGGGCCACAGTCTACTTGCTAACCTAAGAGGAAAAAGGGTTTTCTTCCCTCCAGCTCCAATCAAATATGTAGGAATGGACCAGAGTGTGCTTGGTCAGGTCACATGCCATCTCTTGGTCCAATCACTTTAGCAAAGGTCACATAGGGTTATGATTGGCCTAGTCTAGGCCATGTCCCACACTTATACTGGAGTTCACCATAGAACTGTGCTGTGCTGGCAACAGCAGTGCTCCAGAACCCTTTCAGTGGACTTGTTCACAATGCCCCAGGATTACCTTGGCAGAGTCTGCTCATGAAAACAGCTGGTGTTGGACCTTAGCTGCCTCCTCAGTGTTCTCTTATTGTGCCCTGAGAGAGGTCCACATTGAGATCCTTCAAATCCTTAAATGCACCCAAAGCCTGGAGTGTTGGAAGTAATGTTCCACAGAAAGAATCTGTCTACATCCAAGTTTCCAGAATACTCTCCCAAAGTAAAATTTAGGCTTCATTTTTCTCCACATAGGCAAGTGGATTCTATTTTTCCAGTCCAAGATTAGTACATCTGATGTATTTCTGGAAGAGCATATTAGATATTAATGCCATGCTAAAATTCCAGGATATTTTTAAACATTGTATGTCTTTTAATATGCAAATATATTTAATAAAGACTGAAGGTAGCAACATATGAGTACTTTCAAAAATGCTTTGACTTGGGGTGCCTGGGTGGCTCGGTGGGTTAAGTCTCTGCCTTCAGCTCAGATCAAGATCTCAGGGTCCTGGGATCAAGCCCCACATCAGGCTCTCTGCTCAGCAGGGAGCCTGCTTCACCCTCTATCTCTGCCTGTTTTTCTGCCTACTTGTGATCTATCTCTCTTTCTGTCTCTGTCTCTGTCTCTCTCTCTGTGTTAAATAAATAAATAAAATCTTTAAAAAAAAAAACGCTTCAACTCATAGCGAAGGTATTATCTTTAAATCAAAACCATGAAAGGTATCTTGCTGCTATTAATGAAAATAACAATAAAACAATAGAGAGGAAAACACTGAGAAAATTGATGACCGCCTTCAGAGATGATGACAGACTACGCCAAACCCAAGGGCAGTGAAGGCCAACGGTACGTTCATTTCTTTGATGTGTTCAGCAATGAGATCAGATAGTCAATTATTAATGGTAGTGCTGAGAAGAAAGGCCTTAAAATTCCTTAATGGTTAAGCATTATTTGGTGTCCTGTTATCTCAAGTTGATTTTGTGTTGATTGCTTAGCCTCTTATTACTATGCTAAATAATCATGAATTTCTAAAGAAGAATTCTAAAGAATTTCTTGAACTACATGATGGAGGAAAACATCTCCAAGTGCCTCTTTGAATATAATTTTATGTCCAGTTTGCAAAATTGCTAACAGATACATCATCCCACAAAAAGGCAAATTCTTCCAACCCATCTTTTAATGATGCAATATGGAGAATGCATATTGGCCTGTTAAAGACTTCCATCAGGGATGCCTGGATGGCTCAGTTGGTTAAGTGTCTGCCTTCTGCTCAGATCATGAACTCAGGGTCCTGGGATCAAGCCCTGCATCAGGCTCCTTGCTCAGTGGGAAGCCTGCTTCTCCTTCTCCCGCTCCCCCTACTTGTGTCCCTCTCTCACTGTCTTTCTCTCTGTGTCAAATGAATAAATAAAATCTTAAAAAAAAAAAAGACTTCTATTAACAGCAGTTAGATAATGTCATTAATGCCCTATAATATTAAAATAACTCACCATTACTAAATTTTTCTTTTTGAGTGGCCCATCTTAATCTTTATCCTTTAGTATTCGTTTGCTATACTGCATGCCTTAATAAGTTCTAAATGGTGCTCTGACTTTTATGCTTATTGTTATTTGGTGCTCTCTCATTAAGAAGTAATACAACACTAGTGCTATCTGGTTGTAGTTGGGATTCTATTTCTCCCATAATGAATAACATTGAACATCTTTTCATTTGCTTGACATTTGTATGTCTTCTTGGTCAAAACATCTGTTCAAATAGCTTGTCCATTTTTTGCTACATGTTTTTATTATTACTAAGTTACTTACAGTGGATATATGTTTCAGGTACAAAACTTAAAATATTTCCTCCCAGACTGTGGCTTGTATTTCACTCTTAAAAATGCCTTTGAAGAGTGGCAGTTCTTAACTTTGATAAAATTCTATCTATATTCTCATATTGATCATACTTTTGGTGGTGTATATGAGAAAGCTTTGCACTAACCCAGGCTCACAAAATTTTTTGTCTGTTTCATGAGTTTCAGGCTGTACATTGGTATTCTGCAAAGTAAAAAAGTTCATTTCTTTCATATGACTTTCCAATTCTTCTAGTAACAATTGCTGAAAATCTTTGCTCCACTGAATTGCTTTTGCACCACTGAAAAGTAGTTACTCATTTTAGTGTGGACCTATTCTGGAATCCCTGTTCTGCGTTATTGAACAGTTCCTCTTTGTGGCAATATCACACTAGCTTGCTTATTGAAACTTTGTAGTATGTCTTGAAGTCAGGCAGTACTCATTTTCAAATTTGTTCATCTTTTTCAAGGTTGCTTGGGCTACTCTAGTATCTTTGCATTTCCATGTAGATTTTAGAATCCAATTGTAAATTTATAAAAAAAGTTTGACAGATTGCATAAAACTGTAATGGGAGATTAGGATTGGGAGAGAAATGGAGTATTTCTTCCCCCTCAAGAACACAGTCTAATTCTGCATTTGTTCAAAGCTTTTAAAATTTCTCTCAATGTATCTGACAAGGGGTGTAAGAGAGGTAAAAAGAGGCATGATGAAAACACAATAAAGGGAACACTAGACATTGGCCAGTCACATCAAGGACTTCCAAAGGGCCTGACATTCAAACTGAGTCTTTGAGGATATGCACAAATTTTCTAGTTGAAGGAGAAGACATGGGAATGGGCAAAGCATGGCAGGCATTGTGTAACCCTGCCATCATTTGCACCTGTGTTCACAGTCCTAGAACAGCTAGCCAATACTTGAACTACAGTGAACTAAAGGAATAAAGTCAAAGGTACAATTTATAAACATTAGAGTTCCGCCATGTGAAGACCAGACAAAATGAGTTATGTGAACTCTAGTTTCATAAAAGTTCATATAAAGAAAAATAACAGGAGAGTAAAGTCATACACCCCATAGCAAAATGGGCATTTAAATCTAAAATGAACCTGCACCACTGCAGTCAGAACCATGTTCACATTGCAAGTGGTAATTTGGTTTTAACCGAATTCTGCCACATTGAATCAGTGCTCTTAATTTGATCTCATCCAGAATTATAGCTCTAAATACTGTCTTTCTATAGGCTATCTCTTCCAAGATTATATCACTACCGTAGATATTTATTCTGATCTCCAATTAGGTATATGTCCCAATAGGCATCTCAAATAGAATACCCCCAAATAACTACTTTTGTTTTCTTCTCTACCTGTGTCCCTCCAACCTGCCCTTCCCCAGATCTCTCCATCTCAGTAAATGGCGACTGCACCCATTTGTTTGCTCAGCCATCGGATCATCATGGAGCCTTCTCACTCACACCCATAATTAGATCCATCCGCAAATTCTCTACCTTTAGCATATACTCAGAATTTTACCACATCACACTATCTTCATTCTACCGTGCTGGTCCAAGTAGTTGTTATTCCCTACCTCCCTGTCCCTTGCCACCCCTGCAGTCTCTTCATTAGATAATCCTCAAAGCGATCTATTTAAGTATGTCATGTCTGATTCAGAAGAGTGTGTATCATCTATCTATATATATATATATAAAATATTAAAAATATAATATAATACATAATGTATAATATATATTATATATATTATACACACTACTATATATACTATATAATATAATATATATTATATGATATATATAATATTATATATTATAATATTAGCGATCTATTTAAGTATGTCATGTCTGATTCAGAAGAGTATCATATATATATAAAAATATTAAAAATATAATATAGTACATAATGTATAATATATATTATATATTATACACACTACTATATATATTATATAATATATATATTATATATATTATATAATTATATATTACACACATGACTCTGAATATATATATACATAATTGGAGTCACTTATGTAAATATGTAGTTCACTGCAAGGTCCTTTGTAATCCCTCCTTAGCTCTCTGAACTGTGTCCTCCTACTCTCCACCATTCACTCTGCCCTAATGCTCCAGCCACACAGTCTTCTTAATATTATTAATGTTATTCAAACAAACCAAACAGCTTTCCGCCCCACTGGTTTTTTGTTCTTCACTGCTTCCCTCATGTCCCTTTGGTCTCAAGGAGAACCTCGTTGGCCTTATCTAAAATTTAAATGTCTCATTCACTCCCTATCTCCCTTCTCAGCTTTATTTATTTTTGTAAAACTCCTGATTTACCATATACTTTGTTTATGTATTTCTTGTCAGTCTCCCTGACAATTCAATGAAGGCCTAGATTTTTGTCTATTTTATTCACTGCTGTATCTCCATTGCTAACATCTCTGACACACAGAAGCAGCTCAACAAATACTATTTAACTTTAAAAAAAATTTTATGCAGCTTTTGATTACATACTAGCAGTTGGAAAAGCATATAATTAAAATAGAATTCCAGAATTCATTAAGCAAGTATTTATTGTGGCTTGAAACCAGAAGGGGGCAGCAAAGCTTCACCAGCTCAGTAGGTAGCCACCATGTTGGGTCAGCAATTCAGAAGGAAAGGCAGAAAATTAGACCCAGCTCACACTAAGAGTCTGAGCTGAATAGAGTGAGATAAGAGAGCTGGTTCCGACTGTGTCCCCACCAAGAAGTAGGGAAAGAGGCAGGAAGAGAGGAAGATAGATCTTTTCTAGGGTATGAAGCCCATACTGGGGGTCTGTGGAATGAATGGCTCCTTTGATAGGAAACCAAATTAGGTGTCACAGAATTAGGCAAAGTATCACAATAATGCCACACAAAACTGTTAGTAGTGGGCACAAAGAGGTACCCCTCCCAAATACAAGCCAATTTATCTCCATAGCCAGAGTCTAGAATCGAAATGTACCTACCTCTAAAAAGACAGATGGAGAATTGTGCAGGTCCCAGCACATGTGGCACCTCTTCCCTGAGAGCCAAGTTTCTTTTAATCATTGAAATGTTTGACATCTAGTATTTTGTTAAGTAAAAACAATAATAGCAAGTCCTTGGGTCCACAGTGTTGCAGAAGAAAACCAGATACTGGTGCCTCTGCACTATCAAAATAAGTCAAAATAATTGTAGCCACAAATGGTCAGAAAAATACAAGGACTTTTCTCATTATTCACTCAGACTCTTGTCATTTACCCCCTGAAAAATCCTCATTCCTCCAAGGAGGGGGGAAAAATGTACCATAGGGGTGCCTGGGTGGCTCAGTAGGTTAAAGCCTCTGCCTTTGGCTCAGGTCATGATCCAGAGTCCTGGGATCCAGCCCCTCGTGTTCCATTCAGCATCCTTCTTGTCTATCTTGCATGAATTAGTTACTTGGCTTAATATGGAGGCTGTTAAGCATTTGAAATGTGGTTAGTGTGACCGAGGAACAGAATTTTAAATTGTATTCCCTTTTAATTAAACTACATTTAAAAACTCATACTTGATTCTGTTATTGGGAAACTTTTAAATTGTATTCCCCTTTAATAAACTACATTTAAAAGCTCATGCTTGATTCAGTTATTAGGAAACTTTTAAGTATGTTTTGAGTAACTTGAGTTATATGAATCTACTTTTGAAGATGATATGGAATGCAAATAGATACTTATTTCCAATGAAAATTTAGCATCTGAACTAAGATGTTCTACAAGCATAAAGCACAAACTGAAGAATGAAGACTTAGTATAAAAATATGTAAAATATTCTATTAATAGTTTTCATGTTGTTTGGTGAAATGATAATATTTTATATATCTTGAGTCAATTAAAATATAAAATTCATCTATTTCTTAATGTGGCTGCTAGAAAAAAAGGAAATTGCACATAAGTTTTATTTATTTATTTATTTATTTATTTATTTATTTATTTTGAAGTATTTATTTATTAGAGAGTGCATATGAGCCAGGGGAAGAAGAAGGAGGAGGCTCAGCCTGATGTGGAGCTTGATCGCAGGACCCTGAGATCATGATCTGAGCTGAAGGCAGACACTTAACCAACTGAGCCCCCCAGGGGTCCAAGGTCTTATAATTTTATTATACAGCACCACTGCAGTGGAGAGTCTTACTGCTGAAACTATGGTCTGCATGTCAGCAATAAAGGTGTCAGCCAGGAACTTCTGAGAAATGCAAAATGAAAATCTGCATTTTTTAAAAAATCCCCAAGTGACTTATTCACTCATTAAAACTTGAAGTGCATTGATCTAGACCGTAGCCACCAATTGTCACTCATCCACTCTTCCTCTGTATCTCTGGCATACGGAAGCTGTTCAATCAATAGGATTTAATTTTAAAGCAATTCTGCAGCTTCTCATTACACACTAGCCATTTTCTTCAAAAGGCCACTGTACAAGACCCTGGTAAAGATATCTGGCAAACAGCACTGATCTCAAGAAATTGTTGCCCATGCTTCCCTTGGCCTTCCCTGCCCTTCAGCTATCCGTAACCTAATCTGAACTCCACGTTCCCTCCACCTGGTATAATCATAGATTCCTACTGTGCTGGAACTACATAATGACTGTGTAGGTAGGTTCATAGTCCTGAGAGCAGAGACTGAGACAGGGATTTCTGTTCAAGTGTTTTATTCACAGAGTGAGTTCAGATAAAAGATGAGTATAAGAAGCAGAATAGGGTAGAGGAAAATAACACTGTATTGTATGGTTGGAGGCTTCTGTGATGTATCTTGCATAACTGACCACCCCAAAGTTCAGGTATGCAGGCAGGCTAAAGAACGTTGTTTGCGAGTCTTGTGCTACAAAAGGGATCATGGGAGCTTGGTTGGTTGCTATAAGCTGGCCTCCAAGTCAGAATTTGCCCTTCAGGTCTGGAGGCCTAGATCTATAAATTTTGCTTTGCATCCCCTCTGGCTCTGGCCTGGGTTGGCCCCCTAGAATGGAATCTGGGAACGGGTGGTAGGGGGATTGGGGGGAGGCAAACATACCTAGCCTGAGCTCCTTGAAGATGTAAAGACACAAGAATGCAGCTACCTACAAACTGCATATAGGCAAGCAAATGTTTAACTTCAGACCCCATCACTTGCCCTATAAATATGGCCCTTATGGGGTGGTCAGATGGCAGAGTCACCTGAGGGAAGGATGCACCACCAGGCCTCTGAATCAGAATTCCAGCCTCGTGGTCTCCATGGGGCTTCCCCTACTGATGAGGTTGGATCCTTTAGGTATATGGTTTGATGTAACTCTGACTTATTCTCCTTTACTGCTTACTATTGCCCTCATCTATAAAGATTTCCTTTATTTCTTTCTGTTCCTATTAGATTTTTATAATATCAATAAAGAAGTGTTCCCCTTTGAAACTGAGAGTATGACTGCCGTTGATTGAAGACAGAAAATGCATTCTGAGGACGGTAAGTCTTGCTGACATGGTATGATTCCGAAGCTGGCAACTCAGTTGCACATTCAAGAAGCCATTCCTTTGCTTTATCCTGAGTGAGAAGATGAGAGACCCCTAAAAATTTTGCAAATGCAGGAGGCCCCTGAATCTTCCACCCTTTGGGGCATATGAATCGTAACATGCTTGCCTCCTGTTTATCAGATCTAATTAACATATCATCAATATAGTAGACTAATGAGAAATTTAGCAGAATGATCAGATGATTAAGGTCCCTTCAAACTACATTAGAAGAGGAGTGAGAGAATTAACATAGCCCTGAGACAAGACTACGTGATGTATTCATATGCAAACTGCTTCTGTTCCTGCTTCTGATGTGGGCCCTCCCAAAGGATATGTTCAGTTAATGGCTTTTCCGTTTAAAAACAACAACAACAACAAAAAAATACCCTTCAATCATTCCCACTTCTCTAAGCCTTTGGATCCCTTCCTCTACAGATGGCGAACCCGGCTCCAACATCTCCAAAATATTTCCTGCATGTCATTCCAGAAATGTAGTATAATCATCACCTACTTCTATTGCAAAGGGCTTAAATCCTTATCACAGGAGAGTGCTCCCATGTCATTAAACTGCCCTAGCCAGTTGATCGTCCTACCCTCATGATTCAACATCAGGATCCATTCTCAGGCATCATTTCCTGGTTGGGTTAGTATGTGTCGTCTAGGAGCTGTAGCACTTTGAGCGCATAGTCTCTCCGCTCTCTCTTTTTTTTTTTTTTTTTTAAGATTTTATCCAATGACTTGGCAGAGATCACAAATAGGCAGAGAGGCAGGCAGAGGTGGGGGGGAAGCAGGCTCCCCGCTGAGCAGAGGTCCC
Source organism: Mustela erminea (assembly GCF_009829155.1). NCBI lineage: Eukaryota > Metazoa > Chordata > Mammalia > Carnivora > Mustelidae > Mustela > Mustela erminea. The sequence goes on along the minus strand of NC_045616.1, from coordinate 71,902,364 downwards.
AATGCAGGGCTCCATCCCAGGACCCCGAGATCACAACCTGAGCCGAAGACAGAGGCTGAACCCACTGAGCCACCCAGGCGCCCCAATTTCTCTGCTCTCTTAAACTTAGCTACCACTTGCCTGCTTAAGAGATGCTGAGATTTTATTTTCTGGTGGCCAATATAAAACACAGGGCAGATTGTCAGAAGATTGGGGGTTCTATAAGGCATCCACCTCCTTTGAAGTTTCTGCATGGGCTTCAAGCAACTAGACTTTTATCTTCAAATACAAAGAATAAGCCAATTCTGCAGATTCAGAACATTTAAGGGGATCCAGGAGTTCATCTTTCTCAAAGGTTCTCATGTACATCTACCCAAATACCCTCTTCCCATGGCTGACAGTCACACTCCTATCTGGGCACACTGACTTAGATCTAAAACACTTGCCAGGGTTGAGAGTTCAATCTTCTCTGAATTTCTACTACTTTTACAATTAGGTTCTCAGCCATGTCATCAGCGTGTGGATGTGGATGATAGGAGTCTCTTTCAGTGGTGCCAAGGAGGCCCACTGATCCTCATTCTTTGTTGTATATGGTTGATGAATAGATATGTTTTGTTATCTCTTAAGCATTGCTCGCACTTAGTGAGAGCAACCCAGTGTCAGTCCTTATAGTTATCTCCCCACATTGCTCAACCCACTGAACACTGAACCAGGTGACAGATCCCTTTTCAGCTCTATCCCATCCCACTGCACCATGGTGAACCATTGCTAAGTAATGTCTTAGCAATTATTCCACAGCGTCATGCTAGGGACCATCAGACTCTACCTACTATCAGTGTGATAGTATCCTCACTTAATTATCTTAAGTATCTCACTTAACTGTCTAGCTGCAGAATAATCCAGAATGAATGAGGAAACTATAGAAACCCATCCTTTGATGTCTTTGAGTGTGCAGCCCATCCTTTGAGTCTGTATCCTAAAACCATTTCCCAGAGCTCAAAGATGCTTGTCTTACTCTATTTCCCTGGAAGCAGAGCCTAAGGCAGGGATTTTTATTCAAGTGATTCTTTGGGAATACTTTGAAGAGAAGAAAGAGGGAAGGAAGATAAGACTTGCTCAAATTGCACCAGAGAAGTGATCCTACCCCAAGATTTGCCTCTCGACGACCGCATGCCAGTCAGTCATTGCTTGAGGTCTCTCCTGCCTTGTGTCAGGGATTTGGGGTGGTGGTTTAGACAGCCATCCAGGCAAGGTGGCGCCCATTTCCCTGAGGACTTTCCCTGAGGCAGGAAGGCATCTTGAGTTCTCTTGACACTGACAACATCTCACAGGTGAATGGACCAGCCTGTAAAGGGAATCTAGACAGGCACCAATAAACAGCATTTATTACAAGGCCTTTAAAAATACCTACATCAGGGGTGCCTGGGTGGCTCAGTGGGTTAAGCTTTTGCCTTTGGCTCAAGTTGTGATCCCATGGTCCTGGGATGGAGCCCCACATCAGGCTGTCTGCTCAGCAGGGAGCCTGCTTCCCCTTCTCTCTCTGCCTGCCTCTCTGCCTGCATGTGATCTCTCTCTCTGTCAAATAAATAAATAAAATCTTTTTTAAAAAATACCTACATCAGTGATTTTTAAAATTGTTCCCCTTTTGTATTGTATGCTCCTGTAAGAAGCTATTGGCAGCTGCGAATCCTCTCCCCTTAAATATATGCATGCATTCAGATACTTGCATATATTAAAAGGAGGTTGACAGATAGGTTAAGACTCAAAGAATTTATATGACTCACCCAGAATTTATGCTGCAAGTTAGAGCAGAATGAGATGACCAGACAACCAAAGTTATAAGCACCAAAACTTTTTGATGAAAAAACGTGTATAATATATAATGCACGATTGAGGTATTAAAGCCAAATAACTGACAAGTTAACCATTGCATAAATTCACAGATATGTTAAAGCCATACATGAGATCTTTGGTTTCTTGTATTTGAATATTGGTATTGTAACTTTAAAACAATCATAAAGATCTACTTAGAAGGAGGGGGTATTGTGCTAATGGAATTAGGGGAAAGGATAAACATTAAGGTATCATCGGGGCTCTAAAGTGCCTTGTTTTTACCAAAAGCACAAATCTTAATTTTTTTTTGCTTCCATCTTCATTAAGAATAGCTAAGTATGAATTAATGTTTACAAGCTCAGATATTTTAAGAATGCCCATAAAGTTTATATTCCCTGTCCTCTCATTGGGGGTGGTATAAAATACTAAGATAGAAATATTGTTATAAGACAAGAAATCTTTGGTTTTTATTTTATTATTTTTTTTTTAGACAGTGGTGGGGGTTGAAGGGAGAGAGACAATGTTAAGCAGGCCAATGTCCAGCATGAAACTCAACACAGGCCTGAATATAACAACCTCAGATCATGACCTGAGCTAAAACCAATAGTTGGATGCTTAACCAACTGAGCCACCCCAGTGCCCCAAGGAAGTTTGGGGTTTTTAAAACGTTTTAAATAGGTTTTATTCTGTGTTAAAGTATTTTTTTATTATGGAAGTTTATTGACTAGTCCTTTAAAAATGGTTTTCAGATGTCAACTTGCTACTTTGGGAGTTAATGGGTGAAGATAGAGAAAACACACATTATATTCCTAAAATATTGCTGATTTCAGTGACAAATTGAGCTCTTCAGGATCTTAACATGTCTAGTGTGATGTTCGACCTCAAAGTAAATAATTTACCTGTTTTTAATAGGTAATACAGATTTAGGAAGAGGTGATAGATTCAGTTTCAGAATGGTGATTGAGGCCCAGGAAAAATGGTTCTAGTTCTGGCATTTAAAGTTCTAAGCTCTGGAGGCGCCTGGGTGGCTCAGTGGGTTAAGCCTCTGCTTTCGGCTCGGGTCATGGTCTCAGGGTCCTGGGATCGAGCCCCACATCGGGCTCTCTGCTCATCAGGGAGCCTGCTTGCCCCTCTCTCTGCCTGCCTCTCTGCCTACTTGTAATCTCTCTCTCTCTCTCTCTGTGTCAAATAAATGAATTTGACATTGAATAAAATGAATAAAATGAATGAATTAAAATCTTTTAAAAAATATGAATGAAAATGAATGAATAAAATCTTTAAAAAAAAAGAATAAAATGAATAAAATCTTTAAAAAAATAAAATAAAGTTGTAAGATCTGGCTACCTGTAAATAACATGCATACCTAGTGGCAATATTTACAAGCATATTATACACACACACTTGACTCTTGTCTTTTGTAGCCTTACATACCTCAGGCTTACCCTGAGTTCTTTAAATTTTACCTTTGAGGATGCCCACATGTGTAATACAGTAAAGGTTCTATTCTCTGTAGCACTTTTCAGAAATGACCTCCAACGCAAGCTTGTCCTGCTGAAGGATGCTCTTGGGAGACTGACCATCTCATCATTTTGTTTTGCAGCAAATCTTTAGGAATGTTCTTGGGTTGTTCTCCCCCAATTACCTCTATCTGGTGGGTCAACAGGCCCAGAACCCTAGGAAGCAGAGGCAAGTCTTTGTATTGAAGGAATCCTTACTCTGCACCGGCGGCATCATCCATAGCTAAAGTCTCCATGGGGCACTCTCTTACTTTAAGAAGCTGTTGCTACATCTGGATGGGTTCTGTGATACCTCCTATTTTTTTTTCTAGATTGTTTCCATCTTAAGGAAATGTACATCCTCTAAAAGTGCCAATTTTATCTTTCCACCAGTCTTACTGCTTTCCTATTACAATGAACTTGCATACATAAGCGAATCATATGTGCTTAGTATTGAGCTGAATAGTAAGGAGTTAAAAAATAAAGGTACTGTTTTTTCAAAGAGCCTAGCACATGGTAATGTTTAGTGAATCAGCTCTATATATGTTATTTTATCTCCCAGCAGAGAAAAGCATTCATTTTTTTTCCAATACTAGAAAACAATTAAAAATAATTTATACTTCAAAATTATAATTTTAAACACTTAGACCCAAGGTAGAGATTTTGTAGTGGGCACTTATTTATTTCATCAGTCTGAACTTGATCATTTCTTTTATCTCCAATTCCTATCATGTTTGCTTCCTTTGGACAACATTTTCTGTTTGATTTCTTGTAATTCCCTCTCTTTGTTCACCTTGGCTCCTCCCTGGGCTCTTTCTGAATTGTAATAATAATGCAGAAATGAAAGGTTCCTGTCCTAGAACAGGCACAGCATTTGTAAGAGAATTTCTCCTGTGTGCCCCACTGCGTTAAGCAATGAGAACACCTGCAAAAAATTAACTTGAAACTAAAAAATCATTTTTCTATGTATTTGTGGCTGAAAAGTCATATTTCTAAAAGGCTGAATCCAAACTCTGACTCCATTTAGATATCAAAAGCCTAGCTCTAAAGAATTGTTTAGAATTATTTTATTTGGGAAGCAGTTTTGAAATAAATGAATAAAAATTTTATTGTTAAAAATTTTCCTACTTGACTGTAACACAACTATTCACAGAATATGGCTACATTTCTTCTAAAAAGTGGTGTATAATCCTGAGATTTCATAAATAAATAAAGATGTTGATAATATTTTATACTAAACACTGATTAACTGACTTAAGCCAATTTGATCAATCCTAATTATTAGATACTTTTGGTAAATAGCAATAGTCTGGTTCAACAGACGTAAGTAAGGACTCTTCTCCTCCCCCAAAAGTCTTGCTACCAGATGGAGTATTTCAATGAAAACAAGTCTCAAGCCAAAATTTCTCCAGCTATAAATCCTAGAGGAAAAAAGTGGGCCAAAAGGAAAAAAAGTGACAGTGGAATAATATCCAGCCTTATAAAGGAAGGAAATTATGACATATGTTATAACATGGATAAAGCTTGAGGACATTATGTTAAGTGAAATTAGCCAGTCAAAAAGATAGAAATACTGTATTATTCCACGTACACGAGGTACTCAGAGTAGTTGAAATTATAGAGATAAAAAGTTGAATGGTGATTGCAAGGGACTGGGTGGGAAAAGGAATAATAGGGAGTTATTTAATGGGTACAGAGTTTAAGTTTGAAAAAAAACCAGAAAGTTCTGGAAGTGGATGGTGACGATGGTTGCACTCTCTTATGAGTGTATTTAATATCATTGAACTGTCCACTTAAAAATCATTCCAGTGGCAAATTTTGTTATGCGTATTTTACCACAACACACACACACACACACACACACACACACACACGGGGACAAAAAAATGACTAACCTATTGTGTAAACTCAATGACATCGATGTCTTCTGTCCTTTAAAAAGACTTTGTGCTTGTCTTCTGTCCTTGTCTTTCTGTCCTTTAAAGGACAGAAGAGGGTGCCTGGGTGGCTGAGAGTGGGTTAAACTTCTGGCTTCTGCTCAGGTCATGATCTCAGGGTCCTGGAATCAAGCCCCTCATAGGCCTCTCTGCTCAGCAGGAAGCCTGCTTCTCCCTCTCACACTCCTTCTGCTTCTGTTGCCTCTCTTGTTGTGTCTCTCCATCAGATAAAAATCTTAAAAATAACAATAATAACAATAATAAAGGACAGAAGAAAGATTCACCAAGGCAGAGGCAGTAATGTTCTAGTTATAGGAGTCTGTCAACTTTCCGGTAAGATCAGATAAGAGACACTTCCAGAAGTACCTATACACATGACCCAGTGTCTTCCATAGGCTTAGGGTTAGGGTACTCTCAACAGCATAGTCTCCTGGGATTAGAAGATTTTTATAAGCTATTTATGCAAGCCTGGAGGTAACTGTGAAGTGTTTTGTTTTGTTTTGTTTTGTTTTGTTTTTGCCAATCTGTACACTTTAAACCTCACTGACAACATGAATAAAGAATCATTTCTAACATCCATATACTAATTTTCAAAATTTCTGGTGTGGATCACTGATAAAGCTAGTCATTCTGATGGAGCTTCCACACATCTCAGGAAAGTGGATTCCTTCTTAATTTTCTCAGTCATTAGCCAGTTGTGGTAGAGTATAGATTCAAACTAGTAGGCATATTTATCACACTATTTCTCTACTTGAAGATCAATTGCCTTACTAGTTACTGGATTGCCCGTCATTAACTTTTTTCAAATAAAACATAGGTTGTTATAATGCAGTTCTTTCTGGGTATAAATTGTCTACATTTCTTATAACCTCTCCAAATAATTCATCCCCTCCACCCCTCCTAATTTCCCAGATTTCTTACTTTCCCCTCCAGTCTAATGTTAGAGTGTTTTTTAGTGAATACCCTCTATAGTAATTCCAGTTTTACATTCCTCCCAAAAGTACTCTTTACCCTGGGGTGGCTTTGAGACACAGAAAAAGAGCCTGATTTTCCTTCTGTGTGGGAGGAATGAGAAAATGTCATAAATATCTCACGGTTTTTTTTTTTTTTTTTAAATACTCCGTATGATTCACCATCTCCCACTGCCCTCAGAGACTGGGCCCTAGTACCTGGAAGGTCCTTTGTTGGTGAGCTCTGGGAGGTGTGAAAAGTTAGAGTTAGAAACTAGGAAAACACTAAATAGCTCTATAGAAGAAACATTGAGAAGCAGAGATAGAAATTCCTGAGGAAGGAAGGTCTAGGAGCACAGAAACCAGGGGGTCTCAGCTGAGACCTGTGAGATGGGAGTGTCTAAAGAGGAGTCTAGTGATGGTGTGGCCAGAAGCAGAGACTTGGGAAGGGACAGCAGAATCAGATTTTGAGGGGCACCTGGGTGACTCAGTGGGTTAAAGCCTGCCTTTGGCTCAGATCATGATCCCAGGGTCTTGGGATCGAGCCCCGAAAGGTCCACATCAGGCTCTCTGCTCAGTGGCGGGCCTGCTTCCTCCTCTCTCTGCCTGTCTCTCTGCCTACTTGTGATCTCTGTCTGTCAAATAAATACATAGGATCTTTTAAAAAAAAATCAGATTTTTGAAAGAGATATGCTGGGGTGGGGGTTAGCATGATCTTGCCGGGATCCGCAAAGCTGCAAAGTTTGCAGTATGCTTGGTGAGCTTTGCCTTGTAGAAACAGAAAAGAGCTGACTGAGAAGAAGACAGACAGTTGACCTCTGAGTTATGTAGAGATGTGTAAGATGCCTTAGAATTCAGCTCTGTGTATGAAAGATTGGGATTTGGAACATCATCTAGGACAGTGGAAAACATGGAGCCATGCTCTACATATAACCAGGGATATTACAGCTGGCTGTTCCTGATAACTTTATACTAAGTACCAGAATAGACACACAATGAATCAGTAAAAGGAATAGCCTAGATTTACCAAAAAGCAATAAACACACATGGTTGCTATGTAATGTTCTTCCCTTAGTCATTTTTCAAGTAAACACTTAAAGCTTTGGTACCTTAAAAATTTATTCTTTTTTTTCTCTACTTTTTTAGCTACCCATTTCTATCTTTCGAGGCTATCATGCCAAAAGTACACAGCAGAAATAGGAAAGACACATATACCAAGAAGAAAGAAAAGAAGAAGGCACAGGGCCGGCCAGAAATGTAAAATATATGCTAATAACCCAGAGAACACACACGGCTTGGAGAATGCTGTTTCGAATCACAGTCAGTATCCACTTGGGATTTAAGGTTTCCAAACTGAGGTCTTGATAAGGATTTACACTGTCTGGTTTAATAGTCACCAAACTGGAAGAGTACGTGGAAAGTACATTACCAAATTTCAGAGGACTCAGAAATAAAAACAGCTAGAAATAGAATCAGGATTTTTGGAATTTTGTTAACTATGTATCGGAAAACCAGTATGATGATGACAAGCTATATAGTTGGCTGGTTGTATGGAGACCTGTCTTTGGAGCCCCAGATCTACATTCCCATCTGCCTGCTTGACTTTTCTTCTTGGATATCTTTATGGACAATGTTAGATTTCCTATATCCAAATCCACCACCTTTCTTTCTAAAGCATGGGTCTCTTAAAGTAGTCTACTTTTAATCTGAATGCTACTACTATCTAGCCAATTATGCAAACCAGAAATAGAGTGCAGTCGTCATAGGCACCAACTTTCTCTTTTGTGACAATTTCACCTCAAGATCTCTCAGAGAGGAAGGGTACTCCATTCCTTCCATAATCCCAACATTTCTCCTCCAGGTTACTAAAGTAGCCCCTAATTGGTATTCTTGAGTCTATTCTTAACTCCTTCTGATTCATTCTGCATGCTGTTACCAGACAGGTATTTTCAAAACACTTACTTGACGCGTTCACACAGCTGCTAGAACTCTTCAGTGGCTACTCACTACTTTGGAAATAACAAAATATTTACCATAGCTCATGAGGCCCTGCATGATCTAGCCATTTTTTATTTTGTTAGCCTCATTTTTCCTTATACATTTATTCTCTGGATCTGTGTCAGACCTAAGGGCTTCTTTCCAGTTTCTCGAACTGACAATTCATGTTCATCTCTAGAGCCTTTACAGACTCTTTCTTTCTTCTAGAATGTTTTTAATTTCCCATTTCACCAAATTGCCCACTTTCTTTTTTCACTTTTATCTCAATCATCATTTTTCTCAGATTTTCCTCAACATCCATACTGCAGTCGAATTCTTTAGGTATCGTCTCTCATACTACATTGTACCTTCCTTACACGGCACTTAGGATTTTAATTTTACTTTTATTTGTGTGATTATTTGTTGCCTACCCTAGGCTAAAACTTCCAGAGGAGTAGAAACCACTCTTATGTTATTGACCACTGGATTCCCAGTAAGTAGCATGACATTTGACATAGCGGGTGCCTGTTAAAGATAAGTTTAATGAAAAAAAAAAAAGGACAAAAATTGATACACATGTATAATCCTGTATTGGTTCTAAAATCTTAAAAGAAAAAAAATTAAATAAAATCTTAAAAGAATCAGATTAGAGTTATAACAAAGTTATTAACACAGAGTATGGCTACAACCTTTGACTACACCAATGGGCATATAATGCAGTGGTCAAGGGAGATGAAATGTCTTCTATACTCTGCACTCCCAGACTATGTGTGTAGCAACATGGCTTTGTACCAGCCGCTCCTGGAGTGTGTGTGTCCTCAGGTGTGCACTGGCTTACCTCTTCCACATCTACTCTGATAGCACTGTATCAGTCAGGGTCCCAACAGGAAGCAGCATCCTTGGAAACAGAGTACTTCAAGGGAGGTTTATAACATGGAACCCCACCCCTACTCTCAGAACGTCTTATTTGCCTTCCCTGCTTTGCTTTCCTCCATAGCATATTTTACTTTCTGACATGCCAGTGGGTTTTACTTATTTGTTAACGCTCCTTATGCGAATGTAAGCTCAACAGGGGAAAGATTTTTATCTGTTCTGTTCACTGCTGTATCTTCCCACTCTACATACACACAAGAGAGATTCTTAATAAAAATCTCTTGAGCGAATGTAGGCTCTAAATCTGGGTTCTACATTTTTTAAGAAGGGTATCAAATATTAGAGGAGAGCTCTAGGGCACTGATATGTAAGGCCTGTGTGTACCATAAATAGCGGAAGGCCTGATCACGCTTAGCCTGAAAATGAAACGGCAGTGGATTGCCCGCAGATCTTTAAAGGTTAACCTTATGAAACAGGTATTCTATTACTTTGTTCCACCAGAGGACAGAATTAAGGGTAGTGAACCAAATGTCATGAGGAAGATTTCAGGATGATATGGTAAAGAAAATTTGATTAATTAGAGCTGTCTACTAACAAGACAAAGAAAATTTTGCTTTGTTCACAAGTAAATTGCTCATCACCGGAAGAGCCCTAACAGAACTGAATAGCTTTCTTCCAGGATATTATGGAAGCAGTTGCTGAGTTGCATGGAAGGCTTAACTAAATCTCCCACTGCAGTGCACCAAATATGCATTTTGTTTGAATCATATTTGAATCCTATGTGGCCAAAGTCAAGGCCAAAACTGAAAATCATCTGTGTAGAATGAATTCTTGAGTGTCGGAATAAAGCTGAAAATTTATTTTAAAGGGTGCTGCAATGTTGGCATAAATTATATTAATAATTTTAAAAGTCTGGTGTTATAAAACAATCATTAATCATTGCTTAGCGCCGCAGTGGTGAGGAGCTCATTACAGTAGACGTTGGTGATCCTCCTTGCTTATCTTTACTCCAGATTGGTAGATGTGCAAGGTACGTTTCAGCTAGCTCTGTCAGTACGAGGTACTGCCATCATGCCCTCAGTCTTGCCTTCCTCTCTGATCTTAACCGACCAAGGTTATTCGTTCTTAAGTTTCCCAACCTATGCCCTGTTCATGATCTAGACCCAAAGATTCTCAGAAGCCTCACTCCCTGACAAAACAAAATGCTTCCTGAGGGCATGCATATTAACTTTCTTTGCTTTCTTTCTTTCACGGACTCATTGCTTCACGAAATCAGTTCAGAGAATTTTTTTTTTCATTCAACTTTGGATATAGTAACACCACAAAATAGTAACGTAGTTGGTGTTCAAAATAAAGATGATGTCTGTGTTACACAAATGACCCTCAAATCAGCATTTGGCTTTTTGGCCCTGGAAGACGAAGGCTGAAGCTACGTAGGCCAAGGAGTCTGTGCCGGAGCTAACGCCCTCTCGCTGTACATGGATAAACCCTGCAGAAGTAGAATCCGCCTCATGACCCCGACTGGAGAAGACAGGACTAAACTATCCCCAGTATTCAGAGCGCCTTCAGGCATCACAGTGGCATTCATTCCGTTCCTGTGAAATATCTAATTAAATGGCCCAATTTCGGGGTGCCTGGGTGGCTCAGTGGGTTAAGCCGCTGCCTTTGGCTCAGGTCATGATCTCAGGGTCCTGGGATCGAGTCCCGCGTCGGGCTCTCTGCTCAGCGGAGAGCCTGCTTCCCTCTCTCTCTCTCTGCCTGCCTCTCCATCTACTTGTGATTTCTCTCTGTCAGATGAATAAATAAAATCTTTAAAAAAAATTTTTTTTAAAATGGCCCAATTTCATGAAGGTGCTGTGTCTAGAACTTTGCCCTCTAGGTAATACTCTTACAGCAAGCCTTTAACCATAACCTTTCCTTTTCCCTTTCTTTTCTTTTCCTTTCTTCCCTTTTTTTCTTTTCCCTTCACCTTCCCTTTCCTTCCTTCCTTTATTTCTTTGTTTGTTTATTTATTTCAAGAATTACTGAAATGGGCATCTTCACTTACTGGATAGCTAACAGTAAAGTCTGCAAATGAAGCTATAAGACTGTAACTTTGTGACTGCTCCATTCAAGGACAGTAGTAGCATTCACTTTGGACATATATAGTTTATGGGACAGAGAGGTATATGAAATGATATATACCAATATAAATGATGCTATTTTGGTAAATTTGTGAATTTCATGTCTTCAGGGCCCAAGACCGTAAACTTAAAATTTAGGACACACTGCAAGTTGAGCCTTTTGCAGGGAAGGCAAGAGTAGGCAGTCTGATAGATTCAGACTCACTGCTGCTAGAGTGAGCTAGAATAAAAACTGTCATAATATTTAAGTGGTTATATTTGCTTGAATTATTTTGGCAAGGCAGCACATGTAAATCACATTTTTTTGCATTTTCTTTTCTCTCCCTCTTTCTTACTCTCTGATGAAAAACAACTGCTTCCGTAAGCCAATTTCATTTAAATTTTAAAACCAGGGGTTTCACCAGGGTGGCTCAAAGGATGAGCTTCCCACGCTAGACTTTAGCTCAGGTCATGATCTCAGCATGGGATGGAGCCCCACATTAGGTTCTGTGCTGAGTGAGGAGTCTGCTGGAGAGTCTCTCCCCGTCCTTATGCCGCTCTGCTCATGTGTGTGCTCTCTCTCTTTCTCTCTCTCCTCCCCACCCTCCCTAAAATAGATGAATAAATCTTTAAAAATGATTAAATTCTAAAACTGAACAAATAACATTTGGAATGGGTCCCTTAACATTTGAAGGTGGAAAGGATATGTAACCTCTTTGAAACTAGTAATAGTCTCTGTTTCAATAAATGAATTGGTTGTATTGATTCTGATAAACAAATTGATTGAACAACTACTTTAAATTATTACCTGAGAAAATACAACTCAGGTGAGGGGCAGAAGACTGTATAATAATTTGTATAATTTGTATTATATTTTTTATTATTTTATTATATTATATAATAATTTGTATAATAATTTGGAAGGAAGTACTTAAATGAAAAGTTAGTCTTAAAATGTGTATCCTTTATGAGTAGGCTAGAAATTAATGTTGTCTATCTAATTTTGGATTAATCAAGTACGTATCTAAATTGTAAAATATTTCTAATAAAAAATGACCTATTTAAATGATTTTGTTGTTTATAAGACATTGTCACATAATGTTCATATCTGATAATCAGAACAGGACTGATTCTGATCAGGTTCTGATAATCAGAACAGAATAGGACTAAGACATACCATTTAAGATCAAACTGGGGGCACCTGTGTGGCTCAGTGGGTTAAAGCCTCTGCCTCCGGCTCAGGTCATGGTCCCAGGGTCCTGGGATTGAGCCCCACATTGGGCTCTCTGCTCAGCAGGGAGCCTGCTTCCTCCTCTCTCTCTCTGCCGGCCTCTCTGCCTACTTGTGATCTCTGTCTGTCAAATAAATAAATAAAATCTTAAAAAAAAAATCAATCTTAAGTAAGTAGGTGACTTGCGCAAGATTATGTAGCTAATAAATCATAAATCTCAAGTCTTCTTTGATATTTTCATAATATCATGCTTTTCTTTGAAAGAAGATTTTTCCTATTAGTGTTTTAAAGATTAGGGAATGAACATAACCTGGTTAAAAAAAAATTCTGTCCTGATTTTAGTAATGCTAATTTATTTAATCTATATTTATGATAAATATGTTAAGTATTTTAATTAGTATATATAACTATAGTATATATAATTATAATTTAATATAGTAACTAAATAAGCCTCTGATTTAGTGTCCCTAGAGTGTTTTGGATGGAGTCACATTTCATTCCAACAGTAATAAAATACAAATTTGTATGTATTGATTACTTGTAAATACAAAATCAGATTTATTCAGCTTTTTCAGATTCCAGTTGATTTGAGTTCAAATTGCAGTATGTTTAGTCTTCTACATCATGAAGAAAGAGTGTCCAAGGGAAAAATACACAACTACTTTTTCCTGAAGGCTTTTCCCATCTCCATTCCTGTTACATACCCATCTCTAGGAGCATTGCTTTGCTCTATAGCTTCAGCATTAGTTGTGTAATATTCCTACTGCAGGAACATAGAGATTACTTTGTCAGTGTTTTTCTGGCCTTGTTGCATCCCTGCCCAATTTGGGACCCACAGATTCACAGATTCACAGATTCACAGATTCACAGATTCACAGCACTTCTTTTATGAAACATTCATTCCTTTGATCCTTGTCCTTTGAGCATGCTAACTTTCCCAAGTCTGGGCCTCATGTAAATCATATCATTAGACTGCTTTTATTTTTCTTCCTGAGATGATGAACATTTTGAAGAAAGTCTCCAAACTTACATACAGATTTCTACCATCATTCAAGCTTCAGCCTGGCTCTCTTTATCTGATGTTCAGTAATCTTTTATTCTGTGCTCATTTAACCATACAGTCACCCCTTAAAATAGACATTTTATTTTTGCCTGCCTAAATATCCATCTCCATATTCTGATAATAATACCCATCATTCTTTTTGGAAATTATACCTCTTCCACTTTCAACCTTTATGGCCTGAGTAAGGAGACTCATGCCTTCCAACACCCACATCTCAATACACTCACACATGAGTCTTATGGGTGAGTAAATGACACTCACTTGGCCAACCTGGTAGTTACCTCCTTCTTTTCATAGTGATTGATGAGAGTGGGCATGCAGTCAAAGTCTGTATACTAAGCCTCAGTTCTAGAACTTTGCTGCGACTAGTGGGAAAGAGGTATTCTTTTTCCACTGCAACCGCTAAACAGCTTGAATTTCAGCATGGAGTTACTGGAGGCCAAATTTGCCACTGCATAGGCTGATCCTGCCTAAAAATAAAGCCAACACGGAAAAATAATGCCAAAAGATTGAGATATCCTGCTGATGGCAACATCTGAGCACTTAGATCTGAATACGCATAAAACTATCATAGACTTATTCCTGTGAATATTGTCCTTGGGTCAACTCGAATTGGATTTGCGTCATTTCACTGAAATGAGACCCAACTAAAGTATTATTCTACACAAACTGTTTTCTTAAAGCTTGTCAATAATACTAGCAATTAACAACTGGTATTTTCTAAGTCCTTACTCTATGTGAGATGCCATTTTAAGCACTTTATGTAGATAAAATCATTGAAACTTCATAATAACTCTACATTATTTCCTATTTTTGAATGAAGAAACTAAGGCAAAGAGAGATACGGAAACTTGTCCTAAGGTTTTATGATTTTAAGTGGGATTCAAGCCAGGGACCTCTGGTTCCAGAGCCCAACACCTGAGCTATCCTGTACTGCCTTGTGAGTCATCAAACCCTTTCCTCTTCCTCCTTCACCTCTTTGCCATGTCCGACACGATCTACTTGTTCTTTACACTTCCATGGAAAGCCTTTGCTTTCTACAACATGATTTTCTTACAGTTCTTTCCAGTCTTTCCAACAGGAACTTTTTAAGCTCTTTTTCTGCTATGGTCCTAAACCTAGAATTTTCCTAACGACTCTCTGTCTTACCATGGTGGTCTCACAACTTCCAAGATTGCCTCTGCAAATGATGCCATTAACTCAAGTTTTTCTTTCTAACTGCCTGCTGTCTCCAATCACCTAAAAGCCCCTGCTCTAATCTCAAATGACAGGAGTTGTAGCACACAGTTTTGGGTCTCTAGGCATAAGTTATAATTCCCTTGTTATTGATCTTAATTTTGAATGGTAATTGTAACTGAAGCCAGAAGTTAGAAACCTCAGCTCTTAGGTAGTGCGAAGACTACTGACATAGGGACTTTGAGATGACTTCATATTCTGCTAGCCAGTATATCTGGTAGGGTGCCATATACTATCAGTAAATATTGAGATACCAATTACCTAGCAGTTAACTTAGTATTTATTTGGTACCTTATAACCATGAAGTGGAGCTTTTATCTGTCTGTACAAAAAAAAAAAATTAAAGCTCTTCTGCAAAGTATTGAAAATCATAGTCTTCATTGGTAACTTTGAGACTATGAATATTTGTTAGAAAATTCGTTAGAATATTTTTTTACTTACAGGTTGTAAACTGGCAGGGGAGGGTGGTTTCAGTTTACCAGACCTGTATACCTTAACCCCTTTAACCTTGATTGTACACTGGACTCAACTGGGTGCCCACCCCACGGAATTCTGATTCAGTCATACCAGGGTGACAGTGGGCACGGGTATCCTCACCAGCCCTTTAGGAGCTACCAATGTACTGTCAGTGTTGAGGACCATTGTTTTCAGGGCTCACTTTTTAGGTCACTATGGATAACCAGTTGAATTTGAACTTACAACGAAAGATTTTTTTAGTATAAGTATTTTTATACTAAAAATTTGTCCAAAACTTGATTTTAACTGGGTATCCTGTTTTTATTTGCCAGATTTTTCAACCCTGTCATTTCTCTGACTATATTCTATGGCTTCATAGTAAATAAGAGACTAGATTACATGCCTTATTCAGAAAATGCTAAGACTTTTTGTCTTGTCTTTCTTCTGCCAGCCCTGTTGGTAATAAACTTTGTACTTCTAAAAATTTATTTCTTAAAAAACAAAACAAAACAAAAAACTGTGAATCTAGCCAGGCTTCTGGTTCTATGAGCTTCCCACATTCTTCCTTGTGTTTTTTGTATGCTTTCCTCTAGCACTGGGAGATTCTATCAAGTTTCAGGCCTTAAATCTCTCTCATATTCCCTTATGTCTCATCTTCCTGATTCCAGCTGGAGGTTTTCTGCTTCTAAAGAATCATGTGATTACATTGGGCCTACCTGGATAATCTAGGATAGTCTTTGTATTTTGAGTTCCTAACTCTAATGACATCTGCAAAGTCCTTTTTGCTATGTAATGTAATATATTTGCAGGTTCCAGAGATTAGGATGTGAACATCTTTTTCAGAGCCACTGTGCCTACCGTAGTTGACTTGGGTATAAATTTCACTTCCCTCTTCTGGCAAACCATTTGTTATAATGGAGCACATTCTCCGATTGTTTTCTGAGAAAGGATGCATGAAAAAAAATACTTAAAATTTTGCATATCTGAAATACCTGCTTTTAACCTCATGTTATTTTTTAGATTAGAAATAATTTTCCCTCAGAATTTGTTTTTATCAAAAAGTCCAATATCATTTTAATTTCTGAAGGTTCATAAATGATCTATGTTTTCCTTTCTTGGAATCTATTAAAATCTTTTCTCTGACCATTATATGCTTTGAAATTTCACAATAATACACCTTGGTATAGATCATTTCTATCCATTGAGCTGAAAGCTTGTGTCCTAATGCCCTTCGGTTCCAAGGGCAATTGTCTTGGTTTTCCTCAATAATTCTTTGCCTTCTATTTGCTGTATTTACTGTTTGGTATTTAACTGTTCCAGCCTAATTGTCCTAGCTAAATCCTGCAGTACAAAGTTGAAAAGAAGTAGGAAGAGAGGACATTCTTGTCTTATTCTTGATCATAGGGTATACTATTCATTTTTGCCCCCATTAGGTATGATCTTAGCTTTGGGTTTTTTATAGATGCCTTTTATCATGTTGAGAAGGTTCCCTTTTAGTTGAATGTTTTTATCATGAAAATGTGTTAGATTTTATCAAGTGCTTTTTCTTCATTTATTGAGATGATCCTGTGGCCTTTGCCTTTTCTTTTTTTTAATTAATTATTTTAATTAACATAGAATGTATTATTTGCTTCAGGGGTACAGGTCTGTGAATCATCAGGCTTACACACTTCACAGCACTCACCATAGCACATACCCTCCCCAATGTCCATTTGCCTTTTCTTCTAAGAGTATTACTTCAATAAACCAACTTGCATTCCTCAGGGAAGTCCTTCTTGGTCATGTTATAAAATGTTTTGTTTATGTTGGATTTAGGTTGCCAGGTTTTTATTGTGGAGTTTTGTATTAATATTTGTAAGGTATATTGGTCTGTAGTTTCCTGTACTTTTTGTCTTTGGTTTTGTTATTGATTGCCTTAGATTCTCTGGTGGGAAATCATTACATGCAACCCCAGTCTTGCACAGGAGTCCAAATAAGCCACTTCAGGCAAATGGAAATTTCTATCTAGCAGAAATGCCGATACAGTCTTCAGAAGCTCCCTCCTTAGAGCTTCCTCCCCTTCCTCAAACCAACTAATAAAACTTGCTTTTTATGTTTATAGTCTCTGGATCATCTGTCTTCATTATTTTGATATGCTGTTGACAAGGCAAGATTTACTCCAAGAGGACCCTCTCCCCCCTCCCCAACACTCCCCGAATAAGCACTTTTGATTTACTTCTGGTCATCAACTCACAAAGGAACCGTAATTCGTCAAGAATGAAGTCAAGAACACTTTAGTAATGAATCCCAGCTGAACAAAGGTGGAAATTCAGGCACAAGAAGCAACAGACCCAGCAGGTGGGCTCGGAACTCAGACCTCCGGTTGCGACTGGGTGAGGCCGAGGTTGCAGGAGGCCCGGGAAACTTCGGTGGCTCTGGCAAGGGACGGCAAGAGAGAACAACTTGGTCCGGGTCTCGCCGAGCCCGGCACTGCTGGCGCCGCTCGTTCGGGTAGGCAGTGGGTCAGGGCGGGGCGTCGCCCACACTCAGCCGGGGCGGAACCCACCGAGGTGAGTGAGCTGGGCGCTGTGTAGCGCGGAGCGCCGGGGCGCCGAGACCCAGGCGAGCCGGAGCGCTTTCCGCGGGGTTTGGCTCCTGTCGCTTCCCGTCTCGCAGAACCGGCATCGCGGCCGCTAGAGCCGCGGCGCTGCGAGTCCTCCGAGCCGGGCTGCGGGGCGTGGGGCGCGGGGCGCGCCAGGAGGGGGCGCGGAGCCCACGGCTCCCGGACACAGACGCAGGTAAGGTCTGGCGGCTCAGAGCCCGGCGGGGCGCGCCTCCCCGACGGTGTCTGGCCTCCGCCGGCCCTGACCGGCTGTGGTGGCTCTGCCGGACTCCAGTCGCGGGGAGCCAGGACTGCTGGAGGGCTGGGCTGGCCTGGGCTGGGCTGGGCTGGGCTGGGGCTCGGCTGGGGCTGGCCTGGCTGCCTCTCGCCCCGGCCTCAGGTGACGCGGCCCCCGCGGTTTAACTTAAGCCCTTGAGGCTGTCTGCGGAGCCTTCCGGGCGCGACCCTGGACCGGGTGGAATTACACCGGGTCTGGAGATGCGAGCCAGGGCCGTGAAGATCGGGGCCACGCTTGGGGGCAGGGGGAGCAGGGTTCCGGCGGAGGGCAGGGAGCGGATGGTGGGCGACTGGGTCGATTGTCGGATGCCCTCCGGGTCGGAGCTGGGGAACTGAGTCCTGTTTCATCTGAGAGCTTCTGGGAGGAGTCGGCACACACCCCCCTTCTGTGGCCCGCTGCCTCCGCTCAGAGCCACTTTCTTTTGTCTGGTCCATTTTGGTGTTGGCCTTTTAGCTGCTTTTGTTGCAGTCGTGGATCCAGAGTGTACAGACTTGGCTAGGCTGAGGTTATAAGGACGCTTTGTGCAGCGGGGCGGAGATGAGGAGAGGATTGGGGGCGGGGGCTGTTATTCTTACTGCCCTATTTAGCACTAATGTGTATGTATTACCCCGTGTTCTTTTCCAGATAGTACTCAATACTTTAGTAGCATCTGATCGTTTCAGGTGCATCCAAGAGAGCATTCATTAGTTAACTTCAAAGGAGCGTTGTATGGACAGGTACCTATTAAATTACCCCATTTTATAGACCAGACAGCTGAGGCACCCACGCCGAAACATGATTTTATCAGAACTAAGCAGCCAGCCGTTGTGGGAGGTGTGATTAGAACTTGTCTGGCTGAGAGTTATTCTTGGTCCAGTCACTTAACCCCGCACAAAATGTAGGGCTCAGGATGCCCATTGGATACTCTTTATGTTTTGTAAGTCCTTAATTACTAAGACCTCTCATTAAAAATGGAGTTGAGTTTTTTTCAGACTCTGGGAATATTACCCCTAAAAAGTGTTGCTTAAAAGACTGGAATCATTTTGTTGGGGAGATCTAAGTTCAGCTGCCTGTTGCTGGAAAGACCAATATCCAAGAGAGGAGGGTTTTGTTTGTTTGTTTAGTTTTTGTTTGCTTACTTTGTTTGTTGTTGTTTTTTATGTGTGTGTGTGTTTCAAGTTATGTTCAGTTAGCCACTGTATCGCACATAATTAATTTTTGGTATAGTGCTTGGTGATTCATTATTTAAGTATAACACCCAGTCTTATCAAAGGCAGGTGCCCTCCTCAATACCCATCACCCTGTTCACCCCCATCCCTCCTCTCCTCAAGAGATGAGTTTTGGTTGGAGAGGAATATGAGCTTTATTCAGAAGACCAGCCCTCTGGGGGAGAAGGTAGACTTTTGTCCAAAGGCCTTCCTAGGTTTCTGTGTGGCCCAGAGGTTTTTAAAGGGGTTTAATCAGTTAAGGGAGTATAGTACTCTATAACATTTATTGATTACATGTAGACTTGGTGATACCAGCTACCGAGTTATCTTGGTACTTGGAGGCTGTGCAAGATCTGGTTCCTTGGTACCCAGGGGTGGTTGTACAAGAGTACTCTGTTCTTTATGCAGTGGAGGGCAAGATTTACAGATGGACAAAGGGAGATCAGTGGAGTCATTCGTGTGGCCTTAAAACGAAAAAGAAAAAAATTGGCTGAAAGATTGCTGGGCTAATCAGAAAGTTGAGGTGGCTTTAAGCATACTTGTGGGCCTCTGTGCCCTGGGAGGGTTCTAGTCTCTTAGTCCAAGGCCAGTGGTCTGCAGATCTCAAAGAAAACAAATTAGTTTTATTACAGATCCAGGGCCTTAAATCAGCAAACAAGGAGTGTGTTAACTTGAAGCAAGTTAGCCCTTAAGACCAGCTGGAGCGCTGTTACAGTTTCAGTTGTTGAATAGGATCAGGGAGTAACAGTGAGGACTAAATTTGTCTTTGGCCTATCAGATCTTTAATATCCTATTTAAATATGGTGCTGCTGGGAGCCCTAAATATTTATTTAATGAATAAATAGAACGGAAGAAGTGGGCACATAGGTGTTCTAGAATATTGAGCAGCAGGTTTTCTTTTCTCAAACAGAAGAATTAAAAGTTTAGGAGAATAACCATTTCAATAATTTCAGTGAAATTTGACTTGTAATCATGCATTTTTGTTGTTTTTTAACTCTCCACAACCAGCAGCTGTTCACCAGTTTCCCTAGGGTTTGCTCTTACATGAGTTTGCTGATAGATCTTTTACTGCCCGTTTTTCTTCCTCTCTTTGATTTGTATTTTTGGTTTTTCAAAATGAAGTTATTTTTCTTTCTAAAATCAAGTAGCATTCTTTTTTTTGATAAAGTAGACTCCAGCAGAATGCTTATGAGTGTATTTTAAGGTAGACGCCAGCCTCTTTAATAAGTAGCTGTCATACATGAAGCAAGAATTCTTTCAGGCAAGTGTGCAATGAATTAATAATCATTTTAATAGATCTCTGTAATATTTTATGACACATCTACCTCATTTAATGCCTTTCTATCCAGCAGCATAAAGCTAAAACATTTCATTTACATTTTGCTAACTACATAGCACAAATGTTAGGGCACAGTATGCCTAGACTCATTTATCGACTCGTGAAATAAACAAGATTCTTTCCTTATTCAGCCTTCATTCAGCTACCTGGGGGGGGAAAAAGAAATGATAATCTGGCCTTTCTCTCATAAGGGATATTTAGAGAATTAATGAAGTAAATATGGTTAACTACATGGAAAAAAAGATGCCCTGTGACTTCAAAGTGTGACTGTGGAGTCATGAAACTCTGCCCCTCCCTGCAAACATGCTGTTAATAAGTTTTTGAAAGAGAGTGGTCATTCTAAGTAGTCACTTTAGGAAGCTAAACACTTGTAAAAGTATTGCTGCGAGTCACAATTATTTCAAATCTTTTGCAATTTCTAGTCCATTTATAAGTAAAAGAAACATACTTCAAGGATCACTTTTATAAGGACTGGTTTGTGTTTGTACTTTTTCAATTAAAAAAAAGTAACTCATTTTGAACCCATATTTTATTTGAAAAACTTGATAAAATGATTTCTGCATAATTGTGAAACTCATTTGTATATTCAAGATTTTACCACTATTAAGGATGTTTAAAAGATTATTTGAAAGGCTATGAAAGCTATTTGAAAAGGGTAACTTAGTAATAGTTTTAAATAATGGCAACATTGTGAGAATAACTGCATCCTTCCCAGAGGGAACATTCTGAAGGGGGCAATGCCTACTTGAAGGCTAAAGTTCTATGTCTGTGTGTATTTTCGTACATAGAAATATTTATTTCTATGTGTACATTTGCATGTTTGTTAAGTATTTTGAAACTAATAATTTGTTTCATACCCTGACAATTGATTGTAGTCCACAGTAAAATGGGGACACAAAAATACCCACATTAAAATGTGTTTGGGAGCATCTTCATGGCTCAGTTGGTTAAGCATCCAATTCTTCATTTTGGCTCAGGTCATGATCTCAGGGATCATGAGATGGAGCTCCATGTTAGGCCTCATAATGGGCTGTGTGAGTACAGAGTCGGCTTAAAATTGTCTCTGCCCCTCCCTCAGCACACAAGCATGGGCACCATCTCTCTCCCTTTCTCTCTCAAATAAATCTTCAAAAAATATCTTTTTCACCCTAGTATATGATAAAGTATATTAAAATAGAATCATATTGATGAAATCTAAGTATTCTTGGTACTGTAAACATTAATTGTTTAACAAGGTGTTTTATTGCTTCCTTAGATTTTGAAAAAAAAATGTAAGGAAATGGCTTGAGTGGCAAATCTTTTAGAAAAGTGGAAAAGCTAAGAAAATCCATTGCATTTTTTTTAATCCTGATAAATTTCTCTGTAGCAAGCAGAAATATTGAAGAAGGTTATATTAATAATAGAACTGGTCTCAAATTCTATAATCTCTTTATCTGACTAATTCACTGATGGTGTGATAGCTGGAAGACTTTAGAAACAACCAGTACATCATTAGCACACATTTTTAAAGCAGCTTCAAAGCATCCTTCATAAAATGGCTGAGATAAGCATGAGAGGTATTCTGGTTGAGAATTGCTTGTCCTATTTAGAAGCCTATTAAAAAAATTCATCCAAGGGGCTAGAATTGAAGTATGGGCACCAAAGTAGACAGCTTTTAATGAATACTGTAGACAGTTGGGCCAATGGTACAATGAGTAGATTGAGGACTGTTTAAAGTTTACTTAATAGAGATAGAAATTAAAACTGAGGTGTATTTTTCTGGCCATACTCTCTTTTAATTTTTGGTTTTATGGCAAAACCCATTTTTTTTCTCAGACTACTGGTCTTTAGGATAATATATAAATTGTATAATAAATATTTACATGGCTACACCTATCTGACTTAAAACCAGCTAAGGCTGTATAGCTTTAAATAAAGCTTTCTCTCTTTTAGTCAGGCATTATACTGTTTGCTCACCAAACAACCATATCCGTTCCCAATTTAGTGTTTTGGCTTATTTTAGTTTTCTTGCTCAAAGTATCCATTTCTCTCCACTCTACTTGACTAACATTCTCTAAATCCTCTCTATTCTTTAAGACCCCACTGTAATACCACTGTTTTCCACAAAGCTTTCCCTGACTTCCTAGTTCTTGTTTATAGTTTACCAGATAGTTCTATGTGTTGGTTACTTTCTCTGTCTTTTATTATTTCACTTTCTATTTGAACTTGTTCTCCATCTTGATTTTTTTTCCCTCAAAGGCACAAGTCATACCTTAAATATATATTTGTTTCTGAATCATATATATGAACTAGAACACTGGATAATAGGATACACCACCTTATAACATTAGATCTATGAAATAAATTTATTAATCAGATACTCAGGTACAATTTTTTCATGCTTCACAATTATATCAGTTAGTATTCTAGTAGAAAGTAGGTTGCAGTCTTAAATGGGATAATGGAGAAGAGTTTAACTTGAAAGGTATGCCTGGATTAAAATAAGCCAACAATGGATGGTGAAGCATCCCAGGACTAGCAGTAGTGGGAGCCATTACTTTCCCTAGGCCTGAATGGATATTAAGAAGAGAACCATGACTAAAGCCCAAAGAGGGTAACTATGTGGAAAAGTCTGTCCAACTTACAGCTCTGGCCTTTCTGTGACCAAGCAAGGAAGGAGCTAGGGAAATAAGTACCCCAGCTTCACTCTCTTACAGTTCTGTGATGTCCTGTTTTTGTTTTTGTTTTTCTAGTCTAATTTAGTTACTGTCATGTAAGAACACCTCATTTGTGAATGATGCATTTCATTTGAACTACTGTCTTTCTTTTTTTCCCTTGTGATGTTAGCTGTTACGAAATTATTATACATGCCTTCTTAATTATTCTCACGTTTTATGTTTTTCTTGTACAGTGCATAGGTGGGAGGCATAGAACTATCTGCATAGTCATTGACAAACCTGTCCCTCTACCATTTCAACCATGTGACTTATCTTAATCAATCAGGATTGCTCATTTTTCTCTTTGTGCCATGTTGATAGATCAGTGGTTTTCAGTCTTAGCTGTATGTGGTTCTCAAAGCAATGATTCTCAAGCAGGTTTAGGATAAGGCTTGAGCATCTGTCCATTTATTTATTTATTTATTTACTGAGCATCTGTTCTTTTAAAAAATACTCAGATATTTCAGATACACAACACGTGAGAAGCACTAGCAAAGTTAATCTCTTTGACCCAAAGATTATGGTCATAGCCTCTTTTTCTCTTCATTGTATATACAGGACTGTAAGTAAGCCTCTAATGCAATTCTAATGTTGCTTTATGTACTCTTGAAATCAAAATAAATGTTTTAGATATTAACATTGAGAAATGCTTATGATATAGGGTGCAGAATATGTGGTTTCCATGTTACTAAAAATAATTTGTAGTTTATAAAAATCATAAAACATTTCAAATAGTGAATAATAACATGAAGAGTCATGTTTTCATTACTTAGTCAAATAAAAATTAACATTCTACTATTATTTCTGATTTTTAAAAATAAGATTTAAGCCCCCTATATTCCTTCTTAGTGGTTACAATTATCTTAGACTTGGTGTCTTTTATTCCCATTCATATTTTTAAACTTATACTATCTCAGGATGTATCTGTTAACAAAATATAACATTGTTGCACATGCCCTGAAAGTTTTTTTCGTAACTGTCACTATGCTGTGTATGTCATTTTTTAATGAGTATATTTCTGCAGCCTTTTTTCCTTATTTAACATAATTTGGAATTTTTTCTAGATACATGTCCCTCTAGTTTGCTTTTATTGCTATACAGTATTAAATTGTATCAATGAACAGAAATTTATGCGTCAGACCTACTGCAAAGTGTTGCTAAGGTGGATGTTCTTATATATATTTTATGTACATAAAAACCTAGATGTAAAACTGTAAATCAGTAGGTAAACATTCTCTTTTACCACAGTTTGGCAGTTTGCTTTCCAAAACAGTTGTGCCTACTTGTACTTCCCCATAGCAGTTGATGAGACTGTCGGTGTAGCTTCATATCGTTTTTTACATGGGATATTGTGAGATGTTTAAATTTTCCCCAATGTAATGGTCATAAAATGGTATCTTATTTTAACTTTAACTTTCCCCATTTCTGGTGAAATTGACCACTTTCCATATGATTGCTAGCCATGTGCATTTCCTCTTCTCGAAATAGTGTTTTCCCAAGTTTTGCAGTTTTTTACCTTACTGATATAAATTATTTCTAGGTAAGAAGTAAACATGCCATATATCTTAACACTGGAATATCCATAAAATTATTAATCTTGTAACAAGTTGTACAAATGTTTCCCTGTTCAAAATTGGTATCTGAATAGTTGCCTCCAGTAATTTTTTCTCTCTCTCATGCGGTTCCTATGAAGATACAGAATAAAATGAAAACACGACATAAAATTTAAAAAAACCAAAAACCTCATAAAACACAAAAACCAGGGGAAAAAGTGACTCTAAGAGTAGGTTGTCCTCTGCTCAGAAGAATTTCTGTACATTAGTGCCTACATTTCCTTGCCACCCTTGTTGTTGATACAGACTGCCTGATAAATACAGACTAAGAGGCTTCTTTCTGTCCTTCAGTCAGTTCCCTCAGGTAGGTAAGTCCTCTACCAACTAGCAAACTGCGAAGACATCCCTCTCAGCCTCTCGGACACTGCCCTGAAACTCCTGGATGTTCTTTCACTTGCTGTGTTCCACACAAATAGCAGCAAGTGCACAGGCGGGAATTGTAGGGGTTTGTGGCAGGTGCCACAGAGTATTCGGAGAACTGAAATGCAAAGAACCCTGTTTACAGTGTATGGCAGAATTGCCGTTGTATCTGGGTTTGCATGGGTCATGTCGGTTTCTCTCCCAGGGAAATGGATGGGCAGTAAAGGGTGGGGCATGATGCCCCGTCTAAAGAACAGAAGGGAACAGGGAACCAGTTGGTGAAAGCCTTCTAGAGACAGGAAACAGGATTGAGTGCTTTTGTATTTTTGCAAGCTCTGCCACCATAGATCTGAGTAGGTGGGTAGAAGAGTGATCATGGTAATTCTTTTACTTTGTCTGTTTCACACAAAGTCTAGTCAGGTCTTCCTGTGATTCATTCCTAAAATGAAATCTCTGAAATACTGTGGAACAGAGGAAGGTTTATTATTGAAAGAAACCGTGATGTAACATTAATTTCAAAGGCTTCATAGGTAGTAGTTGCATGAATAATATGTTTGTATCCTGAGTATTCAATTTATGCTTCAGGTGTTCGGCAAATAGTGAAATATTTAAGCTCTTCTTTTCTTTTGTCAAGATATTATTTTGGAATCCCTTACAAGCTTTTGTATGGGGGCAACAGTGCTACTGCCACTTTCTTAAATACTGGCATTCTCAAAAGAAATTTTAAAAATTGAATCTGTTTCATTAGACAGTCTAACTGATTATCATTAAATGTTTTGTTGTGAAATTATGCATATTAGATGCACTGAATCATGAGTAACTGCTTGGAATGTGGGATAAATTAGCGCATCACAGGTTGAGAAACATTTAAAGAAGGCAAGCCAAACGGTACATTCTTCAGTAGCCTCTGAGGGCCTCAGTGAAGGGGAAGACAGAAAGAATCACTAGTGCAGCATGGCCATTTCAGGATGATCATAAGCCACATATTCTTAGTTATGAGCATTATTGAATTTCAGAGTGATCCATGATGAAGGACTGTCTATGTAGGATAGCACGGTTCTACGTAGACAAGCACTTGCTTGCCAGGCAGTGGTAAATGGGAGAATAAATGATAGGTTTGTCATGATGTAAAGTACACCAAGTCAATGCAAATGTTAAAACCAAAAAAGTACCAATATCCAGACGGTAAGCTAGGAGTGTGTGCAGTTTTTGCAGGCTCTGTTGGCTTATTGGGCCCTGCTTTATTGTTAGAATGGCTAAAGGATAATACTTCTGATGCCACCGAAAAGCTGATCAAGACTGAAAGTAGATCTTGATACTTGTAACTAGCTGCCGTTTCCATGCCTTACCATCTGCTCTTCTTAACTGTAGTCATCTAAGATGCCAGCAGGTGGGGGAGTGGGGGTGGGCAGGCTGTAGTGTTTTTGCCTCCTCTATCCCAGTAGATAGCTTAACAGAGAGGACTTTGCCCCATCCCAACTTTAAACTGTCCATGAGGGCTTCAATCCACTTCACTCCTCCTATCCTTATAAATCTTAAGACTCAAGAAAATAAGAACTTTGCCTTCACAAAGTGGTGAGAATAGTTTAGAAAGTTAATTACCTTCTCTGGGCCTCAGTTTTCCGTATCTGTGAAATGAAGTTAACAATTCTTACCTCACCGGAATGTCCTGATGATTAAAAGAGCTAATGCCATTTTATAAGTACTGTACTCGAAAATACTAGCTAGTATTTAAAATAATACCAACTCTTTGACTTCATATTGTATTTATAGAGATTTCAGTTTAAATATATAAAGAGTGTATTTATCTCTTTCTGGCCCTTTGCTAATTAAAAAGAGAAAAAGTCTATTTTTCTGATGGATTTCTCCATTGAGGTTTATAAATAATTTGAATACATCCAGAAACTCATAGTCATCCAACCACATAGGATGTCTTGCAACTCAGACAATGTTCCAAGATGGAGCCTCTAAAAAGTCAGCCTTTATAATAGCTTTATGAGGCTGAGACCAGACCTTTGGTAGTGTTTGCCAGAATACCCTGGTGATGCCAATAAGTTTTGCCTCGATGTTAAGCAGAGTAAGGAAGTGATTTTTTTTTCTTTCCTCTGCTTACTTGCTCACTCACTCAGTCAACTGATTGATGCTCCACACTGTGTTAGCACTATAGTAGATAGAACTGTCAAGAAGCTTGCAACTCAGCAAGGAAGATGGACCTGGAACAAGTAATTAAAAGTGTGATGAATGTTCTGAGGGAGAATAAGAAAGGTCTTCAGTGGAAAATAATAGTTTATTATCCATATCCCCCCAGAAAGGGGTATTTAAGCCGAGACTTGAAGAATATGGAGGTACCCCTTAGAGGCTAGAGGTGAGCTCTCCAGGGATCCAGCGATAGGAGTCGGAGGAGAGAGCCAGTAGAGTGGAGGATCTGCAAAAGGCTGGACTGCTGGACTATAGGGCAGACAGGGACAGAGCTTGGGCAGCAACCTGGTCAGCAAAGTACGAGGAAGCCTCTAAAGAAGCAGGAGAGTGAGGATTGGTTTTGCATTTTCAACAGACTCTTCCTTCAGTGTAGAGAATAAAATGTCTCAGATTTTCATAAAGTAAAATTTTGGTGACTAGAACCATAATTTCTGGCCTAGAATTTGTGAGGCCGCACATTTATTTGCGTATTGTTTATAGAGCGTATGGAATGAATTGTCTTCCTTTCTTCACAGTTCGCCCTTGGTCTGCTAGAGAAATTCTATTCCATCCTACACTTTTTATTTTTTTTTAAGATTATATATAGAGAGTGTGTGTATGTGTGTGTGAGTTGGGGAGGGGCAAAGGGTGACTGAGAAGGACAAGTAGACTGCCTGCTGAGCACAGAAGCCAATGCAGGGCTTGATCCCAGGACTCTGGGATCAATACATGAGCCAGAATCAAGAGCCAGACGCTTAACTGACTGAGCCACCCCGGCTTCCCTCCATTCTATCTTTTTTGAAAAAAATGGCAAGGAAGCTTTACCCTTAATTCACCTTAATCCTCTTCCCTCACCTTTCTTTCTGGGTTTTCAAGTTTTCAGAACAAATTCTAAGAATCATGGCTATAACTCTGAGTGACACTGCTAAATAACAGGAATAATAAGAAGTTTTTCTTGCACAGGAGAGGCTACCAGTTACGATAACCTGAAACCTGTGCTCCAGATATCTAGGACCTGTTTAGAAATGTTTGATTATGTATCATGTAGATTCATAGATGAAATTGTAACAAAATAAAAGAAAGCAGCGGAACCAAGGACAAAGGCGGGGAGAGCTTGGAAAGTAGACCCAAGACAGAAAGTGTCCTTGCTCTTGGAGTGAGGTTGCCTAGGTTCAATGACATAGGGGCTTGTTTCCTTTGTTTTTACTTAGGGACACGGATTTTAATACCTCTAGTCATCCAGGATACCAGAGTCCTTGGCTACACATGAGGGCAGAGAGGTGGCAACAGAAACTTCCCAGTAAAACCAGGATTTAGAAAGGGCAACATTCTCAATAAAACAGTAGATGAGGGGGAAAAAAATTGCTGACCCAGAGAGCTTATAAGAAAGTCTATATTGACCTAGTCTCTGAGAAGAATACAGAGAAAAGTCTCATTTGAAAATTCTCTTTATTAACTTTATTTATAAAAAATTTCAAACATACACAGAAGTAGAGAGAATGGCATAATGAATCCTTTTGTATCCATCAGCCAGCTTTAATAGCTATTATTCTTTCATTTTTCTTCTTCCTACATTATGTCATTTGTTTCTCTATTATATAGTTTTGCCTATAAATAACCAAAGTTACAATATTTCTCTGTAGCCTGAGGACCTTTAAAAAAATATTAATGCATTATATTCTCACATCCACAAGGTTAACCATTTTTTAGTATGATCCAATACATAGTTCATGTGTACTTTTCCCCATTTGTCTCAAAAACACATTTTTTAGAGCCAACTTCTTCAAATCAGGATTGAACATGGTCTACACATTGCATTTGATTGATATATCTCTTAAAGTCATTTGTGGAATTTTTCACATTCTGTATATGGCCAGTTGTATGCTTATTGTTGTCATTTAAAATGTCCCCTTATTCTTCATTTAGTAAAGAAAAATGGTTCTCAGATTTTGATGCTCGATTTGGTTCCAATTTAATTTTTTTTAAAGAATATAGATGGTGCTGAGTACTTTTAATTGCATTATCTCAGGAGGTGCATTATTTTTGGTTGTTTTTATGGGCTGAAATGTGTCCTTGCAAATTAATATGTTGAAGAGCTAATTCCCAGTATCCCAGAATGTGACTGTGTTTGGAGATAAAGTCTTTAAAGAGGGGCTTAAGTTAGAATGAGGCTGTTTGTGTAGGCCTCTATCCGGTCTGATTGTTGTCCTTATAAGCCGAGGAAATTTGGATTCACAAAAAGGCATCAGGATGGGTGCCTTCAGAGACCATATGAGGATCCATGAGAAGGAAGCCATCTAAAACCCAAAGAGAAAGAGCTCAGAGAAAACCAATCCTGATGGTCCCTTGATTTTAGACCTCTAGCTTCTAGAACTGTGAGACAAATTTCTGTTACTAAAGCCATCCAGTCTGTGGTACTTTGTTATGGTAGCCCTAGCAAACTAATACAGTTGTCCTCTACTTATTTATGGTTCTTTAGTGATGATGTTAGGGTTGATCTTTGAGTTCATGTGGTACAGCCTTGTATTTATATTATAAAATAATGTTAATTACCCTTTTTTCTAATGTTTCTTATATCTTTTGAGGGTCTTTTCCCCTAAATCTATCATTTTATTAGGGGTTGAAAAATGGTGATTGTATTAATCACCCTATATTTATTAGCATGATGCCTCATCGAGTTTTTCCTCACTAACTCTTTGGTTATCCTAAAATAGTCTGTTTAGAAAAGGTAGAATAAGTAAGTGGTTGATTTGATTCTTTTCCTTTTTCCATTTTCAGATTCTCATGTCTCCTCAATCACTGAGAAGCCTTAACTTCAGATTTTAGATCTTGGGACGCCTGGGTGGCTCAGTGGGTTAAAGCCTCTGCCTTCAGCTCAGGTCATGATCCCAGGGTCCTGGGATAGAGCCCCGCATTGGGCTCTCTGCTGAGCAGGGAGCCTGCTTCCCCCCTCTCTCTGCCTGTATCTCTGCCTACTTGTGATCTCTGTCAGATTTTAGATCTTGAATTTATACTACCAAGATGAGCCAAGGAGCCCCACCCCCCGCCCCAATATACACAAACTGAGAAGCTTCCCTAACAGGTATTTTTGTTCTGGTGATGTCCTTTCAGCACCTGTTCAGTGTGAGGCTTCTTTTTGGAGAGACAGGTCCTCAGACAGGGCCCCATACTTGTCTCATGGGAGAGTTTATGTTCTAAGATTATAAAACTCAGGAGGAACTGAGTGAGAATGAGGGGTCAGTATTTGGTTCTTTTCCATACTTAAAACCTTGTAGATCTCAACCATTGTCTGGCTTTAGAGAACCATCCCACATTTAAATCTCCTGCTCAGACACTCTTTACTAGTCCAGATTCCTGAATCCATCTGTGTACTTAATAGTTATACTTGCAAGTCAATGGGTGCCTTGGTGGTTCAGTCAGTTAAGCATCTGCCTTCAGCTCAGGTCATGATCCCAGGGTTCTGGGATCGAGCCCCCTTGGGATTCCTACTCAGCAGAGAGCCCGCATCTTCCTGCTGCTCTGCCTACTTGTGCTCTCTCTCTGTCAAATAAATAAATAAAATCTTTTTTAAAAAAGAAAGTTAAATAGGCCTCTCAAGTTTAATGTGTCCTAAACTGAACTCCATGCACCTGCATCCTTCCCCATATCAGTTGATGGCAGTTCCATCCTTAAAGTCGTTCATACTAAAAAATTTGGAGGTATGCTTGATTCTTCTCTCAGACCCTATGTTCACTCTGTCTGGAAATCCTGTTTGCTCTGTCTACAGTGTGTATCTGGAATTTGACCATTACTTACTACCGCCACTGCTCCCACCCTGATCAGAGTCTTGGCTTTTGGCTGAATAACTGCCGCAGTGTTTTTCATTATGCTTTATACTTAGAATTTTATCTAAAACTTGGGGCACCTGGGTGACTCATTAAGTATCTGCCTTTGGCTCAGGTCAGGATCTCAGGGTCATGGGATTGAGCCCCACACTGGGTTCCCTGTTCAATGGGGAAGTCTGCTTCTACCTCTCCCTCTGTCTCTCCCTCCCCATGCTCTTTTTCTCTCCCTCTGTCTCAAATAAACAAAATCTTCAAAAAAAAAAAAAAGAATTTTATCTAAAACTAAATCTTACTTTTTTTTCTGGGAGCTTACAGAGTACAGGAAGAAATAAATGTATGCATTAGTGTCATCCCTGGTGGTACAGTGACTTGAGTACTAATCAGAGACTTAAGTAACTCATGAACTATTCACAATTAAAGACTACTCAGGAAAGAGCAAGTGGTAAAATACCAGGAGCTGTAAACCCTTTTGGGGGGGGAGATGATGGGATAATTAAGTAAAGAAGCCCAAGGTTTTTAGCTTCCAGGTCAGTGCTTTACCCACTGGGACATACCTACGGGTTTTTTGTTTTTTTTTTTTCTGTTTGGATCTCAATTACTGACAATCTTTCCCAGTAACCAAGTATATAGTTGCCTCTATAGCCAACAAAAAGCCTCTCTGTGTAACTGTTCCTTTTGCTTAGAGGAAAACTGGATTTTGAAGCCAGGTTACTGCGCTTATCTTTGCTGCCACTTTCGCATTGGAATCATTTCTTGGTTGTGGATACTTTACCCATCTGAAAAGAATATAGCCATCCAATAAAAGCATGGCAAGTTAGACAACTACTTAGTGCCACCTTTTGATTAAGACCATGGCTCATATCATATTAAAATATTTAACATAAAGTAAATACCTTATAGCTCTTACTTACTTTGCTAGAAATCAGTCTGAGAAAGATTTGGGGGAAATAAGCCTTTGTTGAACCTCAAGATCAATTCTTCATTGAGGTGTTTCCCTCCCAGAACCCTGATAATTTTGTGTACTCTCTCTCACCCAGCTGGCTTAGAACCCCTCTCAGTGTCTCATATGTTTTCACAGTACATGTTTGTGACGAAATAGTAGATGCCTGGCAAATACTTATTGAATGAATGAATATCTGTAGCTTCAAAGCACAACTTAAGATTGATTTTAAACAATCTCCTGATTTTATTTTCTTCTTTATGCTGTCTCTTCTCAGTCCAGTTAGGGATATTATTGGCAGTTTTATTTAAAATACATGAGACATATTTTAGATGCCTCAGAAATCCCCAAAATGACTAAATCTATTACTGAAACAAAAAATGGCAGACCTTTAGGGACATCGGGGAGGGTATGTGCTATATGGTGAGTGCTGTGAAGTGGGTAAACCTGGCGATTCACAGACCTGTACCCCGGGGGATAAAAATATATTATATGTTTATAAAAAATAAAAAATTTTAAATAAAAAAAAATGGCAGACTTACTCTATGGTGATTTCTTGAATACAAAAGCACACCATTTATTTTTAAAGTGTATTTTGCTCTCCTTACAGTTCTGTTAATTCTGTATGTAATTTCTACTTTTTCTTATATTTCCCCCTTAGAAAGTAGCATGAAGAAATTGGTGAATATATGGGTCCTACACACTATTATTTCCATTCATCTTTAGAATTCATTCCTTCTTTTTTAATTTTAATTTTTATTTTTTGACACAGAGAGAAAGAGCACATGTGCGTGTGTGTGTATAAGTGGGAGGAGTGTGGGCAGAGGGAGGGAGAGACTCTTAAGCAGTTTTCACGCCCAGAACAGGGCCCATTGTGCAGCTCAATTTCATGACCCTGAGTCACCATCTGAACTGAAATGAAGAGTCATAGACTTACCTGACTGAGCTGCCCAGGTGCCCCAATTCGTTCATTCTTTTACCAAAGAATGGTAGCAGTTAAAATGGACAAAATTAATCAAAATACAAAAGTTAACAAAATGTGGTACTTTAACGATTTTTTTTTTTCAATTCTTGAAAGTATGACTTGTATTGAAAAACTGCAATGAGCATTCAGGACTGAGTGCCTGAGGTATATGTATGAGAGAAAGAAAAGGAAAAAAAGAGAAATTTAAAAGAATAAAGAGGTGGTATTGCATTGTAGTATGTAACTGTATGTAGTTACAGGAGAAGGTAGGAAGTAACTGGGTAGCTACTGCAACTTCAGATTCATACTACCTTTTCTCCTTAAAGTTAAATATGCTTTGCATCATGCCTAAGAGTTCAGCTTTTCCAGGGGAGGTAGCAGAGAGGATGGGTGAAAGGTAGGTAGATGAAGAGGAGGTAGTGTGAACTCCTTAGTACTTGGTTATCAACAAAAGTTGTATGCTTTTCAAATTCAATGTTTCTGGATGTGAATACATAAGTATGTGCAGCACCATTTAAATAAAGCTGTTGAAATTGACTTTATCATGTTTGAATCCAGAAATGTGTGACATCAACAGTTACTAAAGAAGATTGAGTTCTCCTTCTGTGATTTGTGACTTAGACATTTTTAGAATTAATAATTTGCTGGCTCTAACTGCTGTTTTAGTCACTACAGCTACTAAGTCTAGAATTGCAGAATTGGCAGTTTAGAAGTCAGCCAATTCAGTCTCTTATTTGTACTTATACAGGATCTGATACCCTTGAGAAAGACTGGAAACTAATGGAAGAGGAATGCTGAATTGTAAGCTAGCTTTCACTAAATAACGTGTGTTCCAGAATTACTACAGAGCCCCATAAGGCATATAAATTCCATAGGGATCTGGTCATATCTATAAGACCCTTTTCTAATTTTTGCTTAGCATAAGGTTACTTTTGTGTCCTGATGTGTTATTACACAGGTCACAAACAAATGTAGTGGCTGTTTATTACTTTGAAAACTCAGTCATTTGTATTTTTGTAACTTTTTACTGACAATTGATTACAGTGTTATTCTTCTTTTCATTGGCTTGTTTGGATTTGGGCATATTTTATTCTTCTGTGTTGACAACACTGATCAAGATCAACCATCAGCAAGGAGAGCTGACCTGACGTCAGTGTACAAAATATCTGTGCAGGTTATTCTCACTAGAGTTACTACATTAGGTGTTCTATTCATGTTCACAATCATGTTTCCAAAGCCCACTTCTGTAAAATAGTCATGGATTACTCCTGGGGTTATTGTGTCCTATGTAACAATGAGATTTCTCTTTCATTAAGAACAGTCTGCATTTTATATTGCAAAAGGAATAATCCTCCTCATTTTATGGAGACAGAATGTACCAAACACTGCTAGTATATACGACCTTTAGTTGACAAACTATGCCTTAGTCTAAAAGCTAAAAATACACCATGATGTTTTAAGCAAAAAAAAAAAAAAATCATATACACATTTTTTTTTAAAGATTTTATTTATTTATTTATTTGACAGAGAGATCACAAGTAGGCAGGCAGGCAGGCAGAGAGAGAGAGAGAGAGAGAGAGAGAGAGAGAAGGAAGCAGGCTCCCTGCCGAGCAGAGAGCCCAATGCAGGACTCGATCCCAGGACCCTGAGATCATGACCTGAGCCGAAGGCAGAGGCTTAACCCACTGAGCCACCCGGGTGCCCCCATATACACATTTTTAATTTAAGCCCCCAGAAGGTATGACCAGTGTGTTTCTTAATCAGTAGTGGAAAATACCTATTATGTAAGTCATTTTCTCTCTGATTTTAGTAGTCATTCTCTAAAAAATCATGCTCTAAAAAATCATTTAGTAGTCATTCTCTAAAAATCCTGCCAGACATCAATATATTTTTTGTTAACCTTATATATACAGGAAATAAATACATATGTATATGAACTACTTGGTGCCTTGTGGCTCACTGTTTTAAGAATCTGCCTTCAGCTCAGGTCATAAGAATCTGCCTTCAGCTCAGCTCAACTAAATAATCCCTGGGACTGAGCCCCAAGTCTGGCTCCCATCTCAGTGGGGAGTCTGCTTCTACTTCTCCTCTGCCCCACCCCTGCTCATGCTCTCTCCCCCTCTCTCGAATCAATAATTAAAATCCTAAAAAAATAAAAATACTCCAATTTCTTTTAATAGTTCTGATTTTTTACTGCTGTCATCATTACAAAAGAGTAAGACTGACTTTTTTCTTTCTTTATTTCCTTCCATCCTTTCTTCCTTCCTTCCTTCTTCTTCATGGAATCATTGCTTTATAAGAGCTAATGTCTGTTTTGGTTGTACATTAAAGAGGAATCCTATCTCATCAGCAGAAAATAGACTCCCGCCAACATGTTTATCTATAGACGTACTGCTTCCTCGCCAGTCTTCAGCAGACCTGAGGGGTATAGATACTTCATTATTATATAACATAATAGTAACATCCACTCTGCTGAGTTAACATGGTATTGAGAGTTGAGGTTGACATCAACTATAGGTAACTATAGTATAGTTTCATTAGCTTTTTCTTTAAAAAATAAAGTTAGAAATATTATTCCCTCTGAGATGGTTTGAATTGGCTAAATCAGTTTAGTGTTTTATTTTCTAATTTAGTATGCATTACTCATGTCACATTTTTACCAATTTTACATCCTTTGGTGCTAATTTTTAAGAAATTCATAAATAATAGATAAGAGACCTGCGAATTCTTTGGCCATATTTCTTTCTTTTTCACTAGCAGATAAATTTTACCTTTTGAGGAATTATGAACTAAAT
This sequence comes from Mustela erminea, assembly GCF_009829155.1. Taxonomy (NCBI): domain Eukaryota; kingdom Metazoa; phylum Chordata; class Mammalia; order Carnivora; family Mustelidae; genus Mustela; species Mustela erminea. The sequence continues at coordinate 71,866,456 of NC_045616.1, read as the reverse complement.
ATTTTCTTTTATGCCAGAACTTTACTTTTACACATTCTTTAACAGGAAACACAATAAAACATGAGCATTCTAATAATGTGAAAGTTGAGAAAACTGGCGTGGTATCGCTAGGTACTGTTATGGACTGAATTGTCTTCCCTCTCTCCCCATATCTATATGTGGAAGCCCTAACCCCTAATGTAATTTTATTTGGAGTTAGGCCTTTAAGGAGGTAATTAAGGTTAAATGAGGTCAAGGATCAGGCCCTAATCCAATAGGAATCTAGTCCTAATTCCTCCAAAAAGAGATTACCTTTGTATCTAATTAGCCTTTTCAACAAACACAAAGAATAGAGATGAGATCATACCAGCAGAGACATTGCCAGTTTGAACTAAAGAGGACAGAAGAAGGAAAGGCTTTTAAATTTATGGGATTCTATAAAACAGGATAAAGAGCTACCCAGCTATGAACACATCTTATCCTTCAAGAAAAGTGAACAATAACCACGAGGGTAACTGAGATTAGCAGGAGTGCCATTGCCTGTCCAGGCCCTGAGTACACAGGTCTAGAGGGCAAGGCTTTCCTCTCCCGAGTTTCATAGTGTGGGGCCACCTTTGCAGTTTGTCCAGGCTGTCATTGCTCGTAGCTTCAGGGGCAAGACTGCCTCCCATGGCCAAGGGTGCCAAGCAGCCTGCACAGTGGACAGAAGACAGAACCACTACCTTGGTGGGCCCTCAAGGGCAGAGCGTTGAGCCCAAGAAAATTATTGTTGAGCCTTAATATCCAATTAAATTTGGCTTGCTAGGTTTTGAACTTGTCTGGGACTTGTCTCCTCTTTTCTTTCAGATTTTTCTTTTTACATTGACTTTTTCTTTTTTTTTTAAAGTTTAAAACACCAGACAACAAAAAGTCAGTTTTATATTTCGTGCATAGAACTGTGTCTATCCTCTGCTTGTCCCACCATTTTATTTTAGAAACACATAATTACTCTGGTTTCATAGGTTCACAGCTGTAGAAGAATTTTGCCTCAGGAATACTTCAAGTGTCACCCATTCTTGACTTAGATGCTACTTGGGAATGGGAATTGATTCTGGAATAGGTTAAGATTTTTGGAGCTGTTAGAATGATAGGGTGAATGTATTTTGCATGTGAGAAGGGCATGTGTTTTGGGGACCAGAGGAAGAAATGTAGACTGAACTCTGCCCCCAAGGCTACCCTACCAAATCCATGTGTCCAAATGCTTACCCCCAATATGATTGTATCTGGAGATACAGCCTTCAAAACTGTAACTAAGTTTAAATGAGATCGTAAGGGTGAGGCCATAATCTAATAGGACTGCTATCCTTATAAGAATGGAAAGATGCACCAGAAATGTACATGGATTGTAGAAAGTCCATGTGAAGATACAGGGGAAAAGCAGCTGTCTGGAAGCTAAAAAGAGAGACCCAAATTTCTGGCACTCTGATAGTGGATTTCTAGTCTTCAGAACTTAAGCAAATAAATTTCTGTTGTTTAAGCCACCCAATTCTGTGGTATTCTGTTATGGCATTTCAGTAACCCTAAACAGGTACCATACCTGTTCTACAATGTAGAAATTTTTCGTATATTTAGCAAAACCAATATTGTATCAAATTTCAGAGGAAGAGCTATTTTGAATTATTTAAATAACCAAGGCAAAAATAAATTTACCCTGTTTTGTTAATGAATACTAATAACTTTGAGTAAATAATGCTATTACTAGACATCAAAATAATTATATATCTTTAATTAATACACTTTATATTTAGAGCAGTTTTAGCTTTATAAAAAAAAAAATTGAGCAGAAAGAAAGCTCCCATGCATTCCTCTCCCCCTGTACAGTTTCTCCTATTAACATCTACTATTCATGTGAAACACTTGTTAGAATTAATGAAAGGATATTGATGTATTATTTTTAAAGTCCATTGTTTACAGTAGGGTTTGCTCTTCATGTTATATATGGTTCTGTAGGTTTTAGCACACATATAACATCATGTATCCACTATTCTAGTATTCGAAACTGTAGTTTCACTGCCCTAAAATTCCCCTGTGTTCACCTATTCATCTCTCCCTCTCTCTGCCCCAATTTTAGATAATAATATATAAAGATGATGAAACTGCTGGAAATAGCTGATTTAAAGCTGTCTCTTTTTTGTACTATTATGATACAAAATTAGAATACAAAGTTCTATGCATGAAACATGAAAGTGTATTTTTGTTGTTGTTGTCTCCTGTTAGATTTGAAGTTGGTGTGGAAAAGTAGCACATTGTGAACTATAATGTTTATGTGAGAGGCCTTAACATTAGCTTTTTCTATCTTAACCCACCGCAACTTGTTCAGGGTTTGAATTACAAAAGTCTCCTTTAGCGTTTAACCAGTTCTTTGGTGGTGAAAGGGGCTTGGACTGTCTCCATGTATGAACTGATTTTTGGCACATTGGTTTTATAATGAGAGGCCAGCAGGGGCACATTGTTATATTTTCTGCATTCTCCAGTTTTCCCTGGTAATGTAATCCCCTTCTAAGCAGAGGTAGGAAAACATCTCTGATTCCTTGTCTCATTCCCGTTGGAATTCCTTGACTTCCATCTATCATAAAAACTGACCTCATAACCAGAACTAAATGATGAAAGTTACCACTATAGACATTGCTCCATATTGAGCATTTTTTACCCACTTTTCTCAAAATAGAGGCAACCATGGGATTTTATGATAGGGGAGAGGGCAACAAAGACTGACTTTGAAGTCGCTGCAAGTTTTTAAAGTAATTTTTATATTGAAAGTTATTACATAGAGAAGAGGAGATGGATCGCAAGTGTACAGCCTGATGAATTTTCACAAAGTGAGTACATGTATCCATAAATAAGTACTTAGACTGAGAAATCAATTCTAAAGGAGAATTAGTATATTACTAGCACTGCATTACCTTATTTTTAAATGTTAACATTGTGTCCTAGAAGATTTCTTTCAATAGCACACTATGTCCTTCAAATAAGGAAAACGGTGTGGGAAAGTATTTCCCATGATTTTTATTCTTATCATGTAAACTGGTAAGAAATGTACTGGAAGGGGGTGGGAGGTGTCTCTCTGCTCATTAATAATACTGGAAGTATTGAATGTAAATCAGAAAGCTGAATTTAGGGGTGCCTGGGTGGCTCATCTGTTAAGGGTCTGACTCTTGATTTGGGCTCAGGATGATCTCAGGGTCATGAGATCAAGCCCTGGGGTCAGGCTCCATGCTCAGTATAGAGTCAATTTTAGGATTCTCACTCTCCCTCTTCCTTTGCCCCTCCCCCACCCACAAGCTCATGCTCTCTTTCTCTGTCTTTAAAATAAATAAAATCTTTTTTAAAAAGTTGAATTTTAACAGCTTAAGGCAAATACATATACCAGTATATAAAAGTTTTATATACAGTACCAAGTACATGAAAGTGATGTAGTTGAGCTGAAAATCAAGAGAATGAGCAGTGTGGTAAGGGAACTGAGAAATTGTGTGTGTGTGTGTGTGTGATAGAAATGTTTATCCATACATGTTTGCTCCTCAGTATCATGGAACAAACTTGCTAACCACTGTGATTTACGTAGTCCTAAGAAGTTGGAAATATCTGCAGCCCAAAAAAGAAAAAATGATGTCATGTATTAGAACAGAAATTTAGTTTCCTTTTCACTTATTAACTCTTTTCAGTCCTTGAGCCTTTTCCTTACTTTCCTTCAATTGTGTTAGCTAATAGTTCTGCTGTGAAGTTGAATAATATGGTGAATAGTGAGCAAAATTGTCTTCTTGACTTTCAGGGGATGCTTTTAAAGTTTTGTGATCAAATATAATAATTACTGAAGTTTTCAATAAATTCCTTCCTTGTCAAGTTAGGCAAACTTCCTTCTGTGTCTACAATGCTAAATATTTTCATTTTTTAATGAAGTTTTATTTTGCATCTTGTAAGGTGGTTGTGTGTTTTTTCCTTTGAATCTTTTAGTTTGTTGAATATATTGAATAGATTTCTTTTCCATTTTATACATTCCTTGAATTTCTGAAAATAATCTTATTTGGTCATAAAACTTTGTTTTAATTGTTGGGTTCTCTTGGCTAGTATCTTATTTAGGCTTCTAGCATCCATGTTCACAAATAAATTGGTATATAATTTTCTTATATTCATTTGGTTTTATGTATCCTTGTCTACTTGGTATGTCAAAGTTGTATTATTTTTTTGGAGCTAGTTTTTCTTTTATATAGGTTATATCATTACATAAGTTATAAAGACTACCCGTTTCTTTTTTTTAATAAATTTTTTATTTTTTATTAACATATAATGTATTATTAGCCCCAGGGGTACAGGTCTGTGAGTTGCCAGGTTTACACACTTCACAGCACTCACCATAGCACATATCCTCCCCAATGTCCATAACCCAACCACCCTCTGCATATCCCCCTTCCCCCAGCAACCCTCAGTTTGTTTTCTGAGATTAAAAGTCTCTTATGCTTTGTCTCCCTCCCAATCCCATCTTGTTTCATTTTTTTCTTTCCCTAGCCCCCAAACCTCGAATCCTGCCTCTCAAATTCCTCATGTGAGGGAGATCATATGATAATTGTCTTTCTCTGATTAACTTATTTTGCTCCGCATAATACCCTCTAGTTCCATCCACATCATTGCAAATGGAAAGATTACATTTCTTTTGATGGCTGCGTAGTATTCCATTGTATACAGATACCACCTCTTCTTAATCCATTCATCTGTTGATGGACATGTAGGTACTTTCCATAGTTTGGCTATTGTGGACATTGCTGCTAGAAACATTCAGGTGCACATGCCCCTTTGTATCCTTACATTTGTATCTTTAGGGTAAATACCCAGTAGTGCAACTGCTGGGTTGTAAGGTAGCCCTATTTTCAACTTTTTGAGGAACCTCCATGCTGTTTTCCAGAGTGGTTGCACCAGCTTGCATTCCTACCAACAGTGTAGGAGGGTTCCCCTTTCTCCACATCCTCACCAGCATCTGTTATTTCCTGACTTGTTAATTTTAGCCATTCTGACTGGTGTGAGGTGATATCTCATTGTGGTTTTGATTTGTATTTCCCTGATGCTGAGTGATGTGGAGCACTTTTTCATGTGTCTGTTGGCCATCTGGATGTCTTCTTTGCCGAAATGTCTGTTCATGTCCTCTGCCCATTTCTTGATTGGATTATTTGTTCTTTGGGTGTTGAGTTTAATGAGTTCTTAATAGATTTTGAATACTGGCCCATTATCTGATATGTCATTTGTGAATATCTTCTCCCATTCTGTCAGTTGTCTTTTGGTTTTGTTAACTGTTTCCTTTGCTGTGCAAAAGCTTTTGATCTTGGGACGCCTGGGTGGCTCGGTTGGTTAAGCAGCTGCCTTCGGCTCAGGTCATGATCCCCAGCGTCCTGGGATCGAGTCCCACATTGGGCTCCTTGCTCCACAGGGAGCCTGTTTCTCCCTCTGACTCTGCCTGCCACTCTGTCTGCTTGTGTTCGCTCTTGCTCTCTCTCTCTGACAAATAAATAAATAAAATCTTTAAAAAAAAAAAAAAAAAACTTTTTATCTTGATGAAGTCCCAGTAGTTCATTTTTGCACTTGCTTCCCTTGCCTTTGGCAATGTTTCTAAGAAGAAGTTGCTGCGGTTGAGGTCGAAGAAGTTGCTGCCTCTGTTCTCCTCAAGGATTTTGATGGATTCCTTTCTCACATTGAGGTCTTTCATCCATTTTGAGTCTATTTTTGTGTGTGGTGTAAGGAATGGTCCAGTTTCATTCTTCTGCATGTGGCTGTCCAATTTTCCCAGCACCATTTGTTTAAGAGGCTGTCTTTTTTCCATTGGACGTCCTTTTCCTGCTTTGTTGAAGATTAGTTGACCATAGAGTTGAGGGTCTATTTCTGGACTCTCTATTCTGTTCCATTGATTTATGTATCTGTTTTTGTGCCAGTACTGTCTTGATGATGATAGCTTTTTAATAGATCTTGAAGTCTGGAATTGTGATGCCACCAACTTTGGCTTTATTTTTCAGCATTCCTCTGGCTATTTGGGATCTTTTCTTGTTCCATATAAATTTTAGGATTATTTGTTCCATTTCTTTGAAAAAAATGGATGGAATTTTGATAGCGATTGCATGAAATGTGTAGATTGCTTTAGGTAGCATAGACATTTTCACAATATTTGTTCCTCCAATTCATGAGCATGGAACACTTTTCCATTCCTTTGTGTCTTCCTCAATTTCTTTTATGAGCACTATATAGTTTTCTGAGTACTGATTCTTAGCCTCTTTGGTTAGGTTTATTCCTAGGTATCTTATGCTTTTGGGTGCAATTACACCCATTTGTAAATGGGATTGATTCCTTAATTTCTCTTTCTTCTGTCTTGCTGCTGTTGTATAGAAGTGCAACTGATACCTGTGCATTGATTTTATATCCTGACACTTTACTGAATTCCTGTATGAGTCTAGCAGTTTTGATGTTTTGGGTCTTTTGGGTTTTCCACATAAAGTATCATATCATCTGCAAAGAGTGATAGTTTGACTTCTTCTTTGCTGATTCAGATGCCTTTAATTTCTTTTTGTTGTCTGATTGCTGAGGCTATGACTTCTAGTACTATGTTAAATAGAGTGGTGATAGTAGACATCCCTGCCATGTTCCTGACCTTAGGGGAAAAGCTCTCAGTTTTTTCCCCATTGAGAATGATATTTGCTGTGGGTTTTTCATAGATGGCTTTGGTGATACTGAGGTATGTAACCTCTGTCCCTACACTTTGAAGAGTTTTGATCAAGAAAGGATGCTGTACTTTGTCAAATGCTTTTTCAGCATCTACTGAGAATATCATATGGTTCTTGTTCTTTCTTTTATTAATGTATCACATTGATTGGTTTGCAGATGTTGAACCAACCTTGCAGCCCAGGAATAAATCCCACTTGGTTGTGATGAATAATCCTTTTAATGTACTGTTGGATCCTATTGGCTAGTATTATGATGAGAAATTTTGCATCTGTTTTCATCAAAGATATTGGTCTGTAATTCTCCTTTTTTATGGGGTCTTTGTCTGGTTTTGGGATCAAGGTAATGCTGGCCTCCTAAAATGAGTTTGGAAGTTTTTCTTCCATTTCTTTTTTTTTTGGAACAGTTTCAGGAGAATAGGTATTAATTCTTCTTGAAATGTTTGGTAGAATTCCTCTGGGAAGCCTGTCTGGCCCTTGGCCCTTGTTTGTTAGTAGATTTTTGATGACTACTTCAATCTCCTAACTGGTTATGGGTCTGTTCAGGTTTTCTATTTCTTCCTGTTTCAGTTTTGGTAGTGTATATGTCTCTAGGAATGCATCCATTTCTTCCACATTGTCAAATTTGCTGTGTATAATTGCTCATAATATATTCTGATAATTGTTTGTATTTCTTTGGTGTTGGTTGTTGTCTCTCCTCTTTCATTCATGGTTTTATTGATTTGGGCCCTTTCTCTTTTCTTTTTGAAAAGTCTGGTCAGGGGTTTATCAATTTTATTAATTCTTTCAAAGAACCAGCTCCTAGTTTCATTGATTTGTTCTACTGTTCTTTTGGTTTCTATTTCATTGATTTCTGCTCTGATCTTTGTTATTTCTCTTCTCCTGCTGGGTTTAGGCTTGCTTTGCTGTTCTTTCTCTAGCTCCTTTAGGTGTAGGGTTAGGTTGTGTACTTGAGACCTTTCTTGTTTCTTGAGAAAGGCTTGTTTTGCTATATACTTTCCTCTCAGGACCGCCTTTGCTGTGTCCCACAGATTTTGAACAGTTGTGTTTTCATTTTCATTTGTTTCCCTGAATTTTTTCAATTCTTCTTTAATTTCCTGGTTGACCCATTCATTCTTTAGTCAGATGCTCTTTAGCCACCACGTATTTGAGTTCTTTCCGTCTCTCCTCTTTTGATTGAGTTCTAACTTCAGAGCATTGTGGTCTGAAAATATGCGGGGAATGATCCCAGTCTTTTGGTTTCGGTCGAGGCCTGATTTGTGACCCAGGATGTGATCTATTCTGGAGAATGTTCCATGTGCATTAGAGAAGAGTGTTATTCTGTTGCTTTGGGATGAAATTTTCTGAATATATCTGTGATGTCCAACTGGTCCAGTGTGTCAATTAAGGCCTTTACTTCCTTGTTGATCTTTTGCTTAGACCTGTCCATTTCAGTGAGGGGGGTGTTAAAGTCCCCTACTATTTTGTATTATTGTCAATTTCTTTGTTTGATTTTGTTATTAATTGGTTTATATAGTTGGCTGCTCCCATGTTAGGGGCATAGATATTTGAAATTGTTAGATCTTCTTGTTGGACAAATCCTTTGAGTATGATATAGTGTCCTTCCTCATCCCTTATTTAGTCTTTGGCTTAAAATCGAATTGATCTGATATAAGGATTGCCACACCAGCTTTCTTTTGATGTCAATTAGCATGGTAAATTGTTTAACCCCCCCATTTTAAATCTGGAGGTGTTTGGATTTAAAATGAATTTCATGTAGACAGCATATCGATTGGTCTTATGTTTTTATCCATTCTGATACCCTGTGTCTTTTGATTGGGGCATTTAGCCCATTTACATTCAGGGTAACTATTAAAGATTTGAATTTAGTGCCATTGTATTGCCTGCAAGGTGACTGTTACTGTATATTGTCTTTATTTCTTTCTGGTCTACTACTTTTAGGCTCTCTCTCTGCTTAGAGGACCCCTTTCAGTATTTCCTGTAGGGCTGTTTTGCTCTTTGCAGAGTCTGGATAAGTCTGCTGCCAATCTACTATTTCTACCATTAGAAAAAGGTATGGAAGATACAAGTGTGGAGAAAAAGTTAAAAATAGAATAAGAAACATAAAATTTTAAAAATTTTAATTTAACTTTACAAGACTAAATGATCATGGAAGAAAAGCCATGAATTCTATGTGTTGCTTTCCTGAGCTCTGGAGTTCCACAGTTCTCATTGATCAGTGAACTTGGTCTTGGCTGGATGTTCTTGCTGATCTTCTGGGAAGAGGCCTGTTACAGTGATTCTCAAATGTCTTTTCCTGAGGCAGAATTGCACCGCCCTTCCCAGGGACCTGGCTAAGAGATCTGGTCAGGTTCACTCTCAGGAGCTTTTGTTCCCTGAATGCTTTCCATAGAGCTCTGGAGGACGGGAGTGAAAATGGCAGTAAGAGCTGAGAGCTTGGTGCACCACTCCTCAGTGTGTCCTCAGAGAAAATAGGTCATTCACTCCTGTCTCCCTGGTATCTGACCACGTTCCAAGCTCACCTTGCCTGTGACTGAGCATTTCTATCTCTGGTACACAGCCCCCTTTGGAGTCTCCAAACCCTGCCAATTCCTGCTCCATGCTGCTCCTCCTAGTATGGAAGATACTAGTGTGTCCACACTAGTATCTTCCATACCTCCTGGGGGAGGAATGTGAGCCTCCCCAGATCTGCCACTTGTGGGGTCCCTGCTCAGAGAGGGGTGGCCCAGCTGTGCCACGGATCACAGTTTAAGGTAACCCCGAGCTGAGAGCTCACTCCTTGGCTCTGTCTCTGTAGTTGGTTTCCCCGCTTCAATACCTGGGAGCTCTGCCACACTCAGACACCCCCAATCTTTCTGTGACCCTGTGACCCTGAGACCACACTGTCCCTGTGAGGGCTCCACCCCGCTTAGCCTCTCGAGCAATGTCCTTCAGTGGAGCACACTTCTGAAAATTCTCATTTTGTGTTCTGCTGCTCCCCTGCTTGCCGGGAGCCAGCCCCTCCTCCCACAGTCTATCTTCCTGTCACTTCAGATGCACTTCTCCGCATGTTCTACCTTTCAGAAAGTAGTCGATTTTCTATTCCTAGAATTGCTGCTCTTCTCTTCAATCTCCTGTTGGGTTTGTAGGTGTTTGGAATGGTTTGATAACTATCTAGCTGAACTCCTGTGACCTGATGTCATTTCAGTCTGCTACTTCTCCGCCATCTTGCCTACCTCCTCCATTGTTGATTCTTTTTTTTTTTTTTTTAAGGATTTTATCTATTTACCTGACAGACAGAGATCACAAGCAGGCAGAGAGGCAGGCAGAGAGAGAGAGGAGGAAGCAGGCTTCCCACTGAGCAGAGATCCCGATGCGGGGCTTGATCCCAGCACCCTGGGATCATGACCCAAGCCGAAGGCAGAGGCTTTAACCCACTGAGCCACCCAGGCGCCCCTCCATTGTTGATTCTGATAGGACCTCTTCTTGAAGTCCCTACTCTTGGCTGAGAACTATTTGTGGTTAAAAGGGATATGGGGACATAAGATACTAAGAGAAGAAAGGAGCCAAATAGAGAGGGTTTCAACAATGAAGAAAGGCACATCAAGCAGGAGGAGATAAGACATTTGCAAATTAAGATGTTCTTGAGATTATTGAGGACATAATTTAAATGAGATGAGCTCTGATGATATCTGTGGAGACAGAACTGGAATTAGCTACCTGAAGGTCAGGGCTAGATGGGCTGCAAGAGGGGCATGCTGTGCCCTCCTATACAGGATTCCTTAAATCCTTAAATGTGGTTAGGGTTCATCAGTTTTCCCTCTTCTATAGTCCTTAGAGCTGTTGCAGTTTAGTTAATAGTTTGTGTAATACATCTCTTTCTTCAACCTGACCATACTTTAAAAAGTTATCCAGGATTACCTGGGATAATTTTTTAAAAGTGCCCACTCCTAACTCACTCCCCACCTCCAAATAAATTTCTAGGAGTGGGGCCTAAGTATCATTTTTTAAAACTTTCCAAGCACTTCTAAGACAGAAAATAAGTGTTACTCAGCCTATTGCCTCCTGGAGTTTGACTTCACTGTATGGCATTTGGTTAGCTGTCAGTTAATGTTGAATGAACGGATGAAAGATGAAGGAGCTAACAAATGAGGAAATGTGGCCAGGGAAGTTAGTCAGTCCCTTGTGGATAGCTTAGTAGACATTTCCTTTCTTTCTAATAAATGGTTACCAGACAAGTTAGTAAATATACTCCACCTATTTTGGGATCATTATTAGTGTGAAACTCTTCTGCCCAAATGGTCTAATTTCCATTATTTACATAAAATCTCAGGTGTAAAAGTAGATGACAAAATTGGTAGGGTTCTTCTATAAGTCTTTTTGTTTCACTGAGTACAATATACAAGAGAAATTACTGCATTCAGGTTAAGGGATTTTGCCATCAATTTAAAGTAAGTACTTCCAATTTTCACATAACTAACTGCAACTCAATAAATTCTATTGTATTTCAAATTTAATGCTGTGGGTATTTAAAACTTCCTATTTAGAAGAATATTTGTAGTTCTTTGTTAGGACTCATTTAAAAACCACTGCATTAACTTATTTAATTGACCCTTTAGCAGTTGCCTTTTATGACTTTTAGTGAGAGAAAGATGGAAATAAACAGACACAAAATGTTCTGCAAAAGTAAAATAAGCTGGTAATCACTAACAAAATGCATCATCATCATAAGTAAATGGAATTTTCAATCCAGGACATAGTTTATAGAGTCCTGCTAAGCTAAGACCTGATTACTAGTAGGTACCTCATTAAATGATAATTCTCTTTCTTTTGAGCCACGTGTAACTAATGTGGTAAGAGTTTAGAAAATCACACTTAATCTGACACAGTTCCAACTTTTAAAAATGTGTTAATTTTTCCACAGATGAAAAGAAGCAAAGAATTGATAACGCAAAATCATATTCAAGAAGACATAAGTTTTCTTCGTTGTTGGAAATGTAGAAAATGTATAGCAAATTCTGAGTGTTTGATGAATTACCTTGAGAATCAAGTTCTTAAGGTAAGTACTGTGAACTCCAGTCTTCAAACACTTTGCTAGTATCTGAATGCTGTGGGCAGACCCACAGGTGCACACCTATCTCTTTAACACTTGTCTTAGATTCTTTTACTTTATTTTGCTTTACCATTGAGAACATTTCAAAGTGGTATTCACAAGCCATCTCATTTTCCATGGCTAAAATTAACTGTACATTTAGCTGCTGACATGAACATGCCCTCAAAGTTTGAAGTGCAGTATCATAGATGTAAGTTGAAGATAATGGTTAGTGTTTTTCATATCCCCACCATGAATGAGCCTTAGTCACAATTAAGTTCAAGATCCTAGTAAGAAGTGGAAAACCTATTTTTATATATATTTATAAATACATATATATTTGTGTGCATGTATAGAGGTGTAGATCTATATATGTATGTGTGTATGTGTGTTTGTGTGTATAGTTAGTATTCAATATGGACCTAGAAGAGCAACTTCATGTGTAATTTGAAAGTCAATAGGAAAATCTAAGTAATATTTAAAAGCTCTTAATTAGACATCCTGGGGAAAATAAGTGGCTTTTAAACAATAAAAATAAAATCCCTCAACTGCTCTAAGAGCATTAGGGAAGAGGCAGTATGAAAGAAGTACAACTCGACAGTAATTCATAGACTGTAGGGAGTTCTTCTTTCAATACAGTGACTATAATCAGCTGTCATTGTTTGTTTCCCCTTCTTTGAGAGACACTCAGGTTTTGGTTCTTGTTAGTTTGTGGGTTTCTTGTTAGTTTGTGGGTTTTTCGCCTCAACCATATGTAATGATTATTTCCTCACCACTCTAACAAAGTAGCCAGCTAAAATGGATAATAGTAGCTAATTTTTTTGCATACTTACTACACATCAGATACTTCTTAAAAATGGACAAAACATTTTAATTGGGGGGGGGGGGAACTTATGCTAAGAGTAATTTGTTGGGTATTATTTACACAGAGTAAAAAAAAAAAAATGAAGTCTACAATTTGATAAATTTTTTCACTCCTTTCTGCTGTGAATCAGATCAATATATAAATTCCCATCACTCCAGAAGGTTGTCTTGCCCTTTTCCAGCCAGTTCCCTCCTCTCCCTCTCACAGGACAATCACTAGACTAATGTCTATCACCATACACTAGTTTTGCCAGTTCTCCACCTTCGTTCACATGGAAACATGCAGCATGTCATTTGTACCTGACTTATTTTGGTTAGCAAATGTTTTAGAGATTCATTTATGTTTTGTATTTGTAGTTTTTTTTTGGTTTTTGTTGATTTTTTTTTACAGAGTAGAATGCCATTTATCTTTTATGTATATATAATTTATCAATTTTTTTTCTTGTTAGATATCTGAATTTCTAGTTTGGGGTTATGAATAAAACTACTATCAATATTCTTGTAAAAGATTTTCTGTGTTTCCGTTTTATTTTTTCTGAGGGCCCACAGAGTAGGTATTTTTTTTAACTCTGTCTACTGGTATAACATTGCTATGTCAGGCATTGTTTCTAAATGCTTTAAAATATTAATTCACTTTATAAGCATGCTTGTCTCAACTGCAATCCTAAAAGGCAGTAATGAGACCTTCTCATGCCTGCCTTTTTCTGTCACACAGAATCGAAATTAGGGAGCTTTCCAGGGTTCTGTTTGGGAAGTCAGTCACAGTCACCTTCATTCATATTCCAACCTGCATCTTCCTAAACTTCACTGGTCAGTATTCCTTCCTGGTCGTCAGAGCAGGTGTATTTTAATGTTTTTAAAAGCTGCTACCAGTTTTCCAAAGTGAATGTAAATTTCATTTGCTCTACATCTTTGTCAGCCCTTTTTCAGACTTTGTAATTTTAGCTGTTCTGGTAGATGTATACTGGTATATCATTATAGTTTTAATTTGCATTTCCCTACTGATTAATGATGTCAAGTACCTTTTTATGTGTTTGTTCGTTAGGCATTGTTCTAAATGTCTTATGTTATTCCCTATACGGTAAGAATAGATTGTCTTGAGGAAGATAATCTCTACTTCATAGATAAGGAAACTGAGGTACAGACAGTTAAATAATTTGCTCCAGATCATACTTTTCCTAAGCAATGCAGCTAGAGTTGGACCTGACACTGAAGGTCCAGAACAAGTACTCTAAACTCCACCGTCTCTTTGCTCCTTTTGTTCCTCCCTCAGGACAGCATGCAATTTCACACCTTCTCAGTAGAGAGGCTGATACTTTTATTTAAGTGCAGAAATCCTGGTTATTAATCATTTAATAGTTATTTAATGAGCAAGAAAACATTAAGTGCTACTTTAGTAGTGGCATGGGTTGTGCAAGAAAGTGATGCAGAATACAAAAAAGCATTCTACTTCTCTAGGGGCTTTATTTTTTATTTTTTATTTTTTTATTTCATTTGATTTTATTTTTTTAGGGGCTTTAAACCTAGATGAAGACAGGCCAAGCAGTATATCCTGATTTGTTAAGTACAGTAACAAAGGGAGGTAAACTAACTGCTGCCTGGTCTAGTTATGGAAGGCTTCCCAGAAGAACCAAAACAGTAAAACACACACACACACACACACACACACACACACACACACACACACACAAAAATAACTTTTTAAGTATAATTTATAAGCCATAAAATTCATCCATTGTAAGAATATGGTTACATGACTTTTAGTAAATATTTGAGTTGAGCCACTGTCACTATAATAGAGTTTCAAAACCTTCCATCACTCCAAAAAGTTAGGTTAGGCCCATTTGCCCTGCACCCATGCCCAGACCCAGGTAACCACTGAACTGCATTTTTGTTGCCATAGCTTCATATTTAAAATAAAATGTATATGTATACATATATATACATTTTATTTATTGTTTATTTATTTATTATTATTATTATATAAGTATACAGTATATAATTATATAATAATATATTAATTGTGTATTATATTATTTATTATAATATTTATTATTACACATATTTGTGTATGTATATACATATATATACACACACATAGATGCATATATATATCTATTAAAACTGCCTTATAAGTTAAAAATATATAAAATGATTTTTTAAATATATATTTATAGAAATAAATCTATATTCAATGTTTGTATTTCCATAAAATATTAAAATATATGCATGTAAAATAAGACATACATATATATACACATACATATACATACATATATAAAAACCTCTTAAAAGCTAATCTTCAGAATTAGTATCATTGTTAAGTCTGGGAGAAGTCTGTAATCAGCGATCCTGAGGGGGCTTCTAAAGTACTGGTTGTATATTAGTTAAACTGAGTAGTGGATATATTGGTATTTGCTTCTCTTTTGATCTTTCTTTAACTATAAAAACGCTTTACATTTTACACATGGAAGCATTTCATAAAAATTATTAATGATGAACAAAAGATCTGGGTTTTTTTTTTCTTAAAGAATGTATTTATTTATTTGACAGAGAGGGACCACAAGTAGGCAGAGAGGCAGACAGAGAGAGAGAGGAAGGGAATGCAGGCTCCCTGCTGAGCAGAGAGCCTGATGCAGGACTCGATCCCAGGACCCTGGGATTATGACCTGAGCAGAAGGCAGAGGCTTAACCCATTGAGCCACCCAGGCACCCCACAAAAGATCTGTTTTAATTAAAGGAAACTAAAAATACTGAACCTAAACATAAACATAATTTTATCAGATACTATGCTGAAAGAATGCTTAATTTATCACCTCTTACCTTTATTGCCTATTAAACTATACAGTTAAAAAGTCATGTATATAAAATAAGTTTGTTTCTGAAAGTGTTGTGTTGTTTTAATTTCTGTAAATGAAATCATACTGTAAGTGGGTCTTTTTCCAGGAATTGTTGCTTTCACTGAAATCGCCATGTTTAGTACAGTTCCCACTGATTCTTACTTTGGTATAGTGTTCTGGCGCATTAATACTTCACAGTGTATAATGCATTCCTGCTTTGTCAGACACTGGAGTCTTACAGTGTTTTGCTCTTACAAACAGTGCTATTATAAGCTCTCTTGTACATACCTTGGCACCCATGGGCAGGAGTGAATTTCTGAGAGTAAAGGCAGCAGCAGCCTCCTAAGGCATGTGCACGCTCAGCCTTTGCTGGGTAGCCCTGAACTGTTTCTGCTGACAATGCTAGGAGCAGTGCTTGAGCATTGCTTATCACCCCCATTGTCACTGTCACTAGCATTCCACATCTCATCTCTCAGGCTCTTGGTGTTTTCTGTCAAATGGCTTTTTTTTCTTACCTGTTTTTTAGTAGGTGCTTTTCCTTTGGGTTTTTTTGTTGTTGTTGTTGTTTGTTTTTTGTTTTTTGTTTTTCTTTATGTGTTCTAAATACTAATCCTTTATTGGTTTTTCTATTGCAAATATCTTTGGCCAGTTTTTGTAATTTATATTATACTCTTTGTGGAATTTTTAAAGGAACAGGAGTTCATCATGTACTGTAGTTGACTTTTAGTCATCTCCTTCATTTTTTGTACTTTTTGTTTAAGAAATTGTTCTGCGACCTGAGGGGAAGATTTTTTCCCTTTCCTTTTATTGAGTACCACAGTTGACATTAGCAAGTTTCCTTCTGTCTTCCTTTGTACACCACATTTACTATTCGTTCACCCTTGTACTGAGATTATAAACCAAATTTATGTAAGGGGTCCCCCTTAGAATCTCCTCACCCTGAGTGAATCTCAGACTATGTCTGCTGTCTTCAGCACCCCACATGGACTTGAAATGACCCTCAGAAAAACACAGAGGATCAGCAAACTGGGAAGATGGCATCCATAGCTTTTGGCTCAAGGACCACATTTCTTTAGCCCTGTCCATGCCAGGAAATGGAGGTCCCACACTCTGCTTTTTAGCATCAAAAACTTGATACTGGGATCACAGTAACTTGGTGCAGAATAACCAAATACCTTCAAAACCAAGCCTACTAGAAAAAAAGAGCACAGATACAGTCATTGCTTCTGCTTTCATAATACTGAGAAGGTATATCAGCCTGGTGGAAGCTAGGTCATGTTTGGAACTTGAGCTGTAAGGCAATCTAGGACATTTGAACTTTAGCTTTCCAGCTCCTGGCTTGTAGTAAGGCATGCAAGAAGGAATTTGGAAGGAAATTTTGAGACAGTTTACAGTGTCCACAAGGAGGAAAGGGGCTCCTACCCCAGCTTTTAGGCTTAAGATACATGAAATAGGAGCAAGAACCAAAATCAAAATCAAACTAACAAAAACCTGGGGCACCTGGGTGGCTCAGTGGGTTGGGCCTCTGCCTTCGGCTCAGGTCATGATCTCAGGGTCCTGGGATCTAGCCCCGCATCAGGCTCTCTGCTCAGTGGGGAGCCTGCCTCTCCCTCTCTCTCTGTCTGCCTCTCTGACTACTTGTGATCTCTGTCAAAAAAATAAATAAAAATAAAATAAAAAAAACCCCTGAAAACATAAAAATGCAATGACAGAAATGCTCCCCATTTGTGAGGTTTTGGCCAGTGATTAAGAATGGTGTCCTCAGTTTTAGTTTTTCAGTCAATTTAGATTCAGTTTTGGACATGTCAAGTTTATGTGGCTCATAGAACATTCCAGTAGAGATTTCTAAGAGGCTACTGATTCTAAGGATATGGGATTGAGAACAGAGATCTGAACTAAAAGTGGGATTCTGGGAGTCATCAGCATGCAAGTGGAGAGTACAACTGTGACAGTACATGAGATCGCCATGTGCAATGTGAATGGAGTGAGAAAGAGGGCCAAGGAGTGTTGAAAGGATGGACAGAAAAAAACAAAGCGCACACAGTAGGAAGAAAGATGAGCAAGAAAGGTAGGGCTAAAAATCAGGATACGGTGTTACACAATTCAGTGGATGGGTATCTCCTAGGAAGAGGGGTTGGTTAATGGCACTGGGTCTTTGGTGAGATGTCAAAGACCAGACACTAGCTTCAGTGTACAGGTTGTACACCATACAGTTCTGCAGGGTGTGGGTCTGTGAAGGGTGCCCTCCAGATTTGTGTTGAACTGGCATACAAACTGGACATGTGTAGACACCCTACATGACAGTGTACATTGGCTTTAGCAAAGAGGAGGTCAAGGTTCGTTGTAGTTGAGAGAATTGAAGGCCAAGTACCAGGTTTTAGTGAATGGAGGAAAATGGGGACTGAGGAATGGTCCAACACTTATTTTAAAGCATTATAATTACTGGGTTATGACTCTTTTCAGTTACAGACTGTGGAGTGTTTCAGTTTTCAAAATCAAGGTGGCCAAGATATGATTACTGAATGTTGAATTGAGTATTGGATTATACAACTTTTCCACCTTTTTTTGGCTAACATATTTTGCTCATTTTCTCTCTGACTTTATTAATGTGATGGTATCTTTTTTCTAGTAGCTACAATAATGAAACAAATCATACTTATATTGTTTATTTTGAAATATTTCTATGTTCTCTTTTGTTAGTGTCAGCATATATTTATTTCATACCTAATCTTTCCACATGCTTAGACTTAATGGTATCTCCTCTACAAGCTCATGGTGAAGTTTTATTCCCCGGTGTGTTTGCATCTGGAGATGAGTCTTTAGGAGGTAATTAAGGTTAAATGAGATCTTAAGAATAGGGCCCTAACCTGAAAAGACTGTGCCCTTATAAGAAGAAAGAGGTCTCTCTTTCTGTCCACCATGTGTGGTCTCAGTGAGAAGATGACCATCGCAAGCTAAGAAGAGCGATCTTTCTGGAATTTGAGCATGCTGCCACTTTGATCTCAGATTTCTAACCTTTGGAACTGAGAGGAATAAATGTCTTCTGTTTAAGTCACACAGGATATGTCTGGTATTTTGGTAAGGGAGCCCAAGCTAAGAAACAACAAACAGTTCCTATAATAGACACTGGAAATTCAAACAAGAGCACAAGGACAGATGCCCTGTCCTTGCAAAGCTTTTGGGATGGTGGTTGATCATAAATATTAATTTATGGCCATGTAAATGGCAAAAAAAAAAAGGTATAGAAATCCATAAGAACATGATATAGACAGGATTGAACTAACTTGTCACAGGAAGGCTTGTCTGAGGAAGTGACTTGTGTGGGGATGTGGTGGAAGACTAGCGACAGCAATACATGAGGAAGCACATTCTACCCTTTGGGACCAGCGTGTTGAAAGGCCCTGTGCTGGAGAGAATATGGGCTATCCATGGAATTAGAAGATTTCCATGATTGGAGTTCAGAGATCAAGAGGGAGTGTGGCAGGATTTAAAACTACAAAGAAAGGTATTAGTTAGATCATTTATGGCCTTGTGAACCAAATTAAGGGCTTTGATCTTTATTCTAAAAGCTGGGAAGCTAATGAAAAGGAGTGATATGACCATTGAATTTTAAAAAGATTATTTTTGTTGTGTGTGTTGTGTGAAGAGTGAATTTTTGGAAAGTTGACAAGGTTGAATGTGGGGAGACCCTAAGTGAGGCTTTAAATCATTTTTTTATTCATTCTGAACTTTTGAGTAAAAAAAGTTTTCATCCTCAAGTACCTTCTCAGAGTACAAATAGGGAAAAAAAGGGGAGGGTCAGGATAATAGAATTTGATTCCTTTATATTTGTAACACTCTAATTAATAATGTAAATGACATATTTTTTTTACCCAGTCTTTTCCCTGTTATGTTTATAGCCATGTAGTTAAATATACAGTTGGCTCACTTTTAATGAATTAGCTGAGGGAGTAATAATGCTAACATTGGAAATGCCAAATGTTAAACATCTTTCAAAAATATCATATAATATTAAATTGTCTATGTCAGCTTTTTACATTAAACCTGTCAGCTTAATTAAAAATCTTAAAGATCATTTAATGATAAAAAGATAGTGCATAACATTTGTAATTTTAAAATTAAATGAAGTTCACCCTATACATAGCAACCAGAAACATTCCCTACCCTTAAAGAATAAACAAAAAAAATAACAATGCCTTGGCTCCCCCTGCTGCTTGAACAAATTATTTCAGTTACAAAATATTTTGTCAGTATTTCTCGATAGCATTAAGTGAAATTGGCTGTTAATTCCTCCTTCTTCTCTTCCTTCCTCCCCCAAATATAAATTTGAGACCTGTAATAACTGTCTCGCGAGGTTTTTTAAGTCCTAATAATACTGCTTTTGTAATTTTCAGTTTAATTTTTTCCCAAAGGAGATAACCATTCATCCTATTACTTTAAAGGCTTTAAATTCCTAAAATCGGGTTGCTTCCATTGTAGTCATTTATCTTAAAATACATCTGTTAAAATTTGTCTTATCACATACGTTTTTGATTTTTAAAAATTAGTTGACAAGACAAACCATTAGAGACTCTAAATCTCACAAAACAAACTGAGGGTTGCTGGGGGGAGAGGGGTGGGGAGAGGGGGGTGGGGTTATGGACATTGGGGAGGGTATGTGCTATGGTGAGTGCTGTGAAGTGTGTAAACCTGGCGATTCACAGACCCGTACCCCTGGGGCTAATAATACATTTTATGTAATAAAAAAAATGTTTTAAAAATTAGTTGACAGTAGACTTATAAACTTCATAGTGTGATGCCCTGCTTTACCTGTTAAACTATATTGGAAGTAAATACCATGAATATTACATATGTTTTCTAAGACTGTGTGTAAGTACAGGTGAAGTAGTTGGCAGTCTCATTTATAATTGAGGCTACTTTGTTGACCCTGGCTGTCTTTGTTTGCTATACCTAAGTTTCCTGAGGAAAAAAACAGAAAATACTGTACATTCTTCACCTAGCCTTTCACATTCCCCTCACGTGTATCTGTTGCTGTAATTGATTTTCTTCTTCCTCTGTTGGCATGAAACAATGCTTTAACTCTTAACTATTTAGAGAAAAATGTGTGCTTGCTTCATATTAATAGTTGTCAAATAAAAATCAGGTTAGGTCCCATTCAGAATCAGTTGTAGAATTTTTTTCTAAACCTACCATTCATCTTCTATAAGTTAGTGTATCATTTGTGGTTAATTTAAAAATAAGTTATGGCTCAGGTTTTGGGGTTTTTTGTTTTGTTTTTTTGTAAGGGAAAAGTAGTATCATGACTGAAAACATACTCATGCTAATGATATCAGAAGGTTGATTGCCTGAAAACGATAGTATTTATTTGATACAGGAAGTAACACT
Organism: Mustela erminea; assembly: GCF_009829155.1. Lineage (NCBI taxonomy): Eukaryota > Metazoa > Chordata > Mammalia > Carnivora > Mustelidae > Mustela > Mustela erminea. The sequence goes on along the minus strand of NC_045616.1, from coordinate 71,845,583 downwards.
TGTGACTGAGGTCACTCTGTCCTCAGTGACTGAAGACGGAAGTTCTGAAGCCCGACTGTCTGCTGGAAATCCTTGCTTCTGTGACCTTGGACGAGTTACTTAAAAGTTACCTAATTGCTCTTGTCTTGGTTTCCTTCTCTGTAAAATAGTAAAAATCCTTAAATCCTTAAAACAGTCCTTACTATGCCTGGGCATAGTAAATATAGCATAAATATTAGTGAGCTAGTAAAAGTAAGTACCTTCTAAAATACCCTTCATAGTTCTGAGAACTGTGATTCCAGTTTATTCTTGTAAGAATGTTCAAGAAGCATCTCTACAATTTATAGTCAATGATGGTTTCTTTGTTATTATGGCCAGTCTTACAAGATTAAATATGATCACTTTATTTGATTACATAATATAATGGAGTATGTACAATGAAATAACAAAATGAGATAATAAATGTAAGGTACCCAGCATAGTCCCCGGCATGTGTGTGTGTGTGTATAAATTTTATCTCCCTGTATATGGTAACATAGTGTCTAGTAATCATTCAATAAATATTGATAGAATGACTGCCATTAATTTACTTTGACATTAATATGCTACTGCTCTTTGTACCAGTGTAGAAATATTTACTTAGTCCATATATAGATAAAACCTTGAAAACTCAGAGAAAGTTTTGGACCTAATGTCAAAGTAAAAATGACTTTATTTGTGCAATCCAGCTTGTGTTCTCAATAACAGTCTTTTAAAAAAATTCATCACAGGGGCGCCTGGGTGGCTCAGTGGGTTAAAGCCTCTGCCTTTGGCTTGGGTCATGATCCCCGGGTCCTAGGATTGAGCCCCATAGCAGGCTCTCTGCTTAGCAGGGAGCCTGCTTCCTCCTCTCTCTCTCTGCCTGCCTCTCTGCCTACTTGTGATCTCTGTCAAATAAATTTAAAAAAAAAAATTCGTCACAGTTAGACTAATCTCAATAAAGGTCAGCTCCTAATGTAAGGGGCTAATGTGTATGAGGCCAGACGTTTGTGAGATTAATTCTGTTCTGCTTTGTGAGATTAATTCTATTCTGCAAAGATGTTATCCATACCTTCGTTTCGTTTCTAAGGCAAGATATTTAGGTAAAGCTAGACTGCTTATTTTTATTGAGTCATTTTCAGTAACTTTCCCAAGGTTCTTTAACAGACAGATTTGTATAGTCCACTTAAATTTGTTAAGATGAGCTTTGGCTCATATATGACCAAACTGTTAAAAATTCACATTTTTAAAGGAATTTTCTCTAAGAATACAGGAAGTAAAAGCAAGCACACTTCAGATTGAATCATGTTGTTGCATATGTCAGTAGTTGATTTTTTGTAACTGAATATTACTACATTACATGGATCCTATGGTTGTTTATCCATTGTAGGGATGCCATAGTTGTTTTGGATGTTTAGAATGTTTATAGTTTTGAGCTATAATAAAGTTGTTATGAATATTTGTATACAAATCTTATGTGGATATCTATTTTCATTTCTCCTGGTTATTGCCAGCTACTGCTAGGTCTTAGGGTAAGTGCAGCTATTGTTTTTAAGTGACTGACTGAAGGTTTTCTAAAATGACTGTACCATTTTGCTTTCATGCTGGCAATGTATGAGATTTTTGGTTGCTCTTTGTAAGTACTGATACTGCTAGTTCTTTTCTTTTTCTTTCTCTCTTCATCCTCCTCTTTTTCTTCTTTATGAACTTTTAAAATAAATGTACAGTGGAATCCATTGTTGTTTGAATTTGCATTTCTGCAGTGACTAATGGTGTTCTACCTTTTTTAAAATGTGGTTTTGAACATCAGTATGTGCCCTCTGTGAGGTGTCTGTTAAAAATATTGTACTCATTTTTAAAATTGTGGGTTTTTTTTTTCTTATTAAGTTGTAAGACTTTTTTTTTAATATTCTGGCTAAAAATTTCTTGTTGGATACAGGTTTTGTGAATTTTCTTCCAGTCTGTGGTTTGTGTTTTTATTTCTTTACTGATACCTTTCAAATAGTTGATTGTTTTTATTTTTACGAAATCCACCTTATCATTTTTTTTTTAATGGATTGTGTTTTTCTACTCTGAGAATACATTTCCTATCACAGGGTTTTCTCCTCTATGTTTTCTTCTAGACAGTTTGTACTTACAGTGTAACCTTTTAGGAATCAGATCTATTTTGAGTTAATTTTATGTATGGTATATGGTAAGCATCAAGATTTTTTTTGTTTAGCATAATACCCTCTAGTTAGTCAATCAGAGAAAGACAATTATCATATGAGCTCTTTGATACGAGGAATTTGAGAGGCAGGGTATGGGATCATGGGGGAAAGGGAGGGGAAAAAATGAAACAAGATGGGACCAGGGAGGGAGACAAACCATAAGAGACTCTTAATCTCAGGAAACCAAACAGAGGGTTGCTGGAGGGGAGAGGGATGGGAGGGTTAGGGTAGCTGGGTGATAGACATTGGGGAGGGTACGTGCTATGGTGAGTGCTGTGAATTGTGTAAGACTGATGATTCATAGACCTGTCCCCTGAAGCAAATAATACATTGTATGTTAATTTAAAAAAAGATTGTTTGGGACTTTTTTATTTTCTTTTAGCCTCATATGGTTATCAAGTTGTTCCATCACCACTTTTTGAAGAGTGTATGTTTTCTCATCACCTTGGCATATTTACCAAAAATTAATTGAGCATGTATACAGGTCTATTTGGATTCTATCCTGTTCCACTGATCCAGTAAGTGTTGAAAGTAGGAAGTATATGGACTCTGCCTTTCGTCTTCTGTTGCAGAATTTCTTGGGGTGTTTCAGATCATTTGCATTCACGTAAATTTTGTAATCTGTCAGTTTCTACAAATAAGCCTGCTAGGATTTTGAGTGGGATTGTGGTGAATCTGTAAATTAATCTGGGAAGAACTGATATCTTAAAAATATGATACATTCATTGGTTTAATTCGGTCTTCTTTAATTTCTTTGTGTAGCGTTCTATCGTTTTCAGTGGACAGGTCTTAAATATGTTGCATCAAATTTATACCTAATGAGGGCATATTTTTGGATACTTTTCTAAGTGATATTTTAAACATTTTTGCTTTCCCATTATTTGTTGTTAATATACAGAAATGTGATACACAGACCTTTGTATGTTGACATTGTATACTGAAATTATGCAAACTTCTTAATTTAAACAGCCATTTTGGTGAATTCCTTAGTAGTATTTTCTTCATACTATGCTGACTACAAATAAAAGAGTTACATTGTTCTTTTTTAAAAATTGTGCTAAAATATACCTAATATAAAATTTACTACTAGTGATATTTAGTACATTTACAGTGTTGCACAGCCATCGTCACTGTCTAATTCCAGGACATTTTCATCCTCCCAAGAGGAAAGCCCATATTCATTAAGTTGTCACTCTCCATTTACCCTTCCCTCAAAACCCAGGCAACTACTGATCTTCTTTATGTCTATAGATGTGCTGGACTCTGGATATTTTACATAAATGCAGCCATACAATATGTAGCCTTCTGTGTCTGCCTTCTTTTACCCAGCATAATGTTTTCAGTGTTATCCATGTTCTAGCATGTATCACTGTTTTACTTCTTTCTTCTTCACTTAATGTTCTTTTTTCTTTATTATCCATCTTATTTGATGAGAAGTTGTATCTTGTTGTTTTGTTTTTAATCTGTGTGTCTCTTTTCCTTTTCTTGCCATACTCTGCTGACTAGGACCATCAATACAGTGTGGTATAGAAAAAGTGAGAATGAATTGTATATGTGTACCACATCTTTATCAGTTAGATTGCTTCTATATCTTGGCTATTATAAGTAAGACTGCAGTAAGTGTAAATGTGAATCTGTCTTTTCAAAGTAGTGTTTTCATTGTTGGGGGGGGGCAGGCAAATTACCCATTAGTGGAATTATTGGATCATACTGTATTTCTATTTTAATTTTTAATTCTATTTAATTTTAAAATTTTCTCTTCTTCTCCTTTTCTTATGTTAGTCACCATACAGTACATCATGATCAGTGTTCCATGATTGATTGTTTGCATGAAATATCCACTGTTCCATGCAATCTGTGCCCTCCTTAATACCCACCACCAGGCTCACCCATCCCCTCCACCCTCCTCCTGTCAAAAACCCTCAGTTTGTTTCTCAGAGTCCATAGTCTCTTTTGGTTTGTCTCCCGTATTTTTAATTTTTTAAAAAGCCTCCATACTGTTTTCCACTGTGACTGTACCCATTTATAGTCACACCAAAAGTGATTGCCAATGACTTTTTTCTCCACATCTTTGTCAACACCTGTTATTTTTTGAGCTTTTTACTTTAGCCTTTCTGACAGGTGTAAGTTATTGCTAAGTGTTATCTATTAAAATGCTTGCTGAGAGCATGTCTAATACCAGTTACTTTTACATTGCCAGAATCAGAAGTAATCAGTTTCTCTTATTTTTACTTGAATCAATTTTCAAATTAAATTTTAATTATACAAGTATTATTTAATATATTCTCCCAGTAAAGCAATAATGAGAAAGTTAACATTTCCTTTTAGTAACTCCCAACCTTCGTCTTTCTTCCTTCAAATCTAACCAATGTTGTCAACTCGGTACATGGCATCTTAGGTACTTTTTATATTTATGTTTGTTTCCTTAGAAAAGTTGTAATACTACTTATTTTTAGGTTGTGTATGCTTTTAATAGCATAGCTCAGAGTGCATTTATTTCTAATTCACTTGACTTTTTAAAAATAGCAAACGGTAGTAGTAGAGGTGTATCTTATTAGTACAAACAAATCTAGCTCATGTTCTTTATATGTCATGGTACTATTTTCAGCAAGAATAGAGATTGATCTTTAGTAACTCATCTTCTGGAGTTCTGTAACTGCTTTCCATTTTTTTCTAGGCATTTCCAGCTACCCTAAGATGTTGCTCTATTTCTCTCTTCCTTAGGTACACCTCTTGCCTGGAGACAGACAGACATCCATTCTACCCCTGATGGTTACCCAGGGCTTTTTGTTTGTTTGTTTGTTTCTCATTTTCACCACGTTGATATGGACCATTATTTGTGTTGTTCCCATCTATTATGTACTTGGAACTTGAATACATTGTGCTGCTATTTCCTCATTGATCTTCCAGAGGCTCCTCATAATTTCTGGTTCATGGAAATCTCCGCAGCTATATTTTTTAGTTCAGCTCTTGGTTACTTTTATAATTGTCATTGATAAATACTTTGTTTTGAGAGGGAGGATACACCAGATTATGTACTTACTTTACTATACTGGAGCCAGTAATTACTTCCCTCTACCTAATTTTTCCTTCTTTTGTTTTTGTGAGAATCTAGGATAAAATAAACCTTTGTACGTCCGCCCAACACTCTTGTGAGGACATATATATTAGGGAGCAGTAAGATGATTGAGCTAGAGACTGTTTCTAGTATTTCCTCCTTTCTTCCTAACTTTGCTTTCATTCAATAATACCTTCTTCATTTTGACATGGATTTGCCTTGCCTTTTCTTACTCTTCTTTTTTTTTTTTTTTTAATTTCTTTTCAGTGTAGCAGTATTCATTGTTTTTGCACCACACCCAGTGCTCCATGCAATGCGTGCCCTCTATAATACCCACACCTGGTTCCCCGAACCTCCCACCCTCCGCCCCTTCAAAACCCTCAAATTGTTTTTCAGAGTCCATAGTCTCTCATGGTTCACCTCCCCTTCCAATTTCCCTCAGCTCCCTTCTCTCCATCTCCCCATGTCCTCCATGTTATTTGTTATGCTCCACAAATAAGTGAAACCATATGATAATTGACTCTCTCTGCTTGACTTATTTCACTCAGCATAATCTCTTCCAGTCCCATCCATGTGGATACAAAAGTTGGGTATTCATCCTTTCTGATGGAGGCATAATACTCCAGAGTGTATATGGACCACATCTTCCTTATCCATTCATCTGTTGAAGGGCATCTTGGTTCTTTCTATTCACGTCATAAGTTGCAGTCTGTTAGCCAGATTTAGAGTTTAGGCATCATTAATAAAACTATAAAATTTCTCTTTGGCCCACTATATACCTTTCTCAGAGGACTTTGTATTTGCCTTTGAACTATTTTCAGCCTGTGTTGTTGATTCAGACATTAGAAATGGAAATTTTTTTCAGACCTTTTAACAAAAGTATTTTTCCTCTGTTACAATCTTGAATTTGGCTTAGTGCTCTCATTTATAGTATATCAAATACTGTTGTGTACAGCATATGAAATAATGAAATGTGGTCTAACACAACAATAGCTCAGTTCCCTTTCACATTTTAATTAAATTGTGATCTTTTGGGAGCCTGACAGAAATTAGGTAAAGGTGGTTTCTTTATAGATCTTCTGACATGTAAAGAAATCATACTGAAACTTTTCTTGTATACTGGGCCACCATTTAGTATCTTAAGATGTATTCATGGAAGAGAAAGTGATATAGTGCCCAGAGGCGCCAACTTGGGAAATTAAACCTAGAAATTTGGCGATCTTGGTTCCACATCATAATCTTATGTAGATTATTTGGCAAAAGGTTCTTACAGAGATTCTGTCTTATTTCATTCTTATCACTGTGCATACAGACTTTGCAAGTATGTTTATGTAATTTCCTTATTTAGTTTGTTAATGTAATTATAGTACCTAATAGTGTCACTGCTAGGGAAGTCTAAAAAAAATTATGTTTTGGCAACTTGGAAAAGCTACTGCTGTGTAAAATCTGATGCTGGGAATGGGTATATGGACAGAAGCATTATTTTTCCCTCTTCTTCTCAAGAAACTCTTTCTGCCATCACAGAATGCAATTTTGTATACCCAGAAGGGATCTTAGCAATTATCAAGAAGTTTTTTACAGGTGAGAAAACTGAGACCCAGAGAGGTAAAGGTAAATTGGTCTAAGGTTAATTAAGGTTATAAAGAGTCCTGTATCTCCATTCTAGCCTGCTCTGCATTCTTCTGATATGTGTACAGTTTCACCTGTATATTACATATTTTCCTACACATCTGTTTCAGAAAGCCAAAAGTATCTCTCTCTGAAATTTTCTTCTTCTAATACAGCTGAAATTTAGTTGAGGCTTTTCTGGTTGCCTATGAATTTATTATTCTCCCCCATCCTCTTGTACTTTTCTTGAGTACCTCAATAGATTGTTTGGCAGCTTCTTTATTCTATCTTAGTAGAGTCCAGATGGAATCAGGGATTAAAGACCTGGGAGAGTTGTCATGAATAGCATTATTTTTTCCTCACATTCAGGAAAAGGAATAGGGTGCCAGATTTGTCTATTATGACTTTTTGCTAAATTTTAAATTTAATTTGATAAAATCAATGGAATGGAGGCTTTTTTTTTTTTTTTTAATTCACAAGCAGTTATTCCTTGAAAATTTGTTTTTGTCTTTGTGGGTTTGCTTTGGGGTTGGGAATAAGAAGAGGAATGCAGGGGTTATTTTCTTCCTAGCTAAAACTGAATTTATATTTTTGTGTTTTACTCAAATAGGAAATTTGTTAAATAAATCCAGGACTGGTAATAACTAATATCATGCATTTTGTTACAACAGGACAGATATGATTCTGCTGATGATCAGAGTATTTGTCATGTGTGGCACATGGATATAGAAGCTCTTCCAGAATGGATAAACTGCCTAATACAAAAAGTAAGTTCCTTAGTTTCTGAGTAAAATTGGGAATTTACTACTTCCAGGATTTTTTTTGGAGCTATTTTTCTTGAATTCATTCTTTCAAGAGATAAGAAAGGGTTTGTAACTCTTGATTACACCTACTGGCTTCTTCATTATTACTGGAGAGCTCCAGGTACTTTTTTATCTCAGACTTTAAAACATGGTATTTCCCCTTCCTTGATTGCTCTTCCCACAGTTATTTACTGCTTCCCTTATTTCCATGTATCTTTACTCACAATGAGGCATTGCCTCTGCAAACTGTCAGTTCCCCTACTCTGATATTATCACTCCACTCTTCCTTTCTCCTCCTCTCTGATTTAAATAGCTACGTTTTACATACACACATACAATATGTAATATATAGTACTCGTAAGCATGCATGAGCATATATAACCTATATAAATATAGACATAAATACACACACACACACACGTGCATGTATGCACATGTGCTTACCCACATACATATATGGCTTACTGGTCTTGTTAATTGCCTAGCTCCCCTATCAGAATAAAAACTCCATAAAGTCAGAAATTTTTCTCTTTTGTTTATTACTGTTATCTCCAGCACCTAGAACAATGACTACTGAGTAAATGAAATATCCTATATTATTCATGTATGCATATGTGTATAAAATAAACTGGATAATTAATGATTCTCAGTGGTACAATCAATATCAAATTACCAAATTTTTAAGGCTTCTTAATGAAATATTATAAGAGCAAGAACTCACCTTGTTAACAGTATGATATTATTATTTCTCACATTTTGGGCGAAACACGCATTGAAAAAGTGTTAATATGATTTTTGAAAAAAATATAGTTGCCATTCTCCTCTGACTTTTTTGTTGTTGTTAAAAAATAACATTTGATAGATATCCTCTGCATTCATTCTCACATTGTAATGATTTCCTGGGAACAAGCCAGTGCCCTGGCTTTCACTGTCCTGAACTTTACAAAATGTATGAGGGTGCTGCAGATATTCCACTGTCTCTCCTGAAAAAAATAATTTTAAGCCAGTTCATTATTAATTTCGCACTTACATATAGAAAATGCACTGTTATGTATGCAACCAGTATCTTTTGGTTGTATGTAAAAAGGCAGGAAGAGCTTTATTCTGTTGGTTGGGTAAGGTTCCCTCCCACAGTGTTTGGTATGCAAGAAGGGTATCAAAACAGACACTTTTCTGTGAGATTTTACTTGCAAATTAAGCTCTGTAGACTGATTTGCTTCCTGGTTCCATAGTGTATTTTTCTTTTCATTAGTTCACACTGTATCCATATTCAGCCTATTGTTTGAGAGATTCTTTTAGAATGAATGCTTGGGAGTATTGTTGGGGTGGGCTGATGTGCAGTATGTTATCATTCTAGAACTTTGGAGTTGCTTATCTCTGTTTATTAGAAGGCTTGTTTCCCTTTACTATTCTGTCTACCAATCAGAAAACAGAAAGCTAGCCTTTTCTGTGGCATAGAAAACTTTCATGTGGTTGGCTTTAAAAAAAAAATACAGCTCACATTCTGTTTGATTACTTTACAATGAAAGCATTGTCTTACTTTCCTTTATTACCTGTAGGCCCAGTGGACAGTTGGAAAACTGAATTGCCCTTTCTGTGGGGCCCGTTTAGGGGGCTTTAATTTTGTCAGCACTCCAAAATGTTCCTGTGGCCAGCTTGCAGCTGTACATCTCTCTAAGAGCTGGACCGATTATCAGCCAACACGGGCAGGCCGACTAATGAGACCATCGCTGAAATACTTGTCACATCCTAGAGTTCAGTCAGGTTGTGACAAGGAAACTCTGCTGACAGGTGGTGCCTCCAGAAACAGAAATCACGGGGTTTTAAATATGGCCCAAAATAATAATGGCTCTGGAAGATTAACAGAAGCACTCTGCCTGGAGGTACGGTCAACATATTTTCAGATGAAGAATGAAAAACTGCTCTTCAAAGCATCAGATCCAAAATACCAGCTTTTTGTTCCTCAGCTTGTGACTGGCAGATGCACTACAAGAGCTTTTCATAGGAAATCACATAGTTTGGATCTGAACATCAGCGAGAAACTGACTTTGTTACCTACTTTTTATAAAATACATAGTAAGACTGCTGCCTGTCCCAGGCTAAATGAAACACAGCCTATTCACCTTTCAGGCTTGCCTTTAGAATCTAGTAAAAATAACTGTTCCTTTCAGATTTCATCCAATTTTGATCCTAATATGCTGCTGCAAAGATTTTCAGTGGCTCCCCGTGAGACCCAGACACAAAGAGGAGGAGAATTTCAGTGTGGTCTAGAAGCTTCTGCGGTGTACTCTGACCATGCAAGTTCTAACAACCTGACTTTCGTGATGGACCTGCCCTCAGCTGGCAGGAGCATGCTGGAGGCCTCGGACCAGGAAGAGCCCCTCTCGGCACTGGACTTTCTGCGCTCAGGCAGTTTTTCCCTGGGGGCCATTAACCAGAGGCTCAGTAAGAGAGAAAGGAGCAAATTGAAAAATCTGAGAAGGAAACAACGAAGGCATGAAAGATGGCTACAGAAGCAGGTAATTTTTTGAAAAGGTTTACTAAAAATTCTGTGTGGTAAAATCTTGGGGTTTGGGGAGAGAAGCTAACTTTGAATACCTATATTATAAAAACATGGTTTTAATGAGTGTTGAAATGACATTTCTGTCTAGGTGAACTTCATAATCATGCACCTCTCTTAAAACCTGTCTCTGTTCACATATGGTTAGGAAATGTCCTTTCGGGAAGTTTTCCTAAATCCTAGTATTTTACATGAATACTAATCTCATGATGTTGAGGTGAGATTGTCATATACATTTAAAATTTGTTCATGTTGGGATTGTTTGCAGTGATTTTATTTCAGGTCAGTTTGAAACAAAGAAGTCTTTCTAATTTAATTGAGTGACAAATTAGTTGACTTCCATCACTTTTAGCTTAAATGGATATTTTTAAGGAACATTATGTAATTATGTGCTCATATGATCCAGATATGGTTAAATCTACTGATTTGTGAAGTTTATCTTAATAATAATTGACCCTTATTGTAATTTTATAGGAAAGAGTGCTTCTCTATGGTTTAAACTCCTGTATCTATAATGATAGGTTCAAAAATGGTTATGCAAAAGTGCTGAACAATAAATTGCAGGTGCTCTGGAGACCAATTAAAGCCAGTGGATGAGGTGCTCCTGAAAATTTGGAAGTTTGAGGACCAGTATATTTCTATGTACACTTTTTTTTTTTTTTGCAAATTGTCTTTGTTACCTACTTGTTTATAGTAAATAGCAATCCTTATTAATCAGTATGTTGAATATTAACATCCATAGAGCTTAAATATAGAAAGCTGCAACTTTGCATAATCATTTTTTTAAACAATTCAGCAAACTCATTGCTTATGATCCTAGTCATAGACTGAATAGAATAAAATTACCACATTGAGTGCTTCAATCAGGTTAATTATTTTTCATCATTTGGTTAGAGAGTATAATTATGGGTAATTATTATATTTTTGACTGGATGCTGAAAAGAGCATTGTAGTTCGGTTTATTTGCAGGTGATGGTGTAATGTGGCATCAAAGCATATATTATAGAATGTAAAAAATGAATATATTTTAGCACCACTATAATATGCTTCATGGTTAATATATTGAAGATATGAAATCCAATATTTTTTATTGAAAATTTGACTTAAACCCATAGATCAATTGGAGATGGTCATATGCTAAGTGAATATTCAGAAAGTCTACCTTAAAACGATATAGAGGGCTTCAGATAACTCTCAAACAAATAGAACTTTAAAAGAAGTATAAAAATTATACTTGCTCTGTGTTATAAATTTATGCAGGTAACATCTTCGCAATTTAAAAAAATGTGTTTAATTCTTGAGCTGGGTACTTCTGAAAACTTAAACTATATTACTGATTATTTTTCAGCATAGGAACAGTATTTTTATACAATTTAAAGCTAAGCAAGACCAACATCAGTGTTGTTGCTGTTGTTGTTGTTTTAAAGGGTACTTTTATTCATTCACATACATGTGGTTTAACCAAACTGCTTGACTAGTGAACCAGAATGAAGGAATTCTAGTCAGACCTGTGGCAGGTCGGTATAGGGAGTACTCCAGCAGGGTCCTAGGAGGACTGTTTGGTTGCACAGGAGCTACTGGCAAACAAATGCCAAATGTCTCCTTAGCAAGGAAAACGTAAAAGTCTGCAGAAGCTTGGAAGTGGCATATGAGTTAGTGATGTGAGTGCACACCCCAGTTAGAGCCCTAAAGAAGAAGAATTTTAACGGTTTTGTTAATTCAAGCCAAAAGATAAGTCCTGGAAAGATTTCATCCCTGAGATAAATTAATGGCTTAGCTATTCAGCTCATTCCATCTTCAGTAAAGAGTAGTTAATTCTGTAAACATTTATCAAATACGTGTTTCATATACCTTGCCTTTGAGTAATGACTTCAACGTAGATCCTGCCCTTCTTTATTTTTAAAAGATCCATTTACTTATTTTAGAGAGTGAGTGCTCACACAAGTGGAAGTAACTGAGGGAGAGAGAAAGAGGAGTGGGGAGAGAGGGAGAGAAGCAGACTCCCCACTGAGCACAGAGCCAGACGTGGGGCTCCATCTCAGCACCCTGAAATCGTAACCTGAACTGAAACAAGGGTCTAACACCTAGCCAACTAGGCCACCCAAGTACCTCCTGCTTTTTTTTATTTTTATTTTTTTTTAAGATTTTATTTATTTATTTGACACAGAGAGATCACAAGTAGGCAGAGAGGCAGGCAGAGAGAGAGAGGAGGAAGCAGGCTCCCTGCTGAGCAGAGAGCCCGATGCGGGACTCGATCCCAGGACCCTGAGATCATGACCTGAGCCGAAGGCAGTGGCTTAACCCACTGAGCCACCCAGGCGCCCTTTCCTGCTTTTTTTTAAATAAGGAAGATAAACATACAAGATATAAAGGAAAGGTTACCTATTGTTAATGATAATATTTTTTAAGTTTAAAATAATTGGTTGGGAAATCTAGATTTAGGACTTTCATTTGATATTTTAGTAATTTTTTTCCCCACAAACTAGACATCCTTGTGTGGCAGATACCATAATAAAAATGTTAATGACACTATAAAAAGTTATTTAAATTTTTGAAGCTTAAGGGTATAAATGGGATTAATATTAAAATAGAAACTAAAACTAATTTTCAGTGTTTTATTCAACAGATATTAATTAAACTTCTACTTTGGGGGAAAGTGCTGAACAAACCTCTTTTCTTATTCACCATAACCTTGTTGGGTTTCTGTTTTCGTTTTTTAATTACTATGCGATAAAATATATTCTTGGCATATAGCTCTATGATCTGAACAAACAGATTGATATAACAACCACCACAGTGGGGATACAGAGCAATTCCATCACCCCCAACATCTCCCTTGTGCCTTTATGATTGTGCTTTGATTATATCTTTGTAATTATATCCTTGTCCTATCTCTAATCTCTGAAAACCATTGATCTGTTCTCTATTACTTTAGCTTGTCTTTTGATGATGTTGTAAAATAATAATGTAATGCTATAAAATTAGAATCATATAATATATAACATCTAGAGACCAGCTTCTTTGATACAGTACAGTTGCCTATGAGATTCATTCAAGTTGTTGAATGTATCTATTGTTTGTTCTTTTTTGTTGCTCAGTAGTATTCTATTATACTAATAAACCTCAGTTTGTTCATTGTCCTGTTCAAGACAAGGGAGTTGTTCAAGATTTGGGCAGTTATGAATAGAGCTGTTCAAACTATTCCTGTACAGGTTATCCTGTGAACCTAAGTTTTCATTTCTCTAAGGTAAATACTCAGGAATGAGAATACTGGATCTCACGGTAAGTATATATTTAATTTTGTAAGAAACTGTCAGATTGTTTTCCAGTTTGGAAAATGGTTATACCATTTTGTATTTCAAGACCTGGTATATGAGAATTTCCTTTGCTGTGAGTCCTCACTTAAACACCTGGTATTCCCAATATTTTTTAAATGGTTGTACGTGGGTATGTAGTCACATCATATTGTGGTTTTCATTTGCATTTTGCTGATGGCATTTTCCTAATGATGTTGAACATTTTTCATATGCTTATTTTTCCATTTGTATATATTGTGTAGGGAAGTGTCTGTTTAGATATTTTGGCCATTCTTAATTGGGTTGTGTTCATTGTGTTGAGTTGTGAGAGTTCTTTATATATTTTGGATGTAAGTTTTTCATCGCATATGTGATTTGTAAAGATTTTCTCTGAGTTTGTAGTTTGTCCTTTTTGTCTCTTAATTTTTTTTTTTCCTGTGGAGCAAACATACTTAATTTTGATAAAGCCTAATTTCCCTTTTTTTTTAATGGATTATGTCATTGGTGTCATACCTAAGATCTCTTTTGCCTAATTCTTAGGTTATAAAGATTTTTTCCTAATGATTTAGGTGCTTTTAGGTTTCATCTAAAAGTTTTGTTATTTTGGGACACCTGGGTGGCTCAGTGTGTTAAGCCTCTGCCTTTGGCTCAGGTCATGATCCCAGGGTCCTGGGATCGAGCCCCGCATCGGGCTCTCTGCTCAGCGAGAGGCCTGCTTCCTCCTCTCTCTCTGCCTGCCTCTCTGCCTACTTGTGATCTCTGTCAAATAAATAAATAAAATCTTAAAAAAAAATTTTTTTTAAGTTTTTTAATTTTAAGTACCACATTAAGAATTATGATTCATTTTGAGTTTATTTCTTTTTGATAAAGTGTGAGGTTTCAGTTGAGGTTCGCTGTTTTACATAGAGTGCTTGATTGTTCCAGCCCCATTTGTTGAAAACACTGACCTTTCTCCATTGAAATGCTTTTGCAACTTTGTCAAAGACCAATTGGCTGTATGTGTGGGGGTTCTATTTCTGCATTATCTATTCTCTTCAGTTCATTTTTGTGTCTCTCTCATTGCCAGGAGTCCTTTCTCTTCATTTTTGTAGCTATCATAAATCATAAAGTAGGAGTCTGTGATTCCTCTAACTTAACTGTTCTTTATTAAACTTGTTTTATTTATTGTAGTTCCTTTACCTTTTCATGTAAAATTTAGAACCAGCCTGTTTATTTACCAAAATAGTCCTGTTGGGATTTTGATTGTAATTATACGAAATCTGTAGATCAACTTGGGGAAAACTGAAATCATTACTGTGTTGATTTTCCTAATCCTCGAACATGGTATGTCCCTCCATTTGTTTAGGTCTTTGATTTCTTTCATCTATATTTTACACTTTTTAGCATTCAGAACCTATACCTGTTTTTTTTAGCTTTATACCTATTTACTTTTTGATGTTGTTAATTTTTTTAATTTTTATATTGCTATTGTATGTTGCTAGTGTACAAAAACACAATTGATTTTTGTTTTGACTTTGTATCTTGTTATTTGAAAGTACAGATCTTTTGACATCTTGTCAGATTTATTCCTAAGTATTCATATTTTTTACTGTTGTAAAATCATACTGTTTCCTTAAGTTTGAATTTCCAATTATTCATTGAGAATACATAGAAATAAAATTGAGTTAGTATGATCTTATATCTTACAACCTTTCTAATCTAACATAGTAGGAATAGTAGTTGTTTTTTGGATTCCATTGTATTTTCTAGTAGATGATCATAGTGTCTGCAAATAAATACATTATTTATGTATTTATGTAATACATTATTAAATACATCTTCCTTTCCAATCCAGAATCTTTTTCCTTTTTTCTTTTTCCCTCTTTTTTTTTTTTTTGTTGTTTTTTGTTAGTGAAGTAGCTAGAGCATCCAGTACAGTATTGAGTAGAAATGAGGAGAACAGACATCCTTGTCTTTTTCCTGATATTAGGAAGGAAGCACTCAGCTTCTCACCATTAAGTATGCTAGTTTTAGGTGTTTTGTAGATGCCCTTTATCAGGTTGAGGAAGTTTCCTTATATTCCTAGTTGGCTGGAAGTTTTATTATAAATGGATGTTGAATTTTGTCAAATGCTTTCTCTCATCAATTGATAGAATCATGTTTTCAGTGTTAATACTGATTATTAAACTGAATCAGTCTTTCAGTCCCACAATAAACACCACTTTTATTATATTGTATTTTTCTTCCTATATATTGCTGGATATTATTTGTAATAATTTTTGAGAGTTTTTTCCTAACCTCTGCACATGATGGATATTGGCCCAAGGTTTTCTGTATTTTTGTGCTGTTCTTGTGTGGTTTTGATATCCAGATAGTACTGGTCATGTAAAATGAGTTAGGAAGTAATCTTTCCTCTTCAGTTGTCTGGAAAATATTTTGAAGAATTGATGTTATTTTTTCTTAAATATTTGTTAATGAAACTTTCTGGGCCTGAAGATTTCCTTTTTGGAAGGTTTTGAACTGAATTCCATTTCTTTAGTACTTAATAGAACAATTTATGTATCTCTTTAATTTTGGCTAAGTTTTGATAGTTTGTTGTTTTCAGTGAATTATCTAAGTTGTTGAAATTGTATATTAGTATTGTTCGTAATATTCCCTTATAATTCTTTTAATGTCTTGGATTGGTAATGATATCCCCTTTAAAAGCTTATAATTAATGTGATTTGTATCTTCTCTCTTGCTCTCTTTTTTCTTTCTTCTTCTTTTTTTTTTAAGTTTTGCTAGATTATCAATTTTATGGATCTTTTCAAAGAACCAGCCTTGGATTTCAATTATATTTTCCATTGTTTGCTACTTTTAAATTCTTAATTTCTGCTCTTACCTGTAATATTTTCTTTCTTCCTTCATTTTCTTTCCTTTTAGAAAAAAAAATACTTAGCAGCTTATTAATTGGAATCTTAGAAGGTTATTGTTTGGCAATCTTTCTTTCTCACCTAAGCATTTAATGCTGTAAACTTCCCTTTAGTTACTGCATTAGCTACATCCTATAACATTATGGTTGTTATATGGTTTTTATTATAATTCGGTTCAAACTATTTTCTAATTTCTTTTGAGACTTTTTTTTTCTTTTTTTTTTTTTTTTTGGCTCACCTCTTTTGTCTAAGTGGTTAATATAATCATGAAAAGACTGGAATACTAGCATTTTGAGGAAATTAATCAAAAATTTCTTCCTGGAGAAAATATTTCTTCCTCTGGATTGAGGGAAAGTAAAACTGTCCCTAGTATAATTGCATAATATTTTTAAAACAATTCTTCGTAAACAGCATTTCATTCTATTGTGTTTTCATTTTTTAACCTTAAGTCTATTTAATATGAGTAAAAGAAAATGTCTCTTTAAAGCCCTCAGGAAACTATTGTGAAACAAAGAATTTACCTCATTTTTCTCTGGAGTGTTGTGCATGAGAATATAAAGTAATTGACCTAATATCATGGTTTGTAATAAATCACTGAACCATTTACAATGACTATATTATTTTGTTCTCAGTGAATTATACGAGTTAAGACTACTTTTATTATTACAAAGGTGTGATTTAGGCCCTGGGGAGAATAGGACCCAATAAATTATAACAAAGACCTGCTTATTTGGGTTTATCTAGAAAAGATACATATCTTCCACAAAGGCACTAAATTTCATTTCCATGGATTTTTACATAGTGATCATTTTGAACTTTGCGTAGATTTTAAAGGAGTTCATTTACTCTTTTATCACTTGATTCATCATCTTCAAATCATGCAGAGATCATATTCCAAACACATACTCAGTTGTCCCTTTAAAAGAGGAGAAATTTTTATATATCTGAACTGTAATAGTAATCCACATATTGAACAAATATTCCTCATTTTTTCTCTGCCTCCAACAGAAAATTAATGGTTTATTGAAACAAAAAGCCTTAGCAATGAAAATCTGACAATTAAAACAACACAGATTTTACTGGTTTCATTAAACACATAAACTTGGTCATGAAACGGTCTTCTTTTAGGAAGAACATCATGACCTTTAGTCATAGATGGAGACAGAGTGGTATTTATTTCTCAATCTACTTTGTGTCAATTTATGGTTTCAGTTTGTTCATTACTCTCTTTTATTTTTTTATTGAAGTATAATTAGCATACAGTGTTATTTTACTTTTAGCTGTACAATAAAACAATTAACCAGTTCTGTGCATTACTCGGTGCTCATCAAGATAAATTCAGTCCTAATCCCCTTCACCTCTTTCACCCATACCCCAACTGACCTCCCCTCTGGCAGCTACCAATTTGTTCTTTGTATGTAAAAGTTAGTTTTTGTCTCTTTTTTTCTTGGTTTATTCATTTGTTTTGTTTCTTAAATTCTACACACAAGTGAAATCATATAGTGTTTGTCTTCCTTTGTCTGACTTATTTTACTTAGTATTATATCTTTAGTATTATAGGTCCATCCATGTTGTTGCAAATGGCAAGATCTCGTTCTTTTTTATGGATGAGTAATATTCCATCATTTGAATATGTGTGTGTATATTACTATGTATGTGTGTATTTACACACACGTATACATATACATACACACCACATTTTCCTTATCCATCTATTTATGGATGGATGGACATGTGGTGTTTCTCTGTCTTAGTTCCTGTAAGTAATGGTACAGCAATCATAAGGATACATAGATCTTTGCAAATTAATGTTTTCATTTTCTTTGGGCAAATAGCCAGTAGTGGAATTACTGGATAATGTGCTAATTCTGTTTTTGCTTTTCTGTGAAACCTCCGTACTGTTCACCCATAGTATCTGCGCCACTATTTGCATTTCCACCAACAGTCCACAAGGATTCCTTTTTCTACATAATCTCATTAACACTTGTTATTTCTTGTTTGTTTGTTTGTTTGTTTTTTTATTGTAGCCATTCTGACAGGTGTGAAGTGATATCTCATTGCATATTTAATTTACACTTCTTTAATGATTAATGATATTGGGCATCTTTCTTTTTTTTAATAATTCTTTTATTTTTTTATAAACATATAATGTATTATTAGCCCCAGGGGTACAGGTCTGTGAATTGCCAGGTTTTCACACTTCATAGCACTCACCATAGCACATATCCTCCCCAATGTCCATAACCCCAACAACCTCTCCCTATCCACCTCCCCTCTGCCCGGCAAACCTCAGTTTGTTTTCTGAGATTAAGAGTCTCTTATGGTTTGTCTCCCTCCCGATCCCATCTTGTTTCATTTATTCTTTTCCTACCCCCCAAACCCCCCACATTGCATCTCTACTTCCTCAAATCATAAGATCATATGATAGTTGTCTTTCTCTGACTGACTTATTTCACTAAGCATAATACCCTCTAGTTCCATCCACATCATTGTAAATGGCAAGATTTCATTTCCTTTGATGGCTGTATAGTATTCCATTGTGTGTGTGTGTGTGTGTGTGTGTGTGTGTGTATCACCTCTTCTTGATCCATTCATCTGTTGATGGACATCTAGGTTCTTTCCATAGTTTGTTTGGCTGTTGTAGACATTGCTGCTATAAACATTCGGGTGCACATGTTCCTCCAGTTCACTACATTTGTATCTTTAGGGTAAATACCCAGTAGTGCAACTGCTGGGTTGTAAGGTAGCTCTATTTTCAACTTTTTGAGGAACCTCCATGCTGTTTTCCAGAGTGGTTGCACCAGCTTGCATTCCCACCAACAGTGTCGGAGGGTTCCCCTTTCTCCGCATCCTCGCCAGCATCTGTCATTTCCTGACTTGTTAATTTTAGCCATTCTGACTGGTGTGAGGTGGTATCTCACTGTAGTTTTGATTCGTATTTCCCTGATGCTGAGTGAGGTGGAGCACTTTTTCATGTGTCTGTTGGCCATCTGGATGTCTTCTTTGCTGAAATGTCTGTTCATGTCCTCTTCCCATTTCTTGATTGGATTATTTGTTCTTTGGGTGTTGAGTTTAATGAGTTCTTAATAGATTTTGAATACTGACCCATTATCTGATATGTCATTTGTGAATATCTTCTCCCATTCTGTCAGTTGTCTTTTGGTTTTGTTAACTGTTTTCTTTGCTGTGCTTGATCTTGATGAAGTCCCAGTAGTTCATTTTTGCCCTTGCTTCCTTTGCCTTTGGCAATGTTTCTAAGAAGAAGTTGCTTCTGCTGAGGTCGAAGAGGTTGCTGCCTCTGTTCTCCTCAAGGATTTTGATGGATTCCTTTCTCACATTGAGGTCTTTCATTCATTTTGAGTCTATTTTTGTGTGTGGTGTAAAGAATGGTCCAGTTTCATTTTTCTGCATGTGGCTGTCCAATTTTCCCAGCACCATTTGTTGAAGAGGCTCTCTTTTTTCCATTGGACATTCTTTACTGCTTTGTCAAAGATGAGTTGACAATAGAGTTGAGGGTCTATTTCTGGACTCTCTATTCTGTTCCATTGATCTATGTGTCTGTTTTTGTGCCAGTACCATACTATCTTGATGATGACAGCTTTGTAATATAGCTTGAAGTCTGAAATTGTGATGCCACCAACTTTGACTTTATTTTTCAGCATTCCTCTGGCTATTTGGGGTCTTTTCTAGTTCCATATAAATTTTAGGATTATTTGTTTCATTTCTTTGAAAAAAATTTATGGAATTTTGATAGGGATTGCATTAAATGTGTAGAATGCTTTAGGTAGCATAGACATTTTCACAATATTTGTTCTTCCAATCCATGAGCTTGGAACATTTTCCTATTTCTTTGTGTCTTTTTCAATTTCTTCCACAGTACTTTATAGTTTTCTGAGTACGGATTCTTTGCCTCTTTGGTTACGTTTATTTTGAGGTATCTTATGGTTTTGGCTGCAATTGTAAATGGGATTGACTCCTTAATTTCTCTTTCTTCTGTCTTATTGTTGATGTAAAGAAATGCAACTGATTTCTGTGCATTGATTTTATATCCTGACACTTTACTGAATTCCTGTACAAGTTCTAGCAGATTTGGAGTAGAGTCTTTTGGGTTTTTCACATATAGTATCATATCATCTGCAAAGAGTGATAATTTGACTTCTTCTTTGCCGATTTGGATGCCTTTAATTTCTTTTTGTAGTCTGATTGCTGAGGCTAGGACTTCTAGTACTGTGTTGAATAGCAGTGGTGATAATGGACATCCCTGCCGTATTCCTGACCTTAGTGGAAAAGCTCTCAGTTTTTCCCCATGAGAATGATATTTGCGGTGGGTTTTTCATAGATGGCTTTGATAATATTGAGGTATGTGGATTTGGGGCATCTTTCTTATGTTGCCTGTTGGCCAGCTCTTTCATTTTATTAATGAAACAATGTTTAGGGCTTGTTCATTAAGTCGATACTTTGGAATTGATTCTACCTTGCAGGAAGTCACCATCTCATGAGATAATAAGATATAAATAAGCAGTCAGTTTTAATAGACATCACCAAATACCTTAACTTTGTTTTCCTGCCATTTCAATTGATTTCAAAATAACTGTGGACCAAATTACATGGAATTGCTAATTCCTTTACCTTAAGATCTAAATTTTCTAATGCTTAGCACAATACTCTGTACACACAGTAAGTGAACAAGAATTTTTTTTAATGAAAGCTTTTTTATTTTAGAATAGTTTTAGATTTATATAAAAGTTGTGAAGCTAGGTCAGAGATTTCCCATATGCCTCCACCTAGTTTATCATATTAATAAGTTATATTAGTGGGGAGCCTGAGTGGGTCAGTCAGTTAAGTGGCTGGGTCTTGGTTTGGGGTCAGGTCATGATCTCAGGGTCCTGGGATTGAGCCCTGAGTCAGGCTCCATGCTCAGCAGGGAGTCTACTTGAGGATTCTCTCTCTTTCCCTCTGTCTTTCTCCCTGCTTATGTGTACACACACTTTCTCTCTCTCTTTCTAAAATAAGTAAATAAATCTTAAAAAAAAAATAACGTATTAGTATGCTACATTTATAAGTAATGAATCAGTATTGATATATTAGTATTAATTAGGCTCTACCTTAGTCACAGTTTTTTAGTTTTTACCTATAGTTTATTTATTTATTTGTCTTTTTTTTCCCCATTCCATTTTATTTCTTTTCAGTGTTCCAAAATTCATTGTTTATGCACCACACCCAGTGCTTTATGCAGTACATGCCCTCCTTAATACTCACCACTAGGCTCACCCAACCCCCACAGCCCTCCCCTCTAAAACCCTTAGTTTGATTCTCAAAGTCCACAGTCTCTCATGGTTCGTCTTCCGCTCTGCTTTTCCCCAACTCACTTCTCTCCATTTCCCAATGTCCTCCATGTTATTCCTTATGCGCCATAAATAAGCGAAACCATATGAAAATTGACTCTATCTCTGCTTGACTTATTTCACTCAGCATAATCTCCTCCAGTCCTGTCCATATTGATAAAAAATGTTGGGTATTCATCCTTTCTGATAGAGGCATTATATATATGGAGCATAGTTCTTTTCTCTGTTCCAGGATCTTATCCAGGGTACCATGACTCCTTAGGCTCCTCTTGCCTTTAAGAATTTCTCAGACTTTCCCTGTTTTTGATGACTTTGACAGTTTTGAGGAATGCTGCTGAGCTATTTTGTAGTATGTCCCTCAATTAAGATTGACAAATACTTTTCTCACGATTAAGCCAGGGTTATAGATTATATGAGTCCCCAAGACCACCCCACATTCAATGATTCACTAAGAGGACTCAAGAGACTTACCCCGTGATCATACTCAAAACTTGTTTTATTACAATGCAAAGATACAGACCAACTCAGCAAAGGGAAAAGATGTATAGGGCAAATTCTGGACAAAACCATGTACATACTCCCAAGGTTCTGTCCCCATTTAATTATATAGAATGAACTTCTTACATCAAAAATTGTGACACCATGTTCAGTATTGTGTGCCAGGAAAGCTTAATATAGACTCAATGCCCACGGTTTTTATTGGAGGGTTCCCTAGTCCCATAGAAGTGATATGTGGCAGACAGATCCCAGAATCCATGCTGTTAACCATTATACCATGACCTCTGAAGAAAGATTCTCCTCACATGTTTTATCATTCTTAGATGATTAAGAAAATATCTTATTACCACATACCTTTATATTTTTTCATCCTTTTCTGCATTTTACTAATATCCATGGGGTAGAACACTCTTGGTCCATAACTATGCAGAATATTGAAGATACAGCAATGAATGGAATAGGATTCCTCTACTCATGGACCTTCCAGTGAAGAGAGGAGACACATATGAACATCAGTGATCTTTTTCTTAGGTATTTGCAGAGGTGTCGTATTGTAGAGAATCTTGGCCAAGAGCTTATTTGATCTGGGGTTGTTTTGACCAAGACGTGAGATGCACTGGAGAATTCCAGAGAATTCACAAAGAATCAAGCTTGATTGGGAAAGGGTAGGAAGATTGTGTGGAAGTGGTAAGATTGATGACAGAGAAAAGAGGTTAGCTGAGAAAGAATTGTGATGGAGTAGTCAGAAACATATATTTGATTATGAGGATGACATATAGCTGCTGAGTAGTTTTAGGCTAGATCCATGGTGAGAGCTCAATAAGTGGTTGCAGAGTATATGAATTGAACAGATAAATGGCATATCCAATGATTCAGGCATGGAAAATTAACCAGTTCTGGCTAACATTGGTTCCTTAACCTTAGCTACAGGTTGGAATCCTCTGAGGAGCTTCTAAAAATGCAACTGCCTGGCCTCGATCAGGTTATATTTCACTTGGTCTACACTGGGCATCAGTACATGTGTTTGTGTTTATTAAAAAAAAAAAAAATATATATATATATATATAATATATATATACATACATACAGTATATTTTAATTTTCAAGTGATCCCAACATGTAGCCAGAGTTGAGAACTATTGAAAAGAAGGAAGATCAACAAAAAAAGCAATTAGAAGTGGGTTAGAAGTAAATTTCTGGAGTCTTTGATGAAGGATTTATTTACAAGAGCAATGAGAATTTATTCTGATGGATGGTGCAGAAGAAAGGCAGCTGGCTAGAACCAGGCGGAGAAGGAATTAGATGAAAAACTATACTGGAAAAGACAAGATACTTTGATCTTACCTTCTAACACCTAAAATAGCTCCTTACATGTAGTAAAAGACAGTACGAATATTTCTGCCCAAGTGACATTTGGTATATTCACAAAGTTTTTCTTAGTCTGGCATTAAGAGAATGAGTTTTGACTAGGCAAGCCCGAGGGAGGGAATGGAATGGAGAGTTTGTAGCGGTGGGAGTGATGGAAAGAGCAGCTTAAAGTTACTGAGCTTCGGCTTGTGCTAGGTGCAGTACAAGGTGTTTGACTTGGATCAGCTCTTTCCTGTGAGCTGGTAGCTTGTGAAGCAGGAGGAAGCGGGAGGAAGGCAGGCTTAGGACATTACAGGGGAGAGTGAAGGCAGTCACTTCCTCAGGCACTGAGGGGAAAAGGCAGTGGGTGTAAGAGAATGGCAAGGATGTGTGCTGTCCTGTCCCAAAATGTGGAAAAGGCTGATTTGTTTGGGGAAGAGAAAAAACAGAATCATCAGTGAGCTACTGCCAGAGAGACGCTTGGAGAAGATTGGAGCTTATCAGGTGAGACTGAGCTTAGTGCTAGGTGTGTTGGATGAATAGAACTAGACTATGTTTTCAGCTTTTCTGGCCTTGTGTGCTCTGGGAAGACTGCCTGGTTTTCATTCTATAACTCTACATTTGGCTTCATTTACCACACTGACCATTGTGGTATATGCTGTCCACCTGTCATCCCTCATTGTCCCATTTCTGTACTAACCTATTTAAAAAAAAAAAATCATAGTCGGGGCCTTCTTGTCCTACTCAAACCTCCTTGAAACTGTTGGATGCTGAGACGTAAGTCTCGCCTGCTCTTCTCATGCATAATAACCGTACAATATCAGCTTCTAGATGCCCCCAAACTGGGGAGGTAGCTGGAACCTTCTCCCTGGTTCTGCATGACTGGTTATAACTGTTGTCCCCTGGGCTTTCTTGAAAAAGTAATAATTAAAGGGAATTTTTAATTTTAGAAGCAGCCTAACAGTGTTAGAGAAAGTTCAGGAAACTGAAAAAAAAAATACATTTACACATCAATTATTTAAATATCAAATTGAATAAAGTCGATATTTCTCAGAAGAAGGAAAAATATGATTCGGAGTGCTATATGGGGGGCTCAAACTCTTTTAGTTATGTTCCGAAGATAGTATTTTTCACAGGTGTTATCTTAGGTTTTATTCTATTTTTTGTTACGCCTTTCACATTGTATAATACAGTTGAAGAATTAATTATAAATCCTATCATCCTAATAATGTCACCCTTTCTATTCATTTCTTTTATGCAAAATCTGAAACCATTCACCTTTGTTATCCTTTTTGTAAAACTAGGGAGGCTCCAACAGGTAGTGTAGGCAAGGAGTCTTCTACCTATGGGCTCAGGTTTTTTTTAATAGTACTTGTCTAATATTCTATCAGAATAAACATTGATTAATAAACCAAGAGTAAAACTTCCCATTAAAAAATAACTCTATATCTTTATAACTAAGTAACTGTATATCTATATATCTTTCCACTAAAAAAGAACTATATGTCTGTGTTGGGATAAGCTGTTCCACTCTTTAACTGTATGCTTTTATGACCCTCCCTGGAGTGCTAGTTTATAAAGGTGAGGTGGATTAGCTAGTTTTCCAACACCAGAGGGCACCAAAATTCCTTCTGCAGGGAAACAAAACCATTTCTTTCCATCAAAGAACTTCATATACTGGGGTGGAGTATGGAATGCTGTAAATTTTAGTCTCTTATCAGATTTTAACAGTAAGAGAATTTCTGCTTTGTGAGAAGGAGTTTACAAAATAATAGGCATGCTTCCCCTTGTTACCATGAGCTAAAAATCTGTCAGTGTTTTTACTACGTTCCTTTTCAGTGGCATTTATTATATTGGAATAAAACAGCTACACTGTGATGATATTTGGGATACCGTAATTTGAAGGAGCAATAAATATTGCATCTATTTTGGTTTAAGGTTCAAGTGACATGTATAGTTTTCTGGAAACTGGCCTGTCCCCTAAGTTCAGGATAAAACCAGTGGCAGATGTGTTTCAGTGTGTGATGGGGTGCTGGCAGAGGCGAGTGAAATGATATCAATTTATAGATCACAATGAACCGTTTACACTTTGATGTTTAGCGGAGTTTTGTTAACTCCCATCTGATAAACCATCCTTCCCTTATTCTTTTTTATTTTTTAAAGATTTTATTTATCTATTTATCAGAGAGTGCACAAGCAGGCAGAGTAGCAGGAAGGGGCAGAGAGAGAAGCAGGCTCCCCGCTGAGCAAGGAGCCTGACATGGGACTTGATTCTAGGACCCTAGGATCATGACCTGAGGCAACTTAACCAACTGAGCCACTCAGGCGTCCCCATCCTTCCCCTGTTCTTGAATAAAAGAATATTCAGAATAACGCCATACCAGCCAATGAGTTCTTTTCAGTAATTGTATTTTTTTTTTCCAGTTGAACATTTAAAGACATTTTTATGGTGTAAGGGGAATTATTTATAGTTGTTCCATCTTTCTTTTTCCCTTTTATCTCGAGGCACAACAGTTGATCATCTGCCCATGCTGTCTAATTACTAGCAAATACAAATGAGGCAGCTTCTATCAAGCAGCAGCATAGTCCTGTAGGAAAAATCCTAAGCATGTATTTTAAGGAAATTAGAGTACTAGCTCCCTCTGTGTACTTTGGTGATATATTCATTTCCTAATGTTACTATAACCAGTTTCCCCACATTTAGTTACTTATAACAACACAAATTTATTATAGCGCTGGTGATCAAAAGTCTGAAATGAGTCTCACTGGGTAAAATGAGAAGTGTTGGCAGAGTTGCATTACTTTCTGGAAGCTCAAGGAGAGCAACCATTTTATTTGTTCGCCTTTTCTAGCTTCAAAGTCCACGTTTTTTGGCTCATGCTTACCTTCCATCTTCAAAGCGAACAACAGCTGGTTGAGTCTTTCTTATGATGCCATCTCTTTGGTTCTGACTCTTCTTTTGTCCTTTTTCCATGTAATGACTTGTAATTACGTTTGGGCCTTCCTAATTAATCCAGGCTAATCGCCTTATTTTCAGGTCATCTGATTAGCAAATCTAATTCCATCTAAAGTCTTCTTTTTGACCTTTAACCTACCCACAGGATCCAGGAATTTGGATGTTGGCATCTTTGGTAGGAGGAGATTATTCTGCATAAACCACATACAGTTTTAGTGAAATTTATGAGTTAAGCCAATCTTGAGAGAAAGAAATAGCTATCATAGATCTTGAAAGCTCAGGGGAAAAATGAGAGTTTTCTCTGACCTTCCTTGGAATTTTCCACATTACTCATTTTTGTAGTTTTCTTGGGTTTTTCTGAAAATAAATATGTGTTCCAGAGGCATAATTAATTAATCCTGTATTGGACATTAGCATCATAATTTGACAGAAGTAATTCTATTAGTCCTTCATGTCTTACCTAAGTAGGTTAAAGGGCAATTAAGTTTGGATGGAGGAGCTGATTCAGAAAAAATAAGAGGCACAAGGCATTTTTACAAAGGTTTAGAGGGCTCTGGACAGAGACAACAGCTTGAGAGCAAGGGCTGTTGGATAAAAGGTAAGGTACTGGAGGTAGTATTGGTCTAACTTACAGTATAGCCTGGAACCAGGACTCTGGGTAAAGGGACGCTGAACAATAAACCACATCTTCTTGGCACATAAATAACTCCCAAGTAGCAAAGGACTATACCAAGACTGACTACTAGGTCCGTTTTAGTACATAGAAATACTAGTCAGAGACCACAGGTGTATTGGTGATAAAAAGGATAGCTTTCATTTAGGATGTCATCCTAGGGACCCTAAAAGACCAGTCTTCCTAAAGTTATTTTTTATAATACTTTGAAACAACTAAGTGCTATATGAAAGAAAGACTATATGACTTCCTCTCTGATGATATAAACTAAATGGGAAAGAGTTGCCACAGACTTGCTTAGTTAAGTGAGTTCTCTTTGAGTTAACTCAGTATTTATCTAAGTCTCTAATCATTATACTAGATCTAGAAGCTAGAACTTTGAGTTAGCCTTTAAACTAATTAGTAGTAGGTTGGCAGAATAGTGTATGTTGTGATAGGATCAAGAGTCCCTGCTTATCCAGAACTGAATTGCTGAATTCTGCTCTTTTAGCAGGTTCTGAAGCATTCTTTGGCAGTCCCTAACTTGCATGCATTGCGATCATGTGATCTATATTACATGAATGGGTTTACTCCTGGGGTTAAGCCTAAAGAGGAAAGAAAAGAAAAGAATGTCCCAGCTCATCCAAGAGAATGGATAGCCTTTGCAGCCACAATAGGTAGGTGTAAACCAAAGGAGAGTGCTCATTTCAGCACACATGAAATGATAGGAACTAATTCCTTTATTTTATTTTTTTTTTAAGAATTTATTTATTTATTTTGAGATCACAAGTAGGCAGCGAGGCAGGCAGAGAGAGAAAGGAGGAAGCAGGCTTCCCGCTGAGCAGAGAGCCTGATGCGGGGCTCTATCCCAGGACCCTGGGATCAGGACCTGAGCCGAAGGCAGAGGCTTTAACCCACTGAGCCACCCAGGCGCCCCCAATTCTTTTATTTTAAAGTGACTAGTTTCAGTGTTAGGATATTTTGCTTTTTTTTTTTTTTTAAAGATTTTATTTATTTATTTGACAGAGAGACATCACAAGTAGGCAGAGAGGCAGGCAGAGAGAGAGAGATAGGAGGAAGCAGGCTCCCTGCTGAGCAGAGAGCCCGATGCGGGACTCGATCCCAGGACCCTGAGATCATGACCTGAGCCGAAGGCAGCGGCTTAACCCACTGAGCCACCCAGGCGCCCAGGATATTTTGCTTTTTAAAAACACTTAGATTTTATCAAAGTTCGCGGCTGCATACTTGAGAACAAAAAAATCTTTGTACACAATGTTTGACTGGCACCTGGTAGGTGATTGTTGTTATACCAAATGCCAAAAGTTTCTTTTCCACAAGGCAGTAATAAATACTGAGGATATGATGGCTTCCTTTTCACAAGGTTTCCAAAGCATGAAAGTTTCTATTTTTAGCTTTCTGATACAACTTGATCTCACTAACATGTTTAGGGAAGAGAAGGAGATTTTTAATCTCTCCAGATAAGTTTTCTTGATGCCTCAAGAATTACACGGTATGGTGGTTGTCAAATCCTCGGCTCTGGACCGGCTGCATCAGGATAACTAGGGGAGTTTTTACAATCCCTCAGCGATTCTAGTGCCCTAAGTCTGGGACAGGCCCTAGACAGTTTTTTTAAAGCACCCTAGTTAATTCCAGTACACAGACTTGCTAACTCTTAAATGCCTGTTCTAAAGTTGACTGAAGTTGAAGTTTAAACATCTCTCCTTGATGTTACTAGACTACATCTATCAAAAGTCATAAGATCAATATTAATGAAAACAAGTGAACAAACCTTCTTAAATGGTATATCACACAGGATTGATTTCAAGTTGGTAACATGCTTCAGAATCACACAATGGTAATGATAATGATAAACAACAACAGTAACAACAGTGAACACTGACATAGCGCTTACTCTGTACCAGGTACTCTTCCATTCCCTTTCAATATATTCTTTACTTAATCTTCATGGCAACCCCATGAGATAGTTACTGTATTGTTGCTGTTTTACCAGTAAAGGTTAGGGATCTTGTCCAGGGTGACCCACCTAATGGTGGGTATCCACCACCCAGCTAAGTGGTAGAACTAAGTGGATCAAACCCAGGTCTTAGGGCTTAGGAATCTGTGTTCTTAATCACTGTGCTCTATCCACTGCTTTCCATCTTATCTCATGATTCTGTTAGGCCTTGGAGCTTCATGCGTATAATGGGAAGTAATGTAGTAACATGGTTCAAACTGTGGGCTTGTGGGCAGGCTCTGTACAACACTGGCTAGGTAATCACTTACATGGATTACTTACCCTCTCTGGGCCTTGATTTCCTCATGTAAAAAATAAACTTTAAAATATATTCTTCGTAAGGCATGCGTAAGACGAAGTTAGAAAATGTTTGCACAGTGTCCAGCACATGCATTTTACATAAGGAGCACCCAATAATTGGTAGCTTTACTATTTTACTATTTACTATTTTAGTAATACTTTTACTATTTTATTATTTACTATTATTGCCATTATTTTAAGTTTTGAGGGATCAAGCAGTCAAGAAGTCCAAAAAGCAAAATATTTTGGCTAACATGACTGTCTGGAATTGATTGGGTGGTTAGATCTTAGCAGTTTCAGCAGTATATAGATAATCTAGCAAAGAGACACAAAAAGTCTATAGTTTTCTGTGCAGAAAAATCTAGACCAGTTTAAAGCATCAATATTTTTAAAGGCTCTTGATGGTGTGTCATGAAAGCTAAAACGAAAGATCTAAGCACTAGGGCACAGGTGGTTTATTCCTAGGGACTCTGCTTCAGGGAGCATGGAAAAGGCGTGGGGGAATTCTTTGGGGTACCAGTATTATGTCTTCTAAGAAGATTATAGTAATCAGTGATTGAGGACTCCCAAGGAGCAGATGATGTAACTTAGAAATACAGCCTTTGGGCATTTCTTGGTGTCCTTGGTGATAAACTGCATACTTTTCGTTTACATGAAGTTGTCTTGATCCCGAGCAGTAAGGAAGAAAAAAAAGCTGCCAGGACTTGATATCTTATTTAAAAGTTACTTTTCTGAATTCTAGTGAGTCTGAAGAGGCACGCACAGCCTCATCACACCGCTACCTGTGGAAAGATTTAGGATTTCCCTTTCCCTTAGGATTTCCCTTTGCTTTTTTCCACATACCGTCTGTATCTGCTTCTTTCTCTTGTTACTCCCAAGACTACTGTTTATTACAGCAATAGATAAGATTCTTCACATTTGAACTATTTCAATGGCCTCCCAGCAATCCTCTTTTTTCAATCTCTTTTATTTTGTTTTTGACTCCACATTTTTTCCTTTTACGTCTTCCCAAACCTCTTTGACTACAATTGTCTACAGGATAAATAACTATCTAGGATGCCATGTCATGTCTTTGCAGGCCTACGGTCAGTTGTATCCCAGACTTTCTGTTCCAGCCAGATTGGACTGCTTACTGTATCTGAAATGTTTCACCTCTTAGCTTAATTATTCTGTGGTTTTACTTACATGAATTGTCATCCTGGAACCAGAGCATCCTTTTGAAATGCTGATCATCTCTTAAGACACAGTTAAAAGAAGATTTTTTTTCTCAGAGTCTTTCATACTTACTTAGTCTATGGAATCTGAAAAATAATCTGAGGGTTTTGAAGGGGCGGGGGGTGGGAGGTTGGGGTACCAGGTGGTGGGTATTATAGAGGGCACGGATTGCATGGAGCACTGGGTGTGGTGCAAAAATAATGAATACTGTTATGCTGAAAATAAAAAATAAATTAAAAAAAAATTCTAAGTAGGACAAAGCTTACCGCACAATAAACAATTCCGTTCTTAAAAAAAAAGAAGAAAAGAAAAGAAATGATTGTGCCTATAGCTCTGACTCCCCAAATTTGTCTTATTACCTCTACTATGTGGCATATTCCTTAAAGTCACTGAAAAATTAACCAAACCAGCATTCTTTGGATCTTCCTTGGATAACAACTAAGACATGCTTTTTATATAGGCACTCAGTGACTAATTATTGTAAATAGCCACTCAATAAGTAATTGTTTTTTGTTTTGTTTTGTTTTGTTTTGTTTTTCAATAAGTAATTGTTAAATGAAGTGAATTTTTGCAAAAGCAATATACTAAAAACTGGACGCTAGGGGTAATTTATAATATAAATATTATATACTTTGGGTTAGGTGATTTTTAAAAAGTTTTGAGACTTAAAAGCTTTCTCATATACAAAGTGAGAAATTGACAATTTTTAAATGTTGAATGTACATGAAATGATATAAAATTATTTTTAGGGGCACCTCGGTGGCTTAGTCAGTTAAGCATCTACCTTCAGCTCAGGCCATGATCCCAGGGTTCTGGGATTGAGCCCTGTGTTGGGCTTCTTGTTCAGTGGGGGAACCTGCTTCTCCCTACTCCTCCCCCTGCTTGGGCTCTCTCTTTTGCTCTCTGTCAAAAAATGAATAAAATCTTAAAAATAAATAAATAAATAATTATTTTTACAGAAGATTTTTCTCTGGTATAAAAGGTCTTTACTTGGGGCACCTGGATGGCTCATTTGGTTGAGTGACTGATTCCTGATTTTGGCTCAGGTCATGATTCGGGGTTGTGGGATCAAGCCCCGGAGCAGGTGCTGTACTCAGTGTGGAGTCTGCTATAGAATCTCACTTTCCCTTTGGCCCTCCCCTGTCTCGTGCTCTCTCTCTCTCTCTCAAATAAATAAATCTTAAAAAAAAAAAAAAGTCTTTGCTTATTTATTTTTTTTTTTTTTTAAGATTTTATTTATTTATTTGACAAATAGAGACCAGAAGTGGGCAGAGAGGCAGGCAGGGAGAGAGAGATGGGGAAGCAGGCTCCTGCAAGCAGAGAGGCCGATGCGGGGCTCGATCCCAGGACCCCGAGATCATGACCTGAGCTGAAGGCAGAGGCTTCAACCCACTGAGCCACCCAGGCGCCCCCTTTGCTTACATTTTGATCTTATATTTCAAGTTCTAACCTAAATATATGTTACAGAATTATTAACAAAACTAAAGACTGTCTGCAAAACAGTCTTCTGGGTTTTTTTTCCTTCTCTTTTTAAAATATACAAGCAGGTATTTACAGCACATAAGTATTACTTTTGGCAAAGTAGAACAGAATGTATTATTTTGTCTTTAATATTGATTATGTCCATTAAGACTACTATATTAGTTATCTCTTGCTATAAATACTCCCTCAAAATTTACTGGCTTAAAACAACATCTACATTATTTGTTTCTAAATCTTTTGGCTAGCAGTTTGGGCTAGGATCAGCTGGTTACTACTCTCCCACATCATCTGGCACTGCACTTGGCCTAAAAGGTCCTTGATGACCTAATTCACTCATAGGGAGGTTGATGGTGTTTGAGTTTTTTCTCTTTGTCCATGTGATCTTTCATCCTTAAGAATTTTCATAAGGCAACATTGCCTTCTAAAATGGATAGAGTAGAAGCTGTATACACTTGAAATCTAGTCTTGGATATCATAGAACATGACATTTACTATATATCATTGGTCAAAGTAGATCATGAGGATAGACCAGATTCATAGGTGGAGAAACAGATTCTTCCTCTTGGTGAAAGGAACAAAAAAAGTCACATTGAGAAAGAGCATGAATACAGCCATAGAAGGAGTTATTACGACCATTCTCCAATCTGTATTACAAGTGCTGTATACTTCAGAATGTTAAGAATTAATCCTCATTTGTCTTTGATTGATCCAGAAAACCCCATGGAAAACTTGTTGTAGCCAAGGTATTTACCCCCAGTAACTTTTCCCTTTAACTTAAATGGACTTTTCTGGGGAGATTTTTTTTTTTTTTAAAGATTATTTATTTATTTATTTGACACAGAGAGAGAATACAAGCAGGGGGAGGAGGAGAGAGAAAAGCAGGTTCCCACTAAACAGGGAGCCTGGTGCAGAGCTAGATCCCAGGACCCTGGGATCATGACCTAATCCAAAGGCAGATGCTTAAATAACTGAGCCACCCAGGTGCCCCTCTGGGGAGATTTTTAAATAATACCCTATTTTCAACTCCCCTCCCTAGGAGTCGTATTAAATTTATTGGGAGTTGTCCTAGTCATTAAAATATTTAAAAAACTTTCTGTGTTATTTTAGTGACGTACAGCCAGGATTTTGAACCACCATCTTAGTGTTCACTGAATACTGTTCATTATCTCGTTTCTTTTTTAAATGAGCAGTGTTTGTGCTAGTAGATCAGAAATTAGGTGAAACAACTGATAAAGAGCAATTTGTTACCTTATTGATTTTTAAATTATGCCTCTAGTTTAAAGCAATGTGAAGTAGTAAAATAGGAAATCAAACAGCCAACATATGATTTCTTAAGGAAACTGGAAGTGAAAAACATTTAAAAAATCAATGCCATGAGAAAATAATCATAATTACCATTAAGAAGCATTATAGTTATAAATGGCACAGAGGGTCAAGTTTTGCTTATGGGTTCTTGTGTACACTCTCCATGAACTGATAACAAGATTGCGTGCAAGCCTCTGAGAAGAGACTAGATCTTCTCTCTCATCCAATATATATTGGGTGATACCAAATTCTGTGAAGGAAAACTAATAGAATTGGGAGCTGGAAGAAAACAGTTCAGGAGCCCTAGTGAAGAGTGCAGTCACAGATGTTAGAACTGAAAAGACCCCCTTCAAATTATGTTGTCTACCACCCCACCTGTCTTGTTCTCATTCACTGCCACTAGAATTGAGGCTGACTCCCCTGAATAATCTCCTTGCATTAAAAATGAATACGCTCGGCCTTTGCAGAAAACATGTCATTCTTTGTGGCTTGTATTGAGGGGGACAGAATAGCATACGGGAAAGACAGTCAGAAGAACTAACAGATTGAGGTTTGAATCCTGGCTCCACTGACAATTTAGCAGTGAGGTCTTGTACAGGCCT
This sequence comes from Mustela erminea, assembly GCF_009829155.1. Lineage (NCBI taxonomy): Eukaryota > Metazoa > Chordata > Mammalia > Carnivora > Mustelidae > Mustela > Mustela erminea. The sequence continues at coordinate 71,811,444 of NC_045616.1, read as the reverse complement.
TGAACTTGTGTACCTGAGCCTTAATTTCTCCTACATGTTTAGAGCCTCATTCACAGAAAATAAGAATTTGACGTATAGATACTATTTACATGTCTCTTCTTCCCCATTTGTTATTCAATTAGTAAGGAATTTAAAGATTAATAGCATGGTCAGTGGCAATACTTTATTAAGCTTTCTAACTTTATGGTCTTATATGTCTAGGCTTTCTAAATAGCAATAATCCTTTGTCATTTTACCGTAACACTCAGAGTATTTTTGTTGGAGTCATTCCTTTAAAATGTTATGCCAGGGGCACCTGAGTGGCTCCAGTCATTAAGCATCTGCCTCAGGCTCAGGTCGTGATCTCAGGGCCCTGGGATCCAGTCCCACACTGGGCTCCTTACTCAGTAGGGAGTCTGCTTCTCCTCCATTTGCCTGATGCTCCCCCTGCTTGTACTCTCTCTCTCTCTCTCTGTCAAATAAGTAAATAAAATCTTTTTTTAAAATTTTATGTCATAATGTTAAGTGGGGAAGAAAGCAGGGTATAAAAGTATGTTTGTAGATAATTTGATCACAATTGTGAAAAATATTGGAAGAAAATACACCAAAATTTTACCAAGATTTACAAAGATCTTTCTTTTTTTCTTCCAAATATTTAAGATAAACATGAATTGACTCTATAACAATAAACAGTACACACCCTATGTTCACATATACATTTATCACAGGTAGCCACACTGAGCTAGGTTTATGCACTTACTTTGTGAAAGATACCTATTATTATAGTGACTGAATCCACGTACAATTCTGAAGTTTTCTAAGACAGACAACCCCAGCATTCAATTTCTTGCCACTTTTCATGGATTTTCTATCTAAATTTATAGCATCATTTAACCAGTTGCCAAAGCTAGAAATTTGGGAATTATTCATGATTCCATTTCCTTTGTTACCCACGTATTATTTGTTATCACACTTGTAATTGGTTATTAAAACTAATACCTCCTGCCTTTAAACTATCTCTTTTCTTCTGCTCCCATTATGTGAGGCTCTGTTTTCAAGCCCTTAATATCTTCATGAATTACAGCTAAAACGTACCTGGCTACAACAGTTTCTTACCTAAAAATCCATGGTCCTTGTTTCTGAAATTAGTACCCACACTCATTCAGTTTGCTGCCATCCCACAATTCTTTTTTCTTCCTCCTCATACCCCTCATCCTTCAACCCTCATTTATTTATTTTTTTTATTTTTTTTAAGGATTTTATTTATTTATTTGACGAGAGAGATCACAAGTAGGCAGAGAGGCAGGCAGAGAGAGAGGAGGAAGCAGGCTCCCTGCCAAGCAGAGAGCTGGATGCAGGACTTGATCCCAGGACCCTGAGATCATGACCTGAGCCGAAGGCAGAGGCTTAACCCACTAAGCCACCCAGGCACCCAACAACCCTCATTTAAATGTTAATCTTTGGTCAGTTTATCCTAGCACATTTAGCTGCTTCCCAGTCTCCTAGGCTCTTTATAAGCCCCCTGCTTATAACAGGGAGCAGCCTGTAAGGTTATGTGTATGCTCAGACTAGACTGTGAGCCTCTAATGGGCAGGGTCTCTGTGTCTTTCCTCCTGATGCTTTGTAGGTTCAGCCAAGGTAGGCAGTTACTAACTGTTGGGTGAATATGATAGAAGGTGTTTTCTAATTTCCTCCTTCTCTTCTTTCATAACTGAATTGAATAGTTTGTCAAAGATCACTCACGAGTCTTAAATGTTCATATAATGAAAGATAAAATAACTGAGAACAAGTATAGCTGAGTGTATGCATGTTGGTGTGGGAGGGAGAGCTTTCTTATATGGAATATTTACTCTTAGTTTTCTTATATAAAAAAATCCCACATTCTTTATTTGAAAACCAGTATTAAGACTTAGGATGGTACTGTACTTGTACTAATGGTAATAATTTTGCTTTTGACTACATTCAAACCCCTAAATCCTGAAATTACTGATTATTAGCTGTGTGATTAAGCAAAGAGTATGGGGCACTTTACGTACATTGTTTCTAATTTGTACAGTAACCATATCACATAGGAATTCTTATTTTATAAAAGGGGTGAACTATTTTAATCTAAGTCATGTAGCAAGTGTGTGGTAGTGTTGAGATACAAAAGAACCATTGTTAATGTTTTAAAAGAAACATTAGGAAGAAATTTAAAAGAAACACAGGAAGGTGTTGTATAATTTAACAATGTATTGCAGTTGAATAATACTTTAATTATGACATATTAAAAAGATTGTTATTGACATAATCTATAAATGAGCAGTTAACTTAGTTCCTAAATACTTCTCTGTAAAAGTAGATTCTTATCTATAAATTCATGACCTTTTCTTAATCCAGCCACCATTCCTACCCCCTGCCCTACACGTGCACATAGATTGGCACTTAGCAATGCTGTTAGTTCTGGTGGGCCTCATTTGGCGGGGATCTGTCTTGTATCTACTAACTGCTAGAATGTGTCTTCTTTTGAGTCACTTGTATTTGGAGTCAAAAAAAAAAAAAAAGCATATGTATTACAAGTTTTTACAGGTATTTTGCATCTGTGTTTCTTTATTTGTGTATCAGCATGTGTATGTAAGAGTTTCTGACTGTTCACATGTTTCTGATGTTCTGACTTGATAAAGTATTTATTTTTTAGGTCATTTGTGTATTACACAAATAATAATTCACTCATCTCATCAAAAATTTTATTCTTACTGCTAAAGAAGCAAAGCATACTGAAGAACAAGTACCCTTCCAATTCTCCTTTTAAATAAAACTTCTTTTCTCATATTTTGAGGGTTTATTAATATATATGCTCTTATTAGGTTTGTTTATATGTTTTATAGTTTTCTTAGGAATGAGTTGATTCTTCTGGAAAATAGCTAAGACTCTGTTCAAATACCAAGGTGACTTTGGATGTGAAAGGTAATATTTGAATGACTAAATGAAGTGAGCTTTTTGTTGTTGTTAAACTGGCAATCAGTGCTCCTACTTATTAAAATAAAAAATATTCAGTGATGTATAAAACTAAGACTATCTCAGGAAGGTGAAGTTTGCTTAAAAATTAAGTGTTCAGAAATAAAAACTTGAAAGAACTCTTAAGGGGCAGTTAATCTTTACCAAAAAAAAAAAAAAAAAAAAGAAAGAAAGAAATAGAAATAAATACATGTATGTGTGCATATCTGTGTAAACATAGTTTTTATGCAAATAGCAAATAATATCTTCCATGAATTGTTTACCAGGTACTATCACTATAGCATAAAGTTCAACCTACTATCAATCATTCACATTTATAAAGAAAATCAATTTCATTGAAGCTTTTAAAGTAGAGCTTTAGGGGCACCTGGGTGGCTCAGTCATTAATCATCTGCCTTCAGCTCTGGCCATGATCCCAGGGCCCTAGGATCAAGCCCAGCATGGGACTCCCAGCTTAGCAGGGAGCCTGCTTATCCCTCTTCCTCTGCCCCTCCATCCCAACAGTGCTGTCCCTCACTATCTCTCTCTGTCAAATAAACAAAATCTTCTTTAAAAATTAAAAAAATAAAGTAGAGCTTTATTCTTCACTGCAACTACATTAATTATAATATTTGAAACAGTTGCAGATCTTTCAGTAGTTCCTAGAGAACCAAAATTAATAAATACCCATATCCTTTACACTGGTGGAATTTAACAGAATAATATCAGAGCATACCTGAAGAAAAGTACATCCAATGAGTAGATTGGCATAGCTGGGATCGTAACATTATACCCTAGACAACAGCATAGCAGAATCCATGTGAAGTGGCAGGCTATCTAGACAGTCTCTTCAACAGGCGAGGCTGGGTTAAGGCCAGCAGTAAGCCAAGCTGGTGTGTGGTCACTAATGAAAATGGTCCAGAAAAATATTTAAAAGGAGGCAAGGGTGGAACTTGGTGGGGAAAGCTGGGTTGCTTGGGGGTCTGGTTGCACAGGAGACCCACAGAAAAGACTCAGCTTTCAGCCTTAGGGTCCCCTTTCCCAAGAAGATTAAAGAGAAGAAGGCAACATCTAATATGCCAAAGGAGTGTGGTAGGGATCCTGGCAGATGGCAGTGGGAAGGAAATGGGTCATGGCCCCAGTTAGAATTTGAAGTATGTGTAAGAGCCCAGCCTGTTGATTTAAGTGATTTTTTTATTGCAGTCATAAAATAGTATTGCTCTTAGCTCAGGGCTTGGAGGTATTCTTATACTCTGCATGCATAAAAATGACTAAAATTAAAGGAAGAATTTTTTTTTTTTTTTAACTGGAGGGTACATGGTCACTGTCAGAATTGTTTTTCAGGGCTCTCTATACTATTTTGACATGCTGAATTCATTTCTTGACTCCTTAATGGGTCAAAACTCACAGTTTGAAAAACACTGCTTTGAAGGTTGTTGATGGATAGTGACTGTACCTCTTCATCTTGGAGCCTGCATCTCCTGCTCAGACTGAGTCAGTCAGTTTGTGAGTGTTGAGAGCCATCTGATTTGGCTGCTGCTCTTGTTGCTTTTCCTCAGCATTGCACAGCAACATTTCTCAGTAGAATCATCTCAGAAAAAAGAAGAAAAGAAATAAGCAGTTGAAGTGAGGAATTCAGTTCAACAGACATGTGTCAGGCACTATACTAGGCACTGAGGATATGGGAATAAATGAAGCATGACCTTTTCGTGGAGAACCTAGGTTACTGAAAGGAGAAAAATGGAAATAAAATGATGATAGGCATTTTATCAGATATACTGGGGGTACAAAGGAGGAAGTTATCAGTTCTACCCGAGAAAGACAAAGTATTTCACAAGAGACGTGGTGCTTGAGCTGTCCAGTATAATGAGTAGATATTTAGTTACCTTAAAAGAGGAAAGGTTTTTTGCTGGTTATTCAGGTTGGTAAAGAGCAATCTAGGCAGTAAGAGTAACGTAAAGAAAATTACAGAGACATGAATTAACCTGGTTCTGTCTTTGAACCTTATGTAGTTCAGTATGACTAGACAAAAGACTGATCAGCTTGTGGCGGGGCTGGAGGGGATTTGGTGACAGATTCCCAGGCAATGCTGAGGAGACCTTTGAGAATTAGGAGGCACTGACAGCAGTTTACATTTTAGTGAGATTACTCTTGGGGGTACATTGTGGAGACTGAGGCATGTTGTCTGGAAATTAGGAGATCAGAAGGAAGACTATCAAATAATCTGGAGAGGGCTTTAAATAGATAACATCTGTAGGTATGAGGAGAAACAGAAAAGAAGTGGCAGAGGAAAAAAGCCAAGGTAGAATTTAAGAAATGTCCTCCTAAAGACTCATATTTCAAACTTAAATTATGCAAAAGGGATACTAATTGAGTATAGGAGAACTGAAAACTGATCATCCTTAACAATCCATTCAAGTACCATATTACCTAGAGTATTGTCTTAGCCACAGATTATTATAATTTTTTCTGAGTTTTATAGTAATCTGTTTAGGTCTTCTGATTATTTCCTAGAAAGATTTGAGGCATACAAAAGATTATATTTTTTTAAAGATTTTATTTATCAACTTGAGAGAGAGCACAAGTAGGGAGAGAGGCCGAGGGAGAAAGATTATATTTTTAAATAAGGAAATATGGCGAAGGATAAGCCCGAATAAAGAAGATGAAACTGGGAGTGAAGTTAGCACAGAAGACCAACACAGCCAGGACAAAGAGGGAAAAGACTAGGTACATAATACATAGTGCCCGTGAAGTAAAAACCATTGGGGAAATGAGTATTTTTGGTATTGCTGAAAAGTCATCTCCATTAAGCTCCTCACAAAGAGGATATTTGAAGTGCTGACCCATGTTATTGGTAGCTTTTCTTGTAGTAAGTAGAAAAATAAATTTGGGAGAGATGTTTTATGATGAGCCTTAATGTAAGTCCATGCCAGATCTACAAAGAACCAAGGTGCCATCAACACATATAGCTCTCGTCCATTCATCCACGTAGTGTTTAAGTTCCTATGTTATATCAGCCTGAGTGCTAAACCCTGGGAATCCAACAGAGTGCAGAACAACCCTTTTCCCTGCCCTTGATGGAGCTCACAGTCTATTAGCAAAGATAGTAAACCAGTAAATACTGTATGACATGAAAAATGTTATAATGAGGGAGCCATAGTTTGCCTGTTTTGTTTTTTTTTTTAATAAATTATTGGTATTTATTTATTTATTTATTTGGCAGAGAGAGATCACAAGTAGGCAGAGAGGCAGGCAGAGAGAGAGAGAGAGAGAGAGAGAGAGAAAGCAGGTTCCCTGCTGAGCAGAGAGCCCAATGTGGGACTTGATCCCAGGACCCTGAGGTCATGACCTGAGTGGAAGGTAGAGGCTTAACCCACTGAGCCACCCAGGTGCAGAGTTTGCCTGTTTATATATAGTGGTGAAGTTTAGGGGTCCCAAACAGAGACCTCGAGGAAATGATGTCACCCTGAAGGAGGCGGTGTTAACGAGTGGAGAAAAAAAAAAATGTTGCAAGCAGAGAGTGGCAGGGAGTGTAAGAATATACTCTCTTGCTGATATTATAGACACCAATTAAACACAAAACTATATGGGCTTTCATAGTCAGCTACCTGGAGGTAGGTAGTTTAGTTTAGTTTAAAACATGAATAATGTAACATTTGATCAAGTAATCTCATCTTTTAAGGTACCTGTCATTGTCTTAATTTCTTCTCAGAATATGTTCCAACATGTCCTTATTTTATAAAAGTGAAATTTAAAGCTGTCCTGATGTCAGAATGGTGTGCCTTATTTTCCATGTGCTCTAATGACCGTAACTGCTTACAGTATGTATCTAGATAGGCAGACATATCCAGATGACAATTTCCCAGGAACAGGGAACACGAAATATCATAGATGGTACTAGTTGTAAAGTATTTACCTCATTTTTCTACCTTGATTTACTGTTACTGTGTTTCTCCTTGATGACATTTCATCCTCCCATTCTTCCTTTTCTTATACTAGTTTATGCTTAAATTTCCTACTAAGGAGCTTTTAGAATCTATATATATTTTTCTGTCTTGGACTTTTTCTCCCTATATCCATATAATAACTATCAATTCTTTTATATATTTCTTTATAACTAGATTTACATAAACTGTTATCTAGTTTTTATTACAACATAGCAAAAATATGGGCTTATTTTTAAAAAAGAGAAAATAAAAAGATATAGAAATCAACAGTAATAACTGCTATTAACATGTGTTTTAACTTTTTATTTTAATGCCAACTAATTAAATTCAGGTGTACAATATAGTGATTCAACACTTCCATACATCACCCTGTGCTCATCACAAGAGCATTCCTTAATCCCCATCTCCTGTTTCATCCATGCCCACCCACCTCCCCTCTGTTAACCATCAGAGTGTTCTCTGTAGCTAAGGGTCTGTTTCTTGGTTTGCCCCTGTTTCTTTTTTTCCTCCCATTTGCTCATTTCTTTTGTTTTTTAAATTCCATAGGAGTGAAATCATACAGTGTTTGTCTCTACCTTATTTCACTTAGCATTACACTCTATAGCTCTATCCATGACGTTGCAAATAGCAAGCAAGATTTTAATCTGCTTTTTATGGTTGAATAATATTCTACTGTATGTATATACCAAATCTTTTTTTCCCCTCAGATCTAGGATTAGGGTTTGTTTTAGGACTAGAATAAAGTTTAGGGTTAGGGCCAGGGTGAGGCATGTGCCTATCCTGTAGTTCAGGGACATCTCCAGAGGGATAAGTTTAGGGTTAGGGCTAGGGGTTCGTGTTAAGTCGTTAGGGTGAGCGTTTGTGTTAGGATTAGCTTTAGAGCTAGCATTAGGGTAAAGGTATGTGCCTAGTATCCTACTGCTATTAATGTATGTATAGATTTCCTATAATTCCATCTTCTTATACATTTTCTGTCACTTCTTTGTACAAAATGAAAGTCAATTTGTATGTTATTTTCAAACTGCTTTTCTTTTGGTAATCTTATGAGATCTTTCCATGTTAGTACATACACCTCTATAATGTTTAAATAACCAAATAATATTAAAATGAATTATCAGAACATATGAAAATATATTTAATTGTTGGACAGTTTGGGACATGTTTAGATGACATACCTCAAGTTACTTGTGTTTATCCAGGATTATTTCCTTAGAGTAAATTCTAGAATTAAAATGATTCATCAAAAATACAGTTTTAAAGTGTTGATACTTATCACCGAATTACCTTGCAGAAAGATTGTCATATGCTGTCTAACTACATGTGTCTTTATAGAGTGTGAACTATTAAAACATTTTAAGTCTTCCCAGTTGGTAAAACATCACCATTTTGAGATAATATTAGAAAGTAAAGCTAAATAGGGTTAAATGATCGCAAAACATTAAAATGGCATTACAGAAATCAGAATTTTTGGAAGTGTAAAAAATGTGTGGCAGAGGCTTATTTATACAATGCCTATCCTATAAATGGTATTTCTAATTTTGTAATATTCTGCATTTACTCTCCATTTGCATATGAAACAACTGGAATACAAAGAGACTCAAAATGTGCCTAATGTCCTACAATTGCTATATGGCAATGCTGTGATTCCAAACCAAATGTGTCCAATTTCAAGGTCTCTGTCTCTTCAACAGAACAATGCAGAGTAACTGCCTGGCAGGTTGTTGACGTGATTAAATGATACATGCGCTTTGCATTAGCAGCCTTCATTAGCTACCATTGAAGAAGAGAGCAAAGTAAGAAATTGAGTAAGCCCCTAACAGTTGAGAGAGGTATAGAATGCTGGGAATTTGAAAGGCAAGTGTTACCAGCTTGCTTTTATTTTGCCTCTTTTACCTGCCATCTCCCAAGTAACACCAAACAGTGTAAATTACTCTCACAACCTTGGCGTCTGGACACATTGTTTCTGAATTTTACCCTTGCCAATGACTTTGAAGACTTTGAAAACACACTGAATCCAGTTCACTAGACCCAGAGGGGAGAATTCACAGATCTCTTTCAAGTGATTTGCACAAAAATAAGAATATATGACAGAATCCCAGAAGTAACAAAAGCAGTCCTTGTGCAACTGGTGCTGTATGCTTTATGTCTACCTTAATATTACCTGTGTGTTACGTAAACAGCCATCATGATGATGGTAATCGTTAGATAGCCTGGGCCCTTTTATGCCAGGTCCTGCTCTGAGTTTTTATAGGGACTGCCATTTAAATGGATTTGCCTTTAGGTCTGTTGGTAATAGATATTGTGGAAATATTGTGGGAACTACAGTGGATAGGGGGCTGGCTGTTTGTTTGTTAAAGGTCAGCATCTGGCCCCAGCAGACTGGGGCTGTATTTTGTTTGTGCATCCTAGTTTTCCTAACGATTCGTTATTGAGCAACTATCTGTTTACCTAAATATTTTAAGCTCCTGGTGGTTCCATATGCTTGTTACATTTGAAGTACATTAATCTACTCATGCTTTAATTTGTGTCTTTCATTTTAAAGAATGACCTCTAGTTCTTGTTTTTAGTGGTCAGAATGAGATAGTGATAATAAGCATGGGCTCTGGACTCTGACTATGGGCTTTGATCTTAGTCCATCATCTATTATTTAACTAACTTTAAATATATTTAAAATCCCTGTGCCTTACTTTCTTTGCTAAAATGGCTGTGAGGGTTTATGCCTAATAAATGCTAGGTACTTAGGGCAGACTAAAACACTTAACAAGAAACACTTAATAAAAGTTATCTATAATAGCAATAGATAACCAATATAATATAATCAATATGACAATAATGGAGAATCAATAATAATCCTTAATGAAAAGTGGCTCTCAATATTGTTTCTCTAAGGTTTGTTACTTTTTTTTTTTTTTTAAAGATTTTATTTATTTATTTGAGGGAGAGACAGTGAGAGAGAGCATGAGAGGCGAGAAGGTCAGAGGGAGAAGCAGACTCCCCATGGAGCTGGGAGCCTGATGCGGGACTCGATCCCAGGACTCCAGGAGAGTGACCTGAGCCAAAGGCAGTTGCTTAACCAACTGAGCCACCCAGGCGCCCTAAGGTTTTTTACTTTTTAAGTAAATGTTTATTTTGACTATCTGAGAGAAAGCATTAATAAAGAAAATACCATTAATCTCTGTCTTGAACAATGTGATAATACTTCTGAGGAAGCCTAACCAAGAGAAGGACTGCTGAGGGAGGAAATGCCTAAATATACTCCTTCTCCTTTAAATGGAAAAAAAAAAAATGAGTGATTTGAGGAAGGAATTTGAGATAATGAAGTCTACAATTCACACTTAAATTATTTAACATATATGTGCTCTAAATTATATTTTGAAGTTTACATGTAGATAATAAACTTAATTTGTATGGTTATAGAGTGTACACTCAGAAATTTAGTTTTGGGGGGCAATTGGGTGGCTCAGTTGGTTAAGTGTCGGACTCTTGGTTTTGTCTCAGGTCTTGATCTCAGGGTCATGACATCAATCTAGCCCTTCGTGGGGCTCTACACTCAATGGGGAGTCTGCTTGAGGTTCTCTCTCTCTCTGCTTCTCCCTCTCTATGCACGCTCAATTTGTAAACAAATTTTTTTTTAATATAAACTGACCTCCTTGAATCTCAACTCTTTGTGTTCTGAATATCACTGCTGTCTTCTTTAGGCTAAGTTCCTAGGAGCAGAATTATTAAGGTTTTGGTTTAAAACACACTACCAAATTATATCTTGGAAAGATTGAAGTAGTTTATCCTCTTATTGGCAGTTTACAAGTAGTCCTTCTGCACGTTGAAAATTGCGGGTAGTTATGTCCAGAGTTCTGCTTTGCCTGCTGTTTGACCACTTCAGGGTATTTTTTCTCTCATTTACACTCTCCTCTGCCAGGAAGCTTGAAAGGTCCCAGAATTAGCATATCAACTCAGGTGCAAAAGCAGATTTGCTAGTGATAATCTCATCTCAGACATGGGATCAGCAAGAGACTAGTTTAAACATTTTTTTAAAAAGTAAGAGCCACATTTGATATAGCCCTCACTGTATAAGGTTCTTTTTTAAGCACTTTACATCTATAGCCTATATTCATGCTTGCAGCCAGTCTATAAAGTTTGTACTGTTAGTATGCCCGCTTTATAGGTGAGGAAACTGATTTGCATACAAAGAAGTTAAGTAGTTTACTCAAATTCTGAATTTGTGGGATATAACTCTAAATCCCAAATATTTGTGCCAGAAAAAAATGCTTATTCATTTTCTTTTATTAAAGTAATCATTGTTTGGAAAAAAATAGAATATTCAGATAAGCAAACAAACAAGCAAAACCTCCCAACTGACTCATGACCTACTATTCCAAAGTTTGCATTTAGTTAAGAGGCATAATTTTGCACACAATGTATTCTAGCTTTTTTTCTTAACAGTGTTCTGTAAACATGCTCCCATTTTGATAACCATAGAGCTATCTCAACATTTTACTGGCCACCTAATATTTCGTTTTATGGTTATACCATAATTTATTTAACCAGTCCCCTTCTTTGGTAACTTTGTTAGTTGACACTTTTTGGCTGATGCAACATATTCTAAATGTACACCTCCAGTCTTGTTATTTCCTCAGGATAAATTCCTCAGGATAAGTGACTGTTGGTAGGTATGTGTTTTTTAACTTCGTACTCTTTCTTGGTCCTGTCCAATTGCTACACTGTCATTATCCTGTCAGGGTATAACAGGCCTTTTAACCCAATATTCCCAGCCTTAGGCTGAGGGAGTGACATCTCCTCAGTAAGAAACCTCAGAGTTCTTAAAATCCAAGTTGGTCTCTTTTCTCCTAATCTCAAGTATCAGTTAAAATTTTTATAATTTTGAAGAGCAACTTTATAATGGTGATTGGTGCTTTCTGGGTGTTTTGTTTGTTTGATTTTGTTTTTAAAGAACTTACTATTGCTTCTCTTGCCAGTGAAACATAACAATGTTTTAAAGAAAGCCTTTGAGTATTACTTTGACCCTTGTAGTATAGTTCTCAAAACAGCATCGCAGTTGTCAGAAATATATAAAACAGTGTATGTAAGGGTTTGCTGCAGAAGTGGGGTCCATGAGCAAGTAGCACTAACCTCACTCAGAACTTGTTAGAAGTATACTACCCTACTCCCCACTCTCCCTACTGAATCAGAATCTGCATTTTAATAAGTTCCCCCAGGTGATTCATGTGTTCTTTAATGTTCGCGATTCATTGCTTTCAGCTATTTTGTACCCAGCTCTCATTTGTCATTTATAGACAGCTCACTTTGCTCCTTGTACTAATTGCTTTTGCTGTGTGTTGCATTTTCCTGTCTGCTAGAAAATACTGCCCTTTCTTTTTTATGTGTCTGGCTCAAAACAAGAATGGAATCTATTTTATAAGGCAATTGTCTTTTAAAGTATTGTTGCTCACTTGAGTTAGAAGCTGTTGTATTGATTGTGGCATTTTAGAGCAAACTAAATTATTAATTTGGCTTCATTTGGCAAATGGAAACATTTTTAAATCAGTGATCTTATGAAACATGGTGCCCTCTGTCATGGAACTGTTATCTTTCTCTTAAAGATATGCTTGCCCTTATGAATATTTTATAATGTGTCTGCCTGTATATAAATAAGTCATCTTAAAAATAAGCATTATATTTATCTGAAAATGCTTACCTTGCAAATCCATTGTCTCAAGGACAACAAATGTGCATTTAAAATAAGAAACTTGATGAAAGTTGTACTTGAGATTACGATTTTCTGCTGAATATAACAAAATATATTTTAATGTTATCTTTTCAAAATCATAGATGAAACCGCTAAAGTATTATTCAGCCATCAAAATATACAGCTATCTCTCACTCTTTAAACTTAAGAAACAAGTAGATTTCAGCAAGTTTTAGAGATACACATTTTCTTTGTGTACTTTCACTCCTCACCCTCTGAACTCAGGAACCAAATAGGTCTGAATAGCAAGTGCTACTGTATCTCTCTTGCACATTAGCTATCAGCACAGTGAATACACATAGAACTGTAATACATAGAAGTATTCCACAGTTAGCTTTCCACAAAATGTTAATCTCTGTTTCAATAGTATATTAAATATGGAAATACTCTGTAATTTGTGCTCTCCTTTTGGGTGGTCGAAATGCAGATCAGTCTGGATGGATCCTCTATGTAAGAAGTCTGTTAAATCTTGCTTAATCCAACATTGCTGACATAGTAAATGACAAGGACCAGCAGTCTATGTGCCAAAATGATGAGGCCATATTGTGTTTATAATAGAGACTGTAAGTGCCTTATCCAATGTGAGCCTCAGATCCCTCATTTATAAACTGGATTTTATGCTGATGTGTATTGGAGTGCCTGGTACACTGTCACTGGTTTTACATTTCCAGTAGAAACTGGGTGACAGGTCTGCTTCAGCCAATGATTATTCACTGAAACTGAGACGGACTGTAACATTCTGCCTTCTCTGATGGTATCAGTACTCATCCCCTCATCCACTGAGCTATAGCCACACCAGTCACTTGGTTCTCTTATTCATACCAAGGGCTTGAACCTTCTGTCTGGAAGGATCTGCCCCCAGGTACCCACGTGAGTCTCTCATCTCTTTCACATTTCTACTCAAATGTTTGACTACCCTAAGTGACCCTACACATATATTCTTTATTTTCCTAAAGGTACTTTTTCTTCACAGTACTTATTATCACCTAATATATATGTCATATTGTTTCTTTATCTCCACTAGACTCCAAGCACCGCAAGAATAGAGTCTTTTTAGGTTGTGTTTACTACTATACGTAGGAATTCAATATGAACAAGTGAATGCATGACATTTTATTAAGTACATAGAAATAGATTTCTATTTGGGCCTCTTCCAGTTGTTGTTTTTAACATAAGATATATTATTTTGGAACTATACCAAGTGTAATTGTGGCACACATTGTTAGTTCACTAATTTAGCACCTGTTTCTAGCCTCCTCCTTCTTCGCCTGCCTTTACTACGGAGGACCCTCCCCCAAAATAAAACAAAGCAAACCCTAGGGAAAAAACTTAGCCATTCTGCCCTGTATCTAGGACTGACTGTGTGGCATAATTGCAATCAGTGGAAAAGAAGCAGAATCTTCCAGGACCTTCTAGGAAAAGCTTTTTCTTGTGTGCACAAGGAACCAATGTGTCTGGTCTAGACACTTGTCCTTCCTGTCTTAAGAACACAAGGCCCAGAGCTATGGAAGCTTGCAGCCCACAGTTTCAGGCTTCTTAGTGCCTAAGAAAATAAAACTTTATTTGTTAAAACTACATATAATCAGTTATTGTGTTTATTGCATTTGGAAGGTTTCTTAACTCATACAAAACTCTGCAGAAGGAAGAGGTAAGGAAGCTCGTTGCCTAGCACCACATAGATGATTCTGCAGCAACTATTATTATATTAATTTATGCCTTCGAATGTTAAGGTTGAGGAATGGTCACATTCTAAATACTTTTAACAGCTTAATGAACTGGATGTTCTTAATTCTCAATGCTATACTACATTGTAAATTAAGGATGGAAAAAAATTAACTTTCCTAGGGCTGTAGTTATCAGTTATAGAATTTAAGAAGTACAAAAGTCTCACTGAAGCAGATAATCTTATGAACTATAAACTGACGCTCTCCTCCATTGTGCCTCTCCCTGTTTCCCTCCACTGTTCAGCTGGCTGTGTTCTATACCTGCATTATCCGTGACTAGAGGGCAAACGGTTCAGAAAAAAAACAAATCAATGAAGTAGAGCATCTGGGTTTTTTGCTTGCTTATTTATTTTGTTGTTGTTGATGACACAGTGTTTTTAATTCTTACAAAAACAATTGTTTTAGATGCAAATGTTCTTGATTTGTGAGAACTAGGCTTCTTGACCAAAGAGTTTTGAGAGAATCCAGATAAAGTTTTGAAGGTGTTAAACATGAATTTTATGCCTTAAATAGTTGATTGGAAAGGAAACTGATAGAGAAGCTTATTTTTCTTGTAGTTAGCAGATGATAATCTTTCTACACTCTGGGAAGGAGGCCTGCCCTCCCCAGCCGAGAGCCAGTATTCGCAGAGGACACCCTCCTGCCTCCCACCTAAGATTCCCTGTTTCATATGAGCTCTGTGACTCCCCAGGTCCTCTGAGGGATCAGGGATGGATGAAGGGAAAGAAATGATAGAAGGGTAGAATTCTGACTATTGACCACAAGAAATGAAGCTTTAAACTGGAGATGAATGCTTTTCCCTGAAGATTGTTGTCCTTTTCTACACAGAGGAAATGAGAGCTAAATAGACAGGTTAGATTCACTTGCGTTCTTGCACATGTCAATTTAGTGAACTTAATATTTATACTTGCTGGATGATAAACATGAAGCTCTAGAGTCCCCTTCTATAAGTTTTTTTCTTAATGCCAAGAGTTTAAGGTATGTCAGTGGATTTTATGTCTCCTGTAGATATTTTATGATAAATTTGTCAGTTGAGCCTTCAGTTTCTAGAAATATTTACATCATCTATATCCATCTTGTCCTCTGACCATCACAACTGAAGTAATATTCTCTCTAAATTACTGGAATACTAACATTTCTTTTTCTTCAAAGAAAAAAAATTAAAAACTAGAAATTTTCACAGATAACTCTTATAGTTTTAAAGAAAATGAGGTAAAATTTGCTCACCTGGGGTTTAGAATTTTTGTTACCAAACTGTTACTCAGGGTACTCCTTTTCAGTCTGAAAAGTTTCTGACTGAGGCTTCTAATGTGTTTTATTTATTCCATCAGCTTGGTAAATGCAGTAGAGTCCTAGAAGCTTTGTGGGCAGGGTAAACTAAAAATCTATAAGATCTTAGAGTAGAAGGTAGAGTTAGTACTGGCATAGTTTTCACTTTTCTCTCTAGTCTATATCCTCAAGGTGCTTCTAGTAAGAGATGTTTCCTCATTATAATGCTTGTGTGCCCCTTTAAAGGTAGGGAAAAACCCTGAGTTAAAATAATACAGACATATTCACTTTTAAACAAATGAGATATGTCAAAATCTGAATTTATATTATGGCTGAAATGAGGGCAAATTCTTTCTTTTGCAAAAGTATTTCCCATAGGTTTCCTTGAAATAGCAAACTTCTGTAATCTAACAAAAATAGACATTTTCTATCAACCAAGTATAGTTGTCTTAGTATGTCCTGAATCCATTTGTTTCCACTTTCCAGCAATAATCATATCATCACTGTCACTTGCCTAGACCACAGTACAAATTTAATTTATCTTCCTGCTACTGTGCTTGCCCCCACACCTTCTCACCCCATCCTGTCCCCAGCTAACACAGATCATGTTTCTCCTCTGTATCAAAATGTCCTATGGCTTCCCATTGCCATATAATGAATATGCCAGAGAAGAAAATAAGAATTCCTCATCACAGTGTCAGGACCCGAATGATTTGCCCCCTCCCCCAGCCTGTGTTCTTCACCATTCTTCTACTGCTCTCCCCCTTGTTCACTTCATTTTGACTGCACTAGCCTTGCTGATGTTTCCTGGTTATATTCAGACATAGGCCCACCTTCAGACTTGGCCTCTGCTCTTGACTCCTTGTGCTTGTTTTTGAACAAATGCTTCATTCTCAGAGAGGCCTTTTCTAACCACTGGTAGAGATCTCAAGGATCTCTGTTTTATTTTCTTGACAGTACTTATCTTACTTGCAAGTGTCTTATTTTTTCATTTGCTTACTTGTATATTATCTCTCATTTCCATTAGAATACAGTGTTTTACTTTTTTTATCCTGAAACCCTAGTGTGTGGAATGGTGCCTGATATGTTATAGCACCTGGCCTGATAAATATTAGTTGAATAAGTAAGTTCTTGTTATGTGGCTGAAAAGCAAAAAAATATATATATATATATGCAAATGACTACTTGTAAGTCAAATAATTTTGCAAGCATTAAGTATAAAGTCTATTGGTTATTCAAAATGCTATTTACTTTATAAATCTCTGCCTCCTCTTCTTTTTCCACATTGCCTAATACATTAGTAGCATAGCATGATCACCTGGTGCCTAATACATTAGTAGCATAGCATGATCACCTGGGAAACCTCTTGGCCTTCCAATCTTTCCTCCCTGTTGCAGCCAGAGTGATCTTTACAAAACACAGACACCTTCTCCCTTCTTAGAAACCCTCCCTAGATATCTTGCTCTTAGGATGAATATCAACATTCTAACATGGCTGAAGAAGCCCAGCCTGGTCCATGTCCATGTGCCTCTCTAGCTTCATCCTGCTGCGTTCTCTGCTAGATCTGTGCTCCTTCCACTCCCACTTGTAACCTCTGTCTGGGGCCCCTTCCCACTTCCTTCCCCATTTTGCCTTTTTAATCCTACTCATCCTTCACAAATCAGTTAAAGCATCCCTTCCTTGGAAATTTTTCTGTACCCATCAGATTAGATCAGGTTGCTTTGTGATTCGTCTCCATGACTGTATTTCTTTCAGGGCATTTATCTCAATATTTATCCCTATGTATAGTTAAAATTTCCTTCTCTTGTGATGTGAACTTTCAAGATAGATTCTCTCACAACTTTCAAATACACAATTCAGTCTCATTACCTATAGTTAATGTGGTACATTATGTTGCCAGCGCTTACTTATTTTTATAACTGAAAGTTTGTACCATTTGACAACCTTCACTCATTTTTTTTTTAAATTATATGTCACATGGTTAAGAATCTAAGAGGTTAAGCAGCTTAGCATAGTGTCAGCCCAGAACCTGGGCTCTGGAATCAGAACAGTTTCACTAAGTCCTGGCTTTTCCTATTAATAGCTGTCAAATAACTCAACATCTCTGGGCTTCAGTGCCCATGTCTATAAATTGAAGATAATATTGCCCACACCTCAGGTTACTGTGGGGATTAAATAAGATAATACACTTTAATTTTAGAACAGTACTTTGCATATAGTAAGAATTAGAGAAATGTCAAGTATTATTAATAAAGTTATTTTTTATGTTAAATTTGCCTTTACCATTAGGTGTATATCTTCTCTTCTTAGACTTTAACATTTTCGTAATACTTATACCCCAGTGTTTTTGTAAAGGGTAATATTGTACATTTGGGTGTTCTGAGCCTGAAAACCAGGCCCAAATTATGCCACTTCACCTTTGAAAAATGGAAAATATTTAAAAATTCTATATAGTTACATAAATAAATACAGAGAGATTACAAATTTATAGATCTACTTATATATCTACGGATATTTTGTATGTGTTGATTTTCTTTTAAAATCAAGATGATAAAGGGTTACTTTCTAGCTTAAAGAGAGGTTACTCTTAGGCAGCTAAAACCTTTGGAGAACTAAACCCGTCTGAAGTCTGTCCTTAGCTATTTTCTAGGAAGTTGCTATTTAAGAAGCAGGGTCAGAATGGCGATGAATAGGGCCTGATGACAAGATGAAGATGAAATTCGTAGAGATGGTGTTTCATTTAATGATTCCTTCTCCTCAGGGACTGACAGAACCATACTGTTGTTGTCTTGTTTCTGGTAACATATGGCTCCTCAGACCAAAATTGTTTACTTTATTTCCTCTTTTGTTTAAATAGTAATAAAGAATTTTATACCTTGGGGGCACCAGAAAATCTCTGGAGTTTTACAACATGCTTTTTGTAATGTGTCATGTTACAGAAAGCATTTAGGAGAGTTTGAGCTGGAAGAAAATGCATTTATAAATAGACTCATCAAATAAAACTAGGTTTTGTAATAATGCAGTCATAAAGCAAGCCATAGTAAAAATATAGGACAGTCTCTTGTGATTATCCATCCTTCTTATATAATCTTTTTGTTTGGATATTGTACACTGTAATGGACCTAGCTAACTATAGAATATGGCAAGCTTCGAGCATACTGCATAAAACAAAATGCCTAAGAAAATGTACAGAACATTAGCGAAAAGAAAATTTAATTCCCATGTTTTTCCCTAGACATTAATAGATGTCCTTCCCTGGACTCATGTAATGTACCTTAGAAAGTCATTTGGCAAATGTATCTGAGCCATCTGAAATGATACCTGATACCTTGATATTAGGGAAAGAGAACCCACACTATCAGAAGTCAGCTGCTACTGTTCTATGCTAAATTTTCCCATAAATAAATCGTGTTTTCCACATTTCTAAAGGAAGATCACAATTTTTGAACTAAAAATTTTTTAAGATTTTATTTATTTATTTGACAGAGAGAGAGACAGTGAGAGAAGGAACACAAGCAGGGCAAGTGGAAGAGGGAGAAGCAGGCTTCCCGCTGAGCAGGGAGCCCAGTGTGGGGCTCCATCCCAGGACCCTGGGATCGTGACCAGAGCCAAAGGCAGACACTTAATGACTGATCCACCCAGGTGTCCCTTGAACTAAATTTTTTTAAAAGCATTCCTCAAAAAAATTAACCAGCCACTAGACAAGTTATGGATACTTACTTTTAAAAAATACTTAAACCAGTCATCTAAAAAGTAAATCAAATGACAATGGGTAAAGTTAAATTTTTTTTTGATTTATTTCATTTATTCACTAATGCTGAACACTTTTTTTTTTTTTAAAGATTTTATTTATTTATTTGACAGAGAGAGATCACAAGTAGGCAGAGAGGCAGACAGAGAGAGAGGAGGAAGCAGGCTCCCCGCTGAGCAGAGAGCCCGATGCCGGGCTCGATCCCAGGACCCTGAGATCATGACCTGAGCCGAAGGCAGCGGCTTAACCCACTGAGCCACCCAGGCGCCCCATGAACACTTTTTATGTACAGAATACTCTTAGGTTAGGAAAATAGATAAAGAAAAGGCACAGTGGAGTGGTCGCTCTATAGGAGTTCACAGTCTAATAGCTGAGATGGAGATAAGGCAGTGATGTCCTTATAATTTTGACAAGTGCCATAAAAGAGATATAGACAGGACCCTGGAAAGACAGGCAACTCTGCACAGGAAAGTTAAAGGGTCAGAAGATATTTTTGCCTGGGAATCCTTACATGAAGTCTTGTGAGACAGTCAGTCAGGAGTTGAGTAGGAGGTGAGGCGGAGAAGAGTGAAAGGGGAGAGCACATTGCTTATTCAGAGGCTAAACAAGAAAATGGTAATGTTGGAAGAAGAGCACAAATGGGAGCACTTCTGACCAGGAGTCAAGGTGGAAGAATGTGTAGAAGCCAGAACTAAAAGACAATTTTATGCCTTGCTAGGAACTTTAAAACAAAATTAAGAATGACCTTATAAGGCTGTGTTTTAGAAGCCAGTATAGCAGAAGTGTAGAGGAGGAAGGGAGGAAGATAAGATTTAGAAATGATAATCAGAGAAACTAGTTTAGGAGGTTGTTACAGAAAGCCTGGTAAGGGAGCTTAAAATAACATTGGATATCAACAAATTTGAGAGAAAATGAGTGCCAACAGTACTGGAGAACTAATTAGATGTGATGGTGAAACAGAAAGAATAGATTTGGTGGTGCATGAATTGAGGATGCTCATTCCTTCAATTATAAATGCAGGTTAAGGAGCATGTTTGGGAGGGGAGTGACATAAGGAATAGGTAGACATGCCAAGACTGACATGTTTGTGGGATATTTAGGCAGATGAATTCAATAGTTGATTTTGTATATATGGTTATATGGTTATATAAGTTTGAGTTTTAAAGATATATTTGGGGGGCCATCTGGGTCATGTAGTCAGTTGGGTGTCGGACTCTTGGTTTTGGCTCAAGTTATGATCATGGGATCATGGGATCGAGCCCCGTGTCAGGCTCCATACTCAGCAAGGAGTCTGCTTGAGGTTCTCTCTCCCTCTGCCCCTCCTGCTCATGCTTTCTCTCTCTCTCTTTCAAATAAATGAATAAATAATAAAATTTTTTTAAGGTATCTTTGGGCTGAGATACAGCTTTTATCTCTTCTCAGGTAATTGATTAGATATGGAAGACTAGTTCTACAGAAAGAGTGGATAAAATTAAAGGGAGAAATGTTGTACATGCAACCAGAGAAACACCATCTTTAATGAAGGGACTGAGTGTCAGAGTGGGTTTTCTGAATGTGAGGGTACAGAGGTGGGATACTTCTAAGTGATGGAGCAAGGCAGACAGCAGTGAGTAGAAGCAGCAGCTTCGGTAGCCGTGTGTGTGAGTGTTATTGGTGGGATTTTTTTGCTTGTTTGTTTTTCTCAAAAGTAGAAGAGCACTACTCTGTAAGAGGAATTAGGGCTAGAGAATACCAACCCCACTTGATCTTACTGGGAAGAATGTATTGTAGGAGGAGCACTCTTTTATGAGAAGGCTGTAGAAGTGATGTGCTGGGTAAGAAATGTTCAGGCAAGGAAGGAGGTCTCTGTAAGTCTGTGAAGAGGCTGAGGAGACCGCACTCACTGTGTGAGTCCAAGGACTGTTCTGTGGGAGAGCCACAGTAAAAGCATGAGTTGGAGAGAGATTGCAGAGGGTGAGGGTGTTTGCAAGAGATTAGTATCTGGAGGAGCAGAATACTTTTCTTGAAGCTTATTCTGATTTAGAGATATTTTCTTGGTCCTAAGAAAACTTGAACTAGTCATTCAGCTATCAGCCTTGTAATTTTTAACATTGCAGATACACATCTTTGCTCTGTATCTACTCACCAAGGCATCTTAGGGATGTGGTTCTGTTTTCTGACCTTTTAACATAAACACAATTTGTTTTTTTATGTTTGTTTATGATTATAAGAGTTCTCTATGCTCATTATAAAAATTCAAACACTGTGAAAAAATAAACATCTCTGATAATTCTATTTATAGAAGCAAAAAACAATTACTCGTAACATTTTGGGATAAGAGATCCATATCTCTTATGGACTTACGTATATACAATTTAATAAACACAATACATAAATATATGAATGTAGTATTATGTCTGTTACACATTATGTAATGCCTATATTTACACATACAGAATTTATGTATATAGACATTTTCCCAAAAAGATTAATTCTGCATAGACTCTTATAAACTGCTTTTTCTCTAACTTAACCTCGTGAAAATTTTTCCAGGTCTGGGATATTCATCATCATTTTTAATGGCTACAAAACATTCCACTGTATAGTTAGGCCATAATTTCTTCCAGTTTTAGTATATGTGCTGCCGAAGCGAGCACTAGGCCGTAATTTCTTTAGTCTTTCCCCTATCAATGAAGTTTTATTGTTTTCTACTGTCTTTTTATAACTGATTCCAGAGGTGGGGTTTTTTGGGGGGGTGAGTATAGTTGACACATAATGTTACTTTAGTTTTAGGTGTACGACGTCATGATACAACTTTTCTCTGTTATGCTTTGCTTACCACAAGTGTAACTACTATCTGTCACTGTACAACTATTAAAATATGGTTGACTATGTTCCCTCTGCTGTGGCTTTTACCCCTATGACTTTCTTATTCTGTAACTAGAAGCCTATATCTCTCAGCCGATGTTCATCCCTTTTGCCCATCCCCCTAACCCTCTGGCAACTAGTAGTTGATATTCTGTATTAACAGGTATGGTTCTGCTTTTGTTTGTTTGTTCATTTGTTTTTTTAGATTCCACATATGAGTGAAATTATATGGTGTTTGTGTTTCTCAGTATGACCTGTTTGGTTTCAGAGAGTTATTTATAAAAGAATAGTCTTTCTTTTAAAGTGAATTACTTTGTATTTAAGTAAGAAAAAAAATTAATTTCTGCAATTTTTGGTTAAAAGCCTTAGGTTCCACTACTAACATTTTCTGAGTTATCTCATTTGTAAAATAATCTGTTAATTTAGAAAAACCAGTTCCTCACTGTCTTGTTTTGGAATCCTATCATTTTAGGATTGAGTCCTGACCACATAATAAGTAGCTATATGACTAGGTAAGGGTTATTTATCATCTCTCTGAGCCTTAATTTCCTCATACATAAAAAATTTCATTGTTTCTAATAGATTTATTTAATACATGCAGAAATAGTAGATTTAACAATTGGCTTTCTAGTAGTCCTCTGTAAGCTCAGAAATCATTTAATCACTTAGCGTATCATGCTTCTGCCCACAAGAGCAACCTTGGATAGAAGTGACTTTTTTTGTTAATTGTATTCTTTTACATACTTCTAATACCAGTATTTTTTGTTCATTGATTCTCAGGGTATTATAATACATGATATTATAGGACTTTTTCCTTTTTTCTAAAAAAAAAAAAATCAAACACCTTTTTAGGCACAATAACCTCATTGAGTGCCCTTCCCCCCAATTCTTTTTCTTTCTGAAAATGCCATTATCTGATTAAATATTTCAAATATATGTTTTAAATGGCAAATTCTTTTGGGTCTTTTGTTAATGAATACCACATGGAGATAAATGAAGATCATGCAAATGTGAATAAACAAAAGCTATTTATTTTAAACTTGTTATAGCATGTGAGTTAGCCACCATCACTTGCATTTGGCTGACTCAAAGGCACGGAGATGAATGG
Source organism: Mustela erminea (assembly GCF_009829155.1). Lineage (NCBI taxonomy): Eukaryota > Metazoa > Chordata > Mammalia > Carnivora > Mustelidae > Mustela > Mustela erminea. Next base: position 71,788,100 of record NC_045616.1, on the reverse strand, counting down.
GAAAAATCTTTTTTTTTCTAAATAGGCTCCTTGCCCAGTGTGGAGCCCAACAGGGAGCTTGAACTTATGACCCTAAGACATTTAACTAACTGAGCCACCCAGGCACCGCAAATGGAAAGTTTTTATGGTAGGAAAAAGGAAAGGCTTCAGATGTATCCTTATTAGAGATTATTGGCATGGAGAAGCTATAGGGGACTTAACTCAAAGCAGGGTGTCCCATGTGATTGGTTAGGAGTGAATGTTTGGTTTTCTTCAGTTTGTCCTAATTTGGAAGTGGGGGCACAAAGTTAGGAGGCTGTTATTAATCAAGCCCTGGCCATTTGGAGCCAGTTATTTCAAGGGTTATTGCTTGGCTTTGTGGACTGGTTGATAGAGATTCTGTAGATAATGAGTTGCTAGTTCATGCTGTCGGTAGTACTTAAAGATGTATTCAATATCACTTAATGTGGTAAAAATATAAATTAGCAAAATATGTATTCCATTATTTACAATGTTAAATATTAAAATAACTTCTTATTTTTCAGAGAGGTCGGTAATTAGGTACATATAGTGAACAATAAAAATTTATGTGCATTGTGATTTAAGCATATCATGTTTAACATATATTTATATTCTTGGCAAATTTAAGGCAGTATCCATAAATACAAATATTATGATAAAGAAGTAAAAATAATAACACATGTAGGGACACCTGGGTGGTTCAGTCAGTTGAGCATCTGCCCTCAGCTCAGGTTGTGATCTTAGGGTCCTGGGATCAAGGCCTGCATAAGGCTTCTCACTTAGTGGGGAGTCTGCTTCTCCCTCTGCCTGCCGCTTCCTCTGCTTGTACTCATGCTTGCTCTCTCTCGTTCTCTCTCTGACAAATAAATAAATGAAATCTTAAAAAAAAATAATAACATAACTTTTACTGACTTCTGGGCTCTCATCTAAACTCCATATGAGTATTAGCTAATTTAATGTCAAAACAGTTCTATGAGGAAGGTACTTTGATTTTTCTTCTTTTACAGGTGACAAAACATAAGCATAAAGAAGTTAAGTCACTGTTCATGATTACTTGTCTGGTAGAGATGGAGCCAAAACTTGAACTTTGGAAGCTTGGTGTTTTATCTTGGTGTATTTATACTGCTTGAGAATAGGATTATGCTACTTAGCTGATACAATTTGAGAGTCTTATTGACCAGAAAACAAAATTATATTGTTATTGACCTCATAGCCAGTTCTATCAGTATTCTTAAGAACATCTTTTGAACTGTCATTTTATTATTATTATTTAAAATTTTTTTCTGCATTTAAGTTACCTTAGTAGCTTTTATATCTCAGGTAGTAACCCCCTGGGATATTCCTTCACTTACAGTGGTAAATGTCACTAAGGTGACACAAACTATTTTAATCAAATAAATAGAAAAATAAAGGCAAAAGGTATACATTAATTTCAAAACTAAATATGAGGTTGTTGAATTACCCATTCTTTAAGATTACTTTCTTCCCTTTGCTAGATGCATAAATAAATAAAACCAGTCTTGGGGAATCACTTACTGAGTGTCACCTATGTGTTGGGCACTGTGCTATATGCCAAAATAAACCATTCACTTATATATTACTCTTTTCATGTTTCAAAATTGAACAGCCAAAAAAAAAAAAAAAAACACTGAACAGCTGAATTAGCACCCCTAATCTAAGGTATTTGTAGAATTTGATGACTCATTCCTATTACCATACCTAAGTGTTGAAACAACCAATGAATATGAATTTTAAATATATAGTTTACTAGTAACTAATTATCATGAACAAAAGTATCAATTTTTTAAAAGTGTCAGTTAATTGCTTCATATTTCTTAAATAGGGAAATAGTTAACATTAATTTTTAGAAACACAATGGCATTGAGATACAAACACTGTTCAAAGACCTTTTCATAAGTAACAAAGGAGTTTTGTTTATTTCATATCTGTCATAGAGAAAGTTAATTTTAGCCTTGAGTGGTTTATTTTGAGCATTAAAACCCTTAAAAAGAATCCTCCAACATTTATGTGAGCAGCAGGTACCTTTCTTCCTATAACAGTCTCCCGCCCCAACCTTCTTTAGTTTCTCCAAAGGAGTGTTTGTGGTATACCAACAATGTCTCTGCCCAACCAAAACTCCCACTACAAACTAAGAGATTCTGCCTAAGCTGCTAGTTCAGATACCCTATGTTACGGGAGTCCCAGCAAGTAAAACTGGGAAAAAGATAGGATGGCAATGAAAACGACATTGTATAAGAACGCTGTAGCTAAGTCCTGACTTTGAAACTTACTGTCTCTCTGACTTTGAGTAAGTTCCCTGCCTGAGAATGGGTTTTCTAGGAAGAAGAATGAGAGGTACTTCAGGATGTTAGTAATGTTCTATTTCTTCATCTAGATAGTGGATACACAGGTGTTTTCATTTGGTTAGAATTCATGGTGCATTTATGAATTTTCTATATGCCAGTTATACTTGAGTACAATTTTTCTCTGTGCAGGGAGTAGGGGTTGGTGAGGAGCCCTGACTTGTAACACTTGCCTAGTTATGTAGTATAAATACTCTCACTGAGGCTGATTTCAAGCAACCAATATGAAGTCAGTGAAAGAAGAATTGAAAAGAGATATGCACATTTGGCTCTTTGAGCTGGTTCCAGTATATCCCTTAATAAGATGTAACTGAAATAGGTAAAAAAACCTTTTAACCACTGACAATTCCTAATTTATCCTGTCATATTTTGGTTAATAGCCCTGAAGTAAGTAGTTTCATTGAAGACCTGTTAACTTTTTTTTTTTTTAATGCAAAACACTTAGTATTTTCGCAGTTGCTCAGAATTGGCTTTTCTTATAGAACATGACAAGAAGTCATTCACTTATGCACATTTACTTACTTATTTGGATTTCTTTTTTTTAAGGTATTAATGATTTGATGAATTCTCAGGAACCCAATGTCCAATGCAGAACTAGATAGAGTATCCTCTGTTAAATGTATTTCTGGTTTGTTTTAGTTCTATAACACACATACACAAATGTGTGATCAGTATATTATTTAGTTTTATTCATTTTGAATTTTATATGGAGAGCTTATTGTTCTGAAATTATATAATGTTTTGTTTTAATTATATAATATTTTATAATTTAATTATATAATGTTTTGATTTAACTTTGCATTGCTAAGATTCACCTATATTTTTTTCTAATGTAGTTTATGCATTTTTATGATATAAATATACATACTTTTTATTCAGTGTTTGCCAAGCTAGGTTTACATCATTATTGGTATACTAGTTTAATTTCCCAGCAGAGCAAACATATTGTGCCTTGTTTATTTATTTTACATGCCTTTTTTTTTTTTTTTACAAGTTGATGGATTATAAAGTGTCTTCTGTTTTCTATTCTTGCTTTTTCTTTCCAATATCTGTATTCTTTGGTAAATGAATGTGTTTTCCCCAAAATGGGTCATACATCAATAGAACATCTTAATATGTGTTGTTGCTACATAGAAGAAAAATGCAATGAAAAATTCTATATAGTTACTAAAAAAGTTCTATTAATAGCTAAACTTAGAGTTGAAGTTCACATTTCAGCCTCCAGATGGTTAAGGATTGTTAGAACTACAGTGGTTATAATATACTAGCTCCTCATTATAAAGTTACTATGATTATAATGTATATGTATGGCATATAACTGAATGAATAATTTGTTGCTGAGAGAATGAACCCAGAATATTATAGATGATGAGTAGCCAGAAATACCAGAGTCCTCACTAAAAGAGACGTTGCTCACCGCTCACTCAGAGTAACTACCGATTACCAGAATTTCATTACCTGATTTCTCTGAACTGTAGAAAAAGACATGATGGCTTTCTACTACAAGCTTAACTGCTGCAACCAAACTTCTAAGAAAATCGTATTACTAACATTCAAAACTTAAGGGGAAACAAGATTATTTTAAAATTATGGAGTTGAAAAGTAGGTATAAGTAGGGAAGAAGACAGAGTAGATGGGTATTTATTTATCCATAACACAAATTGGACCATAATCCCTTATCACAATTCCAAAATTCAAAAAACTCTGAAAACCAAATTTTTTATTTCATTTTCTTTCGGTCACAAAACCTGTCCTGATTAGAATGCATTTGCAGTAAGACCTGACTTGAAGTAATGGGAAAGTATTTACTGCTTTTATTTTTTCCACTTGGTGTGTATTTTCATCTGTTTTGCTGAATTATGCTTGATTCCAAGATGCTACCCAACACTGTGCTGGCACATTACGTTATATGCAGCTTCTCCACCAATCTGAATGTTTTAAAATTCTGAATTCGTAAACCTCTCTGGCCCAAAGGGTTCTATTAATAGATTGTGAATTGCGGTAAAATGAATTGCCTTTATCTTACATTTAGACTATGAGTTTTTCACCATTCTTGTACCACAGACCTCTTTGGTGAACTGGTAAAGCCAGTATACACTTCCTTTTAAAAAAAATTTTAGATGTATAAAATAAAATACATAAATAAGAAAGTAAGCATATTGAAAAAGTTACAAACATGATACACATTTGTGGTATAGTAATATATATGCTTCTTTATTTTAAGGCATTAAATAACAGAATCTAGCTGTGGGTCTGAATGTTACTGTAAAGTCATCACAGTAATAAGTATAAATGCTATTTGGGGATATCTGTAATAACTTTCATGTCATATCAAAATATCTTTAATTTCTGTTGGTGACAGTGTCACAGGTACCACTAATATGGCTGAGGTTTGTCTTCCATTTTCATCATTGAAGGAAGTGATAAATTTCAAATAGAGGTTAGAGAAGTACTTAATTCATGGCCCATTCTAGTTCATTTTACCCGCCCCACCCCCATTCTGTCCATGATCATAGTTTAAGAGATTTTCATTACAAATATTAGTCACCAGGGGTGCCTGGGTGGTTCAGTGGGTTAAGCCTCTGCCTTTGGCTTGGTTCATGATCTCAGGGTCCTGGGCTCGAGCCTAGTTTCGGGCTCTCTGCTCAGCAGAGCCTGCTTCTCCCTCTCTCTCTGCCTGCCTCTCTGCCTACGTCTGTCAAATAAATAAATAAAATCTTAAAAAAAAAAAACAAATACTAGTCACCATTAATTTTTCTATCTTCCTTATTAGCTTTCAGTATTGATTCATTTTGGTTATGAGGTGATGAAGCTGGAATTTGCATCATGCCCTTAACTTTCAGCTAGCATTATTTTTTAAGGTTCCTACTGTATTTCAAGGGCTTTTTTTCCACACAACAGACAAAGCATCTGAGTGTTCTTAATTAAGAGATGGAATTCTAACTACAGTACTAGTTTTTAGGGTTTTCTCCCCTCCAGCCACATTGTAAGTTAGGAAGCAATGCAGGATTTGTATTAAAATCTTTGCCTTTTTTTTTTTCTTTTTTTTAGTGTACTTGACATTCTGCTTTTCCTTTTTCTTTTTATTTTTCTTTCTTTCTTTTTTTTTTTTTTGGATTTTATTTATTTGCCAAAAAGAGAGATAGCATACAAGCAGGGGGAGTGGCAGAGGGAGAAGCAGGCTCCCCACTGAGCAGGGAACCTGTTGTGGGGCTCAATCCCAGAACCCTGAGATCACAACCTGAGCCAAAGGCAGATGCTTAACCAACTGAGCCACCCAGGCATGCTTTTTTTTTCTTTTCTTTTTTTCTTTTCTGTTATAAACTAATGTCTTAGGTATGGAGAATCTGCATGGAGGGGACAAAAACCTATCTGTATATCCTCTGCTGACATTTCAACATTGGTGTTTCTGATACTACCATCTAAGTAACTTCTTTTTAGTTTTTAAAATCAAAGTACATCTTATACATGAAGGAGAAGAACATACCAAAGTAAGATTTTGAATTTTTCCACTTCTGAGAAGCATTTGGTTAATTCCAAAAGAACTGGTATATTCTGATTTACTGACTTAAGAAAAATGTATCATCTGCTGTTGCCCATTTGTCTATAGTGCTACAGCCAAAAACTCAGTCCAGCCTGTTGTCATCTTATATTTGGACTGCAGCAACAGCCTTGGGGAATGTGTCCTGCCTTTAGTCCCTCTTAACGTCTGTCACTCATATGCAGATCTGGACCCCTCTTCCTTAAGCACTTTTCTTTATCACAGGAACCATTCCTTGAAACCTATCCTGATTCATAGCACAGCATCAAAATCCTTGATCAGGAAACCACCAGTCCACAGTGATCTACTATTACTTCCTCTACCATCTCTATCTTTTATTGCATACCCACATCCAAATTGCTGATTTCCAAGCCCATAGCCTTGTTCATACCATTCTTGGCTCTCGTGTGCCAGTTCTTTAGTGGTTGATATCTTTCAGTTCCTTTGAGGGATGATTTCAAACAACCCATCTAATGAAACACTGTTAAATTCACTAGTCACTTTTTTTACTTTACTTTGCTTTACTATTTTTATGCTGTCTTTATTTATAAATCACTACCACTTACTGAAAACTATCCTACCTCTCTGTCACAATTTTTAAGAGGAAATGCACGATGGTTTTGTTTTTCCTAAAATTTCTGCTGCGATAGCCTGTCATATCCAGCAGCACCCCACATGTGACAAATTTGAGTTGCCTTCTCTGTGTTTACTTGTGCCTCATAGAGAGCTACAGTCTCTCTTTAGTATTCTCATGTGCCCAGATAAAAGCCTGAAAATTATTTGTTTGTTCCTTTCCAAGCAAAATTGAAAATAGTTTTCAAAAATTCTTACAAAGGCCCTGATGTGTTCATCTAAGATAAAAATTGCTCTTCTAAGATGGATACTGTTCAGCTGAGCTGTGGGGTATCAGAGTAACTCACATGTGCCTTTGGAAATTGGAATTAGTGTCACAGTTGTTCCCCTCTGACTTTTTTTCTAACTTCTAAATCTATTTTTGAAATAAAGCTGATTTTCCAATGGAGCATGAATGGTTTTGTCATATATGTGAAGTAATGACCTACTTTTAAATCTTAGGAGCTTGGAGGCACCCATCACTTTTCACTTATTAAGGGCTTTCATTGCAGGCAACACTGCCTAGTTGAAACCTATGGGCCAGGTAAATCCTGCCCACTATGGTAATAGGCTGACAAGAGTTTCCTCCGCTCACCTCTTCCCTTCTGAATACTGGCACAAAAACAAAAGATTTCTTTAGTCTTGTTTTGCTTTGTTTTCCTTTTAAGGAACTAATATATTTCACAGAAAGACTTAAAAAGATACTTTTGAAATAAATGGGCAAACTACTGCATTTGTCCTGTCTTGTATCTATCCCATTTTAGAGGGGAGTATCACTATTGATAACCCGTCTTGCCCAACTGAAGAGAAAATAAATGGATTATGCCACCAAGGCAGCATCTGCTTCTCTCTTCAATTTGACAGTAAATATCTGGGCAAGGAAAAGGGAACTTAACTTGTAAATGCATTATTCATTTCCCTGTACACATGTCTAACTATAAGCAAATTATAGCACAATATTCTTTTCTTTCTTGCCTAAGAATTTGAGGGCAGAGTCTAGATTATATTTGCTGAGTATGCCCATGGCTGTAAAGGGTTCATTTATTTAATGCGCACTTGTGTTAGGCTCTTTATTGGATGCTTTATATGTAAGATCTCAGTTAAACTTTATGACAAATATGTGAGGTTAAGTGGTCTTAGTCTCATTGTGCAAATGAATAAACTGAGACTCCGGTTAAGTAATTTATCTCAGAGTACAAACTATATTAAGTGGCAAAACTGGGAATTGAACTTAACACCTTTCTGAAGCATAAGTTTTTAAAGATTTTTTTAAAAAAATGTTTGTATAGGCAATGCCTGGGTGGCTCAGTCAGTTAAGACCTGACTTCGGATCAGTTCATGATCCCAGGGTCCTGGGATCGAGTCCCACATGGGGTTCCTTGTTCAGTGGGGAGCCTGTTTCTCCCTCTCCCTCTGCCTGCTGCTCCCCCTTCTTGTGCACTCTATCTCTAGTAAATAATTTTTTTTTTAATGTATATCCCTGTAATGGATTTTTTTTTTTAGCTCTTGATCTATTTTGCTTCCCCAAATTAGATTTTGAGCTACTGAGGAAAGGATATAATTTAGAAATTTTGTTCATACAAAACAATTATCTGAAGGTAAAGTCAGATAATTTTGATGAATATCAAGAACTTAACATGTGACCACATCATAACTGATGTACTTTTTTGTTGATGTTATATCATTGAGATATAAGCTAATAGTCTTGTAGATACTTTCAACTGACTTCTTTATGTGTTTGTTTTATTATCAGGTTCAATTAGCCAACTTATAGAACATCATTATTCTTTTGTTGTTTTTTAAAATTATTTTATTTTTCAGTGTTCCAAGATTCATTATTTATGCACCACATCTAGTGTACATCATTAGTTTTTGATGTAGTGTTCAGTGATTCATTAATTGTGTATAACACCCAGTGCTCATCACAACACATGCCCTCCTTAATGCCCATCACCTGGCTACCCTATCCCCCGACACCCGTCCCTTCTGTAACCTTCAGTTTGTTTCCTGGAGTCCAAAGTCTCTCATGGTTTGTCTCTCTCTGTGATGAATGGACTGGAGGGGATTATGATAAGTGAAGTAAGTCAAGCTGAGGAAGACAATTATCACATGGGGTCACTCATTTGTATAACATAAGAAATAGTCAGGAGGACCATAGGGAAGGGAAGGAAAACTCAACTAACTTCTTTCAGTATGATTTCTGGTCTTTGATCCCTAATAGAGTTGAAAGAGACAAAATTGAATAATAAAGTACTTAATTTAAAGGAATCCACTTAATTTGAAGGAATGTACTTGACATTCGACATCTGTATATTAATCAGAAAAAAAGAGTAAATAGATAATGGGCACCTGGGTGGCCCAGTTGGTTAAGCATGTGCCTTCGGCTCAGGTCATGATCGCAGGACCCTGGAATTGAGTCTGAATCTGGATCCCTGCTTGTTGGGGAGTAGGTTTCTCCCTCTACCCTCCCCTCCTGCTTGTGATCTCTCTCTCTCAAATAAATAAATAAAATCTTCTTTTCTTAAAAAGAGTAAATAGATGAATTAGTGAATGGAGAAGTCAAACTATTACTGGGTATGAATTACATTATGGTGTTAAGTCATTCATAAAAAAAATCACAGATTGTAAGGTGTGCGAATACATGCTGTTGGTGTTTTCTGCCATTTTAACTATGTGTAACCCTCCTTTTAATGTTGAACATTTGACACAGTAAATGTGTATGCTGCTTTTGAATATTAAGTGCAGTTAATACACATGACTTTGATTTTATTTATATTTATAATTTCTTTTGCTTATGTAACCAAAGTGTAAAAAGTAATTACTTCATTGCACTAGTTACTACTGTTATTCATTCCTTCATCTAACATTTAAGTTTTGCTATGGGTAAGGCCTTGTGCTAGGAAACATAATGAGGAAAAAAAACATGGAAGTTGTAATTTAGTGGAGGAGATACATAAATCAATGTGAAATTACATTGTGTGTAGGAGAGATGCAGAGTGCTGTGAGAGATGTATATGCTGAGTTAAGAAATTATACCTCTATGACTGAATGTTAAAGCATTGTTTGAAGGATATTTCTTTGCTTTTTAAAAGCTACCCAGTAGGAATACATCACAAAGAGTTTTAGGAATATTAAAAGAGACTTTATGCATCCCACAGACAAAGTACAGTGGAGATTTAGTAATACTTCTTCAGAAATTAGTGACAGTGCCATTAAGATTTGATTTCACCTTCCATTGATTGCAGCATTTAAAATACACTGCGCACTAAAATAGGGTTTCTCAACCTTGTCCCTCTTGACATTTTGGACTAGATGATTTTGTTAACGGGGCTGCCTGTGCATTATAATATATTTAGCAGCATTCCTGGCCTCTAAACACCAGATGCATAGACACTAGTAGCATTTATACATCCCCAGTCAATAAAAATTATTTGCAGACCTTGGCCAACGTCCCAAAACATCAACTCAGTTAACAATCACTGCTCTGGAATATTTTGCATCTGTTATGAGGATAGAAAAGAATACAAGTTTACAAAATGTTCACAGTGGGAAAATACATATACCATGATCTTATTTTTGTAGAAAATCATACATATACACACCAAAACCAAAATTCAAATAACAAAATATTAACCATATTTATCTTGGTTATCAAAAAAAATGTTATTTAAGATTTTATTTCCTTTGTGTTTTTCTTGTATTTATTACCTCTTTAATTAGAACAATAATGTACTTTGTATAATATTCAGCCTTTAAATGGATGATACAATGTCTTAGTCTGCTCAGGCTGCTACAACAAAATTACCATGGGCAGACAGATTTTCAAAAAAACATTTCTCACAGCTCTGGAGGCTGGAAATTCCAAGACCAAGTCACAAGCAGATTCGGTGCCTGTTGAGAGCCTGCTTTCTGGTTCATAGAAGGCTGTCTTTTCATTGTGTTCTTAGCTTGGGGAAGGGCAAGGGAGCTCCCTGGGTTCTTTTTATGGAGATGCTGATCCCATTCATAGGGGCTTTACCCTCATGGTTTAAGCACCACCCAAAGACCCCACCTCCAAATACCATCATATAGATTAGGATTAGGATTCAGTGTATGAATTTGAGGAGTACACAAACATTCTGTAATATGCAGTGATTTCCACAGATAGGTCAACATTTTAAAATTTAGCTTATACACAGCATCATGCTTGAAGAGCTTGATCAAAGTAAATATTATGTATGTGAACTGAATTTTTTGTTGATGTCTGTAAAACTGGAATAAAGCATGTGACTGATATCTTCTTCTTTTGTGTAACCATCAGTATAAGGAACATAATATCCTGTAAACTTGAAGCACTATTTTGGAAGACTGGATTGTTCTACTTTCTGCCTATTATAGTTACTTATCAAAAAAACTTGCTTATTCCCAGAGGAGAGGTTAAAACTAGGACACCACACAGTGGATACAACAGAGTGAACAAAATGTGACTTCCCTTAGTCACATGTTGCTGACTAGCCTAAAGAGGCATGTCTTCAGATGTCTTAAAATTATTTCTCTTCTTCTGAGAGCTTTAGGTTTATTTTGAAAAATAAGCAATTTATTACTTGGCAGTCTAGAGCAGCAGTTATCAGGTGTGTGTGTGTTTTCCCATACTGTAACACAAATGAAGAAGAATTTCACACACATTTTCAGGAGTATCTCTGGGTTTATACACAGCTCTCAACTCCCCAGCTATAATCTTCTTCTTTTTACCCAATCAAGAAAGAAAATCAGGATGCAAACAGACTTAGAGGGCAGGGATTATAAAATAGAATAGTTTAGAAACGAAGAATTTAAAAATTAAATTATTTTAAAACACTGGCAATTTCTTAAACCCACAGTATTCCACAGATGTAATTCAATGGCTAGTGCATAACAGGAAACGTATGAGGCACAGAGGTGAAAGCCTAGTGGGTATGGCATACCTTAATCAAGCTGTCACAACCAAAGACTCACTCTGTGCAGTGAAAGGGAAGAATATGTTGCTATAAGAGCATGTCATTGGGGGACCTATTTTAGATTAAGGAGTCAGAAAAACTTCCCTGAAAAAAGTGTCTTTTTAGCCAAGATCTAATAAGTGAGTAGGAGGTAACTGAAGAGGTGTGAGAGCCCAACATTCCAGATAAATAAACCAACATGTGCCAAGATGTGTATCTTGTAAGGAAATACAAGAAGGACAGGCTAGATAGAGCTCAGAGCGCAATAACTTGGATAGTGAAGGATGAAGAGTAGGAGGGGGCATGGATAGATATTTGTTCTTTAGCCTGGGAGCAAAAGGAAAGCATTGGAGGTTGGGTTTTGTGGTGTTTTTTGTTTTTGTATTTGTTTTTTAAGTAGGCTCCATGAAATCACAACCTTGAGATCAAGATCTGAGCTGAGATCAAGAGTCAAAGCCTTTACCATCTGATTCCCCTGGGCACCCCCTCTGGAGGTTTTGTAAACCATGGTGTGGTGTGATAAGAATGGGAATTTGTAAAATTATTTTGGCAAAATATGCAAAAGTTGTTAAGATGCAAAATGGATATAAGGACCTGTGAGTAATTCATTGGAAATACCCCTGCTGAAGGATTGTAAAGAATCCTATCTTTATCTTTCTAAGATAGAAGTAGATTCAAGAGAAATTCAAGGACTAGTAAACAGGATGTGCTGATAAATTAGGAAGAAATATTAAAGATAACAACTAGAGTACTACCTTATGCAGCTGGATGGGTTCAGTAAGTTAAAGAAAATCAGAGCTGACTCCGTTACAGATAGAAGGTTGTGAATTCAGTTTGAGACATATTGAATGGAGGTGCTTTAAGAAATCACAACAAAAATACCAAATGGACACTAGATACATAGTTATAGAGCTCAAAAGAGAGTCTAGGACAGAGTTAAAGAGCTGAAAGTCATCTTGATACAGTTATTAGCAAAGGCTGTAGGTCCATTGCCGAGGGAAATTATATATATAGAAAAGAAAAAATGTGAAGACAGTTTAGGACTAAGCCTTAAGGAGCCCCCAGTTTGTGGGAGGAAAAAGGAAGATGCACGGAGGAGCAAGCAGGAAGATAAGAAAAAAAGTTGTTTTCGATTTTTTATTTTTTTTTGTTTTTCTTTTCTTTCCAGTTAACATACAGTATTATATTAGTTTCAGGTTTGAGAATGTTGTATTTTAAAAATCAAGAGAAGTGACATATATTGCAAGACATTTAAAAATGTTTAAGAAGAGAATAATCAGTAGTGTCAGGTGTAGCTAAGAGATCAAGAGATGAAAACAGAAATATTGGTTGAATCTAGTAACAGTAATCCAACAGAAAGGGGTTAAGGAATATTTGCAAAAGTGAAAAAAAAAAATGAGGAAAACAAGTAGAGGCAGTTCTTTAAAGTTTTGCTGTGACAAGAAGGAGAGGGGGAGCACAAAATTCAAGACCGAGAGAATTCTGTGCAGTGTGTGTGTTTAATGTGAGAAGCCATCAGAGAAAGATAAATTGTAGACCCAGGAAGAATTTGAAAGGAATGGTGAAGGTTTTAGAAGAGTCACAGGAGAGAGCCAGGCAGTGACTTAGTAAGGGGCAGGAAAAACCAAAAACAACATATTAGAACTGTTCCCACAGATTTGACAGTGAAATTGGAAACCACTGGACTAGAAAAGTATAATAAAATTATCTGAGAAATGTATGGCGTATTATTTAAAAGAACTCTTTAGAAAAGCTTTGAATGTAGTACTGAATTAGGTTATTTTCTGAAATCCTTATAGCCCTATTTTCTACTTGGAAGAGTTCAAGGAAGAGCCTACTTTCTCTAAACTTAGCTGAGAATTTTTAAGATTAGTTGTTCTGTATGTTTCTTTTAGCACTTTTTATTGGTTTGGTAATTTTATCTTTTTTAACCTTTTTTATATTTACAGTCTCCATTTAGGTTCAGTTTCGAATTTACTTTTTTTTTAAAATCATATTTTGATGGTAACCTGTTCTTGCCTTATTGATGCTGTTCTACTTTTAAAATCTCCTTTCAGTGTAAAAAAAAGAAAAATAAAATAAAATTAAAAATTAAAAAAATTAAAAGAAATAAAAAATTTAAAAATAAAAATAAATAAAATAAAATCTCCTTTCAATGCACTTCAAGTTTCTTGTAAATTTCTCCATTCTGTGTATTTGTCCAAGTTAGTTCTTCCATTCATACATGTACTTATAATTTTTAGTTACCAGTTTTATGGCATACTTAATAATTTTTTTATTATAAACTAACTTCAGTAGGAGTTGGTTCTCTGTGACTCTCAAGTGCCCTGAATTGTGGAAGAAACCCCTTGTGGTCAGTTTTGTGTTTGGCTTTGTTGTCATCATATTGCTTTCACTAGTACAGGACTTAACTTTATGTTATTTTCTCTATCCAGGGTTTCCAAGGTTCTTTGGAAGTGCTAATTGAGACCTCACACCAACAAATAGTGTAGGTTTGAAGTCCAGGTATCCTTCTGCTGACTCTTTGTCCAGTGTAGCTGGCTTCTGTACCACATTCCACAGACCAAAGAGGCTTTCTAGCTTGCTTGCTCTATATAGAGCCTAGAGTTTTGACTCCTGACCTATATTCTCAACATAGATACTAGGTTTTTGAACATTTTATCTAGCTTTTTTATTTAAGTAGCACTGGAGGGAGGCTTACTGCCTTGACTTACTTCCCCATATTGACCAAAAATCTTTTTTGACAATATAAAAATCTTTTCCAGTTGTTTCTTAAAATATATTTTTGATGACTGATACAGGAGCTAGCATATGTTAGAAATCCAAAACTGTCAAATTTGGAATATGTATTTATGCAAATTTAAAGTCATATTTTGAGACTAGAAATACAGTTTCTTATGACATAACAATGACATTTTAAAAATGTATATTTCTTTAAGAATCAGAAATGAAAAGAGTTCTGTAATAAATATGTCTATATATTTGAAGTAGCTTCCATGTTTCATTTCTTAATCACTGCTATTTTCTGATAACTTTAATATCTTGATGTCAGGCGTAAAAAAAATGCAAAAGAGTAAGATTAGAGAAAGGTAGACATATTTAAGTTTTATTAAAAGAGATTAAATGATATAATGAAAAGATGAGAGAGGGAGAGATTTACTCTAGGATTGAATCATAGTCCACAAAGTCACATATACAGGAAATGTAATTTTCCTTATTTTTTAAAGAAAAATTATTCACATATAATAAGTACCTAGTGGATATTTGTTGAATAAATGTATGAATGAATGATTTTCCATTTCGAGCATTTTTCTATTGGAGGCCACAAACCAGATCTTAATCAGTACAACCTTTCTCCCTTTCTTTTCCCCCTAGGGTCTGCATCTTAAAATTTTTAGAACCTTTCAAGTACAGCATGTTGGCAGATGGGATGGATATTTGGCCTGCTGATACCTTCTGAGCTATCTACCTGGTCACTTTACTTTTTCTTTGTATTGACTGAAAAATCTTTACGGCCCACTCTGCTAAATAAATGCCAGCCTCTGCCACTCCCTTACTGCACTAAGCAGGAAAGAATTCCGAGACCTAACTTCCTCCTGAGACTCCATTCCGGAGATGGGAGGTTGTAGGCTTCCCTGTTACCAAAACTCTAAACCTGATGGATTTTCTATCCTTTCTGTCCTCCTCCCACCAGTTTTAAGTCTGGGTGAATGTATTGCTGAGTGCGTTCTCAGAGATCCACCGGATTCTTGCCCAGTCCCATAGAATCTTTGTCTAGTATATCTTGAGCTAACGGAACAGAGATAAGAGGAGCAGGGGAAAAAAAAAAAAAAAAAGTCCATTTACACTCAGAATGCCAGTCTCTTAAAAATCAAATGCCAAAAATTTAGTAATTAAATTATTTTGGGGCACCTGGGTGGTTCGGTTGGTTAAATATCTGACTGTTGATTTTGGCTCAGGTTATGATCTCAGGGTTGTGAGATCAAGCCCCACTTCGTGTTCCATCCTCAGCAGGGAGTCTGCTAGAGATTCTCTCTATCCCTCTCCCTTGACATGCTGTGGCTTAGGAGTAGCTGGGTTCAGTGGCTCAGGCACTGACTGGCAGGCATAAGGACGGTTGCTAGAGGCTGAAGAATGACTTGTTTTGGAGCTGTGTTCTTTCTCTTTCTTAGTGGTAGCCCCATGGGATTTGCACCTGCCTGGAAGTCAGGAAATAATATTTTGGACTTTTTTTTTTTTTTCCAGTGTTCCTTTTTGGACTTCTTTTAAAAAAAGTCTTCAAAAGAAATAGGAGCATGCAAATCAAAATAAAAATGTAAACTCAAGAGATTTGATTATTTTAAGGCTTAAAAGGAAAAAAATCAGAATTTTTCCTTATAAAACCAGTGTATGTTCCTCCACTCAAATGAAAAATATCTCCTTCTGATTTTGGTTTCAAAATATCTTAAATTACCAGTTCAACAGCTCTAGATCAGGCCCTTGGTGTCCCATTCCTTAATTATTTCCTCTTTATGCTACTTAGCACTCCATACCTCCTCTTGACGCTTCTTCTTTTTTAAAGAATTAGTTTATAAGTCTTGCTAGATATGTTCACAGCAGCATCCATAGTGCCTTTTGTATCTCTGCTATGGGCTAAATTGTTCCCCTCCCCTTCCTGGCAAATCCATGTGTTGTAGCCCTGATCTGCAGTGTGACTGTATTTGGAGATAGGGCTTTTGGAGGCAATTAAGGCTAAGTGGTTATAAAGGTGGAGTCCTGATCCAACAGGATTAGTGGCCTTATAAGGAAAGGAAGAGACACTTGTGAAGGGAGTGTCATGTGAGCACAAGGGAAGAAGGCAGCCATCTGCAAGTCAGGAAGACAGCCCTCACCAGAACCCAACTGTGCTGGTATCCTGATCTTGGATACCCACATCCAGAACTGTGAGAAACATTCCCGTTGAAGGTACCCAGTTCATGGTATTTTATCATAGCCCAAGCTGACTAAGAAAATCTCCAGGGCCTGACATAATTATTTGTTGACTCAACAAATATTTGTTGGTTGTCGTAGAAATTAGTATATTACATTCAGAAGCATGATGAGACTTCTTAGCCTAGTAGGTAATGGCCTGTACTGTAGAATTTGCTGAGCAAACAGTCTCTGTCACAACTCCTTAGTAGCAACACACAGAACATGCAGCAATGATCATGGCTGTGTTCCAGTGAAATTTTATTTACAAAATCAGGCAGCAGGCTGTATTTGGCCCAGAGGCCAAATAGTTTGACCGCTCCTGTCCAGTTACAGTAGTCTATACCTAGAAGGATCTTAGCAATGTCATAGAGGGATCAATATAGGTATTATGAAAGGTGTGGAAAGAATAGTAAGGGCACAACAAAGGAATCGGAACATTTTACAGAGGGTAGAGTAGTAAAATGAGAATGATCAAGCCTCATAGAGGAAATGAAAAGTATAAGATGGAATGCTGTAAGAAACGAGATGGGGAGACTGGGCAAGGGATCAGGACGACAGAGGGGAGGGAGGGGTACGGCAAGCAAAAGAAAAAAGAAAATCTGAAATATCAAAAGAAGCTATGAGATGATAATATTTATGTATGTAAAACAGGTTTAAAAAAGGTTAGTCGGGCACTAGGTTAGACAAATAAGAGGAAAATAAAGATCATTGTCTACTAACATGATATATTGATAAGTGAAAAAATTGGCAGCAGAATATTTATGTGTACATGTGCTTTTATATGTGGTATGAGCCAAAAAAAAGTCATGAAAGGATTCACCAGTGTTGCCTCCAGGATGGTTGCATCAGAGAGATAGGGAGTGGGGAGGCAGAATGGAGATGCTTATTGTGATCATAGCCATAAATGAAATAAACTTGACAGACAGGGAGCTTAACAGGTCAGTGTTTATTTTTATCATGTAATAAATAAGTCTAGAGATAGTTTCTGCTATCAAGGTGAGAATCAAATTAGAATCAAGATAAAGATTCTAATTTTGCCTCCACTTCTGTTCTCATGTGTGTTGCCTCATGTTGTAAGAGGGCTGGTAAGATCCAAATATTGGGATCATCATGTTCAAGGAAAGGGCAGGAAGAGTATCAGCTATTTCTGCCCTTTTCATAGAGAAATCCAAAGTCTTACCAGGAATTTTCAGCTTATTTCCTTTATTTCTCATTGGCCAAATGTGGGCCAACTCTAGCTGTAAGAAATCCAGGGTAAACAACTACTTAAACTTTCTGGCTCCTGTAATGACAAATAATTCTTATAAAGGAGAAAGGGGTTGAGAAAAGTATTGAGTTATCCAGCCAGTAGCGTCTGCCACAGTGTGTTTTGCCTTTATGACTTATTGTATCATCTTCTCTGCCTTGTTACCATAAGCATGGATTCCTTTTATAATTAGAAAATAAAGCTCCAAATTTAAACTTGCCACCAGGCACCAAGCTAGTCTCTTAGCCTAAAAGCATCACGTTTCTAAGTATTTTAGTATCATGTGAAAAAGGAAAAGAGGATGGTGGCAGAGCTTGTATTCTTAACCTAGTGGCTTCATCCACCAGTTAGTAATAGTTGATCGGTTAAACTGATAGAGGTAACTGAGGCTGGACCTAAGTTTCTCTGGACTGAAAAGAATGGCAAAGATTTCTCTTCCCTGTAGGAATACAGAAAGCAATGTATTCCATGTTCCTTTTAGAAGGATCTGTCTGGCAACAGCATAGAGCATGAACTGTAGTGATCATGAAAGAGGAGTAGACTCTAAGACCAGGCAAGAGATAATGAGGCCTGAACTGAGGAATTAACAGTGGGAAGGGAAAAGGGGAATAAACACACAGGTTTTAAACAATCTATGTAAACTGGTTGCTGGTAAGATATAGAAAATGAAGATGAGGGAAAAATCTAAAATGATTACTAAATTTCTTTCTTGGATAAATAACAAGTGGATTATGGTAACAATCACTAAGATTTTGCAGGTTTGAGGGAAAGTTAAAAAAAGTTAAACTGTCTTTGACCACACTGTTTTCCTATGCCTGGGTAGCAAATACACAGAGACATAGATATCTAATAGATTAGTGGATAACTATAGACTCACTGATTTGGGGTTCAGGAGAATGATCTGAGCTAAAGCTAGAGACTATTGAGTGATCCGTTTAACAGGTAGTAGCTACAACTATAAGAATGAAAGGTGAGGTTTCTTAAGGAGAATAAGTAGTTTTAAAAAAGAGAAGATCCAAGGCTGAGCACTACAGAATACCAACATTCTGTGGGTGGTGGTCAGTGGAAGCCAGAAAAGGAACCAGGGTAAGAAATTAAAAGCAGACTTTGTTCAAGTGGCATTCTTGATAATGACCGTTTGTAAGAGAAGAAATTGGCTGAGAATGTTTAAATGTTGAATGCATTGTTTTATGCATGGCAGTGGAACTGTCATGTATAATGAGAACTAAAAATCTATTGGGTATGGCAATTTTGTCGTAGATGACTTTGGCTAGAGCAGTTCTAGACTAGTAGTGGGTTGTGGGAAAGAATAGACAGAACTGATGTTCTTCTCTTTCCAGGGACTTGACTCTGAAGGGAAAGAGAAAAGTGATTATAGCTAGATGAAAATATAGCATTAAAGGAGACATTTTTATGTTGTGTTTAATGGAAGACATTTGTGTATGTGTATCTCCTTTAGGGAAAAACAAGAGAGGATAATCTTAATTTTTTTTAGAAAAATTTAATGGTATGTTTATACATAGAAAAAATACTAGTTATATATAATATTAGTGATTATTCTGGCAAATGGGTGGTTTTCATCTTTACTGTGTTTTTTCTTCTATATTCTGTAATTTTCCACAACAAATAATGGACTTTAAACACATGTGAAATGACTTAGAGTTATCTAAACTCCTAAACTCCTACTTCTACATTCTGTTGGTAAGTTAATGAGTGTTGACTGAGGCCTTTTCTTAATTTCTCACCTAAAATATAGTCTGTCTTCTATGACAATCTATCTTTTACGTTCATTCATTCAACCAGTATTTATTATTTCCTGCTACTTGTCAAGCATTCTTGGCACTTGGGATTACATCAGTGAGTAAAACAGATAAAGATAAAGTCTGTTGCTCTCTTGGATCTTCCATTCATGCATAGGGGTCATACAATAAACATAAGTAAATTTATGTGTATATTAGAAGTTGATAAATGTCATGGAAAAAAGTAGAGCCAACTAGAAATGTCAGAGGGTGGGGGTTAGGCTGTAGTGTTAAGTAGGGTTAGTCAAGGTAGGACTTACTGAGAACATAAGAATTGATCAGAGACTTGAAAGAGGTGGGAAGACTATCTGAAAAAAACATTCTAGACATAACAGTAAATGCAAAAGTCTTAACATAGGAGTATTGAACTAAGATAATAGTAGGACCAACAAGCAGGTCACTGTGGCTAGAGCATGGTGAGAAGTAAGTTGTGGTAGAAGATGAGGTCAGAGAAGTAAGGGTGGTTGGGAAGGATCATGCAAGACCTATAGGCCATTGTAAAGACAATATAGTTTTTATTCTGAGTGGTTTTATGAACCTTGTAGATTTAAGCAGTCCAATAACATGACGTGACATTTTGAAATGATCCCACCCACCCCAGTTTCTGTGTTAAAAATAGTCCTTGGGGTTGGGACGCCCAGGTGGCTCAGTCAGTTAAGCAGTCACCTTCGGTGCAGGTCATGATCCCAGGGTCCTGAGACCCAGTCCCACATCGGGCTTCTTGCTCAGTGGGGTGCCTGCTTCTCCCTCTCCCTCTGCCCCTGCTTATGTGTGCTCTCCCTCTCTCTCTGCATCAAATAAATAAATAAAATCTTAAAAAAAAAAAAAAGGATAGACTTTGGAGAATACAGGAGGAGAGAGAAAATATGTGTACCAGGTAGAAGTAGGAAAAGCTAGTAGGAGGCTCTTGGAGCACCTTAGGCAAAAGATGATTGTACCTTGGACCAGGATGAAGAATGTGTATTACATGAAAAATACAGGAAAAACTTAACAGAGAACAAATGTGATTCAAAGGATAACTTTAAATTTCATGGATGCAATATAAAGAAGTGGTTCAGAATTAGTTTTTAGGTTAAACAGATCTGTGGCTGAAATAAGTTATCTTGACCTTAAGCTTACTCAGTCACTCTGAACCCCCTTTCCCTAATCTCTGCAAGGGGGATTATCTTAGTCTGCCTGTGCTGCTGTAAAGAATACCATCCATAGAATGGGTGGCTCAAACAGCAGACATTTATTTCTCACAGTTTTGGTGACTAGGAAGTCCTACATCAAAGTGCTGGCAAATTGGGCTCCTGGTGAGCTCCCGCTTTCTTGGTTAGACAGCTGCCTTCTTGCTTTTTTGTGGTGTTCTTTGCTTGTACAGGGAAAAGAGAAACTTTCTCTGTTTTCCTCCTCTTAAAAGGACGGTAATCCCATCAGGAGAGGGTTCCACCCTCCTGACCTTGTGTAAACCTGATTACCTGTCAAAGGCCCCCATCTCCAAATACCATAACATTGAGGGTTAGGGCTTCAACATATGAATACTGGGGGGACACTACAGTTCAGACCGTAACAGGGAAGATAATGGTTGTTTTGAGAGTTAAATTTTATATTATATGTATGTAAAAGCATTAACAGTAGACCTAGAACATACCAAGTATAAAATGAATGTCATGTTCCATAGCCCATAACAGCTGTTGAGTTTTTTGTTTTTTCTGTTTTTTGTTTTGTTTTTTCTTTGGTTTAAACTTAGGTGCAAATTTGCCTTTTTTCTTGAATTTTTAAGACATTGTGGATTGACAGTTTAATACGTTTGGAGAGAAGTGGGAAGATTTTCAGATGAAAGAACTGTATCTGGTTAAAATTACGTATGAATTTCAGAAATGTTAAAATGCCAAGAGAAACCAATTTACAGTCAAAGATACATATAATCAGACTATTTTGATTGGAATCCTATTTGGTATAAACATCTATAAGGTAAATCATTTCCTGCCCCAGCTTTGCCCAACTCAGTCTCACATTTCGTCTGAACCAAACCTACCTAAGCTTGTTAACTTAGGAGGTGCCTGAGGACAGGTCAGAAATTGTCCTGCTCCCAAGTATGGCCTGTGGCCTTATTTCCACTGTGTTTCAGCTTGTACTGGAGCTCTAATTCACTTAGATGGTGCTGTAATAACTTTGTAGCTATCTTTTCTTTCTTCTGGGTGTTACATGCTTTCACCTTGGCCTCAGCTTGACTGAAAGTTTACCTCAGAAACTCTGAAATGTCACAACTGCCTTGTTTAAAATTACAAATGCCTTCTTTTTCTTTAGAAATTAGATGTTTGAGAAGTTCAGATATAAGGGACTTAATACAGACCTGAATTGTGGAAATTTTCATAACATAATAATCTGTTCATGTCTTTTCTAGCTCCACAATGCAAGATACATGTCCTCTACTTGTTGGAAGGGTTGAAAAATGTAATATTTTATTTACATTGCACCAAGTCATATATAAAATCTTTCTAATGCTTTCTATTAAAATGAGATAACCTCTTTCCACCTGGATAGTAGAAATGGAAATAATGAGACTAGTAAGTGCATTATTCATTCTGACACAGTCAATAATTACAGAAATGCTTTATATCCACATAAAATTGAATGGCAGAAATTTCACACAGGAAGTTTGATTGCTAACATCAGAAAACAAGTGCATAAGCAGAAACCAAGATGGAAACACCCAAGAAAAGAAACAACCCATATTCATAAAATTTTTTAAACTTTAAAATATATGTGAAGATGCTCTTAGCTAACCATGTCTTTAAAATACTAAACTGGTTTCATCAACATAATTTTTTATGAAATAAGATTCAGAGACACTAATAGACCATTAAATCTTAAAATATCAGAATGCAAATATTGCTTAAATGTCACTTAGCTCTTATGCCACATTTTGTAAATGAAGATGTTTGTGAAGTAGGTATAGTTAAATTTTACAGTACTTTCTAGAAACCATATGAAAATTTAATTTTATATATAATTAAGTTATAATTTATTGTTTTGTGATATTTACACTAAAAAGCTAATTACCAGCCAAACTATTGAGTACATGAGTGTGATTTCTAAATTATAATACAAAAGTTTCTTTGTTGGTATAGATTTTTTTTCATAAAAGTAGACTTGATACACGGCATTACATTCATTTCAGGTGTTCAGCATAGTGATTCCACAACTCTGTACCTTATGCTATGTTTACCACAAATGTAGCTACCATCTGTCACCATACAACACTATTACAGTACCATTTGAAATTGTATTTTCAATTTCAATAATTTCATCCCCATGATTTATTCATTCCATAACTGGAAGCTTACACCTCCCACTCCCCTTCCCACATATTACCCATCCCCCAATCCCCCTCCTTTCCGGCAACCATCATTTTGTATTCTGTATTTATGGATCTTCTTCTGCCTTTATGTTTGTTTGTTTGCTCATTTGTTTTTTTAGATTCCAGATATAATTGAAATGACATGGATTTTGTCTTTCCTGGTCTGACTTATTTCACTTAGCATAATATCCTTTAGGTCCATCCATGTTGTCCCAAATGGCAAGATGACTTTCTTTTTTTCTTGTTGAGTTGTATTGTATACAATGTGTTTATTACATGTGACATCTCCTTTATCCATTCCTCTGTGGGTGAACATTTTAGGCTGCTTCCATATCTTGGCTCTTGTAAATAATGCAGCAGTAAACATGGGGCTGCATATATCTTTTCACTTTTTTGGGTAAACACCCAGTAGTGGAATTACCAGATTATACAGTATTTCTATTTTTAACTTTTTAAGGAACATCCATCTCTCTTCCACAATGGCTGTATCAGTTTACATTCCTGCTAACAGTACATGAGGGTTGCTTTTTCTCCACAATCTCGCCACCACTTGTTTTTCATTGTAATCATTCTGACTAGTGTGATGTGATATATCATTATGGTTTTGATTTGCACTTCCTTGATGATTATTGATGTTGAGCATCTCTGCATGTGTCTTTGGCCATCTATATATCTTCTTTGGAAGAATGTCTATTCAGATCCTGGGCCCATTTTGATCTGCTTATTTGGGGAGTTTTTTGTTGTTATTGAATTGTAAAGTTATTTGTATATTTTAGATACTAATGCCCTATCAGACATATCACTTACAAATATTTTTCCCATTTAGTAGATTGCCTTTTCATTATGTGGACAGTTTCCTTCATTGTGAAAATGCTTGCACTGATTGATTGACTGATGGATTGGTATAGTTCCCAATAGTTTATTTTTGCATTTATTTCCCTTGCCCCAAGAGACATACCTAGAAAAATGCGGACAGGGTTGTTGTTTAACAGATTACTAAGCATGTTTTCTTCTAGGGGTTTTATGGTTTCATATCTCTCATTTAGGTCTTTAATGCATTTTGAGCTTATTTTTGTATATGGTATAAGAAAGTGGCCCAGTTTCATTCTTTTGCATGTACCTGCCCAGTTTTATCAACACCACTTATTGAAGAGATTGTCTTTTCCCCACTGTACATTCTTCCCTCCTTTGTCATAAATTAATTGACTTTATAAACATGAGATTAATCCTGGGCTTTCTATTTGTTCCATTGATCTTCATGTCTTTTTTTGTACCATTACCATACTGCTTTGATTGTTACAGCTTTGTAGTGTATCTTGAAATCTGGGATTTATAATACCTCCAGTTTGATTGCTTTAGCTACTTCAGGTCTTTCGTGTTTCCAGTGTAACATTAGGATTATTCTGGTTCTGTGAAAAATGCTGTTGATGTTCTTCTAATCCATGAGCATAGTATGCCTTTCCATTGTTTTCAGTCCCCGCCCCCACCACCTGCATGGTTAAGTTTATTCCTAAGTATTTTCTTCTTTTTGGCACAAGGGTAAGAGAATTGCTTTTTTAGTTTTTCTTTCTGCTACTTTGTTGTTATTTTTAGAACTGAAACCAACTTCTATATATTAATTTTGTATCCTGCAACTTTTTTGAATTCATTTTTACTTCTAATAGCTTTTTTGGTGGAGTTACAGTCTCCTGTTATCTACAAATAGTGAAAGGGTTACTTCTTTATTACCAGTTTAGAGGGCTTGTATTTATTTTTCTTGTCTTGTTGTTAGGGCTAGGACTTCCAGTACCGTATTGAATAAAAGTGGTGAGAGTAGACACTTCTGTCTTGTTCCTGATCTCAGAGGAAAAGTTACCAGTTTTTCATCACTGAATTTGATGATAATAGCTATGGGTTTGTCATCTATGGGCTTAAGTATGTTGAAGTATGTTCCCTCTAAGCCCACTTTATTGAGTTTTTATCATGAATAGATTTTGAATTTTGTCAGCTGCTTTTTCTGCATCTATTGAAGTGATCATATGATTTTTATTTGGGGGGTTTTTTTGGTTTGTTTTTGTTTTTTGGTGTGGCGTATAATGCTGATTGATTTGCAAATATTGAGCCATCCTTGTTTCCCTGAGATGAATCCCACTTGGTTGTGGTGAATGGTCCTTTTCATATATTGTTGAATGTGGTTTGCTAATATTTTTTGAGGATTTGAGCATTTGTACTCATTATGGATATTAGCCTATAGTTTTCTTTTTTGTAGTGTGTTCATCTGGTTTTTGCATGAGAGTAATGCTAGCTTGTACAATGCATTTGGGACGTTTTCTTCCTCTTCTATTTTTTTAATACTTTGAGAAGAATATTTATTAATTCTTCCTTAAATATTTGGTAGAATTCACCTGTGAATCCAGCTGGGTCTGGACTTCAGTTTATTGGGAGTGTTCTGATTACTGATTCAGTATTGTTACTAGTTATCAGTATGTTCAGATTTTCTTTGTCTTCCTAATACAATTTCAAAAGGTTGTGTATTTCTAGGAAACATGTTTCTAGGAAGTATTTTTTTGTTTTGGATTTGGTTTTTGGTTTTTTGTTTTCTTTGTTTGTTTTGCTTTCATTTCCATGGGGAACATTTCTTCCATCCCTTCACTCTCAATCTGTATGTGTCTTTAGGTCTGATATGAGTTTCTTATAGGCAGCATATAGATGAGTCTTGTGGGTTTTTTTTAATCCATTCCATCTTTGGTACAGACTTCCCATGGAGATAAACGCTGTACCAAGCTGTTATCCTCATATCTTTTAATAGCGGAATCTCTGGCTGTTTTGATTGCCAGGAGCAGGAATTTACCCAGATACTAAAGTAAATAAACAAAGAAACCTGGGTTAGAAATGTTTTTGTCCTCAGCCCTGCTGGACAGAAATGGGGTGTGTGAGTGTGTGTGTGTGTGTGTGTGTGTGTGTGTGTGTGTTGCCTTCCATAAAAAGACCATAATAACATGCTATACTGATAAACAATTTATATCACCTAAACTTTTCACATATTATGTATAATATTGTAACAACCTTGAATATACTAAGAAGTAGATTAGGCAAAAACTATTACTCATACATAGAGAAAATGAAACTTAAGGGGTTTGACATTATTTTCTTTTTCTTAAAATTTTTAAAGATTTTATTTATTTGAGAGAGAGAGAGAAAGAAAGAGAGCACAAGCAGGAGGAGGGGTAGAGGGAGAGGGACAAGCACACTCACCGAGGAGAGGGGAACCCAACAAGGGGCTCATTCCCAGGACCCTGAGATCATGACCTGAGCTGAAGGCAGCTGCTTAACCAGCTGAGCCACCCAAACACTGCTGCCCATTATTTTCTAAACTCAGTGATAAAGTGTCACATTTGGTGTGTGCATTGGGAGATGGTGGTGCTGCTTTAATTTAGATAGCATCTTATGGGTAGGCCTCTTTGAAATAATATTTACGCTGAGACCTAAAGAAATAAGAAAAGAGTCAGCAATTCACAGACATAGAAGGGAGCATTTGAGGCAGAGCAAATAGCTAGCACAAAGTTATATAAAACAGTAAAAAAGAGAAAGGCAAGTACTCCAAATAGCTAATAATTGGAGCTTATTTAAGCAAACCATATAGTTACATTATTATACAGTCTTTAAACTGTTGTTTATTTTGGGATTTAGTATTATGGGAAATTCTTAATCTAACATAGTAAATGAGAATGTAAAACCATAATTCTAAATACCAGGTAGTTATAAATATTATTTAAAATTAAAAGAAATAGAAAGTGTATAAAATATTAGCAGTGTTTTATTGGGAAGTGGGGTCATAGGTGATTTATTGGTGATCTACTTGCCATTTTTCTCCATTTTCTGCATTTTCTTTCTCAACTTCATTTCAAAGGAAGTTTTCAAACGTCTGTCATCAAAAACAGCATTATTCTGGGGCACCTGGGTGGCACAGTTGGTTGAATATTGTTCTTGGTTTCAGCTCAGATCATGATCTCAGGGTCCTGAGATCAAGCCCCATGTCGGGCTCCCTGCTCAGCGTGCGGTCTGCTTAATATTCTCTCTCCCCTTTCCTTCCGCCCCTCCCACTCATGCTCTTTCTCTCTCTCTCTCTCTCTCTCAAATACATAATCTCTTTTTTTAAAAGCAGCATTATCCTAAATACTGAAATTCATTTAAGTATTGGAGTGTCTTGAATATATTTTTCTGGAAAGTGAATATATTAGAGAGCAAGTTAAAGTATAATATTGCTACCAAGGATCATCCAGTGCATTGTTTTATAAAAAAAAAACTTCAATATTATACATGATCATATTCATTTTATAAATACTTTTAAGAAGATTGTAGCTATGTATGCACCACGTACACACCTACATACTTCACACCACCTGGCGATATTAAGTGGAAGGAGTTTCAAAATTTGTAGACCTCTCTTAACCACCTGCCAGCAGTTTCAGAGTTTCTTTGTTCTTAACCAGTGACATTTTTAAATTCTGTGTTTCCGACAAAGAAGTAAAAATAGTTTGGAATACAAATTGCCACATTGAACTTGAATCTATTTATATTTTAATGTAATTTTTAGATTTCCTATAGCAATCATGTATTACTTCTATTTTTCTGTTTTTGAAAATATAGATACTGACTTAGTTCATTTTTAACTAAAAAAATTAAAATATTGTCTTTAAAAAAGCATAAAAAATTGAAGACCTTTTAGTTAGTACTCCCAATCCAGATCATTTTCCATTGCCAACAGAAAGAATCAGCCTTTGGAGTTTATTTTATAAACTTCTGGTCTTTTAAAGGAAAAAATAATACAGAGAGAGAGAGTGAGAGAAAGAAATATATATATAGAAATAGAAAGATATATATGTCTAGAAATATGTATAGAAAGATACATATCTAGGAATATATATCTCCATATAATACGTGGCATTGTTCTGCCTATGTTATTTCTGTAAAAGTGGTGTTATCCTGTATTAAATTGTGCCACAGTAGTTTGTTCCTGTTGAATCATATTCTGTTGCATGAATATGTCACATTTTTTGGTAGTTTTTCTTTTGATATGAATTTTACATACAGTGAAATATAGAAATCTTAGTTGTTCATTTACTATTTTAACAGATGCACATGCCTGTGTATATAGTCTCCACTAAGGTATAAAACCTTACATCATTCCCAAAGTTTTCCTTTTCCCCTTCTCAGCCATTTTCTGTTTCGTATCTTGGAGCCAACTACTATTCTGATCAGAGTAATCTAACTAATTACGGAATTTTACAAAAATAGAATCAGGTGTTATGTCCTCTTTGGTGTAAGGGTTCTTCCATTAAACACTGGTTTTATGATTCACTATTGATGTTTTGTATGTAAGTAATTTATTTCTTTTTTATTGCTGAATAGTATTCCACTCTATGAATACACTAAAGTGTATTTATCTGTGCCTCCACAAATCCCCTCAGCAGTATTTGTTCTTGCCTAGCTACTGCCTTGGAGAACAACTCCACTTTGGCTCTTTCCAGCAGCTACTCCAGCAAGCAGGTTAAGAGCTTTTGCCTCGGGAGGCTTCTCTGTTGTCTCTGAAGCATTAGATGCAGTGAGGCCTACTCAGTTCTCATGTGTGTGTAAGCCGGAGATGAGGGGGTGTTAATGCCCAGTGGAGCACACTTTGGATCAATAGGAAATGGGCACCAGCAGATACCTTTTTCTCCCTTCCTCCCTCAGCAGACTATAGATCACACTACATGTAGTTGGGACACAGTAGTTAGTAACCCTCTCCTAAGACTCTACTTGGTACCAATTAAAGGCCTACTCAGGCCTCTCGTATTTTCTCTTCCTCTTTATCTCACTCACTCTCTTTTCTCTCACACCTGCATTCCCTAGTAAAGTAACAGCATGTAAACTTTTGCTGTACTTTGGATTCTGGAGAACCCCAGATAATGCATTCTATCTGTATAAAGTGATGTTATTTTTATTTTTTTTTCTTGTATTCATCTGAATGGTTTCTCTGGGGTCTTTCCAGTACAGCAAGTACAATTTTGTCTTCTACCAATCTTCCTATTCTCAAATATAAGTTGTACTTACTGAGCATCTTTTATATGCCAAGCATTGTTCTAAGTAATAGGAATACAGAGATTAAATATATTAAACATAATATTTGTGATTTTTTTGATGGCCAGAAGTTATACAGAAATGGTTTGAAGGCTATTGATTAGCCATTTCTAGTCACTTCTATTACCTTGCCTCCCTTGCCTTGCTCTGACAATAGCAGAAATAATAGTAGTTTTAAAAAACATGAATATTGGTATATTTTTAATAATTTCAGATTCAAAATCCTTTATATCTAATGTGATCAGAGGCTACTTTAGATTCCTATGACAGGTACTTGCAAATGGAGAGTAGATGTCCTGTATAGAGAATCTGGAGGACACTTTGTTTCACAGATAGTACAGTCTTTCCAGTAGGGCTACTGATATATCAGGATTAGCCTCCTGGTAGTCCTCCCATATCATTTCCCCTGAATCATTTAAGGCCAGCTGGAACACATAGTTATGGCTATAAGTGAGGAAGGATGAATTTCCCAATTAAAAAAAAATCAGTAAACTGTTGGCAGAAGATGGGTGGAATGAATGCTAGAGAGGTTTTCCCAAAAGTGTCCACTAAACCAAACCAACACAGGTCTGAATGGTATGTAGGAATTCGGGAAGAGTAAAAGTGGAAGACTAGCCAGAAGGAACAGCTTATGCAAAAGTTCTAAATTTGTGAGGAATTTGGCCTGAGAAAGAAAAAGATAGTTTTTAGAGATGTTGTTTAGGGTACTGAGTCAATTCTTGCCTAAAGCTAGATACAGTTCTAGATTTTTCTATTACTGGCACCAGTAGATTCCATTTGAACTTTTGAGCCACTTTAACCTCGATTTTCTGTCATTTATAAAAAAAAAAAGATTTCTAACAAGAGGTTAACTTAAATACCACTACCTCAAAGAAGCCTTTCTAGATCCCAAACTAATTCAAGTTCCTCTGTTTAATGCTTTCCTAGCATCTTTTTATTCTGTGCCACAAGACTAGAAGCTCCATAGTGTATCCTCAGAGTCTGGGAAAGTGGCTGGTACATAGGAGGCACTCAATAAATATTTTTTGAGAGAATATAAAGATTAAAAAGCTTAATTAGGAAATGGCAATGAAAATAAAGGGAATCATCAGGGAGTACAGGAAAACACTGGAACAGTTTAAGAACTAAACTTGGCAAGGATTGGATATAGGAGGTAAGGATCAAGAGTCACATCTGGGGGAGAAGTGAATTCAAGTTAGAATATATTAAGATTGGAGTCCTAGTATAGTCATTTACAAAAAGCAGCAGTAAATTTGTATTTGGAGATGAGAAGAGGGATAAGATTAAACAAAGATTTTGCTGGCATCAGTACTAAGGAAAAAGATTTTGAGGACAGTAAGAAAGGGTAAGCTTACGTAGGAAATAGAAAGTACAGAACACAGTTTTCTTAAAGACCATTACTAAAAGGCCATTGGCAGAGAATACATATAGAAGAAGTCAGGAACAGTAAACCAAATGAGGGATCTCCATACAGTGAAATATTACTTGATCATAAAAAGGAATGAAATGCTGTTACATACTTTAACAGAGATAAACCTTGAAAACATTAAGTGAAAGAAGCCAGATACAACAGGACATGTTTTATATGATTTTGCTTATATGAAATGTTCAGAATAGGCAAATCTGTAGAGACAGAAAGTACGTTTGTGGTTTCCAAGGGTGGAGCTCCAGGAGGAGGGGAGAGAGGGAAATGGGAAGTGACTGATAATGGGTATGCAGTTTCTTTTCAGAGTGAGGAATTTTTTCTGATAGTCAATGGTGGTAAATGGCTGTACCACCTTATAAATATACCAAAACCCCTGAACTGTACACTTTAAAATGGTGAGTTTTAGGGTACACGAATTATATGGCAAAAAAAAAAAAAAAGGCCAGTAATAGGCAGAAATTGTACACAAGACACACTTGAAGAGAAAGATAAGTAAAGCAGATGGATAGTTACAGTGAAGCCAGAAAAGACAAAGGGAAGTGCATTCTCTATCCCTCTCCTCTCTCCAACATCGAGACAAAGTAATGTGTTTCATAGACTGATGACTGCATTTTGTAGTCTTTAAGAAAATGGTAACTAGTGCCTTCTAACTATGAGGTTGTGTATTACCAACTATAAGCATAAATAAAGATATAGTATCTCAATATTTTCCTTTTTGGAGCTAACCAATGACCTAGAATTCACATTTTTCTACCCTTAAGTAAACATGGCAGAAGACTTTGTAAATGAGGTGAAAACTTTCAGAATCACTAATATGTTAGAAATGTTATATAACAAAACACTCTGACTTTAATTTCAGACAGGATAGTAATTTTTTAGTGTATGTAATTATTAAATTTAAATGCTTCCATAAAAATATGCATAGGATATATACTGCAGCATTTATCATTCTATAAAGATCTAATAACTTGTGCAGAACATGCAGTATTTTTAAAATAACTGCTAGCACATCCTTGGTTTTCAAACTAAAAACAGAAGATACTTTGAAAAAGTGACCAGCATTGCAAAATATTGCAAACATTTTATTTCAAATGCCAAAAATGGGGGTGGTGAGCAATACAACTTATATAAACCAGAAGTCATAAGTTTTTCTATTAAAAAAAAAACAGTAAATTTTAGAGCACATATGTACTCTAAAGTAAGCCAGAAATGGCAGAAATATATTCTTCGATTTTTGCTGAAGAAGAGTTTCCATTCTAATTCATTGCGTTTAGTCCCCAGACCCAAGTAATCTGGGGAAATTTATAAATTCTGGGCTGAGCATTTGCAATTATTTACTGTGAATGTGGGTCAATTTCTGTTCTTTCAAGGCAAGGACTATTTCCTTAGTTTTTTTACTTCATTTACTTGATTTTTGCTTCATAAGTAAATTGATTACTGCTGTGGTTTAATATTCATATTTAAAAGAGAACAAATAAGCTCCACAAAATTGCATCCCCCGGAGCTTTTAATGGGATAAATGTAAGTCTTCCAATGGCCAGTATAGGGAAAGTGACCATATGTACTTCTTTGGAATGTTCTATTTTATACATATATCTAGTTTCATCAGTATACAGAGTGGAAGCCTGAAGGGATATTTATTTATGAAGTAACATAATGAATAAATGGTTTCTGAATAACTCTGTATCTGATGGCTTGGGCAATACTCAGTATGGTAATAACCTACAAACATACGGAGAAGTATGATGGTGTGGGAAAAAATATTCTCAGCCATCATTGGTCACCTCCTAAAGGTATGCGGAGACTTCATTTAGTCTCTTCCTTTCTATGGGTATGCTGGAAGATTACAGAAATAAATACTGGGAAATTTCCACTCAAAATTTTGAATTATAACAGCCCCAGTATTCATTTGAGGACCCATGAATTTTGTTTTTCCTTTACCACAGGTTGTAGGGATTTGGTGTGTTTCTTCTTTTGTAGGTACTAACTACTGACATTCACTCTACACCTTGGGATGTTATTTTGGATTTTTTTTTAAGTACAGGATATTTAGATTATTTTGACATAGATTCCTAGAATTAGCTCTAATCTAAAGCTGTATTTCTGTTTTGCAAAGTGCTATAAAAAAAACGAGTTCAGATAAAGTAATTTGCAGTCTATCTAGAATAGCTTATTAATGAGGTGTTCTGATTAGGTGAATATTTGTATTAAGCAACCCCATATGAGTTGCCAGTTATCAAATAATTATAACGTAGAAAGTATAACTAAAATCCTATTGAAGATCATTTCATCTTTCCTTGATGCTTTAGAGGCCACCTCGGAGTATTATAGTAGCTCTTGCTTTTCATTTATTTTTAAAGATTTTGTTTATTTATTTGATAGAGAGAGAGAGTGAGAGAGGGAACACAAGCAGGGGAAGTGGGAGAGGGAGAAGCAGGCCTTCTGCTGAGCAGGGAATCCGATGTAGGGCTCAATGTGGGGCTCGATACCAGGACCCTGGGATCATGACCTAAGCTGAAAGCAGACACTTAACCACTGAGCCACCTAGGCACCCTTACTTTTCATTTTAAATGATGTTATTTATTGAGATCCTGGGTGGCTCAGCTGGTTGATTGTCCCACTCTTTATTTTAGCTCAGGTCATGCTCTCAGGGTCCTGAGGTGAGCCCTGCATTGGTCTCTGCAGTCAGTTTGGAGTTTTCTTGTCCCTCTCGCTTTGCTCCTCCCATTGTTTGCACACATGCTCTCTCTCAATAAATAAAATCTTTAAAGAAATAAAAATTAAAAAAATAAATGAGGTTATTTGTCATCTAAGAGAACTGTAAATATTAAGCGGATTGATTTTTCTCTCTATACGGTGGTGTATCTAGGTATGGCTTTCTGAAGTAAATGCTCCATACTTACTTCCTCTCTCCTTACCTACTGTGTGCTGCCATTCTTTTCATACTTCTTAGAGCTTTATATCTTTAGATCTCAGATAGAAGATACCTGACCATAATTTAGACTCTGCATTATATTCTTTGCCTAAATCATCTTGCTTAGTAAGATGAGATTACTGTTAATATTGCCAATTCACTAAAAACATACATGCTTCAGTACAGTATCTAATACAGGCCTATGGCCCAACTCACCTTTGCTTTCTACCTCCTAGCGTATTTGTTCTCATACTTTTCGGGCTCAAGATCCCTTTAAAATCTTAAAGTTATTGAGAGTACCAAAGAACTTTTGTGTATATGGATTATAAATATTTACCATGTTATATATTAAAACTGAGAAGACATTCTAAAGATTTATTAATTCATACACAGATAATTTCATTACATGGAATCATAACATATATTATGAAAAATAATTTATTCAATGGATAAAGAAGATGTGGTATATATATGCAATGGAATACTATGCAGCCATCCAAAGAAATGAAATCTTGCCATTTGCGATGATATGGATGGAACTAGAGGGTATTATGCTTCGCGAAATAAGTCAGTCAGAGAAAGACAATTATCATATGATCTCCCTGATATGAGGAAGTTGAGAGGCAACGTGGGGGGTTTGGGGGATAGGAAAAGAATAAATGAAACAAGATGGGATCAGGAGGGAGACAAACCATAAGAGACTCTTAATCTCACAAAACAAACCGAGGGTTGCTGGGGGAAGGGGCTAGGGAGAGCGTAGTGGGGTTATGGACATTGGGGAAGGTATGTGCTATGGTGAGTGCTGTGAAGTGTGTAAACCTGGTGATTCACAGACCTATCCCCCTGGGGCTAATAATACATTATATGTTAATAAAAAAATTTTTTTTAATTAAAAAAAAGTTCAGTTAAATGTGTTAATTTTTATAGATATGGTTTACATATTTACAATCTTCAACAAAAATTTCACACATAAATAAAAAATAATTTATTCAAAAAATTTGAGAATGGTATTTGCTTTAATTTTTGCAAATCTCTTTAATATTTGGCCTAAGAAACAACATATGTATTCTCACATCTGTTTCTGCGTACAATCTGTTGCCATATGTTGTTATTTTTCTGTTTATTATTTTATTTTGTTATGTTAGTCACCATGCAGTATGTCATTAGTTTTTTTAAATTATTTTTATTAACATATAATGTATTATTTGTCCCCCAGGGTACAGTTCTGTGAATCATCATGTCATTAGTTTTGGATGCATTATTTACATATATTACCCAGTGCTCCATGCCATATGTGCCCTCCTTAATACCCGTCTCTGGGCCAATACATCCCGCCACTCCCCTCCCCTCTAAAACCCTCAGTTTGTTTCTCAGAGTCCACAGTCTCTCATGATTCGTCTCCCCCTCTGACTCTCCCCCGCTTCATTTTTCTGTTCTTTCTCCCAGTGTCCTCCATTTTATTCCTTAGGTTCTACAAGTAAGTGAAACCATATGATAATGATCTTTCTCTGCTTGACCTATTTCACTCAGCATAATCTCCTCCAGTCCCATCTATGTTGATGCAAAAGTTGGTTATTCATCCTTTCTGATGGCTGAGTAATATTCCATTGTGTATATGGACCACATCTTCTTTATCCATTTGTCTGTTGAAGGGCATCTCAGTTATTTCCACAGTTTGGCTATTGTGGACGTTGCTACTAAGAACATTGTGGTACATAGGGCCCTTCTTTTCACTACATCTGTACCTTTGGGGTAAATACCCAGTAGTGCAATTGCCAGGTCATAGGGTAGCTCTATTTTTAATTTTTTGAGGAACCTCCACACTGTGTTCCAAAGTGGCTGCACCAATTTGCATTCCCACCAACAGTGTAAGAGGGTTCCCCTTTCTCCACATCCTCTCCAACATTTTTTGTTTCTTGCCTTGTTAATTTTGGCTGTTCTAACTGGTGTGTAAGGTGGTATCTCAATGTGATTTTGATTTGACTTTCCCTGATGGCTAATGATGATAAACACTTTTTCATGTGCCTGTTAGCCATTTCTCCATTCTTTGGAGAAGAGTCTGCTCGTCTTCTGCCTGTTTTTTGACTTGGTTATCTTTTTGTGGGTATTGAGTTTGAGAAGTTCTTTATAGATCTTGGATATCAGCCCCTTGTTTGTAGTGTCATTTGTGAATATCTTCTCCCATTCCGTGGGTTGCCTCTTAGTTTTGCTGACTGTTTCCTTTGATGTACTTTTGATCTTGATGAAGTCCCAGAAGTTCATTTTCGCTTTTGTTTTCTTTGGAGACGTGTCTTAAAAGAAGTTCCTGTGGCCAGTGTTGAAGAGGTTGCTGCCTGTGTTCTCTGGGATTTTGATCGATTCCTGTCTCACATTGAGGTCTTTCAAACATTCTGAGTTTTATCTTTGTGTATGGTGTAAGAGAATGGTCGAGTTTCATTCTTCGGTATATAGCTGTCCAATTTTCCAGCACAATTTATTGAAGAGACTGTCTTTTTTCCATTGGATATTTTTTCCTGCTTTGTCAAAGATTATTTGACCATAGAGTTAAGGGTCCATATCTGGGCTCTCTGCTCTGTTACATTGGTCTGTGTGTCTGTTTTTGTGCCAGTACCATGCTGTCTTGGTGATCACAGCTTTGTAATAAAGCTTGAAATCCAGCAATGTGATGTCCCCAGCTTTTTCTGTTGTTTTGATTGAAGTATATGAAGAAAATCTAGCTAGACACATAGAAAATGGAATTGTATTATAATAGCTTTTCAAGATGATTTTGGATAGATGTCTTTGATATTACACCAAAACTTGACAAGTGCTAGATTATTAAAAGTTAGTTGCAATATGGAATCTGACACTTGATGTGAACTTTGCTCTGTTACATTGAAATCCATTGGTCTGTCTTTACACTTTGAGTACTTAATTTACTTATGCATAGTTTTATAATATCATGCATTTAACTCTTGGTTCACTGAATCATACAGCTCTTCTAAATGTCTTATTTCAGTAAGCAATATCAAAAAATTGTTAATATCATCTCTTCAGAGAATTCTGTAAGTATTAGGACACTATAAGCATCCAGAAGATTTCTAAAATTTTGATTTTTGCTTGAAAGCCCAAATTTTATCATTTTATTTGGCAACAAATACTATCAGTTTTTTCCTTTGAAGTGACAGGTTTGTTTTGTTCATTTTTGTAAAAATGCCTGTCAAATAACCAGATCTAAATAGTGAATTTTCCTGGCCATTGTTTATTACATAACAATGGTATTCAGTGGGAAAAATAGCTAGTTCAGCTCACAACTAAAACAATAACAAAGGAGATTTTTCTTAAAAAAAAAAAAAAAATGCTTCGGTATACAGCAGAAATGCTTTCTGTGTACTTCCTGTTTCTCTCACATGGTGTATTAAAAATAAATAATTAATAAAAATTAATCTTTTTCCTGCTTCATCAAGGTCATTCTTAGCAGAAACTGGCTTTTGGCTGTTTTTTCTCCCCTGCATGTGGTAGAATACATATACACAGAGAATAAATTAATTGGGTGCAAATCTTAACTTATTTTCATTATATTCGTTACTTTCTTTGGAGACAGCTTGAAGCAAAATCAAATCATGATATTGATTTCAACTCATATGTTTAAAGAAAATAGAATTATAAAGATAGGTTTTTGAAAAAAATGTAACAGTCCTCGAAAATAAGACAGCCTGCTATCACTGGACCACAGTCTTTCAGGAATATCCAAAGGGTGGAAGGCAGTTTGCATTTACTTAGAAAATGAAGCAAATTTATTGCTTTTCTTAAAAGCCAAGATATTAACTGATGTAGAATTAAGAGCAGTTCTCATTAGCGACCTGGAGTAACTTCAAGATCAATTAGGAAGAACTTTGAATGCATAACACTAAGTGAAAGGAGCCAGTCTGAGAAGACTACATCCTGTGTAACTCCTATTACATGACGTTCTGGGAAAGGAACACTATACAGAGACCAGTAGTTGCCAGGAGTTGGGGAAAAGGTAAAAGGGATGAATAGGGGGAGCATGGGGCTTTTAGGACAGTGAAACAAATCCTATGTGATATTGTAATTGTGGATAGATGGCATTCATTTGTTAAAACCCATAGAATGTACAAAGCCAAGACTGAACCCTAATGTAAAGTAGGGACTTGGGCTCGCTTTGGCAGCCTATATACTAAATAAACTAAGGACTTCAGTTAATAGTAATGTATCAGTATTGGTTATCAACTCCAAAAATGTACCATAATGGTAACAGAAGGTGAAACTATGTGCACGTGCGCGCGCGTGCATGTGTGTGCGTATGTGTGTGTGTGGTGGAAGGAGGTATGTGGGAATTCTTTATATTTTCTGTACAATTTTTCTGTAAACATAAAACTCATTTTTTAATACAACATTAAATATACAACATTAAATAAAACATTAAATATAATGACAGCAGCGAACACGCTCCAGGTTTTATGTTTTATATATATTACCTCATTTAATCCTTTCAGCATCTATGAGTTAGGTACTTCCAGTATCCCCACCTCACAAATGAGGAAAGTGAGACTCCAGGGAGTGAAGTGATTTGCATAAGGTCTCACTGGCAGTAGTGGCAGAGCCCAAACAGGCTCTGGAGTCTTGCTCTTACTCACTGCCCTCCTATCACTTATTAAAAAACAGTAAGTTGGAGAAATAAGACCAAATATAGCAGTAATCGCAACACGGTAAATGAGCTAGAGGCACTGCTGTTTTGTTGTCATTATTACTAATAACAACTCTTGGTCTGTTAATTTTGGGGCTAGTTTTTACTGGGTTTTTTGGAAACATTGCTTTAGATTATTTATCAGTTTACTTTGTCCTTCTGAGACTGGAACCCCCTAGAAAGGAGTTTGAGAGCCTGCATGCGTGTGGTTCTTTGTGGAATAATTCCCTTGGAGCCAAAACTAGTTGTACATTGGACACCTATTATATTCATTTGCTAATTTTAATAACTGTGCCTTAACACTTACTGCCCTGTAGATCCTATCTAAATTTGTCTTTTTCTTTTAACCTACATCATAATCATCAGACGTTAACATTTATTTTTTGCTAGGACATTTCGAAGTCCCTAAACTCACTTAAGAATGTGGTAGTGAAGAAGAGTGCTGCTCCAGATCCGGACGGGCTGGATTGAAATTCCAGCTGCACCACTAGCCGTCTGAGTTAATGAGCTCTCAGTTTCTCAGTTTTCTTTATTATAAAAAATGCTGATAGTAATACTACCTACTTCATAGGGGTTTTGTGGTAAGGAAATTAGTTAATATGTACAGCTTTGTCTTATTTCTAGTCCCAAAGTATTTCCTGGGGAACACAAGATAAATGTTTAGCTCCATGACAAGTGTACTGTGTAAGAGGAAAATGGTATTCTGTGTTCATGTCATTGGCTTGTAAATAGGTATTTTATAATCTACTTTCTCTTAATACCGTTTGTTTTTAGATCTGTTCATGAAAACGACACAGAGGAAAATTAGGATCACTTTCATGCAGATGCTTGTTTATCTCATCGCCTCTTAATATTTTTCTGAATTAATGTCCTCCATCTTTTTTTTTTTTTAATTTTTTTATTTTTTATAAACATATATTTTTATCCCCAGGGGTACAGGTCTGTGAATCACCAGGTTTACACACTTCACAGCACTCACCAAAGCACATACCCTCCCCAGTGTCCACAATCCCACCCCCTTCTCCCAAACCCCCTCCCCCCAGCAACCCTCACAATCCATCGTTTTTTTTTTTAAGGTTTTATTTATTTATTTGAGAGAGAAAGAGCTTGAGAGAGAGATCACCAGCAAAGGGGTGTGGGTTGAAGGAGAAGCAAACTCCCCTCTGAGCACAGAGCCTGAATCAGGACTTGATCCCAGGACCCTGGGATCATGACCCCAGCTGAAGGCAGAGGCTTAACTGACTAAGCCACCCAGGTGCCTGAATATCCTCCATCTTTTAACAGTTCTTCCAAGGAGGTAGTTTCAGAAGTCATGCTGCTGTGGCCCTCAGTGTTTCTATTGATAACTCTAGTTTGTCTGTGTTCCTCCAAGTAACTACAAATCTGTTGTGATCTTTATACAGTGAGAGGCACATAAACCCACCCTATCCTGCGCTTGAATTTAGATTTGCTTTTTAAGTAACCACATCATATATTGAGCTTAGTTAAGTCAGTTAAAATCCCTAGGTCTTCTTTACATAAATTGCTTTTAGCTAAGTTTTGTTCATCTTCTACATGTGCAGTCCATTTTGGAGCCTTCAATTAGGAATTTATATATATCCCTGTTAAATTCGATCTTTTTTAATCTTGACTCTGCCAACTGGTTTAGCATAGTTTACATTTTTAAATTATTTCCTAACGGCATACCTTGTTCCAGAAAGGATTTTCGTTCTTGCCAGCTCTCTTTTCTGTCCTCTTTCCTCCACTTCTGATAAACATTTCTGGGGTCTTCATCTATAACAATTGAAATATTGAGGTATGCCTGGATGGCTCAGCTGTTAAGCATCTTCCTTCGGCTCAGGACGACGGAGCCCTGCATTGGGCCCTGGGGGAAGCCTGCTTCTCCCTCTCCCACTCACCCTGCTTGTGTTCCCTCTCTTGCTTTATCTCTCTGTCAAACAAATAAATAAAATTAAAAAAAAAAAACTGTCGAGGAGATAGAAGATGAGTTCATAGACACACCTATTAAAAACCTCTTTCTAGGTCGGTAGTACTCCCTTAATGAGTAATTAATTTTTTAAATATAATTGACTAACTAATGAGAATTTAAATAAAAAACTTTATAAAGTGTAGTTCTCCATCCAACAGCAGATTTTCTATTATACAACCATATATCTCTGCAATTTGGAGAAAAACCCAGTAGAACTCTATCCTTGAGGTACTTTTTGTCTTCTTGTATAACTGTATTTATTGGCAGATATAAATTGTTCTGAATTAATAAAAACTCTTAAACTGTTTAACTCCTTAAGACATAGTGAATTCCACATTTCTTTATTAATGTTATTTCTATGGGGAGGGTTGCTTCACTTAGCTTAAGTAATAGATGAATAGTTGTGACCTTACTTTCTGTTTTCAAACTTACATCAAGTTTATTTTTAAAATATTGTGTTTTTAAATAACAAAGATTTTATTTCTTTAATGTGTATTTTACTGAAATCTTTTGTTGCATATGTAGAGACAAAAAGTACTTCATAGAAATAAAATTCTGTGCAAATATTTGGGTCACAATTTGAAATGCTTTAAGAGGTTTTACAAATTATGGTTTTTTTTTAATGCCCTGGGTTTCTTCAAGGTTAATTAGTTCAAATCTCAAGGCACAGTCCTGAGCATCTAATGCAAGCAGAATAAGTTGGCATTATGAAATAAAATTTAGGTAAATCAGCATCTAGGTCCTTAGATGTTTTTATTTGGGATGCCCAATTCAGTACTAATTATTTACTTATGCCTTTCGCTTTGCAAATATCTTAGAAGTTTAGGAGGAAATATTAATACGTCAATAATGAGCGAAAATTATGGATTTTGTTGCCTTTCCTGCAGATTTTTCTTTATTATTGTTCAGATCATAGCCACAAGCTTTCTGTTGGCGAGAGACATTTACTTCATATCCTTTCTGTATTAAACTTTGTTTTTTATATGGGATTTCACAGAGTGCCTGTTATCTAGTGGATTACCTTGTGTCATCCTCACATCATCTTCACAGATGGGGAAATTGTGAGGCTAAGTCCCAGGAATTCTTTTACCAGATCTCATGATGCTAATGTCTAAGCTGCCTCTTTCCTAAGTACCTCTTTCTTACCTATTTTCTTTGGGAGGCAGGAAGGGACTCATCCTATTTCCCAGCACAAGGCTCATCCTGGAATTACTGCAAGTCTTTTTGCCTTGTCTGCTGCCTGATGTACATTAGGCTTTGGCCATTTCTTGGGGCCTTGAGGTCCACAAAGGGACAAAATATAGAGAATGCATGCATGGTATGAGAATAAATATGATATCCTCTTGCCCTCACTTTTCATCATCTGCGCGTGCCAATATAAGTTTCCATAACCTTGTGACAAGCACTTTATTTGCCCTAGTGGGAGTAGGATAGATGGGGAATCTGTCTATAATCCTGGGTCGGACATACCTGATACTTACTTAACTAGTACTGATTAAATAGAGATACAGGTATGCTTCAGTATTTGGGGTATATTTTAGCATTCAGCATTATTTAAAAAACTAAAAAGAAAAATTAAGACTTCTGGCTTTTTCGTATATGTTTTGAGTTTCTTATGTTGCAAGGTAACCTTTTTGTAACTTTGAATATATCACAAAAACAGATATTATGTGCTTCTCATAAATATTTTTATTCATTTTAACAAAATATAAAGGCACTCACTCTTAAGGAAACCAATCTCATACTGAGCCAGGAAAATTATTTTTGCTTATGTTTTGCAGACTTTGAATAATGAGATGAGTACAGATGATGACAATGCATATGCAGAAGAAAAGGAAAGTTACATCTGTGCAGTGTGTCTGGATGTTTATTTCAGCCCATACATGTGTTACCCGTGCCGCCACGTCTTCTGTGAGCCCTGCTTACGGACTCTTGCCAGAGACAATCCTGCAAGCACTCCCTGCCCATTGTGTCGGACAGTTATTTCCAGAGTCTTTTTCCAGACAGGTAACTCTTCTGTTTCGTTAACATAATTACCTAAGTATCAGTAAAGATGGAATATGACATACTATTTATTCTTTTCTTTTTTAATTTAAATTCAACTAGCCAACTTATAGTAGTATATCATTAGTTTCAGGTATAGTGTTCAATCATTTATCAGTTTTGTGTAATACCCAGAGCTCATCACATCTTGGGCCCTCCTTAATGCCCATCACCCAGTTAACATAGTATTTAAAACACACTAATGGAGAGAGGAAAAACTAATGAGTGTGGAACATAGAGAATTGCTGAAGAAAAAGGGAAGAATGATAGAACTAAGCAGAGCTAGTATTTACTGAGTGCACTACTGTGGACCAAATGTTAGGGAGGAAAATGCTATCTCCACATTCTGCAGGTGAGTGTAGATGGGCAGATACATAAACCATATGACTGTATATAGTAACTATAATTAGAGGAAGTTTTTAGTTTTAGATATTCTCCCTTCTAAGGAAAAAGAAAAGTAAGTGTACAATTAAGTGGTTCTCATGGTTCGTTAAAAGAAACATCCCACTTCCTAAGAATAAGCGAACATTTTTCTGGCACTTGAAAAGGAATTCTTATGTGATTTCTCTTCTAGGGCATATTGAGAAACAGAGTAGGCAGTGTCCTCAAAAACATCCTCAGAGCAAATGCAGTATCAGGTTTCCTGACACTGTGTCTTTCGGTATACTCGATAAATGCTTAAGAAATACCAAAGTATAATTTAGGGCAAGTGACATTGCTAGTAGCCAAAACATTATCGTCTAGTTTTCTTATAGAAATAACTTTTTACATTATGTAAGTAATACAATTTCATTAGAGAAGAATTGGAACGTCCAGATAAAATTATAAACTCAAAATCCTCCGTAGTCCTAACATTTAGAGACCACCTTGACTGTGTATCCTTCTAGAATATTTTACATATGTGAACTTAATTATTTTTCTTACAGAAAAAAATGTGATCATATTGTACATAGGGCTTTTTTTTAACCTGCTTGGCTTCACTTAAAAATGCTTGTCATTATGTCATGATCTACTTAAGTTGTCTACTATATGGGACATTTAGTTTAGTTATTTATTTGTTATTATTTGCTGGTATATAGGGATAAATATTTTGCACACATCACTGAGTATTTTTTTGCAAGGGATTTCCAGAAGTAGAACTGGTAGTTAAAACCCTCTGTGTTTTAAAGCTATGTATATGTTGCAAAATTATGTTCTAAAATTATTGTAAGCAGCATTATCCAAGGGTTATTTTCTCTACACTCTGGGCATTTTTTGTTTGTTTTGTTCTGTTTCTTTTTAAATCTCTGACCCTGACCTTCGCTGATTTTTCTTATGGTTTTTCTTGCTTGTTAACAAGAAGACTTTTTAGGGGCACCTGGGTGGGTCAGTGGGTTAAGCGTCTGCCTTCAGCTCAGGTCACAATCTCATGGTCCTGGGATCAAGCCCTGCATCAGGCTCTTAGCTCAGCAGGAAGTGTGCTTCTCCCTCTCAATCTCTCTCTGTGCTTGCTCTCTCTCTCTCTCTCTCTTGCTATCTGTCTCTCAAATAAAT
The DNA here is from genome assembly GCF_009829155.1 of Mustela erminea. Taxonomy (NCBI): domain Eukaryota; kingdom Metazoa; phylum Chordata; class Mammalia; order Carnivora; family Mustelidae; genus Mustela; species Mustela erminea. The sequence goes on along the minus strand of NC_045616.1, from coordinate 71,744,617 downwards.
AAATAAAAACCTTTAAAAAATATTTTTTTTAATTAGTGTCAACTTTTGTCATAGGCAGTAAATCATTTTCCTGTTTGTCCTTTGTGTTTATTATGTTTTGTGATTGTGCAGAACTTTTATATTTTTATGAGGTCTCATGTAGCAATCTTGGTGTTTATTATTTCTAATTTCAAAGTTAGGTATTAAAAGGCCTTATCCACTAAAGAATAATATAAACATTCTCTTAACTACATTTATTTTAGGTTTCCATTTTGTCCTTCTATCCCCACATTTAACTCCATTTAACATCTTTATGGTGCCTGGTTTGATTAAGAATGGATTGCTTTTTTTCCATGTCCTTAGACATTTATCCTGGTAACAGTGTTGAACAGTCCATTTTTCCTATTCTAATTGAATTTCCATTCTTTAAAAAATAATAACAACAATTACTAAAATATAAATGTATTTCTTGGCAGCTGTTCTTTTCCATTCATATTTCCATCTTATCATATACTGTTACTTTATGCTTTTTTAAGATTTTTATTTATTTTAGAGAGAGAAAGTACACCTGTGAGCAGGGGAAAGGGCAGAGGGAGAATCGCAAGCAGATTTCACACTGAGTACGGAGCCCTTAGCAAGGGAGGCTCCAACTAAGGACTCAGAGATCATGACTTGAGCTGAAACCAAGAGCTGGACACTTAGCTGACTGAGCCACCCAGGTACCACCCCCATTACTTTACTCTTTTTTTTTAAGATTTTATTTATTTGACAGAGAGAGAGAGATAATAAGTATGCATAGTGGGGGCAGGGGGGGGGGAAGCAGGCTCCCTGCTGAGCAGAGAGGCTGACGTGGTGCTTGATCCCAAGACTGTGAGATCATGACCTGAGCCGAAGGCATAGGCTTAACCCACTGAGCCACCCAGGTGCCCCTACTTTACTGATAAAGTTACTGTATCTTGAATGTTTTAATAAATCAAAAGTACATTAAAATTATAAGTTATATGGGAATAATTCATATTTTTAATTTACATTGATATAACATTGAGTAATTGTTATTATGGTATATCACCTCTCAATACATTTCTGCAATCTCCTTCCTAAAGTCTCTGCACAATTCTTACTAGCTTTCTGCCTGTATATTTTTGTTGTTGCTATTGTAAAAGAGACTTTTTTCCTTTTCTGGTTTCAAGTGCTTTTGGTGATACTTTGGAGAAGTTAGTTTATTGTCTTAGAGTACTTAGAGACTGATGAATCACAGACCTGTACACCTGAAACAAATAATACAGTACATGTTAATAAAAAATAAACTAAAAACATTAATAAATAAATAAAACATAAAATGGTGAAGTCACTTTGGGAAAAAGGAGGGTCCTCAAGTTTGGACAAGGCAGATTCTAAGCTTGCTTGTGAGATTGGGGAAATTCTGGTATGTCCCAAATTAATTAGAATACTTTTTTTCTTTGAAGATGAGAAGGACACCAGTGTAGGCAGGTCTGAGGAGGAAGACTGGATAGGTGAGAACCTTCCCATTCATTGACTGGCAACCTCACATCATTGCTGATGCAGGGTCCCCACATCAGTATCCCAACACTTAGTCTATTCAGGGAGGGGCTATATGCTTCATAACAGGATCTGCAGGCCATCTAAAATCAGCACATCAAGGAAAGGAAAAGGCCATGGTTTACAAGCATTATGTGGAGTGGGAGTTGTCAAGGTGACAGAGGAGGAATACCTCAGACAGGAATATCATGCTTTTGTTTGAGGGAACGTGTCGTATTTTCTTGAATTGACTTTCTGACTGAAGCCTCCAAACCAAGCATGTCACTTCCCCTATTGTGGACTGACACTGAAGGATCCTACTGTAGGCAGTCCTACTACAGACATAGTATCCACGTTTGGAGATCCTAACCCATGGTTATATAGTAAATGTGAGTGTCTCAGGTACTGATTGCAAAAGGAGCTAGGGTCAGTATGACCTCCTCCCCAACTGCAAAATCACTGAGCGCCATCGCTCCTCCCCATTCAGATGCACCAAACCTCAGCAAGAGTGACTCCCCTGTTCCACTGTTTGCTTCCATTCAAGCTCCATCTCCCTTTTGATGTCCCTATCCCTATACCCACTACTTTCGGGCCTTTACTTAGCAGAACATGCTGATGAGCAGATCTACTGGTAAACTGTATTGGAAAAAAGAAAAGAAAATTTTACCGAAGTCCTTAACTAAATAAGGAAATGACATTTAAGCTAATCCAGGACTTTAAGCATGGAGGAGGCCTATGATTTTTCACTGGGGATATTTTGGCTGTCGCAATAATTGGGGGATGATACTGGCATCTAGTCAGCGGGAGCAGTGATGACAGTTATCCTAGTGTTTTGGGGCTAGTCCTACACAGTTGAAAATTTTTCTGTGTTCCGTCTGACATTCTCATGTCCTGCTGGGCTTTATCCAGGACATGCAGCTCATTCGAAAGAATATCACACTTCTCTTTTTATCTGCTCTATAATTGGTCTTCATCTATTATCCCTATTCCCATTAAGAGCATTTCACACTTCCTCTTATTCTCTACCAGTAAGTCCAGTCTGTTAATTCTTATGCTAATGGTGGTTTTGTTCTTGTGTCCATCCATGCCTCCACTCTTTTATTTTTTGGTTTGTCTTGTACAGAATAGTCACTGAGCCTGAAATCCAGACTCATTCTTTTTATCAGTAAGAGTATCTGACTGTGTCATGATATTTTCTAGTGCAGTCATTCTCAAGCTTTAATATGTGCAAATAAATATTTTTATTATAAAGAAATATCAAAGTAAGCATATTTAGAGCAGTGCTTTTCAAACAATGAAAGTGCACAAAGTATCTTAAAATCTTCAGGGCCTCAAAGGCAGTGCTTACTTTGCACCTGTGTAAGAGGGGCAAGAAAGTGCCATTTGCAAGGGATCTTAACTCTCTGGTGAAACTCATTTTGTACCCATGTGAAGCACCCATCCGGTACCATCTATACAATTTTTACTGTATCCATGTGCCACCTGAATTACTTTTTTCTTAAGAATTTTCTTTATATCACCATTTTTTCCTTAAATACTGACATTAGCCTCATCCTTAGCAATATATTTGTGAATTTATTTGATCTAGTTTATACATTCCTTCTACACATTAAATAGGTAACTTTTTTTAAACATTTTCATTCAGTATTACCCTGATCATTTCACATATTGCTAGTGCTTTGTAAACCAAGTCTTAAAAATGACTGACTTTTACTTGAGGAGGTTGATCTCCAGGAAAAAAAACTAACAATAGGAACACTTAAACAGTCCTTGGGCATTGGAAGTGGGGGTACACATGATTGTTTTGTTTTTTGTATTGTTTTGGTTTTGCCCTCTGTACTATTGGATTTTTAAAATCATAGACATGTGTGACTTTGACAGTTTTTAAAAGTGATAAACCAGACTGTAGCATTGAATGTGATACAATGGACAGGGAAGAGAGAACCCAATTTCTTTACACACAGAAGACAGAATTATGGATTCTTAGAAGCTAGGAATGGATGCTCTGATAGTCTTTTGAGGATCCAGTATTATATCTGTATCCATAGGACTTCAAAAGCCATTTTCTGAATCTTGAAGTGTAACTTTACATACAAAAGAATAAAAGTATGCATCATCACAGCATAAAGTACTTAACATTTCGTCTTAATCATAGTAAGAACTCAGTAAATGTGATGGTTAAACTGGGCTTAATTTACTAGATCTCCTCCTCCCCTTATTATTCCTCTAGCATAGAGTAAACTACTTATTCTTCGGTGATGAAACATTGACTAAAATGATTCTTGAGTGGTCCAAAGTCATTAAAGAACCTCAGCAAGTACAAAGTGAACACACTGCTTGAGGTGAAAGCTTGGATAAATGCTCTAACTTGAAAAAGTCTTACAATATTAACAGAGTTCTCCTGGGACTGAAGGGTTAAAAATGATAACAGTTCATTTACTATTCTGGAACAAAAATTATATTATGAGTATAAAGTATTGTAATAGAAATAATAAATGGAATTATCAGATTGAAGTGGATAACTCTTGGGGCGCCTGGGTGGCTCAATGGGTTAAAGCCTCTGCCTTCGGCTTGGGTCATGATCTCAGGGTCCTGGGATCGAGCCCCGCATCAGGCTCTCTGCTCAGCGGGGAGCCTGCTTCCTCCTCTCTCTCTCTGCCTGCCTCTCTGCCTACTTGTAATCTCTGTCTGTCAAATAAATAGATAAAATCTTTTTTTAAAAAGTGGATAAATCTTTAACTATGGTTTGCCTAGCTAATAAAATAGGAAGTCTTAAATACAAACATGAGTTCAGCATAAATTATGTAATTATCATTATTCACAGGCTGTAACACCCATAACTCAATTTTGACACTGTCAAATAAACACTTCTTGGTTTGTTTTGTCTCTGTTATATCTGCCTTTGTCATTAGGATGCATATTTAGCTGAATAATGAGACTTCCTAAGCCAGATTTTAGCTTTGAATGATTTACTAGTAAAGAATGTGAAAATAAAGTTTAAATTTATTTTCATAGGATGTACAGATAGTCATCAATACTGAGTGAGATATTCCTGACTGGCCTCTCTTTTCCCAGCATGCAGAACTCTTCTGAACCCCATATTCTATAGGGTGTGTACTTACCAATAGACCTGAGGGTGAGAAACTGCTAGGTCAAAAGAGTTGGTTTTAAGACCTACATTACTGCATTAAGGAGGGTACTTGGTGTAATGCGCACCGAGTATTCTATGCAACTGAAGAACCACTAAATTTTACCCCTGAAACTAATAATATAGTATATGTTAACTAAGTTGAATTTAAATAAAGAATTTTCTTTAAAAAAATTTATATGACTGGTATTTCTGTGATTCAAACTAGCCATATTCTATTGAATGCAGGCTGTAATAGCAGATTTAACTCTTTCCCTGACTTGTGTTGTTCTCCTTAGATGTGAGCATTTCTTTTCTATGTCCTCGTGCTTTCTGTGGCTTATATAGAGTTCGGATATTTTCTAGAATTTAAAATAAGTATCCTCCTGCCTTTTCACAGATTGTTCTGTGTTTACTTCAACTGAATATTTTCTTTTTGGCTCATAAGCAAATCTCTGAAAGGTTGAGAATTTGATTCCATATTTTTTAAACTCCCTCAAAATCAGTAGCATTAAATTCAGTAAATGCTCGACCACCACATATAGAATGAAATAGAGATTATGAAGTAGGAAAAAGTACTCAAGAGGTTTTTCCTTTTCGTCATACATCCCGAGCCATTATTGCACTCAAGTTGCTATTTCACACATCTAGAATACATTCTTCTCCTTTTTTGTCTGTTTATTTCCATCTTTTACTCTTCAGTCTTCTTAAGGACAGGGACTGTGTCTCACTCTTGGCTGTGTCTGGCATAGCAGAGGACATAGGAGATAACCCAGTAGGTCTGTATTCTATGTATAGACACATCGAAGTTGTATCAAATGTGAATTTGGGGGAATTAGGTTTGCTTGAGTTAAAATTACAATGTTGACTCCACTTTTCCTTCTCTCTTAAAGTGATCTGAATTGATTATCAAAATACTACAACAATAGGGGCGCCTGGGTGGCTCAGTGGGTTAAAGCCTCTGCCTTCGGCTCAGGTCATGATCCCAGGGTCCTGGGATCGAGCCCCGCATCGGGCTCTCTGCTCAGCAGGGAGCCTGCTTCCTCTCTCTCTCTTTCTCTGCCTGCCTCTCTGCCTACTTGTGATCTTGTCTGTCAAATAAATAAATAAAATCTTTTAAAAAAAAATACTACAACAATCATTTTTCATATTCTTGTCACTGTATTCAAATTAATGTTTAGCTACTGTTTTCTTTTGCTTTACTCTAGAACTGAACAATGCCACAAAAAGATTCTTTCCTAAAGAATATTTGAAAATAAAACAAAGCTTTCAGAAATCCAGCTCTGCAAAATGGCCACTACCAAGCTGTAGAAAAGCATTCCATCTTTTTGGAGGTAAGGAAACTAATGCAAAAAAAGTTTGGTAACTTTGTCCAAGGTCTCTCTTTGAAGCCATTTTTTACTAATTAAAATGTTAGTGGAAACGTGTTTCTGCATTGATCAGTTTTAAGGAAGAATTTTGCTAAGTATCTTCTGGGTAAATCTTCAATATATATATGAAGAAAATAGAAACTATATATTAAGAGCAAAACTTGAGAAAAACAAGTGATTAAATTTACTTTGCCTTGCTGTCAATAATGTTTAATATGTAGATAATGAATTCATTGCAAAAGTATCAGATTTGACAAAAGTTGTATTTGACCAAAGCACTAGTGTTCCTTATAAGGATCCTGAATAATTCATTATCATAGGTAAGTTTATTTAATTTTATATTTTACAATTGCCTCACAAATTTAAAACAAATAGAAAATAGCAGTGTCTTGGTGTACTGAGTGTAGCAGAGATATTATAGTGGGATAGGAATACCAGTTTCTGGGTTCAGGTCTGACTAGTGGAATGACTTCAGAGGTGTCATAGGAACCCATTCTTCTGTTTTCCCATATGTAAAATGGGAGCATGTATATATATGCAATCTAATTAATTTAGTTGTAAGTATCAAATGAGCTAATGTGCAATCACATCCTAAATTAACAAAATAAGGTCGAGGCAATCTCTAATACCTTTTTGACCTTTGAGAATTTCTTTCTGTAGAATGATAATCATACAATATGGACATAATATGTAATTTCTCCTTTTATAAAACCATGGTCAGTGCATGAACTACTGTGCAGTTTTAGCATTTACAACTTGTGATATTATGATATTTACAACTAGAAAGCTGCAGGTATGGAGAACTCTGATCTTCAAGGAGCCAGGCTGTAGGGGAGCTTCTACAGAAGACCTAAAAAATCAGTACCACGATGACATGAAACCAAAAGGAGATAGAAATGGGGCCTCTATGGTTGAGGCAAAAAATAAATTGATTTATGAAATCCCTGAGGCATGAAGAAAGTAGTTTAAGGACAGATATAACTTTATACAGTGGTTTGAACCAAGAAAATAGTTTAAAGACATTTTATAAACATGTACTATTTTATAAAGTAATAACTAGCTGTAGAGACTCATCCCCAGATTTGGTATAGATACACTTAAGCATATATGAAAGCAAGTGTAAGAAAATCAGTCTTATTTGAAAGATTTTGTACCAAAGAAAACTTAAAATATGAATTAGATACTTTAAAAGATTCATTTGTATCCTATCGTCTACTGTACACCCAAATTTTAAAAAAGAATGGTGCACCTTTCAGATAACCAAACAATTTCCTTCACCTTTTTGTATCCCAAGATACTGAAACTATCATTTAAATACTTGGTTCTTTGTGATTTTGTATTTGTCTTATCCATATGATTTCACAGAACTTGTTACAAGCTTTTCCTAAATGTACTGATTTATCATCACCTTTGTCTATCACATTTGGTATTTTCAGTCCTTTAGATTTTCCAGTCTGATAGGTATAAAAGTGGTATCTCATTGGGTTTTTAATTTCAATTCCCTAATAACTAATGGGGAATAATCGTAGCTTTATATGAATATTGACTATTGCATTTTTTTCATCTGTGAAATCCCTATATAAATTTTGTCCATTTTCTTATTGGTTGCATTTTTCTTACTGATGTTTGAGAGTTTTAAAATATTTCCAGGTGACTCCTTTTTCTCTTAATTGTATGAATGAATAGCCACTACCATCTCCCAGTTGTGGTTTGTTTGTTGTCTTTCTGGAATCTTCTGATTAATTGTGGTTTTGCATTTGTTTCACCATCTTTCTGGTCTGTATTATCTGCCTCGTGAAATTCTTCTCTATCCCCAGTGTCATTAAGATATCTTCCTGTGTCTTTTTCAAATAGTCTAAAGTTATTTGGAATTGATTGTGTTGTTGTTTCCTGAGTTTTGTGAGGGTTGTTTATTTTGCTATATTGTAGGTAGGGATACAATTAATTTGGGCTTTCTTCCTATTTAGCTTTTTTCAGTTATCATTTATTGAAAATAATTCATCATTTCTCCACTGATGCATACTAGTCTGTCATATTTTATATTCCAATGTATGTGGGCCTATTTCTGAGGTCTTTATTGGGTTCCTTTCATCTGTTTGTCTAATTCTTTTCCCAAACCATAATTTTTAATTAAGTTTTTAATTAAATATTTAAAATAATTTTAAAAATTAAAAATATTTTTAAGTGAAATACAGTGTTATATTAGTTGCAGGTGTACAACATATTGATTTGACAATTTTGCTCTAACAGAGTATTTTCATTGTAGGATTTTTTTCCTTCAGCACTTTAAATATATCATGCCATTTTCCTCTGGCTTGAACAGTTTCTGCTAAAAAATCAGATGTTAGCCTTATGGGGGTTACCTCGTATGTAACTGTTTTCTCTTACTGCTTATATGTTTTCTTTTTTTTTTTTAAGATTTTATTTATTTATTTGACAGAGAGAGAGATCACAAGTAGGCAGAGAGAGAGGAGGAAGCAGGCTCCCAACTGAGCAGAGAGCCCAATGTGGGGCTCGATCCCAGGACCCTGAAATCACGACCTGAGCCGAAGGCAGAGGCTCAACCCACTGAGCCACCCAGGCACCCCATTTTCGTTTTTTTTATTAACATAGAATATATTATTTGTTTCAGGGATACAGGTCTGTGATACATCAGTCTTACACTATTCACAGCACTCACCTTAGCACATCAATGTCTAGCACCCAACAACCCCATCCTTCCCACCCCTCTCCGCTCCAACAACCCTCAATTTGTTTCCTCATATGAAGAGTCTCTTATGGTTTGTCTCCCTGTCTGGCTTCATCTTGTTACATTTTTCCCTCACTTCCCCCATGATCCTCTGTCTTGTTTCTCAAATTCCTCATATCAGTGAAGTCATATGATAATTGTCTTTCTCTGACTTATTTCACTTAGCTTAATACCCTCTAGTTCCATCCATGTCATTGCAAATGGCAAGATTTCATGGGCTTTTGATAGCTGCATAATATATATTTGGAGGCTTTTTGATGGCTGCATAATATTCATGTATGTGTGTGTGTACATGTATGTATATATACATATATACACATACACATACGTGTGTGTGTGTGTGTGTGTGTGCGTATCACATGTCTTCTTCAACCATTCCTCTGCTGGTGGACATTTAGGCTCTTTCCATAGTTTGGCTATTGTGGACATTGATATGGACGTTCAGGTGCACATGCTCCTTCGAATCACTACATTTGTATATTTGTATCTTTGGGGTAAAGACACAGTAGTGCAGTTGCTGGGTCATAAGGTAGCTCTATTATCACCTTCTTGAGGAACTTCAATACCGTTTTCCAGAGTGGCTGTACCAGCTTGCATTCCCACCAACAGTGTAGGAGGGTCCCCTTTCTCTGCATCCTTGCTAACACCTGTCATTTCCTGACTGGTTAATTTTAGCCATTCTGACTGGTGTGAGGTGGTGTCTCAGTGAGGTTTTGATTTGTATTTCCCTGATGCCGAGTGATGTTGAGCACTTTTTCATGTGTCTTTTGGCCATTTGGATGTCTTCTTTGCAGAAATGTCTGTTCATGTCTTCTGCCCATTTCATGACTGGATTATTTGTTCTTTGGGTTTGAGTTTGATAAGTTCTTTATAGATTTTGGATACTGGCCCTTTACCTAATATTTCATTTGCAAATATTTTCTCCCATTCTGTCAGTTGTCTTTTGGTTTTGTTGACTGTTTCCTTTGCTGTGCAGAAGCTATTTATCTTGATGAAGTCCCAATAGTTCATTTTTGTCCTTGCTTCCCTTGCCTTTAGTGATGTATCTAGGAAGAAGTTGCTGTAGGTGAGGTCACAGAGCTTGTTGCCTGTGTTCTCCTTGAGGATTTGGATGGATTCCTGTCTCACACTGAGGTCTTTGATCCATTTTGAGACTATTTTTGTGTATGGTGTAAGGAAATGGCCCAATTTCATTTTTCTGCATAGCTGTTCAACTTTCCCCACACCATTTGTTGGAGAGACTGTCTTTTCTCCATTGGACATGCTTTCCTGCTTTGTCAAAGATGAGTTGACCATACTTGAAGATCCATTTCTGGGATTTCTATTCTTTCCCATTGATCTATGTGTCTGTTTTTGTGCCACTACCATACTGTCTTGATGAGTACAGCTTTGGGTGTTGAGTTTGATAAGATCTTTATAGATTTTGAATACTAGCCCTTTACCTAATATGTAAGAACTTAAAGTCTGGAATTGTGATGCCACCAGCTTTGGTTATCTTTTTCAACATTCCTCTGGCAATTTAGGATCTTTTCTAGTTCCATACAAATTTTAGAATTATTTATTCCATTTCTTTGGAAAAAGTTGAGGGATTTCTTTAAATGTGTAGATTGCTCTAAGTAGCATAGACATTTTCTTTTTTTTTTTTTAAAGATTTTATTTATTTATCAGAGAGAGAGAGGGAGAGAGTGAGCACAGGCAGACAGAATGGCAGGCAGAGGCAGAGGGAGAAGCAGGCTCCCCGCTGAGCAAGGAGCCCGATGTGGGACTCGATCCCAGGACGCTGGGATCATTACCTGAGCCGAAGGCAGCTGCTTAACCAACTGAACCACCCAGGCGTCCCAGCATAGACATTTTCATATTTGTTATTCCAATCCATGAGCATGGAACGTTTTTCCATTTCTCTGTGTCTTCCTCAATTTCTTTCATGAGTATTCTATAGTTTTCTGAGTACAGATTCTTTGGCTCTTTGGTTAGATTTATTTCTAGGTCTCTAACGGTTTGGGGTGCAATTGTAAATGGGATTGACTCCTTAATTTCTCTTTCTTCTGTCTTGTTGCTGGTGTATAGAAATGCAACTGATTTCTGTGCATTGACTTTATATCCTGACACTTTACTGAATTCCTGTTTGAGTTCAAGCAGTTTTGGAGTAGAGTCTTTTGGGTTTTCCACATAAAGTATCATATCATCTGCAGACTGAGAGTTTGACTTCTTCTTTGCCAATTTGGATGCCTTCTATTTCTTTTTGTTGTCTGATTGCTAAGGCGAGGACTTGAAGTACTATGTTGAATAGCAGTGGTGATAGCGGACATCCCTGCCATGTTCCTGACTTAGGGGGAAAGCTCTCAGTTTTTCCCATTGAGAATGATACTTGCTGTGGGCTTTTCATAGATGGCTTTTATGATATTGAGGTATGTACTCTCTATGCCTACACTGTGTAGAGTTTTGATCAAGAAAGATGCTGTACATTATCAAAAGCTTTTTCAGCATCTATTGAGGTGTCGTATGGTTATTGTTCTTTCATTTACTAATATGTATCACATTGATTGATTTGCAGATGTTGAACCAACCTTGCAGCCCAGGGATAAATCCCACTTGGTCGTGGTGAATAATTCTTTTAATGCACTGTTGGATCCTATTGGCTAGTATTTTGGTGAGAAATTTTGCATCTATGTCATCAGGGATATTGGTCTATAATTCTCCTTTCTGATGGGCTCTTTCTCTGATTTTGGGATCAAGGTAATGCTGGCCTCATAAAATGAGTTTGGATGTTTTTCTTCTATTTCTGTCTTTTGGAACAGTTTCAGGAGAATAGGTATTAATTCTTTTTTAAATTCCCTTGGGAAGCCATCTGGCCTTGGGCTCTTGTTTGTTGGGAGATTTTTGATGACTGCTTCAGTTTCCTTACTGGTTTGGGGTCTGTTCAGGTTTTCTGTTTCTTTCTGGTTCAGTTTTGGTGGTTTATACAACTCTAGGAATACATCCATTTCTTCCAGATTGTCAAATTTGCTGGCATAGAGTTGCTCATAACATGTTCTTCTAATTGTTTGTATTCCTTTAGTGTTTGTTGTGATCTCTCCTGTTTCATTCATGATTTTATTGATTTGGGTCCTTTCTCTTTTCTTTTTGATAAGTCTGGCCAGGGTTTATCAATCTTTTAATTCTTTCAAAGAACCAGCTCCTAGTTTTGTTGATGTATTCTACTGTTCTTTTGGTTTCTATTTCATTGATTTTTGCTCTGATGTTTATTATTTCTCTTCTCCTGCTGGCTTTAGGCTTCATTTGCTCTTCTGTCTCCCACTCCCTTAGGTGTAGAGTTAGGTTGTGTATTTTAAGACCTTTCTTGTTTCTTAAGAAAGGTTTGTGTTGCTATATACTTTCCTTTTAGGACCGCCTTTGCTGTGTCCCAAAGATTTTGAACTGTTGTTTTTTTCATATTCATTTGTTTCCATGAATTTTTAAAAAATTCTTCTTTAATTTCCTGGTTGACCCATTCATTCTTTAGTAGGATGCTCTTTAGCATCCATGTATTTCAGTTCTTTCCAACTTTCCTCTTGTTATTGAGTTCTAGTTTCAAAGCATTGTGATCCAAAAAATATGCAGAGAATGATCCCAATATTTTGGTACTAGTTGAGACCCAATTTGTGACCCAGGATGTGATCTATTCTGGAGAATGTTCCATGTGCACTGGAGAAGAATGTTATTTTATTGCTTTGGAGTGGAATGTTCAAATATATCTATGATGCCGATCTGGTCCAGTGTGTCATTTAAAGTCTGTTTCCTCATTGATATTTTGCTTAGATGATCTGTCCATTTCAGTGAGGGGGGTGTTAAAGTCCCCTACTATTACTGTATTATTGTCGATGTGTTTCTTTGATTTTGTTAATAATTGGTTTATATAATTGGCTGCTCCCATGTTAGGGGCATATTTAAAATTGTTGGCTCGTGTTGGACAGACCCTTTAAGTATGATATGCTGTCCTTTCTCATCTCTTGTTATAGTCTTTGCCTTAAAGTCTAATTTATCTGATATAAGGATTGCCAGCCCAGCTTTCTTTTGATGTCCATTAGCATAGTAAACTGTTTTCCACCTCTTCACTTTAAATCTGGAGGTGTCTTTGGATCTAAAATGAGTTCCTTGTAGACAGTATATTGATGGGTTTTGTTTTTTTATCCATTTTGATACCCTGTGTCTTTTGATTAGGGCATTTAGCCCACTTACATTCAGGGTAACTATTGAAAGGTATGAATTTAGTGCCACTATATTGCCTGTAAGGTGACCGTTACTGTATATGTCTCTTTTCCTCTCTGGTCATTACTTTTAGGCTCTCTCTCTGCTTAGAGGACCCCTTTCAATATTTCCTATAGGGCTGGTTTGGTGTTTGCAAATTCTTTTAATTTTTGTTTGTCCTGGAAGCTTTTTATCTCTCCTTCTATTTTCAATGACAGCCTAGCTGGGTAGAGTATTCTTGGCTGCATATTTTTCTCTTTTAGTGCTCTGAATATATCATACCAGTCCTTTCTGGCCTGCCAGGTCTCTGTGGATAGGTCTGCTGCCAGTCTACCTTTGTAGCTTACAGACTTCTTGTCCTGAGCTGCTTTCAGGATTTACTCTTTGTTCTGGAGACTTGTAAGTTTTACTATTAGATGACAGGGTGTTGACCTATTTTTATTGATTCTGAGGGGATTCTATGTGCTTCCTGGATTTTAATGCCTATTTCCTTCCTCAAATTGGGGAAGTCCTCCACTATAATTTGCTGCGGTATACCTTCTTTCTCTCTCTCTTTTTCTTCTTCTGGGACCCCAGTTTTTTAATATTGTTTCATCTTGTGATGAAACATCTTATCTCTTGAATTCTACCCTTGTGAACCCGTAGTTGTTTATCTCTCTCTTTCTCAGCTTCTTTGTTCTCCATCACTTAGTCTTCTGTATCACTAATTCTCTCTTCACCCTCATTTACTGTAGCAGTTAAGAACCTCCATTTTTTATTGCACCTCATTAATAGCCTTTCTGATTTTGACTTGGTTAGATTTTAGTTCTTTTATTTCTCCAGAAAGGGATTCTCTAATATCTTTATAATCGTTATTCTGAACTCTAGTTCCAACATCTTCTCCCTGATTCCATCCACTTGTTTCTCAGTTTCCAATTAGTATCTTTATGACCATTTTTTATTGTTTTATTATAACTCCATTGTAGTTAACATAGTGTCTTATTAGTTTCAGGTACACAATATAGTGATTCAACAATTCTGTGGTCACCCAGTGCTCATCTCAACAAGTGCCCTCCTTAATCCCCATCATCTCTTTCATGCATCCCCCACCTAGCCCTCTCTAGTAACCATCAGTTTGTTCTCTATAGTTAAGAGTGTGTATCTTGGTTTCTTTTTCTTTTCCTTTGCTGATTTGTTTTCTAAATTCCACATATGAGTGAAATTATATGGTACTTGCCTTTCTCTAACTTAGCATTATACTCTGTAGCTCTCTAGCTCCATCCATGTTCTTAGAAATGGCAAGATTTTATTCTTTTAATGGCTGAATAATATTCCATGATATATACATGTATGTATATACGTACATGTGTGTATATATATCACATATATATACATAGATCATGTATATATGATATATATCTCTCTCTCACATCTTCTTTATCCATTCATCTATCAAGGGACACTTACGCTGCTTCCATATCTGGGCTGTTGTAAATAATGCTGCTATAAACATCAAGGTGCATATATCCCTTTGAATTAGTGTTTTTCTATTTTGGGTATAAATACCCAGTAGTACAATTACTGGGTTGTAGGGGAGTCCGATTTTTAACTTTTGAAAGAAACACCATACTGTTTTCCACAATGGCTGCCAGTTTGCATTCCCACCAACAGTGCAAGAGGGTTCCTTTTTCAGCCCATGCTTGCCAGTATTTTTTTCTTATGTTGATTTTAGCCATTCTGACAGGTATGAAGTGATAATTCATTGTAGTTTTGATTTGCATTTCCCTGATGATGAGTGATGTTGAGCATCTTTTCTTGTGTCTTCTGGCCACCTGTATGTCTTTGGAGAAATATCTGTTAATGTATGACTATTATTATTAATTCTTTATCAGAAATGCTGCTTATCTCTGTTTCATTTAGCTCTTTTACTATGATTTTGTCTTGTTCTTTCATTTGGGACTTATTCCTTTGCCTCCTTTTTTCTAACTCTCTGTGTTTATTTCTGTATATTAGGTAGTTCAGCTACAACTCATGATATTGAAAGTAGTGGCCTAGTTTAGAAGAGGTCCTGTGATGCCCTATAGCTCAATTACCCGTGGTCACCAGAGCCAGCTGCTCCAGGGGTATCTCTTGTGTGGGCTGCATGTGCCCTCCTGTTGTGTCTGAGCCATGATTGTCTTAAGCCCAGCCAGCTGCAATGACCAGCTTTACTTGCTGTCAGCACACTGGGCAGGGTTTGCTCCCTCAGTCTTTGAAAGGCCCTTCTGCTATATTGGAGCTTATTGGTGGGTGGGACAGCACTCAGCCTACTTGTCTAGAGTTAACTTTTCTACCATAGTTGCAAGCATACTGAAGGGCAGGGCTGTTCCCTATGCAGCTTGCTAAGAGGCCCAACTGCAGGAACTACAGGCATACTGGTGTCTGGGATTATCTCCCTTTTCCCGGGACAGGATTCATTTTGGAGTGGTGCCATTCCAGCAAGGGCCACCTATAGGAATTGTTAGGACTGGAGCCACTTTAGAGGAATGCCTGCTAAGGCAGGTGGGTCAGAAGGGACAGGTTGGCAGGGAAATGCTAGGGCAGGACACACAGTACCAGCAAGGTCAATAGTGTTACCACTGACTCTGGCTGTCTAGGCCAGGGAAGAGGAAGAGAAATGGTACTCACCAGTACTTTTGGTGGAAAAATCCACAGATCCCTGCCCCTCGGAAACACATTCTTAGAATAGTCAATAAAGCTTCTTCATGTATATCCTAGGCACTTTTCAAAGTGCTGCTTCTGTGCTTGTGTCTCAAGATAAGTTACTTAGTATGCTGGCCCTTTATGTTTGGGGACTCAGTTTCTTATCACCCCATGGCTCTCTGGGAATTAGGCCCGCTGATTTTTAAAGTTCCCAGAGTTAGGCCCTGCTCGCTTTTGAAACCAAATACTATGGGACTCATCTTCTCGGTGCAGGTCCCCAGCGCCTAGGGTGACTGGCATGTAACCTGATCCTCTTGTTTCTCCCATTTGTGGTTAGTCATGCAGGAACTTTGGTCCCAACAGTGTCCACTCCTCCTACCTTTCTCTATGTGACTTTCTTTCTAGGATTAGCTGCAGAAGGTCTGGTAGTCCTCAGGTTGGTTTCAAGGACAGTTGCATTGATGCAGTTGTTATCTCTTCCTGTCCACGGAACAAGAACTCAGGATTCTCTTACTCCATCATCTTTCCAAAACCTCAGTACCATATTGTGTTAATTAGTAAAGCTTTATAATAAGTCTTGATGTCCCCTTTCAAACTAATTGTGCCGTAAGAGAGCCTTGGTTTTGGGGTTTTGTGTGTTTTTATCCTGGCTCTTTGAATTTTAGAATCATCTTGTCAAGTTCTATGTAAAATTACACTGTATTGAAATAAAGAGGTCTTATTCAATGTATGAGTCAATTTGGAGAGAACCGACATCTTACAGCAACAATTCTTCCTGTCTACTAACTAGTTTTTAATCTTCTTTTATTTAGATCTTCTAAATCTTTAATGCCTTCTAATAAAACTTTATAATTTTCTTTACAAATTGCCTTAGAC
The DNA here is from genome assembly GCF_009829155.1 of Mustela erminea. Classification (NCBI taxonomy): domain Eukaryota; kingdom Metazoa; phylum Chordata; class Mammalia; order Carnivora; family Mustelidae; genus Mustela; species Mustela erminea. Next base: position 71,728,089 of record NC_045616.1, on the reverse strand, counting down.
ATCTTTTGTATAGATTTATTTCTATATACTTGCTATGTTGTTGTCCTCTTTTCTCCATTTCTAAACCTTGAGTGCAGAGTTGGACGAGTCCTGTTTCTTAATTTATGGCATACCATCATCACTAGTCCACACTCACTGGTTTCCTTTTATCCCCATACTCTACTCTCCATTATGTTTGGTTTATTTAATGTGTATCTTTTTGTTAGTATTCTTATATAGTATTTGTTATTTTCTGTGCATATATTTTAATTTACAGAAATATATATTGCACTCTCTTTTTAAAAAATTTTTATTTATTTAATTATTTGACAGAGAGAAAGAGTGTACAAGCAGGGAGAGCAGGAGAAGGGAGTAGGAGGTTCCCTGCTAAACAGGAAGCCTAATGCAAGGTTTCATCCTAGGACCCTAGGATCATGACCTGAGCTGAAGGCAGAGGCTTAACCAACTGAGCCACCCAGTCACCCCCGTTTCTTACTTTTTTACCTAGCACCAAACTTTTAGATCCATCCAGGCTGCTATGTGTACCTCTAATCTGTGGGTTCTAATTAATGCTCTACTTCGATAAGCATCTACCACATTTTATCTATCTATTCCCTGACTGGAATGCAGGATGCCTTCCAGTCCCTGACACCATACATAACACTAATGAATATCTTAATGTGAACCAAGTGAATATTTATGTAGTGTGTAGACTTAGGAGCTAATGTCTACATCATAGAATATGCATACACCTAACTTGACTAAATTAGTGCCGGCAGTTCTCCCAAAAGACTGATGTAGGTACCTATTAACAGTGCTTGAAGGGTGGGAAGAATTAGAATTTTGGAAATTGACACGTGTTAGAGAATAAGACTTAGGAACCTCCATTATTTTAATTTGCATATATCTGATCTTTAATGGGTTGAGATTCTTTCAAATACTTATTAGTCTTTTGGATTCTTATTTTTTTAATCCTTTACTCATTTTTCTAAAAGGGTTTTTGCCTTTATCATTCTTCCCACATTTCTTATATAGTCTCTGTATTAATCCCTGACCAACTTTAGACATTACAGATTTCTTATCCCACACTATCATCTGTATATTGTTTATGTTGTCCTTCACTGAAAGAAATCCTTAACTTTGATATAATTAAATCCACCTTACTTTTGCCTTACTGTGTTTTGAAGTTTTGAGAAATTCTCAAATCCAAAAATTTCCTCTTAGATTTTTTTTATATTAACTTTATAGTTTTACCTTCTCATTTAGGTCTTTATCTAGAATCTATCTCTTAAGTTACAGAAGTTCTTTCTTTAAATAATAGCCTACTCTTCTGAATATTTATTATGCAGTGATGCTAGGTTTTAAAAATTATTCCATAATTATTGTTGTATATACATGTAATTGTGTGGCATAGTGGTCTATATTTAGCAAGTTTAATAAATTATATTCACTCTAATTATTGAGTTTGGAGAGCTTTCAGTGAAGACCATCATATCTGTCTTATCTGAAATTAAGACAGTTTTATATCTTTCAGTGTAATATACTTTTTTCTGTTTTATCTTACCATACTTTCTGAGCTAGGGCTTCTATTTGATTTTGAATTGGAAAAGTGATAGCATATCTGATATTAAAATATATACTTAATATTTACCATTGAGTAGACTGTTGCTCTGTGTTTTCAGTGGATACTCTATATCAGGTTTTAAGAAAGTCACCATCTGTTCCCAATTTGCTAATAATTTTTTCTTGAATAGATTTTTAATTTTGTGATTTTTTTTCAGCATTTCTTGAGATGATCTTAATAGTTCTACTTCATGAATCTGTTAATGTACTGAATTGCATTAATAGGTTGTAATAGATTTTCTCATGTGAAACTACTGTTATATTCCTGAGATAAACTCAATTTGATCATTTTTGTGCCCTGCTAGATTTGGTTTGCTAATATTTTGAGACATATATATGTGTCTCAAAATATATGTATATATGAGTAAAATTGCCTCCATTTCCTTTTTTAGAATATATTTGTTTTATCAATTTCTTCTTGAGTTGGTTTATATACCATTTTGCTAGAAATTTGTCCATTTTTTTGTTTTAAAATTTGTTAACAAAAAGTTGTTTATATCTTTTAATCTATCCCATATCTAAAGTTATGTTTTCTTTGTATTCTTATTATTTACTCATACCCTGGGTGGTTTTTTCTTTTTCTTTTTTTTTCTGATCTTGCTAGATACTTCTCAATTTTATTCTTTTTAATCAAAAAATAAAAACAAAATTTTTAAACAAAAAACATTTAAAAATTTTTGAAATTGACTCTATTATATCTTTACTTTCCACTTCATTAATTTCTGTACTTTATTAAATCCTTATTGCTACACTCCTTGGGTTTATTCTGTCCTTTTTATGCCATATTAACATGGCTTTTTAGGTCATTAATTTTTATCCTTTTTACTTATTAAAAATTAATAGTTAAGGTCATAAATTTCCTTCTTGGCAATCATATACGTTACATGTAGTATTTTTCTTCATTTCTTAATATTTTTATAAGAAATAAACTACATTTAGGGCACCTGGGTGGCTCAGCTCTACCTTCGGCTCAGGTCATGATCCCAGGGTCCTGAGATCAAGCCCCGCATCGAGCTCTCTGCTCAGCGGGGAGCCTGTTTCCCCTCCTCTCTCTCTGCCTGCCTCTCTGCCTACTTGTGATCCCTCTCTGTCAAATAAATAAATAAAATCTTAAAAAGACAAAAAAGGGGGGGGGCACCTGGGTGGCTCAGTGGATTAACGCCTCTGCCTTCGGCTCAGGTCATGATCCCAGGATCCTGGGATCGAGCCCCACATCGGGCTCTCTGCTCAGCAGGGAGCCTGCTTCCTCCTCTCTCTCTGCCTGCTTCTCTGACCACTTCGTGATTTCTGTCTGTCAAATAAATAAATAAAATCTAAAAAAAAAAAAAAAGAGAGAGAGAGAGAGAGAGAAAGAAACCACATTTAATAAGATATTGATTGAATTATCTTCCTGAAAGATAATACAGTTGCAGGAAATGAGGTCATATTTGAAAATTGGGGTCTGTGATTCCCACAGTTTTACTACCATACTCAACATACCATGCCACCTTTGCCATGTTAATTGTTTTCCTAAGAAAATATTCTTTACAGCCTAGTTTTCTGAGGTTGGTAGAAGGAAGTAAGGTGAGAAAGGGGATGTTGTATGAAACAGAATGGACATTCCCATAGCTGCCTTTGGATCCACAAAATTAGTGTTCTACAGAAACAAAAAAAAACATTTTAACCTAGTTTTAGATTTCCAAATCAATAAAGTTCACATAAACTCTTAGAGAATTCATTTAGCCATATAGCTCACTCACACTAGAGTAGACCTATTCCTTTTACCCTATTAATTAGTATCTTGGAAATACTGAAGAGTCAAGCAGACATGTTTTCTCTTTTTCTTTTCAAATTCTTACTAAGTTCTAGTTAACATATAGTGTAATACTGGTTTCAGAAGTAGAATTTAGTGATTCATTACTTATATACAACACCCAGTGTTCATCCTAACAAGCACCCTGCTTTATACTCATCACCCATTTAGCCCACTCCCCTTCCCTCTTCCCTCCATTAACCCTCAGTTTGTTCTCTGTCATTAAGTCTTTTAGGATTAGCTTCCCTCCCTCTTCTTGTGTTCCAATGGGCTCATCTGTTTTGTTTCTTAAATTCCACATATGAGTGAAATCATATGGTATTTGTCTTTCTCTGATTAACTTACTTTGCTTAGCATAATCCCCTCTAGCTCCATTCACATCACTACAAATGGCAAGATTTCATTCTTTATGATGGCTGAGTAATATTTTACTTTGTGTAAAAATATGGGTATGTACATGTATATGTATCCATATATTTATATATAAATATACATAAATACATACTACATCTTCCTTATCCATTCATGAGCCAATGGACATTTGGGCTCTTTCCATAGTTTTGGTACTGTTCACAATGCTGCTATAAGCATCAGGGTGCGTGTCAAATCCATATTTTCATATACTTCAGATAAATACCTAGTAGTGCAATTGTTGAGTCAGAGGGTAGTTCTATTTTTAACTTTTTGAGGAGCCTCCATACTGTTTTCCAGTGGCTATACCAGTCTGCATTCCCAACAACAGTACAGGAGGGTTCCCCTTTCTCGTCATCCTTGCCAACATCTCTGGATTCCTGTGTTATTAATTTTAGACATTCTGACAGGTGTGAAGTGGTATCTCATTGGGGTTTTGATTTGTATTTCCCTGTTGATGAGAGACATTCAGCGTCTTTTCATAATTCTGTTTTCCGTCTGGATGTCTTCTTTGGAAAAGTGTCTATTCATGTCTTCTGCCCATTTCTTAACTGGATTATTTGGTTTTGGGGTGTTGAGTTTGATAAGTTCTTTACAGATTCTGGTACTAACCCTTTATCAGGTATGTTATTTGCAAATATCTTCTCCCATTCCATAGGCTGTCTTTTAGTTTTGTGGATGCTTCCTTCATTGTGCAGAAACTTTTTAGCTTGGTGAAGACCCAGTAGTTGATTTTTGCTTTTGTTTCCCTTGCCTCTGGCAATGTGTCTAGGAAGAAGTTGCTACAGCCAAGGTAAAAAATGGTGCTGCCTCTGTTCTTCTCTGGGATTTTGATAGTTTCCTGTCTCACATTTAGGTCTCACCCATTTTTCATTTATTTTTGTGTATGGTATAAGAAAGCGGTCCAGTTTCATTCTGCCTGTGTCTGTCCAGTTTTCCCCAGCACTATTTGTTGAAGAAACTGTCTTTTTTTCCATTGGATATTCTTTACTGCTTTGTTGAAGATTAGTTGATCATACACTTCTGGGTCCATTTCTGGGTTTTCTATTCTGTTTCATTGATATGTGTGTTTTGTGCCAGTACCATATTGTCTTAATGATCACAGCTTTGTAATACAGCTTGAAGTCTGGAATCATGATGTCCATAGCTTTTCCTTTTTTTCAGGATTACTTTGGCTGTTCAGGGTCTTTGTGGTTCCATACAGATTTTAGGATTATTTGTTCTAGCTCTGTGAAAAATGCTGGTGGCATATTTACAGGGATTGCATTAAATGTATAGTTCGCTTTGGGTAGTACAGACATTTTAACAATGTTTGTTCTTAGAGTTCTTGATCATGGAATGTTTTTCCCTTTCATTGTGTCCTCTTCAATTTATTTCATGAGTGTTATATAGTTTTCAGAGTATAGATCTTCTCCCTCTTTGGTTAGGTTTATTCCTAGGTATCTTAAGGTTTTTGGTGTAATTGTAAATGGGATTGATTCCTTGGTTTCTTTTTCTACTACTTCATTATTGCTATATAGAAGTGCAACATATTTCTGTATGTTGATTTTGTACCCTGTGATTTTGCTGACTTCGTGTATTAGTTCTAGCAATTTTTTTGTGGAGTCTTTCAGATGTTCTACATAGAGTATCATCTTCTTCCAGATGGTGAAGTGTGACTTCTTCCTTCTCAGTTTGGATGCCTTTTGTTGACTGATTGCTGAGGCTAAGACTTGGAGTATTATGTTAAATAGCATTGGTGAGAGTGGACATCTCTGTCTTGCCCCGATCGTAGAGGAAAATCTCTCAGTTTTTTCCCATTGAGGAGGTTATTAGATGTGGATCTTTTGTATATGGCCTTATGATGTTGAGATATGTTGTCTGTATCCCTACTTTGTTGAGGTTTTAGGGTGAGGGCAGGCTTTATTTTGTCAGATGCTTCTTCTGCGTATGTTAAGAAGATCATATGGTTCTTATCCTTTTTTTTATTAACGTGTTATATTATGTTGACTTGCAAATACTGAACCAGCCTTGCAACCCAGGAATAGATTCTACTTGTTTGGGGTGAATAATTCTTTTAATGTAGCATTGAATTTGATTTGCTAGTATCTTGAGAATTTCTGCATCCTTGTTCATTAGGAATATTGGACTAGAATTCTCCTTTTTAGTGGGGTCTTTATCTGGTTTTGGATTGAAGGTAATACTGGTCTTGTAGAATGAGTCTAGAAGTTTTCCTTCTTTTTTTTTTTAACAGTTTGGGAAGAATAGGTATTAACTCTTATTTAGATGTCTGGTAGAATTCCCCTGGGAAGCCATCTGGCCTTCTCTGTTTGTTGGAGATTTTTGATTACTGATTCAATTTCTTTGCTGGTTATGGGTCTATTCAAATTTTCTATTTCTTCCTGTTTCAGCTTTGGTAGTTTGTATGTTTCTAGAATTTGTCCATTTCTTCCAAAATACTTTTTGCTGGCATATAATTTTTCATAATACTCTTATAATTGTTCATATTTCTGTGGTGTTGGTTGTAATCTCTCCTCTTTCATTCATGATTTTATTTATTTGGGTCCTTTCTCTTTTCTTTTTGATTAATCTGGCTAGGGGTATATCAATTTTAGTAATTCTTTCAAAGAGCCAGCTCTTAGTTTCATTGATATGTTCTGCTGGGTTTTGGGTTTTGGGTTTTGTTTTGTTTTTTTCTGTTTCTGTATTGGTTTTTTTCTGCTCTAATCTTTATTTCCCTTCTTTTGCTGTATTTGCTTTATTTGCTTTCTTTTTCTAGCTCTTTTAGGTGTATTTGAGGCTTTTCTTGCTTCTTTGAGGTAGACCTATATTGCAATTTATGTCCCTTTTAGGACTTCCTTTGCTGCATTCCAAAGGTTTTGGACTGTCTTATTTTCATTTGCATTTGATTCTATGTATTTTTTTATTTCTTATTTAATTTCTTGGTTAACCCATTCATTCTTTAACCTCTGTATATCTGTGGTCATCCCAATTTTTTTCTTGTGGTTGACCTCAAGTTTCATAGTATCAAGGTCTGAAATATGTATGGTATGACTTGTCTTTTAGTACTTGTTGAGGGCTGATTTTTGACCCACAAGTGATCTTTTCTGGAGAATGTTCCATAAGCACTTGAGAAGAAGGTATATTCTTCTACTTTAGGATGAAATGTTCTTAGTATACCTGTTAAATCCATCTGGTCCAGTGTGTCATTCAAAGCATTATTTCCTTGTTTATTTTCTGCTTTGATGATCTCTCCATTGATGTAAATAGGGTGTTAAAGTTCCCTACTATTATTGTATTATCATCACTGTGTTCCTTTAGTGTGTTATTTTTTTTAAATTATTTATTTATTTGACAGGGAGAGAGAGATCACAAGTAGGCAGAGAAGCAGGTTCCCTGCTGAGCAGAGAGCCCAATGAGGGGCGATGGGGCGGGGGGGGGGGGGTAAGGGGGGCTTGATCCCAGGACCCTGAGGTCATGATCTGAGCCGAAGGCAGAGGTTTAACCCACGGAGCCACCCAGGTGCCCCTCCTTTAGTGTGTTATTAATTGATTTATCTTTTGGGTGCTCCCAAGTTGGGAGCATAGTATTAATTGTTAGATCTTCTTGATAGATGGACCCCTTAATCATACTGTAATGCCCTTCTTCATCTCATCATAGTATGTGGTCTGAAATCTAGCTTGTCTGATATGAGTATGGCTATCTGGTTGTCTTTTGACATCCATTAGAATGACAGGTTCTCCACCCCCTCACTTTCAATCTGCAGGTGTCTTTAGTTCTAAAATGAGTCTCTTGTAGGGTCTATTTTTTTTTTTTAATCAGTTCTGATAACCTTTGTCTTTTGATTGGAGCAATTAGTCCACTTACATTCAGAGTGATTGATAGATACGAATTTAGTACTATTGTGTTCCCTGCAAAGTTGGTGTTCTTGTGATGCTCCTTCTTCTAGTCTTGGTTGCTTTTGGTCTTATTTTCCCCCAAAGAGTCCCCTTCATTATATCTTGCAGGGGTGGTTTAGTGGTCATGAATTTCTTGAGTTTCTGTTTGTCTGGGAAACTCTTTTTCTCTCCTTTTCTGAATAACAGCCTTGCTGGATAAAGTATTCTTGACTGCATATTTTTACCATTCAACACATTGAATGTATCATTCCACTCTCTTCTGGCCTGCCAAGCTTCTGTGGACAGATCAAAGCTGACATGTTTTAAATGTTTTTCTTCTTATAAATTCATATTTTATACATAAAATGGGTGATGTGGAAAGGGATGGAAATATTCTAGATAAACATGAGCTAACACTTTCTATTTGTTATCAGGTACTATTTTCACTGATGACTCTTGTCAGTCTTTGTTCTCTTACCTGAAGTGTCCACCATTTCCAGGCATTGTATCCTCAGTTTATCAGTATCCAGTTGACATGATTTCCACTCATGTCATGTTGGTTGGTTCTCGAAGCAAACACTTTTACATAATTATGCATATGAAGCTAACTAGCTAAGAAGTTTTACCAAGATCTTTTGCAGCAAAAAAAAAAGAAAAAAGTTCCATGTTGAATTTTTTTCTGACTATACTCTCAAGTCAAGGAAATTAAAAAAAAAAAAAAAAGGTCATGATTTAAAACTCCATGTCTTAATTTTCCTGACAGTAATAAAAAGCATGGAGCTGATTTTCAGGCATCTGAGATCTATTTATGACAAATTCATTCATTTCTTGTGAAAGCCTGGGGAATTGTTTTATTTGGACATAATATTATCTGAAGGTGTTAGAATAATTCTGCAAGTTTATACATGCTCAATATAAATGAAGGAATATCCACATGGAAAAGAATGCTTATCTCTAATAGAAAACAAAACAATACATGCTCAAACAGCAGGAGTCTGAATATAAACCAGAAATTTGCCTTCTCACAGAGCTGGAGATAAGTCAGAAATTTTCAAATATGCTACAGACTTCATGGTGCCTCTTAGAGGAGAGTGCGTTAACCTTTACATTTCCTCTGAAACTGGAGCAATTTTATTCACAGGATAATTTTTTGAAAGGGCTTACAAATTCCATAGTACCTTTTCCTTTCTATTTATTTTCCAGTGACAGAATCAGACTTTATTTTTGCTGTAGGATTTACTTAGGAGTTTAAATTTTTTTTTCAGAAGCCAACCACGTATCAAAGCCTGACAGTATCATAAACTACATTAAAAACAAGTAGTTAGATGCGTTCCCACTAAAATATAGAGTATAGATTATAAGGAGCTACAGAGGATACGCAATGTAACTGCTCCAACAAGTACACAAACAGCCTCAATGATCCCACTCAGAGAAGGACTTCTATACTCTGCTTATCACATGCAGTGTTAGGGAGTTCACTACCTAAAAAAGGAAGTTTGTACATTTTAACAATTCTATCAGACAAATCTCTGTTGAATAAAATCTGCCTTCTCACAGTTTTCTTTTATTGGTATGCCTTTATCTTCCTAGATTATACAGAGATTTTTCTTAGAATATACAAAGACACATTTGATGTTCTTTGCAAGTCTTAATTCCATACATGAAATATTCACATTCCTTCAACTGTTCCTTATGGAATCTGGTTTCTAGATCCTGTTTCAGAGATAGTAACAGGGCTGGGAACCATGTCAATTGGAAATTGGACACTAATAAATTGAGGATGAAATGTCTAGAAATAGCAGTTACTTAAGGGAAAAGAACTAAGATTGACAGAGTCATAGCTGCAACTAGTACCTGACAAGAGGTTTAAAAGTGCTAGCTCACATTAATTTAGAGTATGTCCATCCCATTCATGTGACCCAGTGTTAATCTGGTGTTGGGTCATTGAATCCATGGTCTCTATCTAAGGCAGAATAGTTCCATTAGGCACTGGACTCAAAATTAGAATGCCTTTTCTTAAGTTTATGATCCAGATGAATTCTAATACAAATTGTACATTTTTGCAAACATCACCATTCCAAAGCTCTTAAAAACTACCAGCACTTTCATTCTCTCCCACTCTGTCTCTCACATACATACTTATAGACTCACACACACAAACTCATCCCCTTTATTATTTTGCATATATAGAACTTGCTTTATTAATTCCATATGAAGTTGGATGTTGGCTGAAAATACATTTCCAGACACTTGGATATATAACATAAATGTATACATATGCACATAAATTTAAAACCCACCCACTGACCACTGGCATCTGAAATTAGCACTGGAGACAAATTCTTAGGGTGAGAGAGAGTGGCTGCATCTGACATTGGCCCTGAGCTGATGATTTTAATTGCTTTCCCTAATACCGGTACATTCCCTAACTACTCTGTACAATGGATGACACAAAGTTAAACTTGCTGAAAAATAGTAAGATGACTCTGGTACTGGATGGACACTGAATATTTTGAAAGAATAAAGAAACTCAGCACAGGATTGGGAGGGAGACAAACCATAAGTGACTCTTAATCTCACAAAACAAACTGAGGGTTGCTGGGGGGAGGGACTAGGGAGAGGGTGGTGGGATTGTGGACATTGGGGAGGGTAATGTGCTATGGTGAGTGCTGTGAAGTGTGTAAACCTGGCAATTCACAGACCTGTACCCCTGGGGATAAAAATGTATGTTTATAAAAAATAAAAAATTATAAAATATATATTAAAAAAAAAGAAGAAGAAACTCAGCACAGCCAAACTCAAACTGGACTGTCATTGTCTAGTAAATGGTGTTATTTAATTTTTTTAAAAAAGTATTTCAGCAGTGTTCATTTGTTCTAATGTCTGACCACTATGTTGGGGCAGTGAGCAATACATGTATTGATTATGAATCATCCTGGGAAACTGTGGTCAGTTTTGGAATGAAAAATGAAGATTAAGGAGATGGACCTTAAGAGAAGAAATGAAAAACTTAATCCACCACTGAGACACCTAGTAATCATTTTAACCTATTCTATGATTAAGGTGTGTGGCGTACTCTTGTGAGTAATGACAGGTAAACAGGGAACATAAAGGTTCTCTGATGAGGATTCTGGGTCTGTGCAGTGGCTGCAGACTATTGTTTGTGTTATATTACACCTTTTATCCCAAATGATCAGAAAATATGAACAATTTTAGTAAACCTCCACTGTGTTGTAGACTTATTACATATTTGAGATACAGTGATAAAATAGGATGCAGGGCTGTTCTTTCTTGGCTCAGCAATCTCATTTGATCATCAGCAAAAAAAAACAAAAACCAAAAACAAAAGATGGATGTGCTGGATGAGGGAACCAGATTAGAGGGGTACATGGGGCCTGATTCAGACCACGACAATGAGAAAATAGCCAAAGAACCCTGAAAAACAGCAGGAATAAGTACATGTCAAGCTACTATTTCTGGGAGTAACAGTGGAGAGTTCTTCCTCCAGGATATATAAGATATAGTAAAATATAATAAATGATGGGAAGAATCAGTATCAATGCCCCTGTCTTAGGGGGAAATAATAAATTACAAAAATCATAGTAATAAAGAGATATGGAAATTTTAAAATGTAAACTGAATTAAAATTCCAGTGTGGGGAAAGTCCCCAAGGAAAGCTAATATTGCCAGCTATGTGCTTCTTTGGGAGTATTTTCTAAGGCTGGGAATTATCTCAGGATTGTCCTTGCCATAGGGAGAGAAGTCTACTAGGAGTACGAGAAATGAGCAGAGGTTTCAATAACCATATGGACTGGCATGTCAGATTGGAAGAGTAATCCAAACATGGCAAATTTCCCCTCTAAGACATCTGCTAAGAGCTGTGGCAAAACTAGAGATTAAGTAGTTGGTGCCAAAAAAGGAATTTCCTGCAGTCTTACAGAGTTTAACTATCAAGTCATAATATAGAAAGGGGCCTACAACAAATATATAGTAAGAATTCTCCTTAAGAAATTTCCCTTATTTTAACTTTATTTTAATTTCTGTATAGTTAACACAGTGTTTGTTTCATGTATATAATACAGTAATTGTACAATACCATATAACACTCAGTGCCCGGGGCACATGTACTCTTGATCCACCCCCTCCCACCTTCCCTCTGGTAACCGTCACTTTGTTCCATATAGTAACAAGTCTGTTTTTTAGTTTGTCTCTTTTTCCTTTGTTCATTTTTGTTGTTTTTTAAATTCCACATATGAGTGAAATCATATGGTATTTCTCTTCAATTGGCTGTCTTATTTCACTTAGATTTATATTCTCTAGCTCCATCCATTTTGTTGTAAATGTCAAAATTTCATTCCTTTTTATGGCTGAGTAATATCCCATTACACACACACACATACACATCTTCTTATCCAGGCATCTATCAATGGATACTTGGGCTGCTTCCATAATTTAGCCATTGTAAATAATTCTGCAATAAACAGGGGTCCATATATTTTTTCAAATTAGTGTTTTCATATCCTTTGGGTAAATACCTGGTAGTGGAATTTCTGGGTCAAAATGTAATGCTGCTTACAGTTTTTGGAGGAACCTCCATATTGTTTGCCACAGTAGCTGTACCAATTTCTGTTCCCACCAGTAGTGCACAAGGGTTCTTTTTTCTGTGCATCCTTGCCAACCGTTGGTATTTCCTTGTTGGTTTTTGTAGCCATTCTGACAGTGTAAGGTGATATCTTATTGTGGTTTTGATTTGCATTTCTCTAATGATGTTGAACATCTTTTCATGTGTCTGTTGGCCATCTGTATATCCTCTGTGGAGAAATGTCTATTGATGTTTTCTGTCCCCTTTTTAATTGGATTTTTGTTTTCAGGGTGCTGAGTTTTATCAGTTCTTGATATATTTTGGATACTAACCCTTTATCAGATAAGTCATTTGCAAATAGCTTCTCCCATTCAATAGGTTATCTTTTAGTTAACAGTTTCCTTTGCTGTGCAGAAGCTTTTTATTTCAATGTAGTCCCAGTAGTTTACTTTTGCTTTTGTTTCCCTTGCCTCAGGAGACATATCCAGAAAAACATTGCTATGGCCTATGTGAAATTACTGCCGGTGCTCTTTTCTAGCATTTTAATGGTCTGATCTCACATCTTAGGTCTTTAATCCATTTTGAATTTTTTGTGTATGGTATAGGATAGTGGTCCAATTTTGTTCTTTTAGATAGAGCTATTCATTTTCCTCAACACCATTTGTTGAAGAGACTTTTTCCCATTCCCAGTACTATGTTAAATAGAAGTGAGTGGAAATCCTTGTCTTGTTGCTGATCACAGGGGAAAAGCTCTCAGTATTTTACCATTGAGTATGAAGTTACCTTTGGGTTTTTCATACAAGGTCTTTATTATGTTGACGTATGTTCCCTCTAAATCCACTTTGTTATGGTTTCTATCATGAATGGATGTTCTAATTTGTCAAATGCCTTTTTAATATCTCTTAAAATGATAATGTGGTTTTTAACCTTTGTACTGATTTGTGATAGGCCTGTATTGCTATAAACTTCCCTCTTAGGACAGCTTTTGCTGAATCCAAAGACTTTTTGGACCATTGTGTTTTCATTTTATTTGTCTCCATATATATGTATTTTCCCTCATTCTCTGCTAGCTTTATTTAGTGATGTACCTGGGTTTCTTTTTCTTCATTTTTTGCATATCTATTTTTCTTTTATGGTTACCATTAGGTTTGTATGTAATATCTTATTAAGTCTGTATTAAGTTGATGGTCGCTTAAGTTTGAACTCATTCTTTTACTTCTCTCCCACATTCTAGGTATATGGTGTCATACTTTATATCTTTTCATTTTGTGGCTCCATGAACTTTTAAAAATAGACTTAATTTTACTGTTTTTCTGCTTCCTGCTCTTCTTACTCCTACTTTTATGGTCTTTCCTTTCTACTCAGAGAGTCCCATTTAACAATTCTGGTAGAGCTGATTTAGTGGCGATGAATTCCTTTAACTTTTGTTTGGGAAACTCTTTATCTCTTTCTATGCTGAATCATAGCTTTGCTGGAGTATACTCGGTTGCAGGTTTTCTTTCAGAATTTTGGGTTTATCATGCCAGTCCCTTCTGCCTTGCAGAGTATCTGCTGAAAAATCACTGTGTGTCTTATGGGCTTTTCCGTGTATGTAATTTTTTAAAATTTTCTCTTGTCACTTTTAAGAACTTGATGCTGTTTTAATTACTATGTGTCTTGGTGTGGAACCACGTGGGTTGATTTTTGTTGAGGGCTCTCTGTGCCTCCTGGAACTGGATTTCTGTTTCTCTAGACTCAAACTTTTAGCTATTATTTCTTCAGATAAATTTTCTGCCCCCTTTTCTCTCTTCTCATTGTGGGATCTCTATAATGTGAATATTATTAAGCTTGATGGTGTCACTGAGTTCCCCATATTTTTTCTGTCTCCTGTTCAGCTTGATTTCTTTCCTTTACTCTGTTCTCTAGGTCATTTAGACATTCTTCTGCTTCCTCTAATTTCAGTTAATGAGTTCTTCATCTCTGATTTGTTCTTTATTGTTTTCTCTTTGCTTAGGGTCTTACAGACATTCTGACCATTACTTTAAATTCTCTATCAGGTGTATTACTTATCTCTTTTATTTAGCTCTATTGCTATGGTTCATTTCACACATATTTGTCTTATTTTGTCTAATTATCTGTGTTTGTTTTTAAGAAAGTCAGCTACATCTCTTGCTCTTGAAAGTAGTAGTCTTATGAAGAAGAGGTCATTTAGTGTCCTGCAGTACCATGTCCCCTGTTCACCAGAACCTGGCACATGAGAGGTATCTCCTCTGTCCCAGTGTTGTGGCTGAGCTGCCTTTATCTTCAGTCTGTTTTGGGGAGCATTTGGTCCCTGTGCTGTTAGTGGGCTAATCTGGAGCCACACTAGGCTTGAGTCAGAACACATGTTTGCCGGAGATATGGTAGCACCCAACTGCAGAGCACTTTCCCTGTGTTGTCCCCTAAGAAGCTTCCACTGGTTGGTGAGACCTGCAGTCTGACCAGATGTCTGCCCCCAACCCTCTGCTGGGGCCATAGTCAAATTAGTGTTTGTGGTTGTCTCCCCTACTCCCCAGGAAAAGAGTCACTTTGGAGTGACCCACCAGGTCTTTTGTTCTTGGAGAAGTCTCCCAAAGATCCCTGCCCCTCCAGCACAGACTACTCTGAGTTTAGTAAACAAACGCCCTTCTCATACACCCCATGTGTTTTTCAAACTCCTGCTTCTATGCTAAATCTCAGTGGGGCTCTTTGTTTTGCTGTCTCTTTAAAGGTGGGGACTCATTTTCCTTGAGTCCTCCCAGGTTTCTGAGAGCCCAGCCCACTGATTTTTGAAGTCCCAGGTATTAAGTCCTACTGATTATAAAAATCCAAGAAATTATGCCCCTCTGGTTTTCAAAGCCAAATGCTGAGGGATTCGTTCTTCCTATGCAGTTTCCCCGTATATGGGGTGTCTGGTGTGAGGGTCTGTTTCTCTTCACTCTCCAAGCCTGCAGCATCCTCCCCTCCCACAGACAGCCCCATGGGTCTGTTTAGCTTTCCACCATATCTCCACCCTTCCTACCTTCTTTGATGTGGCCTCTTCTCTACATTTACCTGTGGACAGCCTGTTCTGCCAGTCTTCGGGTTTTTTTCTGGGTTATTTGCACTGATGTCAGTGTTATCAAGTTGTATTTGTGGGATGAAGTAAGCTTAGGATCCTTCTACTCCACCACCTTCTGCAGAAGTCTGACATTTCCCCTATTTTAAACCTTATAGGATGAATAGACTTCCATTTACAACCTCTGAAAAGCAGACCTTTCAGATTAGAGAAGATAGAGACCTACTAAACTCTTAAATAAAAACCCAAAGGACGATGCTCAAGAAGGAGTCAAGACCTGAAAAACAGAGTACAAATGTCCTGTGGTCCCATAGTGAACTCCATAGGGCTACAGAGATAAAGTCCCATTAAAGGACTGCAAAAAAACATAGGATAGGCTGTAGAGTGAGGTAGACTGAGTGTAGTGAAATCTGCAGCCTTACTTTACCTCTACCCCAGCTGATTAATTATCAAGTTCAGGTGATCAGGCTCTCACCCTAGCTGTCTGACAAAAGAGTCAGCCCTGTCTTGGGAGGAAATAATATTTACTTCTATTTGCATGAATCATTCATACAATAAAGAATTATGAGACAAGCAAAGGTTAGGAAAATGTGACCAATAATTGAGAGGAAGCAAAAAATAGTAGATCCCCAGTGATCTAGATGTTGGAGTTATAAGACTAGGATATTAAAATAGCTATTTAAACAAATGCTAATGAAGAGAGAAAAAGATGGGCAACATAGGTAAAAGAGTGGACAATGTCAATAGAAAATGGAAGCTGTTAAAAACAACAAAAAGGACACTGGGAATTAATAGTCACTGAGCCCTATAGTATCAGTGGCTCAGGTCTCTGGGTTCACAGCCATTGCCTTGAATTGACATGCCTTGTTCTCCTCCCACTTCTACTTCCTGAACTCAAGTATAATGGGTGCCTTGCATTCACCAGAATCTAGATAATATATTTTATACAGTGTAGCTTACTCTTCCTTAGCTTAGTCTAGGCCACCTCATCATAGAGTTTAACTCCTAGACTATTCTAAAAGCAATCAGAGCTTTGAAGTCAGGACTGCCACACTGCAGTCCTGGAAGGACCTTTAAAATTGTCATGTTTTTGAAAGGTGCTCTCTGGAGTTCTGCAGTGCACAGTATAAGTGAACACTTGTAGTCACTCCAAATCTTGTTTCTTTTCATGATAAATAGGGTTTATATTTACAGGTGTGGCTGCTTCACCCTTAGGACAATCTCTCCAATGAAAAGATAACTATCCACAAGAGTGTTTCATGCCTCTTATATCTCTATATACTCGTGCCTCCATCCATAACTTTATTAGAAAGCACCATAATAACCTCAACATTTATCTAAGAGAAAAATGAAGTAACAAGGAAGTGCTCATTAAATAAAATGTGTTAATTATAGATGGATTGAAGAGATGGAATCTATAGTCCAACAATTTCTTAATGAAATGATGCTAAGTGCTCAGATACAAATGATTTGAAAACTAGAATTTCTCTTTAAAATAGGGACATGTCCAACCAAAAACACTCATACCACCTGTCATGACAGATACTAAGTAGAACAAATTATAGTTTGCATTTCCTCATATAAGATAGTTATACAATCTAACATTACTCATATTTACTGACCAGAAGCCTTCAAATTGTTAGTAAGTTATGTTAAATATATATAAATCTAAAAAAATATTATTTTAGACTAACAAAAATTGTGACATTATGGAAGGAATTTGGGGTTTTTTTTCTTTTTGTAGAGTATTATTAAATTTGCATAGTAAAAACCATTTTTTTCAAAATGACATAACCAGCTTCTAAGGAATTTGGTTTGCATCATGTATCCCTCATAGCAAGTAAAATGTAAACTACTCATACTCTTTTCACTCCACTTAGGTGAGCAGTTAGCTTGATCACACTAATAAAAAGATAAAGAACTTCCAAGAGAGATAATCATCAGCATTCATAATCTTAATCCAGAATTTCAGGAATTAACCTTCCTAAAATAGAGCAACTACAAAATAAGACCATTATTATGAAACAGAACTTCTCATCTCGGAAAGTTTCCAGGTCCTCAACTGACTTTAACAGATGGAAAATAGTTTTTTTTTTCTGTATTAAGGAAGGAAAGAGCTAAGGCTTTGTTTTGTTTTTTGAAGCAAAACAGTTTCTGGGTATTAATTTGTTATTTCACACTGTGACCATGAATGAATCCTGGTGCCCTAGCCATATCCCAGACCAATTAAATCAGAATCTCTGGAGATGGATCCCAGATGTCAGTATTTAGAGCTCCTCCAGAGATTACAATGTGCAGCCAAAGTACCAAAGGTGAGGTACATCACTCTAGAAGCTGCTAGGACTTGTAGTTATACAGCAATACAGAAATGTGGACTCAGAATGGAAAGACCTTAAAAACCCTTTTATTTAATTCTCTGACTTCCAGGCAGGAACATATTCATAATATTATGAAGAGCAGATTAATTAGATGGAATTCAACGCTATAGATAAAGGAGATGGTGTTTGTTTTACACTAAAATGAAATTAACCCTGGCTTAGTGTAGCGATAGTTTAATAGTGTGTGACAGTTGTCCATTTGTTTTGGATAGCAAATACAAACAACTGAAACTACAGTGCAAATTTAAGAAATCTACAAGTAATTGCACAAACTAGAGTTTAGCCAATATGCTGTGAACACTTCTCTGAGCAAAATGCCAGGACATTTGGGGAGACCATAAAATGGTATTATATCCAAGGCACTAAGTATTTGTCTGTTCATCTGTAAATACATATATGTTAAAAAAATATATCTGTTAAAAGAGGAAATTGGATTGAATTGGCTATCAGGGTAATCTCAAGAGATAAATTCTAAAAAGGATTAAAAAGTAGTAAGTATCTAGGGAAGTCCCAGCTTGTTTCCTTTGGGGACATGAAGAGTATGCTAATAATCTGAAGACATGCTTAGAAGTTCCAGATCCTTCTTGTCAACTAGCAGAAAGACTATGATTAACTATACCATAGCTGTAGCTGCGTCTTTTATTTTTGCAGTGCACATGAAGTAGAAGGACTTACTTATTATGGCTTAAAATAGATTAATATTAAATGAGATGTATACCTACAAATTTTAATAGCATTAGAGTATTAGCTCACTGAAGTTAATAGGATAATATGAAGACATTTTCATGTTTCCAGATTTTTAATTTGGCACTGAAAACTTTCAAATGCCTGAACAGATAAAACTTCAAATTTTCACCTTTCCTTAATTAGGCTTGTGTTAGAGTTAACCAAAACAGCCTGAGACACTTAAAACAGAATAACATCACAATTGTACCAGTGTTGAAATAGCTGAAATATTTTATAGCTACACTAGATATAATGCAAGGCTATATACATAGATGTTATAATAGAATATGATAATATAATCTAACACCATTTAATTTCTATCCCATTATTTTTTTCATTATTACATTTAAATTTCCTTTTTCTTAAAATTGAAAAGAGCGAATACAGTAATATTGGCACAGAGACTGCTTTTTCTTTCGTTGCTTTCTCTAATCTGGGAAAATGAAAGACTATAAGGATGATTTCTCAAAACATACCAAACAGA
Organism: Mustela erminea; assembly: GCF_009829155.1. Lineage (NCBI taxonomy): Eukaryota > Metazoa > Chordata > Mammalia > Carnivora > Mustelidae > Mustela > Mustela erminea. The sequence goes on along the minus strand of NC_045616.1, from coordinate 71,709,202 downwards.
ACTTAAAAGGACTGATTACATGTTTCTAGAAACTCAAAGTTTCTAGTCATTTATATTTTATTCTACATTGCTTATGTGGTATGTCCTAAAAGTTCACACAGAACAGAAAATAATAAGGTTACTAGTTCATTATTCTTAATTTAATTTGCACTTAACATACAGTGCAATGTTGGTTTTAGGAATAGATTTCAGTGACTCCTCACTGACATACAATATCCAGTGCTCATCACAAGTGCTCTAATATCCATCACTCATCTAGCCGTTCTCCTACTCTCTTCCCTCCATCAGCCCTCTGTTCTGTATCCTCAAGAGTCTCTTAGGGTTTCCCTCTCTCCTTTGTTTTCCTCTTCCCATATGTTGATCTGTTTTTTTCTTAAATTCCATATATGGTTGAGATCATATGGTATTTGTCTTTCTCTGACTAATATATTTCACTTAGCATAATACACTCTAGCCCCATCCACATCATTGCAAATGGCAAGCATTCATTCTTTGTGATGGCTGAGTAATATTCTATTTGTGTGTGTGTGTGTTGTATGCATGCCACATCTTCTTTATCCATTCATCTGTTGATAGGCATCTGGACTCTTTCTATAGTTTGGCTATTGTGGACATTGCTGCTATAAAAAATGGGGTGCATGTGCCCTTCGAATCAGTATTTTTGTATCCTTTGGGTAAATACCTATTAGTGAAATTGCTGGATTATAGGTAGTTCTATTTTTAATTTTTTGAGGAATCTCCATACTGTTCTCCGGAGTGGCTGCCCCAGTTTGCTTTCCCACCAACAGTACAAGAGGGTTGCCCCTTCTCTGCATCCTTGCCAACACCTGTTGTTTGCTGTATTAATTTTAGCCATTCTGACAGAAAACCATAAAACTCTTTTGAAGAAAATACAGGGGCAAATCTTCATGACCACTGGATTCTTGGGCATAATACCAAAAACACGAGCACTAAAATTAAAACACTGAACTTCATTAAATGCAGCCTCCATACGAGAAAACATTTACAAATCATATTTCATAAGGGCTTAATACCCACAATATATATAAAGAACTCAGTAAGACAACCCAATTAAAAAATGAGCAACAGACTTGAATAGACATTTCTCCAAAGATATACAAATAACCAATAAGGATATTTTAAAAAGGCTCAACATCATTTGTCATTAAGGGAATGAAAACCACAATGAGATCACACCTACTAGAACAGCTCTAACAAAAATTTTTAACAGAAAACAAGTATTTACAAAAATGTGGAGAAATAGGAATCCTCAAAGATTGCTGGTAGTGAAGTAAAATGATGCATCCCACTGCAAAAATATTTTGGAGTTTCCTCAAAAAGCTAAATATAGAATTACCATGACTTAACAGATCTTCTCCTGAATATATACCCCAAAGAACTGAAAACAGGGACTCGAAGAGATACTCGTATCCCAATGTTTACTACAGCATTATTCATCATAGACAACAAATGGAAGCAATCCAGGTAGCCATAAAGAAATCAATGGATAAACATAAATGTGGTATACACATACAATGGAATATTATTTAACCATGAAAAGAAATGAATTTATGATACCTGCTTACAGTATCAGTGAACCTTGAAAATGTTACACTGGGTAAAATAACCAGACCCCAAAGGATGAATATTTTATGATCTGACTCCTAGGCCATACCTGGAATAGACAAATTCATTGATTAGAGGTTACCAGAGACTGAGGAGAATGGGAAATTACTCCTTAATGGCTACAGAAGTTGTCTTTGTGATAATGGTTGTACAACTTTGTAAATGTAATTAATGCTATTGAGTTGTATGCCAAAAAATGGTTAAAATGGCAGATTTTGTGTTATATATTTTTTTGCCACAAAAATATCTTTGAAAGAAATCATGGTGTTCATTTTTTACCTTGTTAACAGAAACAAAACATGAGAATTTTTTGTGATTTTTGCCTGAGAATTTTATAAACTACAGTTGACCCTTGAACAACACACATGTTAAGGTTGCCAATACCCCTCCATAATTAAAAATCCGCACTTAAATTTTGACTCCTTCAAGGCTACTTATAACCAACTGCTGACCAGAAGCCTGGCTGATAAGATATACAGTCTATTTGTATATGTATTATATATTGTATTCTTACTGTAAAGCAAGAGAAAAATGTTAAGAAAATCATAAGGAAAAGGGAATACATTTACATTACTGTGTATGTATTTATTGGGAAAAAATCCACTTGTGCGGCACCTGGATGGCTTAGTTGTTTAACCCCCCGACTCTTCAACTCAAGTCATGATCTCAGGGTGCTGAGATGGAGCCCCAGAATGGGACTCTGTGCTCAGGGGGGAGTCTGCTTGAGATTCTTTCCCTCCTTCTGCTCCTCCCCAGCTCACATTCCCTTTTCTCTAAAGTAAATAAATCTTAAAAAAAAAAAAAAAGAATCCACGTGTAAGTGACCCCGCACAGCTGAAATCCATGTTGTTCATGGTTCAACTGTATACTGAAAATTAAACAGGTGTTATAGAATTATGAATAATCCACACATAGTTAATGTATTCATTAGAAAAAAATTAAGTTTATAGGACTTATACATTTGACTCTGGTATCCTAAAAATACAGGAGAAAAAGATGACATTTAAAATTCATTTTGTATTAGCTTTTCAAATATATTAACAGAGTAACTCTATACCTACTTTTGACTATAAAAATATCACTCCACCTCTGCTAAGGCCTACTTAGATCAATCAACTTGGCACCATAAATGTCTTATGTAATACGAAAAAGACAGCAGTAAAATACTGTGCTTCAGCCTTTTGTCTGTCTCATCACACATGAAGGATATCGCATACATCCTTTTTTGAAAGCACCTAACTACATGTAAGATTTAAGATGGGTAAGGTTGGAAAGGATCTTACTGTCCTCATTCATTATCTCCAGAAACTCAGTAAGAAAGGTGAAGTAACTTGCTCAGGATCACACAGTTGTTAACTAGCAGAATTGGGAATCAAATGGTCCCCAGATGAGAGAAAAAGAAATGGGTTCAAATCTTAGTAGAAGTTATCCTACCTCCATCAGCCTTAATTAATTCCCTTATTTACAAAGTGTTGATGAATTTGATACTTATTGCAATGACTATAAAATAAGAATCAATCAGTAATAGTCTGTCATCGTTGTTCATTCCACCAGAGTTTAAGCTCTGAGCATGCAGTGTGTCTGTCTTGTTCAGTGATATATCTGAGGCTTTGCCCAATGCTTGGCATATGACAGATGACTCTTTCCCTTTTAATACTAATTTCAGTGCTCTCTGAACTAACTTCTAAAGAATATTTTTTCTTAAGAGCTACAAAATGCATCTCAAATACATTCATAATAATATTCCGTTCCTGCTAAAAATATATTTGGGAGGCCTGATTTGAAACATTCTGGGAAAACAGGCTAATTATTCATTCTATTTTCTGCTGTCTTTCCTTATATACAGGCACTCACTCATCCATCCATTCAGCAAACACATTTAGTACCCAGTATAAGCACTGTGAAATTTGCTAAAATTGAAAAATATATGAGATAATTGTGCACAATCTTTATGTCTCTGAAAGAGTCTTCAAAATAATGGAGCCTACCTTATTTATAGTCTCTGATGGTGAATGTAAACTTAAACCATACAGAGGGGCAGGGAGTGATGGCCTTTATATTCTAGGATAGGAGAAAAATCCTTCAGAGGTAAAATTGTTTTTAGAAAATAGAATTTATAAAATTGTATTTATAAAATAAATTTATAAATTCTATTTATAAAATAGAATTTATAAAATTCTAGAATGTGGTTTCTTCTTTGTATTTTTCTCTCAACCTAACTCTGACTTGGAGATTTTCTCCACAGTCCTTTGTCACTCTTCAGTTTCACACAATGAAATTTCTCCAAGAGTACTTTCACACATGAAGAAAAAAAGGGGGGGGTGTCAGATTCAACTTGAGGGATTATCATCCTTTTCTTGACTAGCTTTATAGATTACTTTGTGATTCTCAACCAGAATGCCTAGTGACGTTGGAATAATTTTCCCTTACCTCCTGAGTCCTCTGTGCTACATCATCTTAAGCCTTATGACCGAAGCTGACTGGGCAGTCTGTCTGGTATTTTGGTAGTTGCTGGGGAGGAAGGGAAAAGACTGCTGCAGCCTTTCAAACTGATAAATGCTCTACCCAGAAGCAATGCAGAATATTTTGTTTGAACAGTCATCTTCGTTGGTCAAGTCTCATGGCCATGCCTAACCTTCTCAGCAGCAGAGAAGTGCAAAATAAACGATGTACTCAGAAGACCAGATTATTTGCGTGGAGCACTAAATGTACCACAGTTATGCAAATTTTAGCCCAATGTGTTTAAAAACTTGGATTGAATGGATAATGTATAAAAATGCCAAAAACAACTTAAGAAAACCTTAGAAAACATTAACAGACTAGCAATTAATAAAGAAACTGATACAACTAGTAAAGAATTGGAATTTAAAAATTTACCCCCAAACTTGAAAAGACAACAGGCCCAAATGGTTTTATAGGCTAGATTCACCAAACCATCAAGGATTGTAATTTTATGCACATTGTTTCATAGAGTAAAAAGGACACAAGACTGTAAATGTTGAGAACTCTTAAGGGTCTGAGATTTTACCCTAATAGCAAGCTAACAAATTAGTGTTCCACTTTCAAGGATGTTTGCAAAAAGTGTAAGATTCCTGGGGCAGAAACAAAGGATGGTCTGTTACTCACAACATTAGCCAAAACAGCAGAATTGATGATGGATACCTGATCCCTTTTTCTCCAAGGACATTACAGATAGGGCCCGGATGATACCTACACACACACACTGGGTTGTGTTACCTGGAGAGCTCTGAGCTCATAAAATTTAGTTCTTTTTCTAAGTTTTATTTTATATTTTTTAAGAGAGAGAGTGCAAGCAGGAGGTGGGGGCAGAGAGAGAGAAAGTCTTAAGCAGGCTCCATGCTCAGCACAGAGCCCAATGCGGGACTTAATCTCACGACACTGAGATCATGACCTGAGCCTAAATCAAAAGTCAGATGCTCAACCATCTGAGCCATCCAGATGCCCCAAAATTCAATTATTTTATGATTATTTTATATATTATAATTATTTTATAATTATTTGATATATTTTAAATATAGTTTGTTCCCAAAAGGGAACATCCTCTCTGCCAAGATTATATGCTATAGGAATATCTTTCAAGAAACAGTACAGAATAGAAGCAGTCATTAATTCTGTTTACAAGATACACAGACACACAGAGACCGATGTAGAATTGTCACCCATTTGCCAACATATTTTAAAAAGCCAATAAAATAATGATAAACCAGGCAAAAATAACATAAAACAGAAAATTATACACCAATCTTCCTTACAAACATAGGCATAAAAATTCCATATAAAATATATAAAGCTGAATTCATCAGTATATGAAAATGAGTATCATGAATACATGTAATTTGTCTTAGGTATGAAGGGATGATGAAACATTGGAAAATCTGTCACTTTAATTCATCACTTTAATAGATTTAAATTATTCAACATTTAAAAAAAATCTGTGTGAATTCATCACCTTAACAGATTAAAGAAGGAAAACCATATGAACATCTTGGAAGATACAGAGACACTATTTTGACTCGACCAAATGGTTATGTTTAATATTGGCACAAGAATCCAAATTTTCTGATCTCTTGATGAGGATGATTTTCCCTGCACAGTGCTTTTTTTTCCCTGTAATATATGGGGGGGGGGGGTATGAGGTTTATGTTTTTACTGTGTTCTTTACTTTAAAATAGCACAGGTAGAAGTACTAATATTATTAGATACTTTTTAAACCATGTCTGAATACCAGACTAATTATTATTGGTTGTCACCAGTAATAGGTTGTCGTTAAGTCCATGTAAAAGTGAATTCCTGGTGCAGAAGTTTTCACTCCATTAATTCCAATCCAAATGCTCTTGGAATAAAGTAGTTGCCTATATCACTATATATGTATATATTTCATTATTATGATAGTTTTAGGCATACTGTCTCCTAGGCCATCCTAGGATTTTAGGGGGCAAAGATTGGTTTGGGGGGCCACCAAAAAATCCTAGACAGTACTTTGGTTTGTGGCCCTCAAAAGCTTAACTGTACCTGACAAAATCTTATTCTTTCCTACTTATTTTCTCTCATTAGGAAGAAAGTAGGTTTAAGTTAATTTATTGATTAGAATACATAAATTTAAATTTAACTTATTTTTCCCCTTATGGGGGTGCTAATTTAAAAAAAAAAAAAGATTGAGAAACACTGTTCCAGACTCCTACTTTCCTAAACTACCTTAGTTTCTTAGTATATATTATATATATAATATATAATAATATTTCCTAATAGTTTCCTAAAATACCTTAAAATCCTCAGCGACTAACAGATCGCAAATATGCCTCTATAAATGTTGATTAGATCTCATAGTTTCAGTGTCTGATTCTGAGAGTGTACTTAAAATTAGCCACTGCCTTGAAGAAATCAACTCATACTTAAACAGCTAGAAACCATTTTGTTTGAACCATCAATGGTCAACTCATTGATTTATCCAGAAAAGATAGACATAATATGAAGAACAAGCTCTGGCAAGAAAAGGTAGCTTCTTCCACATATTAATAGTAACAATAGTAATAATAATGTAAGAAGAAAAATCTGACATGCACTGAACCTTTATAATGGACCAGGCCTGTGATTTATATGTATTAATTCATCTAATCCTCATGGTAGCCCAGTGATTAGGTCCTTTCATTGTAATCATTTTACAGGGGAATCAGTTACTGATTACTGGAATTAATCACTGGTTAGTATTCTTGCAATTCTTCTGATGTCATAATCTAATACATACCAAGTAACAGTATCTGTGAGGTGATTTTCCTTTCATCAGATTTTGATTGAGAAATTATGATCCTCCCATCCAGTTTATAGCTTTGAAAATCCCAAAATATTTACAAAAACCTACTTACTAACTCCCCACCTAGAAAAAAATGTAAGGGACACCTGAGTGGCTCAGGGGGTTAAGTGGCTGCCTTGATTTCAGCTTGGGTCATGAGATCAACCCCTCATCAGGCTCCACGCTGGGCATGGATCCTGCTTAAGATCTTCTCTTCCTCTGACCCTCCCTCTCTCTCCCCATCTCTCTTTTTCTTGAAGAAGAAATTAATATTAAACAAGCAATGATCCTTATCTACCTTACCTATAAAAACTTACTGCCTGAATCTTTGTGGTGGTCAGAGCTGGAAATTAGCATTAATGAGAACACTTTCAGAATGAGAGGCACTCTATTAGTACTTCTACCAGGACAACAAAAGTAAACTGAGACTGTCCTAGGGAAACCAGCACATATGATCTCCCCACCCATAATGCTTTGTCTTTTGTGCCATGTCTTCTCTTGGCCCTACTTTTTTCTAGGGCTATTCCATTAATACCATCGTTCCTTTGACCCAACCAACTGAAACTTACATCTGAAACATCTAAGGTTTATAAATAATCCTTTAGGTCAGAAAAATCACTTTGTTATATAATAATAATTTCCAATAATAGTGCTACCTATTCTCCAGCCTCTATTTGTGAAGAAGCTTTGGAAAAGGAATATCAGCTACTTTGGAAATATTTGTGTTTGTGTATTAGGCTAATCTTTGAATGTGCGAAAAACTCTTCCCACTTCCCCTCCCTCCTATACTAACTGAAAGACCCCCTTTTCTCTTAAAATAATGACTACAGTTTAGAGAATGGTGGTTAGATAGTCTTAAAAACCTGTTGGGATGAAATTCCCTTAATATGCTCTCCAAAAAAGAATACCTGCCCAGGTGGGTACAAAGCAACCCACTGGAATGTGGGAAGAGAACATAAAAGAATATATTCTACTTATCTAAACAGAAGTTAAGCTTCAATAATATTGAGTGAAGACTAACAGTGACATTCTTACTTAGAGGTTATGATGGTATGTAATATTGGCGGAGGAAAACTGGAAGTCGAATAACAGAAGGACGGACTTCGTTGGTGTGTTTTCTATCTGTTAAAATATGTTGAAGTTTGCATATGCCCAGTTAAATGGATTTTACATTATATTATCTAGTTTTAGATAAATATTAGTGCAAAGTACACAAGAGACTTAATACTAACAAAGCAAACAAAAAAGACGGGAAGAAACATCATCCTATTGTAAACCTTTTATAAGCAATAAAAATTAATAATTTAAAAATAAAATGTGATAGGAAGTCAGCCAAAAACATTATGAATTATTAAAAATCTATTTGAAATATGGCCCTCTAATTTACCATTTCCCCTTTATCTCATCCTTTTTAATTTCATGTTTTACATCTACATAATGTAAGTAAATATAATTTACTGAAAATTATAAAATATTGATGAAAGTAATCGGAAAAGACACAACTAAATGTTATTTAAAAAGTTATTGCATGTTCATTGATTACAAAAATTAAGATGTCCATATGACTTAACTATGTACAACTTTTCTTAAATATAAATCCTATAAACAGTTATCTAGAATTATCCTTGATCAAAGAAGTTTGACTTTAAATACTACTACCCAAGTGAGTGTAAACTTGCCATCAGAATAAGCAGCTTAGTCTGGAACATGTTTAGTGTTCTTCTATTGTTAAATTAGATGAACGAGAATCTGCTTAAAGCTTGAGCCTCACAGAACCTTTATCACTGGAGTTACTAGCAGCTACCAAAATTATAGCTTTTCCATAGTTTATTGTATTGTCCCCACTAAAACTAATAAGGACAGAAATACTTGAAGTAGGCATTAGTAAGTAAAAACCAAAGATTACGATCAGATTATCAGTCCTTTAAAATTTGGATTTTTTTTTTTTTAGAAGACTCTGAAACTATGTATTGGTCAATCAAGAGATGTTGCCATTGGGCAAGCTTATGTTCAAGCTCTAAATAATTAGCAGGTACCTATTACCGGGAAAAAGTGCAATATATCACAAGGAGATGTAATATTTCTCAGTAATACTTTCATTTAGTCATACAAGAACCACCACTTTTTTTTTTTTAATATGGGTGCCAGCAGTTTATTTCCTTGTTTTTTTAATTCTGCCTCAAAATATTAACATTTTACCCTGGGAGATGAGAGATTTTGGATTTCCTCATTTAAGGCCCACTTTCCAACACCTTTATGTTCAGAGTCTGCAAATCAGAAAAGAATTCTATTTGCCAGTTAGACATATACACAGATACACCTGTATCTCCATCTGCATTTGCTCCATAGGTTCTATCTTATGTCTCTTTCTGTAGCTACATGTATCTGGTCCTAAATTCCTCCATCTCTCTCCTGCTATACTCTTTCTTCCAGATTGCTGTATGTATAGATCTACCCATAGCTGTAGACAGAGTGGAAAGGTCTACTTTACTGCCTGAAATTGAGGGCTAGAACGTCTGAAACATGACTAGCAAGGTCAGTCTCAGGACAGATGGGATTTTAGCTTTGTCCAGGGAAGCCATAGGAAAAATGGCTCCCTTAATAAGGTGGGAGGAAGGCTGTGTCAGAGTGTTTGGAAGGCCTCTATACCCTTGGGGGTGGCACCTGTGCACATATTACATAGAGCTAAGTTGGGGCTGCAGCAGCCACGTTGGAGTCCAACACCGGTCACCCCCAAGGAGTCCCAAGTCCAGAGGTCTGTACTGTCAGTGAGTGGCCTGTGCAATACACAACTGTGAGCTTTGGGGGGCACTGGCTTCTGTGTGAACAATAGACACCACTCTGGAAAATAACCTGTCAGAGAAGGTGTCCATGTGGAAGCTGGCACAGCGATGGGCTGCTGGCAGTAGTGAGGCTGAAGCTGTAGGCGCTTTGATCTGCAAGGATATCCTCACCCAACTGTACAGCCACGGGGGTCAAGCAAAATGATCCTATCACCCTCTGATCACCCTGGCCTGAGAATTGGGCACCAGGATCCTAATGTCTCCAAGATATCTGCTTGGGACTTGTAGGCTGCTTCTGATCTTGGTCACCTTCAGGCACCGACTGGTGATTACCTTCACTATAGGGACCAAAAAATCCACAAACACATAGCAATGCAAGTGGACATTTGGCCTGACCAGCTAAAATCAGGACTCAGCACTTGGACCATCATGGCGGTTTTATGGTTTCCTGAAATACTCTGCATTTAGGACCCCCGCCAGGAAAGTTCCTCCCTGCACATGTGTTCCTGTGCTGTAAGGCAGCTCTCAAACACTTCAGCTAAAAACTGAGATCAAAGAGCCACCAGTTGCCTGGGAAGGATCCCATGGTGGTGTTTCCTCTAGATGTTCCCTTTATCCATATAGATTTTGTTTTCTTTAGCTATGGCCAGTAGTTTTTCTGGTCCCAAAATGTAAGCACTGACAAGTATACACTCACATACAAAAAATTTCACACCTACTACTATTAAATACTGAGTGCATTAATTTCTGGTAAAATTAGTCCCTTTACTAAACACTTCTGATCAGATCTAGTTGGCTTCTGTAGTATACTAGTTGAGTTTCAGAGCCCTGAGTAGCCAAAGGATACAGTAGGGCATTTTTGGTCCATTTGTATTTTTGTTTGATGGCTGGTTGGTTGGTTGGTTTTATAATTTTCTGGCATGTGGAGTCCGATCAAATGACCGACTGGTTGCATTTTTCATATGCTTTCAACCACTGATGTGACTTTTACCATAGCAAGAGGGCTTTTTACAAACTAACGTCTCATAGTGAAATATCAATTGGCAGGTCCAGGTTCTATGTTGTTTTCAATTTAAATGATTTTATGTATTCCTGTGTTCCTGTTACGGTTTTTCCTTCTCCGATGTCTTTAAGCAGTGCTTTCGTTTTAGAGCTTCATGTCTCTCTTGACATCATCAGCAAAGAGCAGACAAGGGCATGAAAAACCAGCTAGAGCCAATCTAAACACCATATGACAGAATATAACAGAAAAAAAAACTATCTGTATGTGAAAACTAGGGAGGCCTGAATCATAATCAGGTTGGGAATAGAATTATGTCCATTGCAGAAGTACCTGGTAGCATCTTGACTTACTGCTAACATTCCACGTTCACATACCCCGTGCATTTTCTTCAAGGTTGTTGCTAGAGATTTTGAGATTGGCTTTTTACATACCAATCTCCTTAAGTAAGCCCATGCTTTAAAATTTATAAAAATTAAACCTAAATTTCTTCAAAGGTATACCATTTTGTCCGGTTTGTCCAGTGCTAAAACGAGATATTTTCCTTATAGAATTTTTTTTTTTTTTTTTTTGTAAAGCATGAGCAGGGGAAGAGGTAGAAGGAGAAGCAGACCCTCTGAGAGCCAGACGTGGGGCTTGATTCCGGGACGCTGGGATCATGACCTGAGCCGAAGGTGGATGCTTAACAGACTGAGCCACCCAGGTGCCCCTCCTCATAGAATTTTATTCAAATACCAATAAAATTCTCAAGGTATGAGATAAAAGGTTAAGTTGGTGATCACTAGTTACAAAGAGCAGTTGTGACAATACAACCTGAATCGAGTTCAAATGTAGAAATTGCTCACCTGTGAAAATAATTTAAAAATTTGTGAGGATCTGCTGTGATTAAGTCATTGGATGGTATAGATGATCAGACAGAGACCCAAAGCGATCAAATAGCTTGCCCAAGAAGGTGACAGAACAAGAATAGGTCTCCTGACTCCATACCCCATACTCTTTGCTAATTTTACTGATCCTGCCCTTAAAACCCATAACTAAAAGAGACCCTGACTATTGTTTATCATTGGGGGGGAAAAAAGCTGTCAGGAATACAACATATCACTCAGTGACATCAAGATACGCTCTGTTCACGGTCCCAGTGTTCATAACACAGCTTCCTTTCTGAGCGCATACCTGAATTCCATGCGCTTTACAATAACGTTTTGATGCATCTTGTAGGTTTCCATAGACGTGCAGCTCCAGTTACAAGAAGGCAATTCCCACATGGTGCACACAGGATGGATTATCTGCACTTTGAGGATGATAGCCGTGGATGGTGGTTTGACATGGATATGGTGATCATCTATATTTATTCAGTGAACTGGGTCATTGGATTCATTGTTTTCTGCTTTCTTTGCTATTTTTTCTTTCCGTTTTAGGAATTTTCATATCTTACTACAGTTGAACAATCACAAATGATGTAGATAGCAATTAAACCTTTTTAAAATGTGCTTTGAAGTTTTTATAATGTTGCATTATATAAATTGTCGGTGTTTATAGGTATGGGAATAATGGACTTATTTATTAATGTTTTTCATGTAACAAACTACAGTTTACTGAGAAGCTATTCTGTCTAGCACTTAGCAACAATGCACTATTAATTTCATAATTCTTCCTGGTTTAGGATTTATTGGCTCTAATTTTACAATTCTGCTTTTATACTTAATTGTAAAGACAGGTTTTCTCTCCACTGAAAAGTAGGAAAAAGCAAAATGAAATGATAATCTGGGTAGATAGTATCTTTGCTGAAAAAATATTTCGTCAATCACCACTTATTCTTGGGCAAATTATGTGCATTAAACATAAATTATACTTTCTGGGAACTAATCTAGCAGGGTATATTCAGTTTTGGTTTCCAATTATCTCTACTTATTTTCTGTTCTATTATCAAAAAAGCTGGCTGTTCTTTAAACAGACCTAATAATAGCATTAATGCAACATTTTTATTTATTGTAAGAACAGAATAGTAAATGTGAAAGACCCCCAATAGAAAGAGATATATTAATCCTTTCCAAATTACAGGATTACTCACCTGAAGAATTAAAATACTTACTGACTTTCAGTAGTTTAAAGAGCAATGCATGTCCAAAATGTAACTACTTTAGTGATTTGTTTAACACAGAGATTGTTAAATATATTGTACATGTGCAATAAAGAGTGGCTTTTACATTTTTTTCTTTCTTATTAAGTAATTTAATGTCTGGAATAAGGAATTTTTGGAAATAGGCTTATAAGTATATACAAAGAAAACCTGGCATTTCTTTTTATTATTACAGTATTATAAGCCTTGGAATTGGTTTTCCCCTTAATTTAAAAAAAATAATAAGGAAATCTAAATTATTCCAGAATAGGAAACAACACTAGTACCCCACTTTCACAAGTGAGAAAACTAAGGCACAAAGAAGTAGGCTTATTTCAGTCATTAAGGTGGTCTTTGTGTAACCTATGAGGAGTGTTTTGATTATGAACAACATTCCTACACTGTGCTATTATATATCTGATAAAGCAGTGAGCATACTCTTACACAAGGAAAGTGAAACTGTCATGGCACTAAAAATATCACCATCAAACAAATTGTCACTGTCAAGGCCTCAAGAGTTCAGTCTAGGAAAAGTCCAAATTTGGCCTAATTACAACTAAGTGTATTTGAATAAAAGCACCTATCTGATGAGACGTAATGTTCTAAGAAATATGACAGAATAACAGATTTTTATTCTACACTGTTACTGTTTTTAAAATTATGTCTCTGAAAGGAAACAGCAGTGTGCACTAGACACTATCAAATCTAGAAAGCAGAAAACTAAATACATTTTACAAACATCAGTTTTTCCTCATGTATCAAAATAGACTAATAGTGCTTAGTCTAGTGGTATATAACTAATATCTTGTAAAACAATATTTTTACAAACCTCAGTATTACCTTACAAAAATAAAAATAGGTATTTATAATTTATTGCTCCAAGTGTAGGTAATGTGTGTCAGGACTGAAAAATTAACAAAACACAGATTGGTGGGGGGACAGTATCTCAAGAACTTTAAAATGAACTGCAGCCATTTCCCAAGCAATTCCTGGATTATCATCTCTAGCAAATATGCTTTTACTCATTCCTAAATTAAAAAGTTGATTAAAGGGGCACCTGGATGGCTCAGTCAGTTAAGTGTCCAACTCTTGAGCTCAGCTCTGGTCTTGATCTCCGTGAATTCAGTCCCTGCACTGGGCTTCACACTGGGCATGGAGCCTACGCAAATAAATAAATAAATAAATGGTTCTAACTATACATGAGCAAACTTAATAGTATAACAGATAAGAGAGTTCTCAGAGTAACAAATTTGATTCCCAGTATGATTATAGTAGCTCATTGGTGATAATATCAATTTATAGATCTGTATCCACAAACTAAGTACAAATAAAAATAATACCTTAAATACTCTTTAAAAAAAAAAGGGATAGTCTGGAGGAACATTCTAGATGGGCTATATGAGTCTTAACAGTCTGAGAATAACATCATTTGGCATATTAAAGTAAATTTAGAAATATTATAAATTTCTAATTTTACTTTAAAATATTTAAATTGTATGCAAATGAAGATACAAGCTGCCAAATATTAAGAAGTGCAGTATTTCCTAGAGCTCCCAGTTTATTAGAAGCCAGAGAAAACCTGAGATAAGAAGAAACCATTTTCTTCTGGAATCTGTCATGCAGTCACCATTCAATAGATAATAAATTTATGAAGAAAAATAAATTTATAAATAATGAATGAGCTTTAAAGTGAAACAGATTATATGTTGTTCTTGTTTAGTGTTTTTCACAGGTCCACCACATAAAAACTCATTTTCCGATAAAGAACAAAGGAAAAAAAAAATCCTGAAACTGATGAAGTCCAATATATGCCCTAATTATTATTATTTAATAAGGTTTAATTTTCTAAGCTATCTCTATCAACAATTTCTATTTCTCCAGAGCTTAATTACTGTGAAGGTTATATACTCTCACACATGCGTTTAAAAAATGCCCCAAGTTAAGTTACATTTCTGAATTCTTTCAGCAGGTGATTTATTTCTTGATTGTAAAAAAACAATTTCACAAACTGAAATCATTCATTTTATGCTCAGTAGAAGCTAGGGGGATCTAAATTAGACAAAACATAGAAAGAATAAGAATTTGTTGTACAAAGGATCACCAAAATCAAGCACGAAAAAAAAGCACTTAATATTTCTCAGTCTGCTCTATTACTAATGTCACTCTGGTAATAAACACTCAATGTAACAGCAAAGCCACTATTACTGTTCTTTCTGCCTTGGAATCTTGCTTCCAAGGTAGTTGAAATGATATGACCCAAAAAAAGGCCAATTAATAATAAGTTATCACTTAAATGCCTTCTCTGTGGCTAAATGAAGATAGGGATTTTTTTTTTTAAAGATTTTATTTATTTATTTGACAGATCACAAGTAAGCAGAGAGGCAGGCAGAGGAGAGGGGGGAAACAGGCTCCCTGCTGAGCAGAGAGCCCGATGTGGGGCTCAATCCCAGGACCCTGGGATCATGACCTGAGCCGAAGACAGAGGCTTAACCCACTGAGCCACCCAGGTGCCCCAAGATAGAGATTTTTAAACACTTGGTTTTTCTCTGGATCATTTGTTAAGGAATGCCTTATAAAAGGGAATACACTGATTAAATGCAATGACAGTCAGTTTTCGACTCTTCACAGATGGCTGCAGTTGAATGCAGAAGACACCATCAGACAGCACAGTGGGCCTAAGACCTGAAGATTTTAACACATTCAACTTTTTTAAAAAATTTTATTTATTTGACAGAGAGATCACAAGTAGGCAGAGAGGCAGACAAAGAGAGAGGGGGAAGCAGGCTCCCTGCTGAGCAGAGAGCCTGATGTGGGGCTCGATCCCAGGACCCTGAGATCATGACCTGAGCTGAAGGCAGCGGCTTAACCTACTGAGCCACCCAGGTGTCCCAACACATTCAACTTTGACTTTCATGTAGTTTCTAACTTTAGTAATTCTCACTATATGCGTTCAGTAAGTTCAATCAGTGTATCCTTTTCTCCAGGATGCCTTGGTTTTCCTTTTTTATTGAAGACAACACCTATAGTAAGAATTGCTTTTATACATTTTTAGTTCTTACACAGATCTTATGAGAAACATCATGAAGTATCTTCAGGCCATGGTATTAACATCCTGTGAGAACAGTACGTGTCTACTACAATGTACATTTATCTATCTAATAATCGTGCTTCTGTTATAGGGTCAGAAAAGCAAATACTTTGCCATTCCCACCCTTGTTCAGGATCTCTCACATGGTGCAATAGATATATTGTGAGAATCATTTTTCTTATTTCAACACTTCTCAAGATAGTTTTTGGACTGTTATCACCAAGTTTATGGTTCCCTCTCCTTACCTACCCGTCAATAAATTTAAGTGCTGCTAAGACACAGTCCTGTTTCTCTTACTCTTTCACACTTTTATAAGCCTGTGAGCCTCACCCAAGAGTACCTACTAAGTACATGGACTGCCCAGTAAGTTCCATTTTTATTATTGACAGCAGAGTGAGAGAGGTTATTGCTCTTGTAAGAACTAGGTTAATATTTTCATTGCTTTACATGTGTCACCTCGTCTACCAACAAAACCATTAAGAGGAAAAGGGAAGTGAGAAAGGATAACACTTATTTACATAACTGTTCTATCTTAGATGCTTAGCTGGTCCCATTAACATATTAACTAATTTAATCTCCTCAGTACACTTGGAATAAGATGATGTTAATTTCATGTTATTGGTGAGGACGAGAAGTGATGTGACCAAAGTCACACAAAGTTAAAAGTAATTGATTTATCTTCATTTATGAGGGATTTCAAGACCTGTGATTTTACTGTCTGTGGCACCTGATAAAATTTGATGAAGCTGGGATATTCGCTAAAGACTGTTTGGTCCTAATACTGCTAAAGGAGCTTTGGGAATGTAAGAGATGATCTGAATCAAGAATGCAGGAATTAACTACTTACACTGTGTAACAATTTTCATTGCTTATACCAATGAAAAACAGTATCTGCAGGACATGATATAATATGCAATACTACATTTGATAAGAGCTTCCATTCTGTTTGCAAACTTAGATTGGTTTGTTGTGGCTACCTTTATTGAGAAGGATTCTGAGGTTCCATCTTGGCTCCAAGAAGAAAAGTGCTCTGGTCCACTGGTGATGTACCTCAAATATTGGGGAAGGAGACTGATGAGGAAGGTATTTGGATAAGAGTGCATAAAAGCATTCCGGTTTTGGAAGCAGGTCTTACCATTTGTTGAAAGAAAACAAAAGGGTAGTTAAGTGACTATAATTAATAACACCATGATATATATTAATGTAGGTATGAGATATAACTAAGAGTAAGCTACAGTCCTTGACTTTTCATTTCCCTTACAACAGAAGATTAATAGGTACCTAGTTGTGAATTCCATAGAAGATTTTTAAAACATAATGGTGTAGCTACAATGCAATTTAATTTTCTCATTTAAAAAAATTTTAACGTGTCAAAAAAAAAAAAGTATGTAGTCCTGTTTCACAAATTCTGCAGGACTAAATGGATGCTACCAGTATTATCTCTTCTGATCTCAATATTTGTAGGTAAGTATATATAGTGTTAAAATCAACCTCGGTCAAAAGTGAACCGCATTACTTCTTAAACCTTCATATGCCCACAATTAAGTCTTATTAAAACGCATATTTTTCAGAAGGGATGGGGTAGGCTTGAGTTTCCTCATTGCTGATAAGCTATCAGGTGGTGTGCATCTCCTGGCCCATGAGCCACACTTAGGAAAACCAGGAACTCAAAAACCTCAAATGGATCTTGCAACCCTGTCACTACAGTAACTGTTCCCAAAAGATAAACTTCTCATTGTTTTGGCACTTGAGAATTGTACTATACCAGTTATCCAATATATGGGAATTACAATGAGTTATGCTATAATTTTATATAAATCTATTGAATAAGCTTCTGAAATTACTTGGCGGCAGCAGTATGTTAGTATTTAAAATCCACAAATCAGACTCCCCCCTCCTTTTTTTTAAAGATTTTATTTATTTATTTGATAGAGATCACAGGAGGCAGAGAGGCAGTGAGAGGAAGGAAGCAGGCTCCCCGCTGAGCAGAGCCCGATGCGGGGCTCGATCCCAGGACCCTGGGATCATGACCTGAGCCGAAGACAGAGGCTTAACCCACTGAGCCACCCAGGCGCCCCTCCCACCCCTTTTTTAAGGAAAAAACTATTTCTCCTCCTTTCCCTATTTTTCCCCCAATACGCAAATTTTGGCCTTGATATCTTTATCTAGAATCTCTCTGAAGAGAACAAATGTGAGATCATCCTTATCACTAATATCACCACTTCTGGAGATACATAATAAAATATACTGTGACATTTCTTCTTACCTCAAATTCTTACTATTCATTACAACTGCAAGAATCAAGAGAACTCTTTACCATCCTGAGTTATAGGACTAAGATTTACTTAACCTTTCTTTCCTCATTTTCCTCACCTGTAAAACTATGCTTCATAAAACAGATCTTCAGAGGATTTCTCTGGGGTAAAATTCAGTTCACAAGAAAATGATGAAACAGATCTAAAAGTTCTTTGACAAACAATTTATGCAAAGACAAAGCAGTATTTACCAATTATTTAGCAACAGCCAAGTTATTTAACCTCTCTACTTTTGTTTCTTCTTTTGTAAAAAGGAAAAGGAAAAAATAGTATTTGTGGATTAAAAGACAATGCTAGTGAAAGCAAGCTGTTAGTAAATGTGTTCTTTTTCTTCTCCACTCTTTAAAATCTTACTTTCAAAAAGGCCCTAGGAGAGGTCTTATTTTTTTAAAGATATTAATAATAAGGTACAAATACCTTTCATGCATGAGTAGAGTTCTTAATTCCAAACAACTAAATTTTACTTTGCCTGAAGCTGACAAGCCATAGTATAGCAAAAATTAAGTGGGCCATTAGGCAACACCGAATTGTAAGTCAAGTGTTCCAGCCAGCAGGATGAAGAGTCACTTTTCTTCTTTCATGGGTCCCAGTTCGTTTGAACCCAAGATTTAGTAGCATCGTGGCACTTGGCTCCTGGCACATGGCCACACTGAGAAAAGCATCCTACTGAGAACCTAAAGCAAATACTTTCTGCTGTATTTATAAAACTATTCAGAGGGGTGCCTGGGTGGCTCAGTGGGTTAAAGCCTCTGCCTTCGGCTCAGGTCATGATCCCAGGGTCCTGAGATCGAGCCCTACATCAGGCTCTCTGCTCCGCGGGGAGCCTGCTTCCTCCTCTTTCTCACTCTCTGCCTGCCTCTCTGCCTACTTGTGATCTCTGTCTGTCAAATAAATAAGTGGAATCTTTAAAAAAAAAAAAAAAGAAAAGAAAATAGACATCCTTATTTCCCTCAGAAAACATTTCCTTAAAAAAAAAATAAAAAAACTATTCAGAAAGTTGAGGAATAGGAGTTCCTATTTTCGATGTTCTCCAGGAAGTTTTACGTTTGATAAAATAAATACCATTTTGGGCATTTGTTTTCTTAACATTTAAAATTCTACTGATGATACCTCCCTACAAAATTGGAATTACAGTGTTATTTCTTAAAAGCATCTAATGTAATAAGTACCTCAAATAGTGCTCTGAATCATTTTTGCACTCCCACCGTTTAGGAGCAGCGTGCCATTCCATACCAATCCAGAGAAAATGGGGCCTCCTTTTCCTAACAGTTGCGGCTCTGTATAATAGTCCTATACACTTAATCATCTAGCCAGCAAATCGTAACATTCACTCAGTACATTACTGAGCTCTACCTTTGGTCATAAACCTGAGAGTATCCTATCAAATTATCCTTAAGCTCAAACATCTCCTACTAGATCTGTTTCTAAAATATTTTAGACATTACTGGTAAGACAAGAAAGGAGTTATAGACTACTTATATAATTTTCAACTATAATTAAAATATTCTTTACACAGGCTATGCTTGATATAATAATAAGAGCAATTTTTAAATATTTGGCAGTCCGAAGCTTATATTTTACAGGCACTAAATATTTTACAACATATTCTTCCGTGTTTGGTTTCCTAATATAGTAACAGTCTTCAACTAAGAACAAATTGTTTTCACTAAACCTTCCTTCTAAGTTTATTTTTCTTGGGAATTAGGATATGTTTCATCATAGAAAAAAAGAATTATAGTAATATTTGGATTCACACATTAATCCACAAAATTTCATACAAACCTATATATTAGAGGCAAAGCACTCACATGGCTTTTCAACTCCACCTAACCACCACCAAACCTTGATTCCTTCCATCTAGCTCTAGATGCCTGGAAGATGTTTATTTCATTCCACAGCAACACCTACCCCGGATATAATAAGATGATGGATAAAGAAAGGAAAATTCTCCTTGTAGCCACCAGCACATAAAAAGCATCTCTATATAATAAAAAGACTTAGGTTCATGCTGTCAGAGAAATGTAAATGTGAGCCTGTATGTAATTTTAAATATTCTAACAGCTACATGTAAAAGTGACAAGAAACACATTTTAATAATGTGCTTAACCTGATTACATTCAACATGTTATCTTTTATTTTAAAGATTTTATTTATTTGACAGACAGAGATCACAAGTAGGCAGAGAAGCAGGCAGAGAGAGAGGGGGAAGCAGGCTCCCTGCTGAGCAGAGAGCTCTATGTGAGGCTCCATCTCAGGACCCTGAGATCATGACCTAAGCCCAAGGCAGAGGCTTAACCCACTGAGCCACCCAGATGCCCCTCATGTTATCATTTTAATATAGAATTAATATCACATTAGTTTTAGAATAATAGATACTGTGTTTTCTGTATTAAGTCTTTAAAATCTGGTATTTATTCCACACGGTGTGTCTCAATTCAGACTAGCCCCACATCAGGGCTCAATAGGCACGTGCGGCTAACAGCTGGCCACTGTACTAGACAGCAGAGTCTTTCAGTCAGGGAAGAAAACTCAAGATATATATTACATTAAGGAATAAGGACCCTAGCTAGGAATGAGGCCTTACACAAACGCTGGAAGAGCTGGGAAAGTAAAGGTCTAAAAAGGAGAGTTCAAAAATCAGAGAGAAATCTTCCTAAACATTAGAAAAGGCAAGTTTCAGGGAAGTGTGGTAGCTCAACCAATCCAGCTCTTAAAGTGGGGCCACAAAAAGAAGCTTGGGCTCTGTAGAGCCACGAGCTCCATGCACTGACTTCTGTGAATACCTAGCCCAAGAATGGGGGGGGTGAGCCGGGGCCTCCTGGTCAGAGAACCACCAGTCAAGACAAGATGAATGCAGATCAGGAGAAAACAAGCACAAACTGCAACCTGCTGGCCATTTCCATCAGCCTCTCATTGCCTCAGACCTCAAAGACCTTCAGAGTGTAATCGCAGGTCGTGCTTCTGCTTTTCAAGTCTCCTGAAAATCTCTGTTCGGCAAACTATACCGAAAGGAATTCTGGGAAAAGTATCATAAGCTGAGCTTACCAGGCAAAGTACAAATCCACTATAATAGGACCAGACAGAAAAAGGACTCTGGGCAATATAATTGCAGCTGAGCCAAGTCTACACCATAAAAATTCCCATAGCTAACTAGGTCTAACTCATGGCAGAGTCAGTTGCAGACTGAAAATCACCTGTTACCCAAACATCTGAATGTGTGATTCCGTAAAGCAAAAGGAGGAACTAACATCTTCAGTGATAAATGTGTACCACATACTATCAAGGTGTTTTGTATATAGTATCGTATTTCTCACAACAACCCTAGAAGACTTCTGTTACTATGTCCATTTTGTAGACGAGAAAATTAGAGCTAAAAGAGGTTAGGTAACTTTTCTAATGTCACATAGCTACCAAGTGCTACAGCCAGAAGTCAAAGATAGACATGCCTACTTCTTGAGGAAGTATTCTTTTCACTACCCCTAAGAAGTCCAGTTCCTAATATAGAGACTTCACCAGTAACAAAACAATTCAGAGGCATCCCTCCTCAGTGACATTTTTAAGGGTCCAGGTTTTGTAGCATGTCAAAATACCCCTTCCAGTACTGAGCAGTACTAGAATAAGAGAGAGTTCTTCAACAGGTCCACGCTACCACACAAACTGCTCTGTCATTTGAGCCACAACATCCCACACTTCTAAAGGCGTCTAATGGTCAGAGGTAGATGGGACTGCCGTTTGAAGCTTCTGGCAAGCTTCCATAGGTAGATCACAGGACAGAGCCCTACAGTTTTAGACTAATGCCACGCCATCCTCTGGAGATAACTCTTCTTTTGAGAAACAGCTTTCGGGCCTTCTCAGAGATTGAACATGTGCCAGTGGGCCATGAAGTGGCCATAATCCCTGAGCTACCCATTATGAATTGTCTGATCCATCACCAAGCCATGACATCAGGCATGCATAGCAGCATTTCATCCTCAAATGATAGTGGTGTGTATATAAAACCAGGCTTGAGGGGCACCTGGGGTGGCTCAGTCCTTAAGCATCTGCCTTCGGCTCATGTCATGTTCCCAGGGTCCTGGGATCAAGCCCTGAATAGGGCTCCCTGCTGGGCAGGAGGCCTGCTTCTCCCTCTCCCACTCCCCCTGCCTTTATTCCCTCTCTTGCTGTCTCTGTCAAATAAATATTTTTTAAAATAAATAAATAAAATAAAATCAGGCTTGAGGAAGCCCTGAGAGCCTAAGTGACACACATGAGGAAGCAGACCAAGTGTCGGTGGTCACTATTCCTGCTACGTTATCTTCACCCTCTCAGCTCATAACTCTGTCTTCCTGTCTAAGCCACGCTGACTGAGCAAAACACTCGGGCATGATGGGCCAAGGGTTCAGTGTGATCTACAGGTACCATCCAAAGGTACTCTACAGCCTTACTCTGGTCATCCCTGAAAGACAATGGTAAGGGGAAATCTCCCAGGGTTCCAAAGTTCTAGCAGTCCCCTAGGCTGTCCGTTTTTCTTATAAGAAACTAAAAGTCTATACTGATTAATAGTGTGTGATTTGTGATTGTGGATATTAATATTACTGAATATTTTTATCTTTGCCTTATCCTACGATCATCTAGCATAAGTTGTGTTCATAATAGCTAATTTTATATCACAAGATGTACTGATGCTAATTAATCTTGGGATTTACATTACAAAGGATTAGCGGAACATCACCCCAGGACTTTGTATCCTGTTCTGGAAAGAACTGGCATGTTCGCAATAGAAACAGCCTTATCATGTCAAGCAGTATGGTTTAAGGAGATCAGTTTACCCAGGTGACAACGGGAAGGCAAGGTGTGACGGCTTTGAGGGGTGTCAACATGGCTAGGCTAAATTACATCCCAGAAAGCTCTTTCTCCAATGTACGGTCAACCTGGCAAAGGGCTATGGATGCCTTTAGGGGAAGACTGGGAGACAGATTAACACTAAGTATATTTTTGGCAGCGTAGCAGGGTGTGGGGGAGCCTGGGTTTGTAACCAGCTCAAACCCGGAATTTATAGAAGGCACTGACTGTGTTTCGGTAATTTAAGTCAGACTTCTGTTCAGCAGACTTAGAACTCCTCTGCTTATACAGATAAAGTAAGAATTCAATAGACTGATCATCTATTTCTGCTCTGGAAATATCTTGATAATTGGCTAACCGCATAAATCTCTGTAAATCGGACTAATCTGATTACCATTTTGACCGCACTATTCATTATATTAACCATGTCGACTGTGTCTTTGGCAATGACTTGCCACCACCGTGTGGCTCCTGCCTTCCCAGGATCCTGTTACCGCCACTGTGTTTAGTGATCCTAGTTCAATGGCAGTGGTCTCCCTTCTAATTTCTGACCTACCAAGAAGAGAGACCACAGAGTTTTTCAAAGAGGCTGAGGCTCCCCCCATGACTTCTTTGTTTTCACAGCTGTTGTAAAAGGTGTGTCCTTCCATGGTTGGAAAGCAAGTCTTACAGAATATATATACTATACCATTACCATCTCCTTAAGCCATTGGATACCATCCTCTACGATATAATGCATTTTGACTTCATTTAACATAGGTCACGTTTTGGGTCCAGCCAGCTGACCAACTGCCCAACCATTTAGAACCCTTCTTAACTCTTTCAGGTTAAATACTGAGCCCAGAATCTCTGATGAGTCAGCCATATCAACAAAGTGAGCATGATCTAACTTTATATCCCCTCCAGCTTGATGACGTTCCTATAATACCCATTCTCACATACACCCTCTGGCTTTCTGTCTATAAAAGTTTTTCAAATCTTTCAGTTCTTTTTGGTGTGTTTCACCCCTCCTCCTGAGCCACAACTAGCACCTCATTTTTGAGAGTTGCTGTGATTTCAATCTAGTTGTAGATCTAGACACAAAAAGGGCTGCTGGGTTGTAGGTTCTGAGAATGGCCGGGTGTTCCCTGTTGGCAACTACTTCTGCTGAGGCCAGTCCAGGCTGTTCAGGTCCCCAGGTAGAGGTAAAAGGGCTACATCTACTGGCAAAGATGATTCAGTTTTATTAAGGAAGTTCAGATCCTCACCTTTATCAGAATCTACCCGTAAATTTTCACTTCAGTTTTAGGAACCTATTCCTTCACAGTCAGAAACCAAAATTTAAAATCACTGGCTGGGAATTGAATTTGCATTGTGAATGAGCCACACCCAGGAGGACCTTCTAACTTTGGTTCTCAAAAACGCTATAGCTCTGGCCGGACCAAATACAGTGGTCAGCCACAGAAAAGCGTTTCTTGGAGGACAGGTATAGATGTTTTCAGCTCATCCTTTTCATCCCCCACTTCGCTCTGGACAGGAGGAAGTAACTAACCAATGCCATCGTGCACCTTATTTTGACAGAAATGTTCTCGAGTAGCTCATATGTAAGCACCGACTTTCTACAGGTGCTCAGTGCCACGTAGCCAAAAGTGAGACTTTGAGCAGTTCTTGACCCACATCATGCCAGGAACATTCAATGTCCCTTTTTGCTCCTGGGAAGAGGCCCATTTGTGCCTTTAAATATTATCAGATTCAAGAAACAATTCCAGAAAATCAGAATCCACTCAGAGGATTCATCCTTAAGCTCCATTCTCCAGGAAGCACTGCTGGAATCAAAATCTGTGTCCGTGCCAACCCAACAAGCAAACCCAGCAGGACGAATCTCCCCATTCCTGCAGACATAGCTATGGGTGCATTTGCACCTCCAGTACAGATGCGTGTGTATGTGTGTGTGTGTGTGTGTACACATATGCATAGTGAGGAACTGAAATGGCTTATACACTTTGGGGACCTGGTCAGACAAATCCAGAATCCATAGGGCAGGCAGTCAGAAATGGAAGATCACAAGAAGGCTAGAATTGCAATGACACTGGTCCAAGCTGCTGTCTTTTAAGAACTTTCAACTGATTAAGTCAGGCCCATCCTAGTAATTTTCCTAATGACTGATTACGGACTTCATATCTGCAAAGTCTCTTTACAGTACCATTTAATGTTTTACTGAATAAGTAGGAGTACGTGTGCATGTGTTACAAACAGCT
The DNA here is from genome assembly GCF_009829155.1 of Mustela erminea. Classification (NCBI taxonomy): domain Eukaryota; kingdom Metazoa; phylum Chordata; class Mammalia; order Carnivora; family Mustelidae; genus Mustela; species Mustela erminea. Next base: position 71,683,902 of record NC_045616.1, on the reverse strand, counting down.
GCTATTTCCCTTCCATCTCCCAACTCCTAGGAAGAATAGCTCTTATTCTTTAGAAACATACTGCAAAGACAATTCTAGAGAATGCAGTTTAGTCTAGCCAAACTGACATACCACAAAGCCATCACAAAGAGTATGCTCAACTAATTGCCCTTCCACTAAATTTTATCTCTGGCCTATTTAGAGAAAATGACCAACCTTAAAATGAGGACTAACTCACAAGTTTATTGCATCACTCTTAATAATAATTCTCTGGTACCGTAGAAGTGTTTAAATGTCCTACATAGATGGCCTGATTATCTACGGCTGGACAACAAACTATCCCAAATGCAGTGGCTCAAGAAAACAATCATTGTATTATCTGTCACAGCTTTGCGGATCAGAGCTTCAGATGGGTCTCAGCTGTATGATTCTTCTGCTGCACATGGCAACAGCAGAGGTCAGCTGGTGACAACTCTGGGGCAGGAGACTCTTCCAGAGGGCTAGAGTCTTTTGGGGTGGGGGGACGTGCAGGGGTGACTGAAAGGTGGGCTCAGGTACAACGGTCAAATGGAGTACCTACACATGTCTCTAGCCTGGCAGGCTCAGAGCGGTCAGACACCTTCCACGGTGGCTCGCAACTCCCACAGGGCACGCTCATGAAAGCCAGGCAGAAACCACACAGCTGCTCCTCACCAGCTGATCGCCACAAGTCCTGGGATGGTATTTGGGGGGCTTTCCATTCATCAAGAACGTCACTTAGTCCACTGCAGATTCAAGGCAAGAGAACTAAGATTCTCAACAGAACAGCATAAATCTATCACCCCGGGAAATCACTGTGCAGGGTTAAAATAGGAAAATAATCCTTGGTAAAAGGAGTATAAAATCTAAGTCAGTAAAGGAAATTATCAGGGAGCTCAATACTTACTGTCATCAACATAACATGTGTCGGTGCTTCTCCCACTTTACTATCCCTATGAATCCCCTAGGGATCTGTCTTAATTAAAGATTTAATTTATTTATTTGACAGAGATCACAAGTAGGCAGAGAGGCAGGCAGAGAGAGGAAGGGAAGTAGGCTCCCTGCCGAGCAGAGAGCCCAATTCAGGGCTCGATCCTAGAACCCTGGGATCATGACCTGAACTAAAGGTAGAGGCTTTAACCCACTGAGCCACCCAGGCGCCTCTCACATCCTGCATTTCTAACAAGTTCTCATGTGATCCGAAGCCTTTGTCTGAGAAAACATGATAATCTATATTGTGGGCCAAATGGCTTTTTCTGTCAATGGCTGTACAGTAAATATTTCAGGCTTTGGGGCCACATGTAACAGCTATCACATATTAAAGAACAAAACAAACCCAAGAGCCCTTTTCAAGCTGGAACAGGTCACTGGTTTTCAAATTTGGCCACAGAGTAGACTCACTTGGGAGGGTGTTTTGAAATACTCGTACCTAGGGGTGCCTGGGTGGCTCAGTGGGTTAAAGCCTCTGCCTTCGGCTCAGGTCATGATTCCAGGGTCCTGGGATTGAGCCCCGCATCGGGCTCTCTGCTCAGCGGGGAGCCTGCTTCCTTCCTCTCACTGCCTCTCTGCCTCCTGTGATCTCTGTCTGTCAAGTAAATAAATAAAATCTTAAAAAAAAAAAAAAAAAAAAAAGACTCGTACCTAGGGTGCCTGGGTGGCTTAGTAGGTTAGGTGTCTGCCTTCAGCTCAGGTCATGATCCCAGGGTCCTGAGATCAAGTCCCCACACTGGGCTCTCTGCTCAGGGGGGAGCCTGCTTCTCTGCCCCTCCCCCGGCTTATTCTCTCTCTTTCTCTCTCAAATATATAAAATCTTTTTAAAAAAAATCCTCTTACCTAGGTCCTATTCCTTCCTAAATGTTCTGATTTAATTGATATAGCAATAGGGATTCTCAAAAGTTCTCTAGGTTGAATCTAAGAGGTGGTAAAATGTGAGAACTAATCATCTTGATCACTTTCTATTTGTACCTCTTGTACATTTTGGTCATTAAATCTTTTTCAATACATCTGAATGACTTACTTAATAAAGATCTTTTTCACTTCAGTGCAAAGCCTGACTATCTAATTAAAGGACAACGACCAAAAATAAATGTTTTCATCAGCACACCCTTGCTCCCAGTAGGAAGCCTGCCCCCTATGGACGTTATTTGTCAGTGAAATAAAACCAAATTAGATGCTGAAAGGAGGGCCCATAGAAAATAAGTAGGTTGCTTGGGGAAAAAAAGGAAAACACAAAAACCTTGAGGTAAGTATAGTGGCAAATTCCAAGGCTATAAAAATGATAAATTACCATAAACCTCATCAATTCAAGGTAATTGGAGGAAACCCTAAGAGACCTCAGCTAGTTGAGTTCTGTTTTAAAGACTGAAGATTTATAATCAGCATGTCAATATATAAATGGCTTTAGAAGCTGGCTTAAAATGTTCTCGTATTTTAAACTCTTGTATTTTTATACTATATATTTTCATTATAAAGGGTTTCCAAAGAAACTTCTACATTCTTAATCAGCCCTGTCTAAATTAATATGCATTTAAATTAATACTTTTTTTAAAGCAGCCGGCGTGCTGCCTTTCTAAGCATGTAATTTTAACTGTAAAAACTTGAACACAATCTTAAAAGTCATTTTATATTTGTTATGTTTACCCAGTAAAATTATGTGATCTGTAACATATAAGGTAGATGTTCAGAGTTCATATCAATAAATTATTGAAGAAAAATACTAAACTAGAGGGTAGCCAGCTAATATTCCATTTTTTATTACCTGCTACCTTTCCTCTTTATCCTTTCTGATGCTCTTGTTCTACTTTGTCTCTGTGAATTAGTTCCCTTTGGTTTTAACCTCCTGGATTGCATTTCCCTCTACTCTTAAAGCTTTCATATAAAGTAGTACATATTCACACAGCAAAACTCAATGATAACACCTAGATATAAGATCTGGTTATTCACTTGTTGACTCAACAAAAAACCAAATATGCTCAATCACTACTTAATGAATAAATGCCCACTTGTTCTGTAAACAGTGTTCAGGTTTGCTCATGATTTGAACTCCACTTAAATGCTCATCACATAGCCTGAGAATTTCAGAACAAATTCTTATTACCTAGGAGTCTATATATTCCATCTAATTTAAAAATAGAGTTTGGAAATCTACCTGGTATCTGATTATTCACGTAAAGGCTAAAACTGTTGCTGCCAAGTCTTACACTCCTCTCTGCTTTCTGTTATCATGGATTGATACAACATCATCAGTATCTATGTATATCAGCACATGCATTTTGGCTTTTGTGGGCTAAAAGTAGAAGGAAATTAAGTGAAAGTTGTACCACCTCTACCAGATAAAGCCCCACCCAGGTTAACGGACGCTACCGTACAGAGCTGGTGGTCATTGCCAGTCACTGTTCCTAATCCAGGTAGTAATCGTGTGTGTCTTTTTCCTTCTACAAACTACGAAGACACACACACGCCCTCCCTGGGGAAAAATGTCTCTTTCCTGGAATCATATACATATGTACAGCTTATAGCTAAGAAAAAGGAGTTACGTTTTACTTTCATAAATTATATACTTAAAACTATCAGATATGTTTAGGAAAATGATTTTATCAACTAGTCTATTATAAGCCCTTTATAAATTTGGCCCAATCTCATTTTTAACTATTGCAAGGTGAATTTTTGGACATAGTTCATTGATGAATTTGGCAATAATCCCTCCTTTCTTCCTGGTGAGAACAAAAAATGTCTCTCAGTCACCTCTGGCTATGTTTGCCAAGCATTTATAGAACCATATTAATAAGCATAAATTCTGGATGTTCTATACCTTAAAATCTAATACCATGACAAAGAGCAACAATGAAATCAGAACTGCACATAGTAGATTAGTCAAATTCATGAATAAAAAAAAAAATACAGTGGAAAACATTTATTTAAACCACCAAGGATCTGAAACATTCAAAAGAAAACTTAGGTGTGGATGTGGGCATGTGCATGAATGCACCTGTTAACACAAAACAAGGAATTTATTTAAAACATTTTCAAAGGAAATCAATCTCACTTTTGCAATGTACTCCTTAACAGCAAGAAGATAAGCATTTTTTTCTCCCTAAGAACTGTCCTTGAACTTTGACAGTATCTCTTTATAATTTGATGTCCTAGCACTGCATCTGGATCCAACCCAAATTCCATTCCATCCACTCAATGGAAAAATCTATGCTTGGATAATTCTACAAAATATAGACTAGTGAGAGGTAAAATCAGGTATGAAAATTTAAATGAGCACATTTTATTTTGCTACACTAGAAAAGTAAGAATGCGTCCCTTCATATCACCAGACAAGCTCTGTGTGGGGAAAAAAGGAAAACAAAGAATATTTTAGAACCTCCTCTTTAGGGCCTCGGACTTGCCCACCCCTTGCAGCTCTGAAAAGGAGGACTGGGCCTCCGAGCACAGAGCAGCACAGCCAGGACAGCAGGTGCTAAGGGCAGGGCTGGGGAGCTACTCCCCCACTCCTGGCTCGCCCTTCCACTCCTTATCGGACGTGCACAGATTTCTTCAGAAAATATAAAAGCATTTATCACCACTAACCATAAACCATATGTGAGAATAAAGCATATGCTACACAAATATACTGTCAGACAACAGATACTTTATTTGGGAATGTATCACTGGGCTTACCTTCTGCTCCTATCTACCCATGTTTCAATGAACATTTGTGATTTTCCCTCTTCCCAACTTACAAAGCCTGAGTCCCACGTAGGTGATTTATATTGGTATTTCAATTCTGTGTAGCACAAAGCATCAGAGTGCACTAATTGTCACCAATATACATTATCTCCAGTACCAGTACATCTCACACTTTCATGCGACAGAATAAAAGGACAAGGAAATCCCTTTCATTTCTTCCTAACCTCTTTATTTTTAATCTCTATTTTATTATATCTACTTCCAAAAGTCTAAAATCTTCTTGGTTCCTGCCTTAAGTAATGTCCCTGATGTCCAACTCACCATTAAACATTCCATATATTTTCACATATCCCCTTAGATTTCAATCCTTATCTTTTCCTTCTTTCATAGGCCCTGCCTTAATAAGCAGGTAATTGGGTAGGTAAGTAGTCAGACAGACAGACAGACAATTGTTCTTTCTTTTTCTAGGAGACAAGCTTTTCTGAGAGGTGAGAAGAACATTAAGGACTAAATAAATTACTCTGTTTTCCTGATGTGTTATTTGCTTCTATCTGCCTGATTCTCATTAAAACACAGTTAAGGGTAGCATCAATTTAAGAACAAGCACTTCATCCAAGAATCTCTTCACTATTCATTAGTCTACTGCTCTGACTTAGCTACTATTCTTTCCCTGTTAATTAAAAGATGATCACCTGATTTTTGGTTCACTTCACATGTGCCACAACATACATGAACCTAGGAGGCATTACACAAGGGAAATAAGCTAGAGAAATAGTGTATGGTGTCATTTATATGTACAATTTTTTAAAAATAACAGAAAGTCACTGAATTCAGGAAAAGGGAGTGCAGTCATGTTTGCCAGAGGCTGGGGTGTGGGGAAGAGAGGGCGCTGTGGGTCAGAGAGAGAAAATACGTGCAAACCACACAGCTGACATAGGACTCCTATTAGAATATATGAGGAACTCTCCAAACTCAACAGTAAAGAAATGAACAAGACAATTAGAAAACCCCAACCCCAAAAAACCCATGAAGACACATTTTGACAAAGAAGATAGTTAAACACACTTCAAAAGATTGTCAACATAACTATCCAGTAGAGAAATTAAAACTACGATATTACTACATACCTATTAGAACAGATAAAATTAGAAATGATGCTATCAAATGTTGGTGAGCATGCAGAGAAACTGGGATCTCTCATGTGCTTTTGGTGTACAGCCTGAGCCGAAATCAAGAGTCAGATGCCTAACTGACTGAGCCCCCCAGGTGCCCCAATGATAGACTAATTCTATGTCTCAAAGGCAGTGGTGGTTACTCAAATTTATACAATGCAATAAAATGGCACAAAATCATAAGCACATATTATACCAATGTCAATTTTCTGGTTTTGATCATGTGCTATAATTATGTAAGATTTAACCTTGGGGAAAACTAAGGAAAAGGGTATAAGAAAACGCTCTACTATTTTTGCAACTTACTGTGAATCTAAGTAAACTATTTTTAAAGAGAAACTGAAAAAAAGATGACTATTTCCATTGGAGAAGACATTATATAGAGAGATTCTTACTTTCTCCTTTAATATTCTTTCTGTATTTCAAAAATATTTTCAAAGACATAATGAAAAGGAAAACTACCACATAAATTGCATATTTAAATTCGAAATAATCGATGATTGTTCTCCATAAGTGGTTCTCAATGAGGAGATGTGAGAATGCCTATATTCGTGAGCTAGGGTTGCTGTAACAAAATACCATAAAGTGAGTGGCTTAAGCAACAGGAATTTATTCTCTCTCCGTTCTGAAGGCCACAAGGCCAAGGTTACCATGCTCATTGTATCAGGTCCTTCTGAGTGCAATGATGGAGAGTAAGTCCCTATGTTCCATGCCTCTCTCCTAGCTTCTTCACACGATGTTCTCTTCGTATGTATGTCTGTATCCAGATTTCCCCTTTCTGTAAGGACACAGTCATTCTGGATGACAGGCCCACTTTTCTCCAGGATAACCTCGGCAACAACCCTAGTTCTAAATAAAATCCCCTTCTGATTCTGGCCATTAAGATTTTAATGTGAACTTTGGCAGAGTAATACAATTAAACCTGAAACAGTGCATTATCTCTGGTTCAAAGATAAGTAAAAAATTAGAAGAACAAATATATATATATATATATATATATATATATATATATATATATATAAGCAAATGTAATGTATTTGGACCATGTGTTACAGTCCGGGTTTTTGGCTTTGACATTTTAAACTGAGACTGACCATTAAAAGAAGAGATCTTCATAGCTGATAAAATTCTATCGGTAAGTTTCATGGCATTACAGAAGAATATATGCCCTTTATTCTCCTTCCTTCCTTCCTTCCACAAGTATCTGAGAATGAAAGGTCCCCCAGTAATGGGTCTCTGATTAAAGAAGCGAGACTGATACAAAGCGAAGGTCAAGCAAAGCTTTATTTCCTCACCAAGCATCGAGAATCAAACCCACCGTTCGGGGCCGCACCTCTTACAGACAGGGCGACCTCTCTATGCCTTACAGACTAGCTTTTAAGGGCAAAGGCCATGTGGTTGGGCCTGGCCATGCACAGGTGGCCAATGAGATTGTAACACAGAGAGAAAGCTGCACAGTCCTGCTAGGTCACACATAAGTGACCAATTGAATTACAATTTACCCTCTAGTAGATATTTGAACTAGCCTATCACCTTGGTCAGAATTGGCACCCAAAAGGTGCCCAAAAGGCAGTGCCCATACTCCTTGGTAACTAGGGAGACAGTATGTGCACTCCACTGATTGGATGTCTCCACCTGGCCTGACCCACCCTTGTATTTGGGCTTTGTTACCTGGGACTGGTTTCCAGGACTTGTTTTTAAGTAAGTCCCCTGACGGATGGGGGTGGGGGGGTGGAGGTAGGGTCAGTTTAAGTTTTACTGCATAAACAACAAAATCACTGTTTAATCCAAGATGGAATCACTCTGGCTAAATAGGCCCTTACAAGAACACCTAATGTGTATAGCCGGTGTTATTACAGGAGCTGGAAATAGAAAAGAAATGAAAATCTTTGCCCTCATAGAGTTTCCACAACAGTGGAGGGGATACGCAATAAAATAAATACATTAAACATACCGCATGTCGGACAGTGAAAAATGCTAGGGAGGAGGGACGGGGTATGAAATGCTGGAGTTGTATTTTGTACAGGGGAGACCAATCAAGGACTCGCTGAAAAGGTAACTTTGGAGTAAACACTTGGAAAAAGTGAGAGAATAAGCCTTCTAAATATCTGGAGCAGAGTACTGGAAACAGGAATGCAGGAAGGGCAAACACCCTGAGGTCAAAGGAATTTCTTATTCAAGGAATCACACTGACAAAAAGACCTGTGTCGCTGGAACAAAATAAATAGGAAGAGCGTAGTAAAAGATGGCATCAGCAAGTGGAGAGAGAACAAGGCATGAGAGGATTCTGGCATTTACTCTGAATGCGGTGGGAAAACACCGGAGACCTTGAGGCAGAGAAATGATCTGATCTAACTTCCGAGGCAAGAAGACTCACCACAGATCACACCTTTGACAGCTTTACGACCCTGAGGATATAGATCTATTTGCTCAAAGGTTTACAACTTCTAGTCCGGCAAGCACCACTAAGTCAAGTCCAAGTTCGAAACAGGTTGACTGCTCTTCCTCAGGCTCATGCTCTTCCTCAGGGAAGTGAAAGCCTTCCAGGTAGAACATGTCAGCATAGCCAACAGTTCTACGCAACTGTCCACCATTGATTATGTTTTGTTCACCCTGTTCCTCTTTCAGTGTCTCTTGTCTCCATTCCAGGCTATAGGATTTGCTGTGATAAAGGCTGTCATCTTCAACTCGATCCTCTCGCTTGCCGTCGGAGTGGCACAGACTTGTCTTGTCTGCATGTGTGCAAATTCATTCATCAGATAGTAATTTTTAGTCTAATTTTAAACAGAATAGGAGGTGGGGAAATTATTTTTCAAGAAAAGTGGCCGACTGCAAAGGAAACAGCGCAGTATCTAATCCAGGAAATGCCATGAATGTCTGTCCAAAGATGTGTAAAGTAAGTTTAAGACTAGTAACACATCCTGCAGAATAATGGAATCCTTAACTAAAGACCGATTTAATTGGCCCCCAAATACCATCTTGCCTGCCTCAAAGCAATTTAAAGGTATCTGACACTATCTCTGCATCTAAATCAACTCAGATTTCTGACATCACTACATACAAATCAAATCAATTTTTTAAAAGATTTTATTTATTTATTTGACAGACAGAGATCACAAGTAGGCAGAGAGGTAGGCAAAGAGAGAGAGGAGGAATCACGCTCCCTGCCAAGCAGAGAGCCCAAAGCGGGGCTCGATCCCAGGACCCTGAGATCATGACCTGAGCCGAAGGCAGAGGCTTTAACCTACTGAGCCACCCAGGCGCCACATCAAATCAAATTTTAACGGGTGTTGATTATACCTGGGAAATATCTCCCACATATATCCTCTCCAGCCCCTCAACAACTTATTTTCCACCCTGTCACTGCCACTGGTTATTTTTCTAAAATATAAATCAGATGTTGCTCCCCTGCTTATGACCGTTCCCCTTAACCCACAGTGAAAGGTCTCAAATATTTAGGACACACATTCCCAAGGCTGGCCCTACATTGCCTTTCAAAACTCATACCGCTATCTCACACGCAGGATGTACTCCTGCTCCTCCATGTACAAAGAACTGCTTTATTCCAACTCCCAACATGTTTTATGCCCTGGCGAGCCTCACTCCCCCTTGGTGAGAAAAAACACAAACAGCAACAATGAAACATTTATTCACTCCCAAGGGAAATATATACCCAAGAAACACACACCCAAGAGAAATTAAAACCTAAGTCCGCAATAAAAAGGAACGAACTAAGGGTGCACGCGAATGTGATGTGTCCTGAAAATATTTGCTGTGTTCATAAATGACACATATTCCATGATTCCATTTATACAAAAGATCTGTACTAGACAAATCTATAAAGAAGCAGATGGGTGGTCACCTCAGACTGGGGGTTTTGAGGGAAAACCAAAAATGACTGCTAATGGGCACAGGGTTTCTTCTTGGGAGGATGAAGAGGTTCTAAAATTGACTATTATGATGATCACACAGCACTAAAAATCAGTCGTGTACTTTACGTGGGTGAATTGCTTGCTATAGGAATTCTAATTCAATAAAGCTATTAAAATTTTTTAAGTGATATATGGAACTTTATCAAGAAGATTCAGTCTAAATGGGTACCCTTTTCCTACCCAAGTCAATTCTTTCTATGGTATCTGCCTTTGCACGTAATATCTCCTGCACATTCCTCAAGGTTAATGAGGATGACCTTGAGTCATTCAACAGGGTCAATTTTAGCAATAAATTTGAAGGCAGAAAAGCACACAGTACTTTATGGAACAATCTTACTAAGTTTTCATCCAAAATGATGAAATTTCTGTTCTGATATTAACTCTCAGCTGGAAAAATCCATCTTTTCCTCCTAGCAGACCTGGGATGTGAATAATTGAGGATTTCCCTAAAAACTAATAATATTTAACATAGAAGAATACAAGAACTTGTGAACATAGAAATTTCTTGATTGCCCAAGACAGGGCACATGGGAATGTTTGTCCAATAGCTTTCACTGAAGAAAAGCTGATACAGCACCGCCCTTAGCCTGAAGCTGGGTTGATTTTGGCATTCGACTCAGTCTTCTTATTTGCCAGCCCAACTAATGCTGACAGCCAGAAAGCTTTTTGTTATTTTGAAGATTTTATTTATTTATGTGACAGACAGCTAGACAGCAATAGGCAGAGAGGCAGGCAGAGCCAGAAGGAGAAGCAGGCTTCCCAACAAGCAGGAGGCCCTATGCGGAGCTCAATCCCTGGACCCTGGGAAGATGACCTGAGCCCAAAGGCAGACGCTTAACCAACTGAGCCACCCAGGTACCCAAGCAAGAAAGCCCTTTTAAATGAGCTGACCTCCAGGCAAACAACAGTGCTGCTCAACTCTTGCAGGGTCGTTTCCCTGCTACCACACCCACTAACCAGATCCCTAAGAAGGATATGGAAACCATCTCTATGTTGTAATTATCTCTTTTTCACAGCTTCTTCCTTCCTCCTATCATCTTCCCCCTACCTATTCAACATGTCAGTATTCAGCTAAAACCCAGTTAACCACGGTAAAGTCTAAAATACCCTAAAATAATTTTTACATTTTTAGTTCTGACTTCAAACATTCATTCTGCTCCTGCGATGTGCCCCTCCCCTACCCCACCACCAGGCCCTTATTCTAGGGAAATAAGTTAAAATATGATTAATTCCTGTCTACTCCTCATTTCATACTAGCCTATAAAATTAATGAAGAATGTCTAAAATGCCTTACTGGGTGCAAGATGCCTTTTGGGTATACTCAAAAAGGGAAATGACACGGAGTGACTTTATACTAGGAGAACTCTGAAAGAAAGGAAATTTGCCTCATAGATCAGAATATACATGGAAGCCTCATAGAATCTATTTCCACCCATCTGTAGGCTTTTTCTGAAGAAAATGACCAACCCAAAAGGAGAACACTGGATAAGAGCCTACTAGGCCAAGTAATACAACTATAGTTTGAAGAAAAACCAATAATCTAAATAAAGTAAGGGCAAATAAATAAATAAATAAAGTAAGGGCAAAACCTAGGCCCAATTAAAATCGTGTGTGAAATCCCCTTATGGATGTACCTAACAACACTTAATATCAAGAGGTGAACTACTTACAAGGAAAAAAAAAAACACTACTGGCTATAGCTCAGTCTTAACTGCACTTACTGTGGGAAATAAGCATTTCTAACTTTGGGGGAAAAGGCACTTTCTCTGCACTTCACCTTCAACTGTACACACAGGTAGCCAGTTAACTTACCTTAAGTTTCTTGAGTTTATTCTCCATGTTAGCATCAGATCAGTTTGATGTTAAAATGTAATTTATTTTGATGTTAAAATGTCATTTATTGAACATACCAAAAACCAGTTGGATGGATGAAACTTGAAAATATGATAAGGGCAAGAAGATAGTAAAAAGGTAAAATAAAAAAAAAATTAAAAAAAAAACCAGTAAAAAGTAAAAAACAAAAAAACACCAAACCAGTTTAGTGGTTACCTAGAGCTGGGTCAGGGGTGGGAAAGAAATGCCGAGAATGACTGCCGAGGGCTATAGGGTTCCTTTTGAGAGTAATGGAAATATTCTAACATTGACCACGGTGATCGTTGTACAACTCTGTGAACATACTAAAAAAACACTGAAAATTGTACACTTTAAATGGATGAGCTATATGGTATGTGAGTGATATCTCAATAAAGTTTTTTAAACAAAACCTAATTGATAACAACATTTTGTAAAAGCAAAAAAAAAAAAATTTCTCTAAGCTTTCTCTACAAATAGCTGGTCTCACTCTATTTTTTAGGCTCTTATTAATGCCTGCTGCTTGGTACTCTACCATATGTACAGTAAAAAACAGTATAGATCACAAAATTGAGTTTCTACCATGTCATATATTTTGGTTGAAGGGGAAAAGGGAGGGAGAAAAAGATCCTAAGCCGTAAGCCTACTGTTCCATCCTCATTTACTTCAGAATTCTATACTGGGACTCAGTATAAAGCTGATTTTTAAAAAAGTAGTATTTCTCAAATAAGAAAGAAAAAAAGAATTTTAGGTGGTTAGATACTGAGATTAAGGGCCCACTCATGTATACCCATATACAACTAAAAATTGTCTGAGTTTTTAACAGAAAGTATAATTTTTACTGACCAATATTTTGACAAACTTGTGCTATTTCTTAAAAAAAATAATTTGAGATACTTCTAAACATCCTTATGCACATTTAAAAATTTATTAAACTAAATTTTTAAAATGTTAAAAGCTATTTAAATTCAGAGTTTTCATTCAATGTCCATGATGGAAAAAAAAAAACAAACTACAGAATACTTTAATTAGTAGACACTTACACACAGGGCACCTGAGTAGCTTGGTCATTTAAGCATCTGTCTTTGGCTCGGGTCATGATCCTGGCGTCCTGGGATGGAGTCCCATATGGGGCTCTCTGTTCAGTGGGGCGTCTGCTTCTCCCTCTGCCTCTCACCCCTGCTTGTGTGCTCTCTCAAATACATAAAATCTTTTTTTTTTTAATTTTTAAAAATTAAAAAAAAAAGAAACTTACACACAAAACTCCCATCTACACCTGGATATTTGGGGAGAGGAGAAGAGTGCACAAGTAGGAGGGGCAGAGGGAGAGGGAGAATCTGAAGCAGTCTGTGCTGGGCACAGAGCCCGACATGGGGCTCGATCGCTTGACCCTGACATCACAATCTGAGCTGAAACCAAGAGTCGGGCCTCAACCAACTGCCCCTCCCAGACGCCCTGTCCAACTGGGTACTTGTACACCCCACTTTCGGCTGCCTCAGGCATCTGTGCACCCGTTATTCTCACAACTGAAACAGGATCCACTGTGGGAAGGAGAGCCACGAGATCATACAAAGTGAAGCTCCCTGCTTGATGTATTTGTATTATCGGAGAGTGTCTATAGTTATCTCAGAGGGAAAAATACATACGTTGATTTATTTTTTCCATTAAGTGTCACCTATATAACTCAATCTTGTGTTCAAAACTTCAAAATTCAGCATCACACTGACAAAAATGTTCTCCTGCATGTTTTCCCATTCCTAACCCCATATTTCAATTCCTGTCCTCACACTTACTTTTATCTTAAGCTATAGCTGTATCTAGAATATTCATTTTTGGAAGATTACTTTCATGTTAGCCAATATTCTCTTTTTAATTACAGACGGCTTTCCCATGCTTTCCGACATGATCGTGCCTCAGGCATCTCAAAGCAAGGGTCTTCCATTTCTGATGATCTCCATGGGGGCCGCCCCAAAGAGGTACTATGGAAAGGACTTGAGAGTTTACTAAATCTCATCCTTGGGAAATATCTCCACAATCTCATGTATATTATTCATGTGGAAGATTAAGATCACTTGGGTTACCAGCTAAAATGTCATGAGAGGAGGTTGGGATGTTAGATGACATTACATTCTAAACTTTTGAATAATTAATGTGACAGTGTCTGAAGCTCCAGATTATGGCATATGAATCAAGGTAGGTTTCAAAAAAGGATAAATCTTATTTGGCCTATAAAGACTCTTAATATCTTACGACTCATTACAAAAATGGTTGGGTTAGAGGGCAGTTGCTTTGCCACTCACCCTACAAGATGTCTTTTACCACATCCCTTTACTGCCCAGGTAAGAAGGGAAAATTAACAAAAGGGCGAGAACTTGAGTTGAAAGATTTCATTGCACTGTTTCTCATATAATCAAGGCCTGAATGAACACTGAGTTTAAAGTAGATAAAAGACGGCTTCTGTATCTTGGCTATTATAAATAAATTATAAATAATTGTTATTATAAATAATCATAAATAATTATAAATAAATAATAAATTATAAATATCAACGGCTCTTATAAATAATACTAAAAATAGTAAACATAGGATACATATATCTTTTCAAATTAGTTATTTTTCTTTTTTGAGGGGGTAAATAGTAGTGGAATTACTGGATTATATGGGATTTCTATTTTTAACTTTTTTGAGGAAGCAACAAAAGTGTACACCAACTTGGGGCACCTGGGTGGCTCAGTGGGTTAAGCCTCTGCCTTCAGCTGAGGTCATGATCTTAGGGTCCTGGGATCCAGCCCCACGTTGGCCAGAGAGCCCGATGCAGGGCTTGATCCCAGGACCCTGGGATCATGACCCCAGCCCAAAGCAGAGGCTTAACCCACTGAGCCACCTACGCCTCCCTCTAAATATCAAAGTATTAAAGAGATATTAAATTACTGTGTATTTCAACAATCATTAACTTCTCAGATTCATTTAGGGGGCTAAGTTATCATAAATTTTAGGAGCCTGTTTCAATAAATTCTAGAGCCAGGAAACTGTTAACAAAAATATTTAACATCACTGATAGCAAGCTGATCTGAATATAAAGTCATCCATTAACACTAGACCAAAATCAGAACAGATAGCGCCTTTCCTATTGAAGGAATCTAGCTACCAGAGGGTTATATGAGAAAATGCATGTACAGATGTAAACAGAACCCAGACCATACTTCGCATCAAGCTCTTGCAAATGTAACACACAAACACACCCCTAGGACACAATTTTGCAGAAGACAAGATCTGGAACAAAAGACAAGACTCAAGGTCTCAAGGACGTATAAAAGTTAATGCAGACTGATTATAAACCACTCACAGTTTGAGGCACTTCTATAGGGAAAAAAAGAGGAGGGAGCTACTTTTCATTACAACTGATTTAAATTCACCTGCTCTTTCATTAATTTAGTGCTGCTTAAATTTGAGTGGCAATCCCTTTATGAAAGTTATAAATTCTTCCATAATTTGGAGTGTTGAGAAATGTTGTCATAATGGTAGTTAAAATAAGTTCAAATATTAAATTAAGTATAAATCTTTGTTGCTTATAAAACTGAAATGAATTGATAAACTGATCATGAAAATTAAGGTCCAATGAAGTAAACACCATCATTTATTTATTGTGATGGAAGAGGACATGTGCTATGTTGGTTTTACACTTGAGTTATTACCTTACACCCGTCAGAATGGCTAGAATCAAAAAGAAGTAACAAGTGTCTGTGAGGATGTGGAGAAAGGGGAATGGAACCCTCTTACACTGTTGGTGGGAATGCCAGCTGGTAGAGCCGCTCTGGAAAACAGTATGGAGACTCCTCAAAAAATTAAAAATAGAACTACCAAATAATTCCATAATTTCACTACTGGTATTTACCCAAAGAGTATGTTTTGAGTCCTCAATAATAAATTATCCTTTCCTTATCATTTCTCTTTCTTTCCCGGTAACTTTGTAAATAGTCCTGTTATTAAACTATACACTATAGGTAGTCACTACTAAACCTAAAAGGAACTACAGTTGAGTTTTGTCTTTCTACAGAGATCAGTAATGAGAATAATCATCCACTGAAACCTTCATATGCTATATTTAATTTAATTTACTATAAAAATAATTGATTCTAATTTGGATTCTAATTTGGAATGTGTACTGGATTTAAGAACCGAAGAGATGTTTATGATTTAGCTCTGTGACAAAAGTACAAAGCAAACCATATATTGTAAGAAGCATAGCTCAAACTGAGAACAAAATTAAGGATTTTGATCATGCTAGTACGTATGCCTTGAAGTCAGATATCATAATACGCTTACACCATTTTTAACAGACATTCATTTCTTGTATAAATTAGTGAAAGAAAACATCCTATGTAACCTTGTAAGTTTCCCATCTATCAAAAGTTTATCAACAAATGCCTCAGACTAGGTGCACTTTTTTTTTTTTAAAGATTTATTTATTTGCCAGAGAGAGAGAGAGAGAGAGAGAGAGAACACAAGCAGGCAGAGAGGCAGGCAGAGGCAGACAGTGAAGCAGGCTCCCCACTGAGAAAGGAGCCCAATGTAGGACTCAATCCCAGGATCCCAGGATCCTGACCTGAGCCAAAGGCAGCTGCTCAATCGACTGAGCCACCTAGGCGTCCCAACTAGGTGCACTTTTAATGAGTAGAATTAGGTTTTTAAATGCTCTCCCATTTCAAAATAAAATTTACTACTTAATTTCACCATTTTGGCAATATCAAGTTCCATTAAGATGAACTGTTATCAATTAATCTCTCAGAATTAAAGCAATAAATGTAAACAAATGAAAGAAATTCAATGGGCTAAATCCAAGCTGTGTGCCCTACTATCAATGATAGACAAAGACTAATCCTACATAAAATGTTACTTTTAATAATGGAAATAAAATAGGCAATATAAAAATTCTCAGTTTGCAAATACTTTTTTAAATTTTTTAAAAGACTCTATTTATTTATTTGAGAGCAAGATCATGAGCAGGGGGGAGGGGTAGAAGGAAAAGCAGACTCATCATTGATCGGGGAGCCTGATATGGGACTCAGTCCCAGGACCCTGGGATTGTGACCTGAACCAAAGGCAGGCACTTAACTGACTGAGCCACTTAGGTACAAAATTTTCAAATTCTTGAGTACACTTTAAAAATCTCTTATCCAGGGGCGCCTGGGTGGGTCAGTGGGTTAAGCCTCTGCCTTCGGCTCAGGTCATGGTCTCAGGGTCCTGGGATTGAGCCCCGCATCAGGCTCTCTGCTCAGCAGGGAGTCTGCTTCCTCCTCTCTCTCTGCCTACTTGTGATCTCTCTCTCTCTCAAATAAATAAACAAAATCTTTAAAAAAAAAAAAAAACTCTTATCCATAAATTGCATGATTGCTATTCTAATTCAAAAACTCAGTTTATCATTTATATAAAATCGAACTATATATTCAAAATAATTCCCATAATCCAATTACATCATAACTTTACCCAATACTTCCACAGTACAATGTCATACATTAAGTGGAATGTGTAGTCCTTGAAACTTATGTTTGCAAAGCCTTTTAATGAGTTATTATACTTCATATCTTCAGAAGGCTTTTCCAGATTCACTCTCTGTCTCTGCCCTGCTTTGGGCTTAGGTAGGCCAAACCCATGGACTATATGAACTGGCTCCCTATTGGGTTTAACCCATCGTAGATACAGCCAGAATTTGAGAAAAGGCCTGGAAAAGAGAACAGGGGGCAAAGTATTTATCGCCCAGACTCTTTTCCTTTCTGGGTCCATGTATGCATTGGTTACAACCCTCTACTGAGGATCATGGTTTTTATCAGCTTATCTTTGAAATGTACTCCATACTAGTATTATCTCAGAGAAATATCATCCAAATAATGCATACAATTTTAATTTTTCTACTAGCCACATTTTTTACAGAAAGAGATATAATTATTGTCAATGTATTTCATTTATTTATCACAAGGCATCCAAAAGATTATTGTTGCAATATGGAACCAATATGAAAAATGATTAATGAGGTATTTTACATTCTTCTATTTCATACTAACTCTTAAAATCCAGTCTAATATATTAAACTTATTGCACCTCTGAATTCAGACTAGCCACATTTTAAGTCCTCAATACCATATTACCCTTCACTTATGTCGCCCCTTTCTCTTCCACAACTTTGTAAATAGTTCTTTTATCAATAACTTTACCCAATACTTCCACAGTACAATAAAACTATGATAAAAACAGAGAGAGAGCCAAGACATAAGAGACTGTTAACGCTAGGGAACAAACGGAGGGTTGCTGGAGGGAGGGTGGGAGGGGTGGGTAACTGGACGACAGGCATTAGGGAGGGCACGTGATGTAATTAGTGCGGGGTGTTCTATGTAACTGATCAGTCACTCTACGTCCTGCAATTAAATAAGACAGTGTATGGCGACCAAACAGAATTGATATTAAAAAACAATTCTCCTCAGATTACCCACAAGTGTGTATCATCTATATTCTGTCAGAATGAAAATTATATACATGGGGAAAAGCTTGATACAATGGTTAAGAAAAAGTAGTGCCGGAGATTACACAATTACAGTTCAGTCTCAACTACGTGAAAAATGCACATAAAAGAAACTGCAAGGAAGTAGCCCAAAATGTTTACCTAAAATAATGAAATTGCCAGCATTTTCTTTTTCTCGATGCTTTACTATACTCTTCAAATTGTATAAAATTCGTAAAAGAGAATTTTAAACGTCAAAACAAAAATTCAATATTATACTTAGCAAAACTGAGAAGATGAATACAACTCAGAGAGTGACTATTTGTGCTCACCTTCTTCCAGTAGCAGAACCCACCCCTAAAAGGCCTCTCAAAAGAAAACTGAAGTCCATCATATATAGATTTACGGCATAAACAGAATGTCAAACAAACTGGAAGTAAACATCACTTTCAGCATATCTATACATTTCTCAGAAAGGAGAGCCAAACACTCCTGAGTTCAAAAAAGGCTGTCAGGTACACTGAGTTTTCAACCAGAGTCCCTCTTTCACAATATAGGTACCAGAGAACAAAGTCAGCACATAAGGCCCCAGTGTAATGCTGAGGACTAAAATTAGTAATCAAATAAACTGGATTTAAATGTGGAGCATTTCTAGATTTTCACATTCAAAATCTACATGGTAGTGAGTTCAAAAATATTCCTTAGTGTGTGTCAAGACAAAACAAAGAACACAGAAGCACGTGAAGAAAGGGTACCTCTGGGGCGCCTGGGGTGGCTCAGTGGGTTAAAGCCTCTGCCTTCAGCTCAGGTCATGATCCCCAGGGTTCTGGGATCAAGCCCTGCATCGGGCTTCTCTTGCTCAGCAGGGAGCCTGCTTCCACACCCGCTCTGCCTGCCTCTCTGCCTACTTGTGATCTCTCTCTGTCAAATAAATTAATAAAACCTTAAAAAAAAAAAAAAAGAAAGAAAGAAAAGAAAAGAAGAAACGGTATCTCAATACAGTACTGATTGTGTCTTCTTCAGTCATTATCCTCTCTGTTGCCCCAAGAAACAAAGCCCATTCAGAGTTGGAAAAACGGAACAAATGATTTATATAATCGTTTCCTCCTTTAACTATTTGGCTTTGCCACCATAGCAGGCTTACATTAGACATGCCCTAAGAACTGTGTAAAATACCTCAACATCCTTTTGTTCCCCACATCTGCTGCCTCTGATGTCTTTTAATACCAGTTTTATTGTAGTAACAAAAATAATCAGAAACAATTTAAATATCTATTAAAAGATTAAATAATAAAACATCCATTAAATGGAATACTGTGCAACTATTAAAATTAATGTTATAAAAGATTATTTCATGCACTACAACGCGAATGTACTTAATGTTACTCAACTGTGCATGTAAAAATAGTTAAAATGCTAAAAATCTATATTATATATATTTTACTATAATAAAAAAGACAATTGATAACATGGGAAATGCTGACAAGGTATTGTGGGGTGGGTGTGTGTATGTGTGTGTGTTTTGAAAGAGAGAGACAGAGAGAGAGCACAAGAAGGGGGAGCGGCAGGCAGAGGCAGAGGGGAAAGCAGACACCCACTGAGCAGGGAGATGATGCAGGTCTTGAGCCCGGGACCCTAGGATCAAGACCTGAGCCGAAGGCAGAGGCTTAACGGACAGAGCCATCCAGGCGCCCCTGTATTGTTGGGGTCTTTTTAGTTAAAATATTAAGGGAGGATGAACCAATATAGTATGGCAACTCATCATTAAACAAAGGGAATCGATCTCGTTTGTCTACTGTATAAAATTTAGAAAAGCTCCCAGAAAGTATTTAAAACCTCCTTTATCATCCGGCTATAACAAATGCCAATCATTGTATCCCTAAGATGGGCTAGAGTGATATTGATATCGGTCCCTACTAATGTCGTCCTCTATCCATATTCCCTAATAATCTCTTCACCGCAGGCAAATAATGCCCAGACAATTATCTCCTCACTTCTCATCAAATCCACACATTTCAAGGCCCCTGGGTGGCTCAGTCAGGTAAGCGCCAACTCTTGGTTTCAGCTCAGGTCATGATCCCAGCCTGAGATCAAGCCCTGCCATCAGCCTCCACGCTCAGCAAAGAGTCTGCTTCCTCTCTCCTCCTGCCCTTCTTCCCTGACCCCTGCTCGTGCACTCTCTCAATTTCTCTCCCTCTCTCTCTCTAAAACAAATAAATAAATCTTAAAAAAAAAAAAAAAAACACACACACACATTTCACTAATAGTTCAAACATCCTTTTTCCCTTAGTCATTATTTGTCTGAATAAAAACAGATAAAATGTTAACTGTGTGCTTACTATTTTACCATTCTATCTATCTTGTTTAATCCTTACAAATCCCGGGTGAAGCAGGTACCATTATTTTCCTTACGTTGCGTCTGATAAAACTGAGGTTTTGAGAGATCAGCCACTTTTTTCAAGATCATTTAACTAAAGGCTGGTGGAACCACATTTCAGGTACACGTCAGCTAACTCCAAAGCCTGTGAGCCTAACTACTCAGAAAATACTTCTGACTTTTGTATAGGCACAAATAAAAATCTAGCTCCACAATCTAATAATAAAATCAAACCTAAGTTTAATTACAAATTTTCAGATTCTTTCAAGAGTCCTGTTGATCAGTTCCTAAATGCTCTGTCTCAGTGAGTAAAACTGGTAAACAGGATTACTCAACCTCACCATGGTTGTCGAATTAGAAAGACTCTCTAGGGATGCATGATGTATACTCTGAAAACTTTAAGAAACTGATGAAATAAATTGAATACAAAAATAAATGGAACAAATTGGCTGATGAATAGATAAAGAATATGTGGCATATATATACAATGGAATACTAAGCCATCAAAAAGAATGAAATTCTGCCATTTGCAATGATGTGGATAGAACTAGAGGGTATTATGCTAAGCAAAATATGTTAATAAGAGAAAGACAATTATCATATGATTTCACTCATACATGGAACTTAAGAAACAAAACAGATGAACATAGAGGGAAGGGAAGGAAAAATAAAGTAAGAGGAAACAGAGAGAGAGACAAACCATAAGAGACTCTTAAGCTATAGGGAATAAAGTGAGGGTTGCTGGAGAGGTGGTGGCTAAGGGGATGGGGTGACTGAGTGATGGGCATTGTAGAGGACACTGGATGTAATGAGCACTGGGTGTTATATTTAGGTTATGAATCACTGAATTCTACCACTGAAATGAATAATACAGCATATATTAATTAAATTGAATTTAAATAAATAAAATTATATTCCGTGCTCATGGATTGGAAGAATTAATACTTTTACAATATCCGTACTACCCAATCTATTGATTTGATGCAATCTCTATCAATGGCATTTTTCACAGAAATAGAACAAACAATCCTAAAACTGGTATGGAACTATAAAAGATGCAAAAAACGCCAAAGCTTTCTAATATAGGAAGCTATAGTAATCAAAACAGTGTGATGTTGACATAAAAACGGTCACAGAGGGGCGCCTGGGTGGCTCAGTGGGTTGACCTCTGCCTTCTGCTTGGGTCATGATCCTGGGGTCCTGGGATCAAGCCCTGCATCGAGCTCTCTGCTTAGTGGGGAGCCTGCTTCCTCCTCTCTCTCTCTCTCCCTGCCTCTCTGCCTACTTGTGATCTCTGTCTGTCAAATAAATAAATAAAATCTTTAAAAAAAAAAGTCACAGAGATCAATGAAATAGAATACTGAGCCCAAAATAAAGCTACACATATACTGTCAATTAATTTACAACAAAGCAGCCAAAAATACACAGGGTAGTTAGATTCTTCAGTAAATAGTGTTGAGAAAAATGGCCAGCCACATGCAAAACAATGAAACAAGACCCCCATTTTGCAACATGTTTAATAACTAACTCAAAATTGATCAAAGATTTGAATCTGAGACCGAAGACCATATAACTGCTAGAAGAAAATGTAGGTGGCAAGCTCCTTGATATTGGTATTTAAGATTTGATACCAAAAGGAAAGGCAACAAAAGCAAAAATAAATAAGTGGGAGTCCATCAAACTAAAAAGCTTCTGCCACAGCAAAGGAAACCTTCAACAAAGGAAAAGGCAACGCACTAAATGGGAGAAAATATTTGCAATTCTTACATCCGATAAGAGCTTAATATTCAATATATATGAAGAACTCCTACAACTCAGCCAAAAAAGAAACACTCTCATTAAATAGTAGGCAGCAGATCTGAATAAACATTTTACCAGCAAAGATACATGAATGGCCAAAGGACACATGAAAAGGTGTTCAGCATCACTAATCATCAGGGAAATGCATATCAAAATCACAGTGAGATAACATTTCACATATATCAGAATAACTACTATCAAAAATAATATAAGAAATAACAAAATAACAAGTGTTGGTGAGGATATGGAGAAAAGGGAACCACTGTATATGCTTGGTGAGAATATACACTGGGGCAGCCACTATGGAAAACAATGGGAGGAATCCTCAAAAATTGAAGACTGAAACTACCATATGATCTAGCAGTTCCACTTCTGGTTAGGTATCTGATGAAAATGAGACACTAAGTCAAAAAGATATATGCATCCCCATGTTCACAGCAGCCTTATTTACAAAGTCAAGATTCAGAAGCAATCTAACCATCCATTGAGGAATGAATAAGGAAAATGGGATATATATGGACAAATGCACATATATATACATACACACATATATGTACACATATGTATGTCCACAACACATATATATGTACATATATATATACACCGATACATGCACACACCAAAAACGGAATTTTATTGAGCCATTAAAAAAAGGAACTCTTCCATTTGTGACAACATGGGTAGACCTTGACGGCATCATACTGAGTGAACTTAAGTCATATATATAAATACCAAATCACTGTGTTGTACAACTAAAACAAATATACTACCAAATGTTAATTATATCTAACCTAAAAATATTTTAAAGATCTTTCTATCTGATAGGACAAGCAAACAAAAAATAAGTCAATAAATATATAAAATATTTAAAGAATATGATGAACCAACTTGACAACACTGGCATATCAAACACTATACCCAATGATAGAATATACTTGTGCTTGAGGAGATACGAATCACTTCACAAAACAGACTATATGCTGGCTCATAAAGCTAGTATCAAACATTTCACAGTAGTATAACATATAGAGTATGCTCTCTGACCATAAGGAAGCTAAACAAGCAACTCATTAATAAAAAGGTAACTAGAGGGGAGCTTGAATGGCTCACTCGGTTAAATATCTGCCTTCAGCTCAGGTCATGATCCTGGGGTCCTGGGATTGAGTCCTGCAGGTTCCCTCCTCAACAGGGCATCTGCTTCTCTCTTTTCTTCTCTACCTACCCCTCCAGCCCCTCACTGCACCCTTCAGGCTCACTCATGCTCTCATTCTCTCTCTCTCTTTCTCAAATAAATAAATCTTAAAAAATAAAAGATAACTAGAAAATCTCTAAATGTTTAGAAATTAGGAAACACAAATCTGAGTTGCAGATCAACGAAAAAAAATCACAACGGAATTTTGAAGTGAATAATAATGAAGAAACAATTCATTAGAACTTGTGATCACTGTATGCTAACCAACTTGAATTTAAATTAAAAAAAAAAAAGAACTTGTGGAATGTAGCTAAAGCAATACTTAGATGATAATTTATAGGTCAAAGTGAATGGAGAGTAGAAATATTGAAAACTATACATCAAGCTTCCACCTCAAGAAGTACTAGAAAAGGCAAAATAAGTTGAAAGTAAAACTATTAATAATAAGAGAAAAATAAACAAAATAAAAAGCATATATTCAACAAAGAGAAAAGCAATGAAATTATAAGCTCACTCATTAAAAAAAATTAATAAACCCTAGTAATAATAAGAAAAAATAGAAAAACCACAAATTATCAGTAACAGAAATAAAAAAGAGAACATTCTAGGGGTGCATGGGTGGCTCAGCAAGTTAACGCTTCAGCTCAGGTGCTGATCTCAGAGTCCTGGGCTCTAGCTCCATATCAGGCTCCCTGCTCAGTGGGAAGCCTGTTTCTCCCTCTCTCTCTGCCACTACTCTCCCCCTCCCCGCACTTATGCTCTCTCTCAAATAAATAATTTTTTTTTAAAAGAGAAAGAACATTCTATAGAGTCTACAGTTTTTCAAAACATAAAGGAAGACATTATAAATATATTTCTATCAGTAAATGTAAAAATTTAGAAACAAAGACCAATTCTTTGAAAAATAGAACAAAATTGACATGAAGGGATATAAAAACCAGAAATTTCCTCTACCTAGTAAAGAAATTGAAACCATAATTTAAAACTTTTCAACAAGAACAATGAAAACTCTAGTCCCGGAATTTCCTGGGTATGAAGACCCATTAAAAAGTGATGGTAATTAAGACAATATAGTCTTAAATCAATAGAAAAGAATACAGCCTTATAACTGGCATACACATACACACACACACACACACACACACACACCAGGAGCTTGATTAAAGACACCAAACCAATTCAGTGTGGAAAAGGATAGTCCTTTTCATAAAGGTGCTGGAGCAACTAAATAAAAATAAATATGAACATTACAAACATATAGGAAAGATAGGAGGAGAAAAAGTTGACCACCCCCCACCTCATCTACTTAAAAAAGTTAATTCAGGGTACATCACAGATCTAATACACACATCAAAGCAACAAATCTTCTAGAGGAGCTCATAGGACAATCTCTTCATAACCTTGGAGCAAAAACCTTTTAAGTCAACCAGAATCAGCGCTAATCATAAAAGAAAATATTGATAAACTGGACTTCATTTAAATTAAGAACTTATGCTGATCAAAGTAAACCACCAAAAGAGTAAAAAGGCAAGCCATTGATTAGGTAATATATCTGCAAAGCTTATACACAAAGATGGAAAAATATTCAGGATACAGTAAGGATTGTTACTTATCAATAAGAAAAAAAAAGACAACCCTATTTGTTTATTTTTTTATTAACATATAATGTATTATTTGCCCCAGGGGTACAGGTCTGTGAATCATCAGTCTTACACAATTCATAGCACTCACCACAGCACATAATCTCCCCAATGGCCATAACCCAGCCACCCCATCCCTCCCACCCCTCTCCCCTCTAGCAACCCTCAGTTTGTTTCCAGAGATTAAGAAGACAACCCTATTTTTAATAGGTTTTTAAAAAAAATTTAAAGAATAAATGCAACTTACAAATTAAAAAAAAATACTCAATACAATTTTTCAATGGGAAATACACATTAAACCCACGATGGTAAAACTAAGTAGACAATACCAAATGGCAAGAATGTGGAGCATTTAAAACTCTCAAGCACTATTCATGAAAATATTGCTGGTAAAACTATTTTAGGAAAAGGCTTGGCAGCATCTTTGAAGCTATACATATACCTGTATGTGACACACAAATTCCACTCCCGGGCATACACCCAACAGAAATGAGTCCTTCTGTCCACTAAAAAAATTATAGAAGAATGTTGAGAGTAATAATTTCATAACCTCAAACACTGGAAATAATCCAAATGTCCTTCAACAGTAGAGCAGATAAATCAATTATGATATATTCACACATTAGAATATAATTCAGTAATAAAAACAAATTACTGACAAATGCATCAATAAAGTGAATCCAAATAAACAATGTTGAGCAAAAGAAGCCATACATGACAGAGTACAGTTTGTAGACTCTCATGATAAATGAAAGAATAGTGGTCTGTACTTGGGAAGGGCATGAGGCAGACATGGAGGGTGTTAGGAACACTTCATATTTTTGTGTGGGTGAAAATTACATTAGGAAAAAATCATGGAGCTTCCCACTAGGATCTGGGTAATTCAGAGTAATACATCACTTATTTAAAAACAAACAAAAAAACCGAGATCCCTGGGTGGCTCAGTTGGTTAAGAGTCTGCCTTCTGGAGGGAGAAAAACCATAAGAGACTCTTAATCTCAGGAGACAAATTGAGGGTTGCTGGAGGGGAGAGGGCTGGGAGGGATGGGGTGTCTGGGCAAAGGCCATTGGGAGGGTGAGTGCTGTGAAGTGTGTAAGCCTGATGATTCACAGACCTGTACCCCTGGGGCAAATAATACATTATATGTTAATTAAAAAAAAAAAAAAAAAAAAGAGTCTGCTTTCAGCTCAGGTCATGATCCCAGGGTCCTGGGATGGAGCTCCTCATTGGGCTCCCCTGCTCATCCTCGCTCTCTGTCTCTTTCAAATAAATAAATACATTTTTTAAGAAAATATACAAAAAACAAATTGAAAATAACACAGACACACTATGCAAAGTAGTAAAAAAAAAAAAAAGGAATACAAAAGCGAGTGATACAAGAGATCAGAGGACTCTCGGAACAGTTAAATCTAAAATGGAAAGTAAAGCCATAAGATCTGGACTGACTCTTGCATAGACAGGAACGAGATAAGCACAGAGAGTGAATGTATGAGTAAATAATACAGTGAGGAAACATAAGTCATATGCAATTGATGAGTATTTCAAGTAAAATGGTACAGATGAGCCGTTCCTAAATTATGTCCTCAGACCAGCAACATCAACATCAGCTACCAATTTGTTAAAAATTCAAAAACTACAGGATTTCATTCATATGTGCAATTTAAGAAACAAATGAGCAAGGAAAAAAAAAGAGAAGACAGAGGTAAATGAAGAAATAGACCTCTTCACAATGGAGAACAAACTGATGATTACCAGAGGGAAGTGGGTGGGGGATGGGTGAGAACAGGTGATGAGTACTAAAAGTGTACTTGTGATAAGCACCGGGTGTTGTAATAGAAGTACTGAATTACAATACTGTACACCAGAAAACTAATATTAAACTATTTTAACTACAAGGAATTTAAATTAAAGTTTTAAAAAAAGAGGTCAGGGCTAGGTGTTTGATATAGGACTAGAATATACAAAGCAACTAATTCTAAATTTATAAATTGCTACACATTGCTAATTCCTAGGGATACAAAGATGAACCAAAAGACTCTACCTTTATTGCCAACAATATAAATCTACATCAGAGGCTCTTTATTAAGACTCTTTTCACTCTTAAAGTTACTAAGGACCCCAAAAAGCTTCTTATATGGGTTACATCTAGCAATATTTACTACATTAAAATCAAAATTGACAAATTAAAATATGTGCCTATTAATTCATTTAAATAACAATAAACCCCCTACATGTATTTTTATGATGAATTTCTTTCCGAAAGAAAAAAAAGTCCATGAATAATGTGGATTTCTGCAAATCTCTTTGATGTCTAGCTTAAGAGGAATAGATGGAGTCTCATATTTGCTGTTGCATTTAATCTACTGGAAGAGAATGCTTTGGCTAAAGTATGTGAAGCAAATCTGTTCTCCCACAGACAGGTAACTGGAAAAGTATTTCAATAAACTTCACAGATAATGGTGAATATTTTTCTTTAATATACCTCAAAACTCAACCAGAGACAGTTTCTTAACAATTAGTTGCAATGTGATATCTGAAACCAAAAGAGCAAACTTTTCAAACTCCACAGACAGGAGAAAATTCGAGTGAACAAGGCAAATAGCATCTATTAAGACTGTTATTAAAATAGTTTGGCTTTGAAGACCTTCAGAGGATCTCATGGAGACTTCCAAGGATCCCCAAACCATTTTTTGAGAATATTTGGCAAAACCCAAAATTGTCAACATGGTGTACACAGCTCTGTTTATTCTGATCCATGCTACCTCTCCGAGTTCATCTTCTACCAAGCTTCCCTCTGCTTCCTCTGGTCCAGCCCCTGTCACCTCCTGATGTTCATGGAACCCTCTAAGCGCATCCCTACCTCAAAATCTTTGATTTTGTAACTTCCTCAGCCTGAAACACTTTCCTCATAGCTTACCACATGTCTCATACTACCTCATTTCACTCAGATCTGTAAAGGTTACCTTATTTGGAAATAGGGTCTTTGAAGATGTAATTAAATTAAGGAAAGGTCATTAAGGTAAGCCCTAATTCAATGACTGGTATCCATAAAAGATGAAAAAAATTTTGACACAGAAATAGACAGAGGGACAACGCCATGTGAAGAAAGAGACAGAGATTCTAATAATACATGTACAAACCAAAGAACACCAGGGATTGGAAGCCATCACCAGAAGGTAGGAGAGAGGCATGGAACAGATTCATCCTCAGAGCCCTTGGAAGGAGCCAGCCCTGCCAACATCTTGATTTCAGACTTCTAGCCTCCAAAACTGTAAAAGAATAATTTATACTGTGTTCAGCAACAAAGTTGGTGGTACTTTTGTCACAAAAGTATAAAATAGAAAAGAAGACAGTAATCTCTCACGCCAAAGTACTCCCAATAATTTACGTAGCTACTTTACCCTCAAGGAAGTAGAGCAGAACTTCCCACTCTCATGGAAGTATAGGCTGCACACAGTGACTTCCTTCCAAAGAGTATAGTATGAAAGAGCAGTGTTATGGAGATTAGCTTTACAGTAGAGAAACCCAACCAAGGTCAATATCGACAGTGATAAGTCCTGTGAATAGTAATGCAACAATGATACAATGTAATGAAAATGGCACTTTACCCCTATGGTCTTCCTTCCAAAAACTCATAACCCTAGTCTAATCATAAGAAAATGATCCAAAAGATTTCAAGGACATTCTACAAAATACCTGACTAGTACTCCAATAAAGTCAAGGTCATCAAAATACCTGACTAGTACTCCAATAAAGTCAAGGTCATCAAAAACAAAGAAAGCCTAGGGGCGCCGGGGTGGCTCAGTGGCTTAAGCCTCTGCCTTCAGCTCAGGTCATGATCTCAGGATCCTGGGATCAAGCCCCACATCGGCTCTCTGCTCAGCAGGGAGCCTGCTTCCCCCTCTCTCTCTGCCTGCCTCTCTGCCTACTTGTGATCTCTCTCTCTGTCAAATAAATAAATAAAATTTTTTTAAAAAAGAAAAAAACACAAAGAAAGCCTAGAGAAAAAAAAAGTTTAAGATAAAGTTTATTAAAAAGACAGCAATGGCCAAGAATCACTAGAATTTAGCTCACCACTACTACCAATGCAGATTAAATTATGAAGTCAACATTCAGAGCCATTCTATCTAGTTCTAATTGTACCACACTTCCCATATTTTACCATTCCAAAAAGTATGTATTCAGTACACATTATGTACCATAGCAGACACTATTATGGGTGCTTAGAATTAAATGATGGTTAAAATCAAATTCCTGCTCGGAATAGTTCACATTTTGATGTGAACACACTGCAGTTTTTAAACATAGTCAAAGATGTATACAGGTTCCTACATGATCCCCAACATACAGTTCCAAGTACACAACCCAGAAGATCCACGACTAGACAGTCTTCAGTGAAAACATTTAGGCAAATTAGCCCACTCCTAATATCGGGTACTTGGTAGTTCCCAAAAAGGCCAGTATCAGAACAAATGAGCTTTTCCTTATAGAAGCCACAGAATTTAAGGATTTTCCCCCTCAATTTATAGAAGAGCTATACATGTACAAAAGAGCTTGTAAGGAAAAAAGTGAATTAAAATACTAAAAAGAAAAAGGATGGTTGAGATATACATTTTGCCTAATTATTTGCTATTTACTTCTATCCACAAAGTAAACGCACACCTTAAATTCAACTTACCTTTCCAACACCAATTCCCATCACACCAGCTACTCTGCCAGAAATAGTTCAATGCTCTTGCTACCCAGTAAGACAAAAGAGTAACTGGAGACCCCCTTCCTTTTCCATATCTGTACACTGGTACACACATCACTGAATGAGCAACTATGTCTTATTCACTGCGCCTGCACTCTCTCAAATCCACCCATTACTTTCAGTTCTTACTGGCCCACAAAAGGTCCCATCAATTTCTCTTTTTTTCCCTATTTAAATTCAATTAATTAACATATAATGTATTATTTGTTTTGAGGTACAGGTCTGTGATTCATAAGTCCTACATAATACCCAGTGCTCATTACAACACATAACCTCCCCTGTGTCCATCACCCAGTTACCCCATCCCTTTCACTCCCTTCCCTTGGACAACCCTCAGTTTGTTTCCTACAATTAAGAGTCTCTTAATGGTTTGTCTTCCTCTCTAGTTTCATCTTATTTCATCCCTCTCTTCCCCTATGATCTTTTTCTTCATTTCTAAAATTCCACATATCAGTGAGATCATCTGGTAACAGTCTTTCTCTCACTGACTTACTGTGCTTAGCATAATATCCTCTAGTTCCATCCATGTCAATGCAAATGGCAAGATTCCATTTTTGATGGCTACATAGTATTCCATTGTGTATATATATACCACCTCTTCTTTATCCATCTAGGCTCCTCCCATAGTTTGGCTACTGTGGACATTGTTGCTATAAACATTCAGGTGTACATGCCCCTTCAGATCACTATATTTGTATCTTTAGGGTAAATACACAGTAGTGCGATTGCTGGGTCACAGAGTAGCTCTATTTTCAATTTTTTGAGGAATCTCCATACTTTTTTCCAGAGTGGCTGTACCAGCTTGCATTCCCACCAACAGTGTAGGAGGGAAGTTCCCCTTTCTCCACATCCTTGCCAATATCTGTCATATCCTGACTTGTTCATTTTAGCCATTCTGACTGGTGTGAAGTAGTATCTCACTGTGGTTTTGATCTGTATTTCCCTGATGCCAAGTGATGTTGAGCCTTTTTCCTATGTCTGTTAGCAATATTATTTCTTCTTTGGAGAAGTGTCTATTCATGTCTTCTGCCATTTCTCGATTGGTTTATTTGTTCTTTGGGTGTTGAGTTTGTTTTTTTGTTTTGTTTTGTTTTTTAAGATTTTATTTATTTATTTGAGAGAGAGAATAAGAGAGAAAGAGAGAGCATGAGAAGAGGGAGGGTCAGAGGAAGAAGCAGACTCCCTGCCAAGCAGGGAGCCCAATGCAGGACTTGCTCCCGGGACTCCAGGATCAAGACCTGAGCCGAAGGCAGTCGCTTAACCAACTGAGCCTCCCAGGCATCCCCAGGTGTTGAGTTTGTTAAGTTCTTTATAGATTTTGGATTCTAGCCCTTTATCTGATATGTCATTTCCAAGTATCTTCTCCCATACTTTCAGTTCTCTTTTGGTTTTGTCAACTATTTCCTTTGCTGTGCAAAAGATTCTATCTTGATGAAGTCCCAATAGTTCATTTTTGCTTTTGTTTCCCTTGGCTCTGGAGATGTGTCTGGCAAGAAATTGCTGTGGCCGAAGTCAAAGAAATTGTTGCCTGTGTTCTCCTCCAGGATTTTGATGGACTCCTGTCTCACATTGAGGTCTTTCATCCATTTTGAGTCTATTTTTGTGTATATGGTGTAAGAAAGTGGTCCAATTTCATTCTTCTGAATGTGGTTGTTCAATTTTTCCCAACACCATTTGTTGAAGACACTGTCTTTCTCTCCATTGGACATTCTTTCCTTTGTCAAAGGATTAGTTGACCACAGAGTTGAGGGTCCATTTTTGGGTTCTCTATTCTGTTCCATTGATCTATGTGTCTCTCTCTGTGCTAGTACCATACTTTCTTGATGATTACAGCTTTGTAGTAGAGCTTGAAGTCTGGAATTGTGATGCCACCAGCTTTGGTTTTCTTTTTCAACATTCCTTTGGCCATTCACAGTCTTTTTTGATTCCGTACAAATTTTAGAATTGTTTGTTCCAGCTCTTTGAAAAATGCCAATGGTATTTTAATATGGATTGCATTGAATATATAGATTGCACTAGGTAGCACAGACATTTTAACAATATTTGTTCTTCTAATCTAGAAGCACAGAATGTTTTTCCATTTCTTTGCATCTTCCTCAATTTCTTTTATGAATAATCTATGGTTTTCTGAGTATACAGATCCTCTGCCTCTTTGGCTAGGTATCTTTTGGCATTTGGTACAATTGTAAATGGGATTGACACCGTAATCTTTTTCTTCTGTCTTGCTGTTGGTGTATAGAAATGCAAGTGATTTCTATGCATTGATTTTATATCCTGCCACTTCACTTCCTGTAAGAGTTCTAGCAATTTTGGAGTGGAGTCTTTGAGTTGTCTACATATAAAATATCACATCATCAGCAAAGAGTGAGAGTTTGATTTCTTCTTTGCCTATTCAGATGCTTTTTATTTCTTTTTGTTTTCTGATTGCTGAGGCTAGGACTTTTAGTACTCTGTTGAACAGCAGTGGTGATAGTAGGCATCCCTGTCATGTTCCTAATCTTGGGGGGAAAGCTTAATGGGAAAGTTTTTTTCCCATTAAGAATACTTTTTGTGGGCTTTTCATAGATGGCTTTTATGATACCGAGGTATGCTCCCTCTATCCCTACACTGTGAAAAGTTTTAATCAAGAAAGGATGCTGTACTTTGTCAAATGCTTTTTCTGCATCTGTTGAGAGAATCATATGGTGCTTGTTCCTTCTTCTATTTATGTAGTGTATCACACTGATCGATTTGCAGATGTTGAACCAACCTTACAGCCCAGGAATAAATCCCGCTTGGTCATGGTAAATAATCCTTTTAATGTTCTGTTGGATCCTGTTGGCTAGTATTTTCTTCTCCTTAACATATTTTCCCCAATCCAAAATTTTCCAAAAAAACTACCTTTCATATTGCTAAAACACCTGGGAGTTCAAGTCACAATTTTCTGATCATTCTCAAAAACCTGGACAAGTTTCCCAACTGCCAACCCAGCATCCAAAGTTTTCTACCACTGCAAGTTTTATACCCTACTACTCCACTACATGATACCCACTGTATCTCCCCATTTCCTAGTATTTTCCATCTAGATCAATGTCAGATGGTATCCAACCTCCTAACTTTACAAAAAAGGCAAATAAACTCAGAAGTTCAAACACCTTGCCCTGCCCCAACATAGGAGGCGAAAACAAACAGAAATCCAAACGTAGGTCCCATAAATGCTAATCCTGAAATGTTTCCCAGCTCCACTTCCACGTCCTACCTTTAAGTTCTAGTCAAATGTCTTCCTTGGTAATTTCAGGTATACTAGTTTTTAACAGTCTTAGCAAAGGAGAAGAAAAGATATGCTGACAAAATTTAGTAGCTCACTATTAGTAGTTTTAGATGTCTCACTCACTCCTGGCAATTTTAGAATACAAAAAAAAAAAATTAACTGACAGTAGATGCTCACACAAGCTAGACACAGGGATCAATGCTTTGCATGAATTTCCTCACTTAATCTTGCAGAGGAAAAAAACAATTCTTCTCACAAATGATGGAAAAGATCTAAGAAGCATATGCCCTTGTCTAAGATCACACAAACCATTGGTGGAAAAGCTGAATTTGAACCCAGGTTTGGATTAAATCTATTATTGGCATTTCCCTTTGCTCACATGTCAATAATAGGTTTTTATTCCCTTATTAACATGTGCAGACACCACTACCATTTTTTTCCCTTTCTTAGGCTTGCCTCTAACAACCAGCCTGGGAAACCATGGTGACATATTCGCCAGGACCATCACTACCAGGGCTATGGGAGCTAACAGGGCATCCCTGGTTTGTGTGGGAGAAGCTCTCACAGCTTCCAAGGCTTCTTCACCAGGTTCCCAGACTCACCACCCCCATTTCCCCTCCAGGACTGTGCAGGGTGGATGGCAGCCAACAATAGTGGTGCCTCCCACAAGCTCCTGCAGGTTTCAGTCCACCTTGTGAAGGTTATTGAAAAGAAAGATGCTGGAGTTGTGAGA
Organism: Mustela erminea; assembly: GCF_009829155.1. NCBI lineage: Eukaryota > Metazoa > Chordata > Mammalia > Carnivora > Mustelidae > Mustela > Mustela erminea. The sequence continues at coordinate 71,650,034 of NC_045616.1, read as the reverse complement.
CCAATGTCCCCTGCACTGCCCCCTTAGATCATCAGAGAGGGCTCAGCCTGCAGCTCTGAAGGCAAAGGCAGTGACCTGTGGAACCTCCCTAGGGGCCTCCATATCTCAGTAAAGGACCTAGCAGTGACCTCCCGGGCATTCTCAGCCTTGGCAGCCCAGCTCACTGAGCAGGCCCTGGTCACCAGACACCACTGGACCAATGCCAGTTTAGAGAGGCCGGGCCAAGGGGCTGTGGGGACCTTGATGGCTTAAGGGTAACACAGATCCCCCTAAGTCTTCTCTTCCTGGGATGTGTGAAACAGTTTGCAAACTAGCAAGCTCTGGGTTCACAGAGTGCTGTCAAAGCTCATTGCATTAAAATACTACTGGGCAAACATTTTTGTCTAGGAGCCTCACACCTCTCCTCTATAAGGATTTTGCCCTCTTTACAGGAAAACAGCCTGTTAGTCAAGAACTCTTTCAGTAAAACACTCTTGTCATCCATTTCCCAGATTATGCTTCATCTAAAGAGTCCTTCAATTTGATAGTTAATTCACCATAATTAAATACCCTTATTTCAAGCAGGTGTGGGGCTGAGGATAAAACTAGCATCATAAATACAGCTTCTGGGTGCCTGGGTGGCTCAGTTGGTTGACTGTCTGCCTTCAGCTCAGGTCATGATCCTGGGGTCCTGGGATGGAGCCCTGAGTCGGGCTTCCTGCTCAGCAGAGATCCTGCTTCTCCCTCTCCCTGCCTGTTACTCTGCCTACTTGTGCTCTCTAGCTATCAAATAAATAAAATCTTAAAAAAGGAAAATAAAATCATACACATATCCATACAGCTTCTGTTCTAAAGAAGATTACACTGGATGCCTTCACCTCCCCCCATCCCATTTTTTCCAGGCTTCGCCACAATCCTGGTGGCCCCTTTCTGCCTCTACTATAATTCTAAAGAGCCTTTATTTTTTCCACTTTTACTTAAAATCTAGACACTCCACACTTTGTTTTCTGATTAACCACGTGATCCTTCAGGAGTGGTTTTCCATCACATCTAATACTACAACTCAGAAATCCTGTCTTCTCTTGTGGTGTGTGCTCTGACATTCTCTGTGAGAACAGGCTAAAGGGGAAACTAATGCTTGTATCGAATTCTATTTTACAGATGGAATCCCAGTTAATCAGTAAGTACTCCCGGAGTACTGCAAGGCCTTGGAATATTGCCAGTTGGTCATTTGTTCAATTGAATCTGGATTAAATGGATACATCTAGAAGAATACAAAGTGCCAAATTTGATAAAATAAGCAAAATAAAGCTTGAATAAATAAGTAAACATTAAAGAAATTGAAGTGATGGCCAAATATCCCCCCTTCCAAAAAGCCAAGAATGTTTAACAGATGAGTCGTACAAAGCTGTTCAGCTTATTGCATGAGGCCAGTGTAATTATGATACCAAAATCAGATAATAACAGTAAATGAAGAAAAACATGTATGCTCATTTTATTTATGAATGTGGTTTTAAAATTATTTCAAAAGTAACTAAATACAATAGTACTTTTCAAAATTACATTTTTTAGAGTTCGTACATTCCTAAGAATGTAGTTATGATTTAGCACCGGAAAAAATCTATCAATGTTATTCACCATAGTAATATGCTGAAATATAGAACTGAAATCATTATGGCAAACAATGAGGGGGGGAATTCTATTAAAGTAAGTGGCATCTGCCATGAAAAATTCATAAGTATCTAAGAAATAAAAGCACGTTTTTCAGCCTGGTGAACCAACAAAACATTACATAGTAAACTAACTCTAAATATGTTCCTGATAAGATCATAAATAAGACAAAGGTGGCCCCATGACCAACATTGATTGACAGATTATTGAAGGTCCTGCAAGACATTATATATATTTAAAAAAAACAAAAACAAAAACAAAAAAAGGACAGAGAGAGCAAAAGAAAAAGAATGCAAGGGAGAAAATAATTAACTCAGTATAGCAGATATGGGAATGAGTGACACAACCTACATGATCCCCTCAACAGACACAAAAAAATCACTGGACCAAATCCAGTGTCCATTTCTCAAAAATGAAAAACAGAAATGAACTTCCCCAACTTGATAAAGAGCCTCTCTGTAAAACCTATAGTTAGTATTGTACTTAATGTTAAAAGTCTAAATTTTCACCCCCTGAGATTAAGAACAATGCATGGATATCCACTTTGAACACTTGCATTTATGGATGTTCTAGACAATATAATCAGTCAAGAAAATGAAATAAAAGACAGCCAGATTGTAAAGAAAGACGTAAAATTCTTTAATTACATACAATGTGATCCTGTTAAAAAATTCCTAATAAAGCCAACTACAAAATGGCTACATGAACTCATAAAAGTTAGCAAAAGCAAATAACACTAGATCAGTTTACAAAAACTGATCTTATTTCTATATACCACAAATAATCAAACTATTCAGAAAATAATTCCATTCATAATAACATCAAAAATAACAAAATTCTGACAGTAATATGGCAGTTGGTGGAGCAGAAAAATCCTGAGCTCACCTCCTGCTAAGGATGAACAGAGTCAACAGCTACTTGTAAGGCAATTTACTACAAAAACAACCTGAGACTGACACAGCAGACATTTCACAGCTAAAGGCATAAAGAGAAAGCTCCATTGAGAAAGGCAAGGTAGGGAAACAAACCCCAGCAGAGTGCAACCCACAATCAGGAGGTATATCACAGGTGTGGAGGCACAACATGAGAAGCAAAGGGATCAAGCCCAAGTGGGGTTGGCTCTGAGGACCTGCAATGGGAGGAGGAGCTCCCATGATATATGACTTTGAAAATCAGTGTGGCTTAATTCTAGGAGGACCAGGGGGCTATAGGAAACTGAGTCTCTGCTCTTAAAGGGCCAGCATGCTGTATCACTTAGCCAGAGGCCCAGCACAGAAGCAACAGTTTGAAAACCACATAGGGAATACAGGAAGGAAATGTATTAAATTTTAGGACATCTGCTGGAAGGGCAGGCTTCTACAGGAGCATTCCCTGGGAAGAGAAGTGCTACTGGGTGCCATTTTCATGGCCTCCTTCAGCCTACCCAGCTGGATGCTCATGAAACGAGCTCTGACACTCTCCATCTTTACCATGCTGGCTCTGCTTGCCCCACCGTGCAATCACCTCTGGACCCACCCTACCCAAATGGCCTATCAGGCACCCCCCAAAGTAACTCTAACCCCATCACATTCAGCTGGCAGACTCAGCCAGCGCAAGCACCTTTAAGAGCAATTCCTGCCTGAGGTTTGGGGAAACTAGTCCGATCTACCAGTGCCTCCACAGTAGCTACAGTGAGGCCTCTCACTCAGCTGGGCCAGGAGCTAACCTTACCCACCAGGAAGCACACAGCAGTTGCATTGGTCTATACACACAGCCAGGCTGAGAGCTAGCCTTGCCAAGTGGGCGTCCTTAACAGTTGTGGCTGACCAACAATAGGAGGATGCATTACCTTACAGAGGGGTTCTGGTGACCAGGAGGACAACAGAACTGGGCACCAGAGGTCATAAGGCCACTCACTACTTTCAAGACCAAGAGACATAGCTGATCTACCTAATTGATACTAACAAACACAAATGGTCAAACAAAACAATGAGAGAGAGGAATATAATTCAACCAAAAGAACAAGACAAAACCACAGAAGAAGATAAGCAAAACTCACATAAGCAATCGACCTAATAGCTCAAAGTAATGGTCATAAAGATAGTCACCAGACTTGAAAGAATGGATTAACTCAGTGAAAACTTCTACAAAGAGATAGAAGATATCAAAAAGAACCAGTCAGAACTGAAGGATACAGTAACTTATGTAAAAATACACTAAAGGGAATCAACCACAGATTAGAGAATGATGAAAAAGAAAACATATGAGAGTTGAATGACATGGTAGTAAAAAGCAACCAAGCTGGAGAGGAAAAAAAATAATTTTAAAAAATGAGGATAAAGGCACATTGGCAGCACCATCAAGTGTACTAATATTACTAGCATTCACTTTATAGGGGTCCTACAAGGAAAAGAGAGAGGAAGAGGGCAAAAAACTTATTTGAAGAATATTAGCTGAGAATTTCCCTAACCTGGAGAAGGAAAACGACATCTATGGTGAGGAAGCACAGAAAACCCCAAACAAGATGAACCCAAAGTAGTCCACAATACACATAATAAAAAGGCCAAAGATTAAAGGTACAGAAAGAACCTGGAAAATAACAACTAATTACACACAGTGGAAACCCCCTAAGTGTCTTAGCTGATTTTTCAGCAGAAACTTGACAGATCAGAAGAAAGTGGCACAATATATTCAAAGTGCTCAGGGGAAAACTTAAAAGCAAAAATACTTAACTCAGCAGGATTATCATTCAGAATTGAAGAAAACATAAATAATTTCCCGGGAAAACAAAAATTAAAGGTGTTCCCAATCACAACAGAGGCCTTGCACGAAATGTTAAAGGGATTTCCTTAAGCAGAAAAGATCCTAAATATAACTCAGACAATTACAAAAGAAAAAAAACTTCACTGGTAAAATCAAACATACACTGAAGGTAGTAGTAGATCAGTCACTTAGCTAGTATGAGGGTTAAAAGACAAAAGTGATAAAACAAATTTTATCTACAAAAAACTACTCAAGGGATATTCCAAATATAAAGATATAGAATATGACATCATTTATATAAAACATGTAAGAAGGAGTCAAAATGTAGTGCTTTTAGAACATATTTCTAGATTGCTATGTACACAGAATGTTATATATCAATTTCATGATAACCACAATCCAAAAATCTATGACAGATACACAAAAAATTAAAATTAAAAAAAAATTAAATCCCTTGTGAAATCACAAGGGAAGTGAACAGAGAAGAACAGAGAACCACAAAACAACCAGAATACAATTACCAAAATGGCAGTAAGTACATACCTATCAATAATTACTTCAAATGAAAATGGATTAAATGCACCAATCAAAACACAGAGAGTGACTGAATGCACAGAAAAACAAAACTCACCCATATGTTGCTTACTAAGACTTATTTCAGACCTAAAGACACAAAAGGACTCAAAGTGAAAAAATGGGAAAAAACAGTCTATAAAAATTAATGCAAAAAAAGAAAGTTGAACCAGCAGTACTTCTTTTTTTTTTAAGATTTTTTATTTATTTGACAGACAGAGATCACAAGCAAGCAGAGAGGCAGCAGAGAGAGAGGAGGAAGCAGGCTCCCTGCTGAGGAAAGAGCCTGATGCGGGGCTCGATCCCAGGACCCTGAGATCATGACCTGAGCCGAAGGCAGCGGCTTAACCCACTGAGCCACCCAGGCACCCCAAGCCAGCAGTACTTCTATCAGACAAAACAGATTTTTTAAAATGACACAAACAAAAGACAAGGGTGTGGCATAATAGTAAAAAAAAAAAACAACCAAGAAAGAAAAGTCAATACAATAAGAAACTATAACAATTGTAAATATCTATGCGTCTGACATAGGAACACTTACAAAAGGCAAATATTAATAGACATAGAAAAAATGACAATAATACGATAATAGTGGGGACTTTAACACCTCACTTACATCAATGGATAGATAATCCATACAGAAAATCAACAAGGAAACAGTAGCTTTGGAGGGCATAGTAGATCATAGGGCCCTACCAAATACATACAGAACATTCCATTCAAAAGTAGCAGAAAACAAGGACATCTGGCTGGCTCAGAAGCATCTACTCTTGATCTCGGGGCTATAAGATCAAGGCCCCATACTAGATGTAGAGATTACTTAAATGAATAGAACCTTAAAAGATAAAGGAAACAACATTCTTTTCAAGTGTACATGGAATATTCTGCAGTATAGATCACAGGTGAAGCCACAAAACAAGTCTGAATAAATTTGAGAAGATTTAAATCATATCAAGCATCTTCTCTGACTATAATGTTATGAAACTAGAAATCAATTACAAGAAAAAAAATCTGAGAAAAAAATAAACATGAAAAGCCTAAACAACATGCTACCAAACAACCAGTGAGTCAAAGAAGAAATCAAAGAGAAAATTTAAAAATTCTTGATGACAAACAAAAATGGGAACACCAGAGTTCAAAAAGCTTGGGACATAGGAAAACAGTTTTAAGAAGGAAATGTTTACTATACAGGCTAACATCAAGCAACAACAAAAATCCCAAATAAACAACCTAACTTTACACCTAAGGAAATAAAAAAAGAACAAATAAAGCCCAAAGTTAGTAAAAGGTAGCAAACAACAAAGATCAAAGAAAAAATAAATGACAAAAAGACTAAAAAACAATAGAAAAGATGAGTGAAATTAAGAGTGGTTCTTTGAAAAGATAAACAAAACTGACAAATCTTCAGCCACTTTCATCAAATAAGAGAGAAGACTCAAATAAAATCACAATTCAAAGAAAAATTACAAATGATACCACAGAAAAAGAATTATGAGAGACTAGTATGAAAAATTATATGCCAACATATTGGGCAACCTAGAAGAAATGGATAAATTCCTAGAAAAATTCAAATCAGAAAGAAATAGAAAATCTGAACAGACTGATTCCTAGTACTAAAATCCAATGACTAATAAAAATTTTCCAGCAAATAAAAGTCTAGAACTAAAAAGCTTCACAGGTGAATTTTATCAGACATTAAGGAAGAGTTAACACCTATCCTCTCAAATTATTCCAAGAAATAGAAGAAGAAGGAATGCTTCCAGATTCATTCTTTAAGGCCAGTTTTTCCCTGATACTAAACCACACAAAGATACTACCAAAAAAATTACATACCAATATACTGCAGATATATTGAATACAGATGCAAAAGCCCTCAACAAAGTCTTTGCAAACCACATGCAATAACACATTAATAGGATCATTCAACAAGATAAGTAGTATTCATTTGGAGATGCAAGGATAGTTCAATATCTGCAAATCAATCAATATGATATACCACATTAACAAAACGGATAAAAATCCTAATTTTTAAAAAAAAAATTGAAAAAATTTAACCTTGTTCATGATAAAAGGGTCCATATATAGGGAACAACAAAGTCCATATATAGGGAACATACCTCAGTGTAATAAATGTCATATATGAAAAATTCACAGCTAAAACCCTACTCAGTGTAAAAAGCTGGCAGCTTTTCTTCTAAGCTTAGAAACAAGATAAGGATGTCCCCCTCACCAATTTTATTTGACATATCACTGTAGGTCCTAGCCACAACAATCAGAAAAGAAAAAAAATCTTCCAAATTTGTAAGAAAGAAGTAAAATTGTCACTATTTGCAGATGACATGACACTACATATATAAAACTCTAAAGACTCCACCAAAACTACTAAAACTAACAAAACTCAAAATGGACAAAAGACCCGAATGTAAGACCTAAAACCAAAAAACTTCTAAAGGAAAACATAAGCAGTAATCTCCTGGACATTAGCCACAGCAATATTTTTCAGAATATTTCTCCTCAGGAAAGGGAAACAAAAGCAAAAATAAACAATTGGGACTACATTAAACAAAAGAAAAAGGAGTCTACTGAACAGGAGAAAATATCTGCAAATCATCTATCTCATAAGGGGTTAAGACCCAGAATATTTCAAAAACTCAAACATCTCAAAACCAGAAAACAAAAAAAAAAATACCAAATCCAATTAAAAATGGGAAGATGACCTAAATAGACATTTTTCCAAAGACAACATATGCCCAAAGACACATGATTAAGTGCTCAACACCACTAATCATCAAGGAAATGCAAATTAAAATCACAATGATGAGTGAAATAAGTCAAGCAGAGAGAGTCAATTATCATATGGTTTCACTTATTTATGGAGCATAACAAATAGCATGGAGGACATGGGGAGTTAGAGAGGAGAAGGGAGTTGGGGGAAATTGGAAGGGGAGGTGAACCATGAGAGACTATGGACTCTGAAAAACAATCTGAGGGTTTTGAAGGGGCGGGGGGGTGGGAGGTTGGGGTACCAGGTGGTGGGTATTATAGAGGGCACAGATTGCATGGAGCACTGGGTGTGGTGCAAAAATAATGAATACTGTTATGCTGAAAATAAATAAAAAATAAATAAATAAAAAACACAATGAGATAGGGCTTCACACCATTAGAATGGCTAGAATCAACAAGAGAAGAAAGAGGAAGTGTTGACAAGAATGAAGAGAAAAAGGAACCCACATACGCAACTGGTGGGAATGTAAATTGGTGCAGCCAGTGTGGAAATGGTATAAAGTTTCCTCAAAAAATTAAAAATAAAAATATACAACCCAAAAGTCCTCCTTGGGGTATTTGCCCTAGGTAAATGAAAACACTAGATCAAAAAGACAGATGCACCTCTATGTTTATCTCAGCACTATTTAGAAGAGCCAAGATATGGAAGCAACCTAAATGTCCATCAACAGATGATGAATAAAGAAGATGTGGCATTATATATTCAAGGGAATGCTACTCAGCCACAAAAAAAAAAAAAAAAAAGAATGAAATCTTACTGTTTGTAACAATCTTGGTAGACCCAAAGGTTATTAGGCTAGTGAAATAAGTCACACAGAGAAAGACCACATCATTTTTCGTATATGTGGAATCTCTAAATAAATAAATATATAAACAAACAAACAAACAAACATCAACAACAACAAAGCCAGACTCATACACAGAGACTAAATTTGTAGGTGCAGAGAGAAGGAGGTGGGGAGACAGGTGAAATAGTTTAAGGAGATTATAAGGTAAACTTGCAGTTACAAAGCAGTTAAATCACAGGAATAAAATGTCAACACAGGAAATATACTCACTAACATTTTAACAACTTTGTACAGTGATGCAAAGTAACTAGCTTTATTGTGGTGAGATTTCATAATGTATGTAATTGTTGAATCACTATGTTGTACACCTGAAATCAATGTATGTCAACTATATTTCTACTAGACATACAAAAAATTGGGTGCTTGGCTGGTTCAGACAATAGAGCTTCTGACTCTTGATCTCGGGGTTGTGAGTTTGAGCTCCTTGTTGGGTGCAGAAATTACTTAAAATTAATTAAATCTTCTAAATAAACATGCATTTTGGGGCACCTGTCTAGACTGGTCCACAGAGCATGTGATTCTTATCTCAGGGTTTTGGGTTCAAGCCCCACATTGGGCATGGAGCTTACTTAAAAATAAGTAATTTAAAAATTTAAAAATTTTAAAAATAAGTAAGAAAAAGACATACAATTTTTTAAAAGATTGGAAATTTTAAAAAGGATAAAATACTTAGAAACAAAGTTAAAAAATGGAAGACTTGTACATCAAAATTTACAAAACACTGAGGAAAATTGGAGAAGATCTGAGTGGAGAGGAATATTTCAGGTTTATAGATTTGAAGACTCGAAATTACTAAAATGTCATTTCTCTCCAAACTGATCTATAGATTCAGTATAAACCATATCAAAATCCCTGCAGGCTTTTTTGCAGAAACTGACAAGCTGATTCTGAAATTTATACAGAACAGGAAAGGATCTAAACTGCCAAAAAAATTTTGACAAACAAGAACATTTATTTTTAGTTCTTTGAACACATTTTCCTTTAATTCTATGAATATATTTATAATAGTTGCTTTGAAGTCTTGGTCTGCTAAGTCAACATCTGGACCCATTTGAAGTCATTTTCTACTGAATCCTATTTTTCTGAGTATGAGTCACACCTTCCTGTTTCTTTGCATGTCTAGTAATATTTGGTTGGAAACTAGACATTATATAATGATGTTGTAGTGACTTTGAATTGTGTTATGTTCGTCTGCAGATTGTTGCTTTTTTGTTCTACTGGGTAGTTTACTTGCCTGGACTGAAACTGGAAACTTTGTCTTTCCTAGGTTATGCTACCGCTGCTATATCTATTCTCATCTTACAGTGTGTAGTAATTGTTATGTTAGCCTGTGGTACACACTGTGCCTCAATGCTTTTGGAAATTCTTGAAGTTACTGGAGGTTTTGAAAGTAATTTCACAGTCATCCAAGGATATGGACAGACATTACACTTATATCTGAGAGATCACCCTCAAGTTTTCTTGCTTCTAGGCAACCCACCCTCCAACCAACTTCAAATCAACCTGCCATCCTCAGTCCTGTCCTCCAATTGGTTTTATTCTTAAATTTTCAACTTTATCTTGCCCAAAATGCACATAATTGGAAAATGTACTTGCTTTAAAAAAAAAAAAAAAAAGTGGCAGTAAATTCATGGGTGCCTTTTTAAGTTCTATCTTTCAAGCCTCCTTTTTGTTGTCTTCCCTGGAGTCAATCAATTTGGCTGTTGGCCAGGAATTTAGGCAGAGTTGATACTCAGATTTTTATCTTACTCTTTATTACTGTCCCACACAGAGTTTCTCCTTATACTTTCATCTAGTTTTTCAATGATAAAGTGTGATTTGGCACGTTGAGGTGGTAAGGCAGTGGTTTATATCTGTGGGTTTCTAACTCTGTAGCTGTGGGGGTTAGGAATGAGGCCAAACAATTCTCAAGCCAAATCACAACCTTGAAATTCTTAACACTTCAGTATTTTTTAAGAGAAAACTTTTCTCTGGCTTCTATTTCAGATGCCCACAGTACCTTCAACCCAGTGCATTTTAAAATATTTTATCCAGCTATTATTGTCATCATTACCTCTAGTGTGATTCACATAATTACATGACGCCACACACATTTACTAAAAGGTTCCCCTCCTCTCTTTTACTTTAAATTTCTCATTTTTTGGTAAGTTCTTTTAAATGTTATCAGCACTCATCTTTTTTTTTTTTTTTTACTTCTTTTTAAAGATTTTATTTATTTATTTAACAGACAGAGATCACAAGTAGGCTGAGAGGCAGGCAGAGAGAGAGAGAGGAGGAAGCAGGCTCCCTGCTAAGCAGAGAGCCCAATGTGGGACTCAATTCCAGGACCCTGAGATCATGACCTGAGCCTAAGGCAGAGGCTTACCCCACTGAGCCACCCAGCCACCCCCTATCAGTGCTCATCTTTAAAGGTATTGCTAAACTTACACTGATTTCTGTTAAAGGCAATGCTACACAATGTATTCACTTCTTCCTGGTTGAGACCATCGCATAGGTGAGAGTGGTCGGTGGGAACAGGCTGAATGGACACGGGAAATGTAAACGGCTTAGAAAATTTGAAAACAAGAATAAAACCAAGTTAAAGTTGGTCTGCTTTTTTACTATTCCCATGACTAGTAAGGCTAAACAATGTAACTCATTAAATACAATTTCCCTCTCTTTTGAAGTGTGCCATTGTTGTGATAAGCACATTTTAACCCCCATCCTTCTCCCCTCTGATTCCCAGTTTTTCTTAGCAAGGTCGGAGATTTGAGGTCTAGATTATTACTGTGTTACTATAGTTATACCATAGAAGTTCTTCTGCTTCATCTTCTTCTTCTTTTTTTTTTTTTTTTTTTTTTTTTTTTTTGCCTGTGTATTTCTTGGCTTTGGTTAACAGTGTGTGTGGCCTGAGGTCCAGTTTATTACTATCTTGTTATACTAACACCACACATTGCCTCTTTCGAGATTAGTTATATGCCTAGATCAATGCCAACTCATCATACTTAGCTTTGTTTTTTATACTTTGCCACTCTTGAGTTCTTCTGCTGTATCTATCAATAATTTTACCAAGAAAAATAGGTCATTACAGACAATAAACTGTTTTCATTTAACTCTCAGATGTAAAAACTTGGGTATAAAATTTGGAAAACACAATCTTTCCTCATTATTACTACAGACCTTATTCATTATCCTCTGGTACATAACATTGCAAAAGAATTCTGAGGTCAGCCTGATTTTTGTTACTCTGGAATTAAGGGTTTTTTTTTTTTTTTTTAACCTCTGTGCTTATATGATTTTTTAGTCTAATATTAGAAATATTTTACAAGGGCCGCTGGGTGGCTCAGTGGGTTAAATCCTCTGCCTTCAGCTCAGATCATGATCCCAGGATCCTGGGATCGAGCCCCGCATCAGGCTCTCTGCTCAGCAGGGAGCCTGCTTCTCCCATCCCCTCTGCCTGCCTCTCTGCCTACTTGTGATCTCTGTCAAATAAATAAATAAAATCTTTTAAAAAAATATTTTATGAACATATGTTTTGGGGTAGATCTCTTATTTTTACTGAAATGCAATGTGTTTTTTTTCAATCTGGACCCTTAGAGCAGAGATTTAAGATTTAAGATTAGCTTAGGGAGCACTAAAGAACACTACTCAAATGTCAGTGGCAGGATAAAAACTAGATGAGGGAATTTACTTAGAAGGGGAGTTTAAGTTTACCCAAGGGAATCTAATAATAGGAAAAGAATTCATATTTTTAAATTTTAAACTTCAGGATATTTATGCCGCTAACTTTCTATTATTTGTACTACACTATTACCTGGTGACATCTGATACGGGGATGTTGGGGTTCTGAGAGAAGAGTCAAGAAAGAATTCTGCTGATGTCTTTGGTGAAAAAAGTTGATTTTATTAAAGCACCGGGTCAGGATCCATGGGCAGAAAAAAAGCTTCACTGAGGTCATGAGGAATGGCTGATTATATACTTTCAAGTTGGGAGTGGCCAGGGATAGGGTAAGTCTCTAAGAGATTTTGGAAGCAAGGTTTCCAGGACCTTGGGGGGCTAGCTGTTGTTAGGAAAAGGTCATTTATCACTGTCTAATAAAACCTTAGTCATGAGACCCTTCAGATATATAGCAGTAGGCCATATGCTGGAGGAGGATTGCCAAAATGCATCTTAGGGGATAGAAATAAAGGAAATTTCTGAAGGAATTTTTATATATTAAAGGATACTTACAGGATCCAGGAAGTCAGAATAATGTAAAGTTTGCCTTTGGCCCTTAGCAAAGTATCGGCATCGAGGCAGTTGAGTTCCTATAGCAAGGTCACTCTGCCAGTCTCGAGGATTTGTCAGTGGGTTGTAAGTTGTAAGGAAATTTAATTTTTTCTTTTGCTTTTGTTTCCTATGTCAATATCCTTGTTCTATAAGTTCAGTTAGACAATGTTACTGACCGTAAGTTCAGATAAGAAATAGAACTAGATGTGAATTCTTGGCCTAATATTTAAGGAAGACTCAAATTACTTATTAGTTTTCAACATTTTAGAAATTTCAGAGGATAACCCTAATAGAAAGGAACAGTGGCAAAAACTGAGAAAGGAACCATATGAAGTTATGGAAAAGAGTTCTCTTATATTCCTTTGATCTCTCTCTCTCTTTCAAAAGAAATAAACCAAATCTTTGATAAACCAATGCTCAAATTTCAAGCTTATTAGTTAAGATAACAATTTTAAAAAAATTTAAAGCATAGGAATGTTGGCCTCTAGAGGCCATTTCTTTCTCCATTTCTTTCTCCCAAAGACAGACAGACAGACAGACAGACACACACACACACACACACACACTTCATGCCACCCTCAAAAAAAGGTTGTTACCATTGGCCAGACAGAGGGATATTTCCTTGGCCACTTCCACTTGCGACCAGTTAAAAAGATAAAAAAGAGATGTGGACACTTGTACCGTCTTTCATAATACCATGTAAATGGAATACTTAAAAGGGTTGCGCTGGCTGAGCCAGCTTTCACCTTTTCTCTCTCCCTGCCTTTTTTCTTTTTTTAAGTACTTTATTTATTTAATTGACAGACAGAGATCACAAGTAGGCAGACAGGCAGGCAGAGAGAGAGGAGGAAGCAGGCTCTCCACCGACGGAGAGCCAGAAGCGAGGCTCAATCCCAGGACCCCGAGATCATGACCCAAGCGGAAGGCAGAGGCTTCAACTCACTGAGCCACCTAGGTGCCCCTCTCTCTGCCTTTTTAAAATTCTCTTCCTCCCAAGGCTGTGAAGAATTCACAGCTGGCTAGTACTTAATTCTTTGCTGGCTCTCTTTTACTGCCATGGTCTTGTAAAGGTTAGACGGCAGCATTTAGGGAGTTTTCATTTTCATATAATCACTGTTCTTTAGAGTGCCTACAATGTGCACAAAGCTAGACATGTGGTGAGCACTTTCTGATACCCTTTAAATAATAAATGAATGAATAAACCCATCATCACCTAGATTTTTATTTCAGACGCCTGAACCACTTTTGGCTTTTCCTTATTCTAAAACTACTTCCTTTTCTTTCTTCCATTGTTTTTGTTTTTTTCTTTTCTTTCTTTTTTTTTTTTTTTTTTTTTTTTGGATGTCTATATATGTTATTCTAATGTTTCCCAATGCCTCTGAAAGGAAACAACAATCCTGGACACATATCAATTTATTGTGCTATACATCTATATTATGACTAATTTTTTAAAAATATGGGTTGATCTATTACCTATTGAGAAAGGTATGTTACAATCTCCCATTATGATTGTGGGCTTGTCGATTTCTCCTTTTAATTAAGTCATATAAATCTTTGCTTTATATGTTTTGAGGTTATGTTACCAGTTAGCTTCCTAGTAAAGCTTTCACCACCATGGGGTGATTATCTCACATTAATGCCTCTTATTTTATTTTTTTAAGATTTACTGATTGATTGGGGGGAGGGATAGAGAGAGTGGGAGAGAGAGAATCTCAAGCAGAATCCCAGCTGAGCAGGGAGTCTGACTCAGGGCTTGATCTCAGGACCCTAAGACCATGACCTAAGCCCAAATCAAGAGTCAGACACTTAATCAACTGAGCCACCCAGGCTTCCCAGTGCCTCTTATTTTAAAGTATATTTTTTCTGATATTAATACATCTATTAACTTGAATTTGGTTATTACTTGCATGAAAGCTATTTTTCTCTTTAACTTTCTATCTTTCTGCATCTTTATTTAAATGTGGCTCTTATCAATAGCAATTTTTAATGATTTTTAGTTTAGAATTATAGATATACAGGAAGTTGAAAAGATATTATAGGAAGAATTACAGATTTGTAGGCAGTTTAAAAGATATTAGCTTCACTCAGTTTCTCCCAATGATTACATCTTACATAACCATAGAACAATATCAAAACCAGGAAGCCAACATTGGTACAACATGTGTGTAGTGATCTAGGCCATTTTACCCAGTTGTGCAAAACTACCATTGTGATCAAAATACAGAACTGTTCTGTCATCACAAAGACCTAAACAGCCAAATAAACAAGATGACTTAGCCAACTAATGTTAGGTAGCCTTTGTTTGGGTCGCTTCTCTCACTGTGTGGTATGGTGGCCTCTAAATGAAGTGGTGTATTGCAGACAGGAGGTAAAACTATAGTCACCAATATCTGGTTCTAAGGATTCAAATGATGACATTATGGCTCTGCCTCCCTCTGGGGTGACTGAGTTATCAGGTAGGTTCTATTTATGTGGTAGTAAAGAGGACTATAGGAAGCTTCTGGCTTCCATTATCTACACAGTGAGTGATTACATAGAAAAGAGTTGGCCCTCTTTACCTTAATCTCTAGGCCAAATCCTAAAAGGATAGAGCGTCTTGTCTCTACCTTTGGACTAGTCACTATATCTGGGAGATGGATATTTTGACTGTCCAAACTGCATCCCCCCATCACCAAATCATACAAAGAGAGAAGGAGGCAGCTTCTAAAATACAAGGAGGCTTCTGTTAGCAGAAGAGGGGTGTTGACAGAAATGACAACTGCCATTGTACCAGTGACTTTGATAGATGGCCTGGGGACAGTCATTCGACGCTTTCAGAGATTTATTCTCAGGCCCTAAACTTTCACTTCTACCAGGGGACTTCTCAGACATCCATCCAGAGCCCTCATCTCTTTACTGACTTTCAGGCATGGCATTTATAATGATCCGCAAGGCTTCTTCCCAAAGAAGTCTTACCAACACCACAACTTAACACATTAAGATGCAGCCTAATTACTTCCCCACCAAACCAGCTTCTCCTCTGCATTTTCTTATTTCAGGCAACGGTTATATCATGATTCGGCCTCCTAAATTTAAAACGCTGGAAACATTCTCCACACCACCCTTCCCCATCTCTGCAGATTTTCCCAAGTATTCCTAGGTAACATCCCTCACAAATGCCCTTTCCTCCCCCGCCGTGGCTTTTGAATTCCAGCTCCCATTATCTTATGGCATCAGTCTTTCTCATTCTAACCCTATCTTCTCCATTCTGTATATTGATAGCAGATTAATAGTCACAAAACATTGCTGGACTTCAACTCCCAAAGTAAAAAATAAATAAATAAATAAATGAAATCAATTTTCTCTAGTGTTTATAGGATACAGTCCAAAACACTTGGCCTGATATTTCAATATCTGCTATAATCTGGCTCCAATCCACTTTCCCAATCTACTTGATTATCATTTGCTTATATAGACTCTCCGATCCAGCCAAACAGATGTACTTATCATTCCCTACACATACTACAGACATCAGAACCTCCTTGTGTTCTTGCTTCTACTGATCCCCCGCTTTGAAAGGTTTCATTATTGTTTTCTCCTCATATCAGTCCTCTTTTAAGACCCACCTCCAATTTCATTTCTTCCTGAAATCTTTCCTTCCAACTTAAGCAATGTGCTAGCTCCCTCCTCTATGGGCAATCTGGCCCATTACTCATTCAGTAACAATATGTGAGGCCACCTTTCTGAAATCAGGTAAGTCACTCTGTGTGTCCCAAGCCCACTCTACCTTTCACCCAGCGCCCCCCACCCCAGATACTCCGAAGACAGGTCGTGCATCACAATCTTCAGATCTAAAGTCAGTTTTGTTGGCAAAGACCAGATGCCTGGTGTGGGTGAGTTTCTATACCCATGTAATCGTTGAGCTGCAAACTTTCTCTGTCCCCAAGAGTGTTGGCATGGTCTAGTAGCAGCAAACTCCTATTTTACATTTCTAAGTTTTTCTTCACCTCTCCAATTCCTTCTGGAAAACAGGATTCAGTTCTGTATGGCAGCTCATTCTCTGTAACCCTCTTGTCAGCCTGCTTTCCTATTACCCTGTCTTCTGGGAGATGCACTCCCAACACATTACTCTCCCAGATGATACCGCCACCCGAGGGATTGATTGCCATTTCTACTTCTGTTGCTCTAAGTTCCTCATCAGCAGAAATTTACCTTGTCTTTGGATCCCCAGCAACTTGCACACAGTAGGTACATGAGTCATGCTTTTGAACAACAACAACAACAAAAATCCCCACTAAATAAGATCTCCATGAACTCTTACGTTCATACGAATCAGGCCAATTTTGTCCTTCCCCTTTGCACACTACATAATGGCCTGTTAGTTCCCCACCAAGGATCAGTTCTCCTTGTTTCCATCCTGTCCAGATTCTCTTCTTCCCCTTCCTTATATGTCCATTCTACTAACTTCCCAGAATGCTTCAGTCAGGCAAGAGTGACAGCATTTAGCACTTGCCGTTTTAGACTGGTATCTGTTCAGATGGCTCTGAGGATGGACATGGTGTCATCATCTAATTTCTTAGACTCCCGATTGCATAGCTCAGTGCCCTAAAAACACCAGACACTCAATAAAGTTTTGCTGTTGATGATCTGAGTTTATTATATAAAACTGAAATGTTCTGTGGTCTTTAATGTTATAACAAAGAATTATCTATCAATGACTCAATATTGGTTTCTTATTCCTCAATATAACCCTGGACTGTGCCAGATTTAGATAATTCCTCCTGTTGTACTGTACTTCCCAGTATCCTCACCCGAGCATTTAATTATGACTAGAGTAACAAGAACAATTTTATTTGTAAAAAGGAAGGAGCTAGTAGCTCAATTTAAGGCACACAAAAACATTGATAACTAATAAGGTCCTCTCCTTTTGAAAGTTCTAAATAAATCAAACTTTATTTATCTTATCTATTTTCTCTCTTTTTAGGCCTGATGTAAAAGCCTATCGATATCCATTTGCTCTTAACTAACATTGTCATGTAAGGTGAGAATCATATCTATCATTTGGATCATGGAGTCAACAGATTACTAAAGCAGTCATTTAGTTTTAAAAAGTAGTAGAGACTCTGTTTATTTGTGGGCTATACCACAAAGGTCTAAGAAAGTTGCTTTTACTTTAATCATATTATAAGAGACCTTATTATAGAGTTAGTTCCAATTCTTTGGAAATAACAAAAATGAATGCATGCCTCCTGGAGGGAAAGGTGAAGCAATGGAATTATTTTAGTCTGAAAGGAAAAAAACCTGAAAGGTGACTTGCCATCCTTCTTTAAGGATGTGAGAGTTACTGTAAAGGGAACGGTGGCCTTATTTTACCCATCGTTGTGCAACGACTCGGAGAACTGGGGACGGACTGGGCCCTGGCAGTTTTGAAAAAGCCAGAGGTACTGCAGCTGTATTTACTGCCAAACTGGAAGTCAGACACACTGTCCTTCTGCCAGGCTGCCAGAACAGAGACATCAGATAAGTCCTTCCAACTGCCACAGAAATGGAGAGAGAGGACAGAATGAGCCAGACGGGAGGGGCTGGAACCCATCTTAGGCTGAGGCTGAAACCTCCATCTTGTACTGCCCCGAAAGGGCCCTCTTATTCCCGGATTCCTTGGTGGAGGAAACCCCCCCAATATTCCTCCATGCCTAGGAATCAAGAGACACTCTCCAGCCTCAATTCTGTCTTATTTCTGTCAGACCTTAGAAGACTTCACTACACCATCAGTTTCAAAGCCAGTTTTGATATTAACTCATCCATCTCACTTCCAGCCTGGCCACAAATGCTCTTTATTTCCTACATTCCCTAAGAAAATGGAATTAAATTGCTTCGGGGGGAAATTTAGAACATACATAAAGAATGATGTCCTGACTACAAAGTTTCCTGGGTCTAGAACAAGTTATTGAGAGAGACTTTAGAATCTTCTCCCAGAAACAGCCTTGAAGTGGAAACATAAGCCCGGTTCTCAGCTGGCCTCTCTTGTGAGAGGAATGTCACTCACCACCCTCCGATGCTTCTGAATTTCAGTCATCAGATTGGAAATTCAAGAGTTTGAATGCCTGAATCCCCGAAGCCAGCCAATGGTGTTATTTTGTGGCCCTTGATTGATTCAATTGATTATTTTATTAGCATTATCTAAGATCTAAACACTTTAAATCTAGATTTTATTTTCAGTATTGAACAGAGATCAACAACACTGAATTCCGATTAAGAACTCTCGGAAATATTGTCCATACTCTTCTCGTTTCCAAAAATACCAGTAGATTTCCATTCATTTGCATATTGGACCACATTCTTCCCTCTCTTCTCTGATGCCTTTTTTCTATAATTATGTGTTTTTATTAAAACAACATGTAACTTTTGCTTATCCACTGGTTCTTCCCTTGTCCTTCAAAAAATGGGCGTTGAAAGGCAAACACCAGAACCCCCGATTCTGTATCAACTGTCCTATCTCTGTCCTTCTCATACTCACTGGCCCTTCCTCCTTACCCTGTCCTCCTTATCCTAATTACTCACTTACCATTTGGGTTTTGTTTCTTCCATTTATTAGATATACACAACTTTCCCCAATGACCTCTCCTTGCCAAACGGAATTTTTCTATGTCCCTTTCCTCCTTAGTATCTCTAAGACAACTTACGGCTCGCTCCCTAACTGGGACTCTGCCTTGTGCTTTGTGACACCGCACTGAGTGATTCTTCTGTTTTTCTGGCAGTCCCTTCTCTATGCCTGTGCTGGCTCCATGTCTGTCTCACCTCTTACCTGCTGACATGCCTCAGGATATCGTCCCTCTGCCCGCTTCCCTTCCTACACATATTCCTTCCTGGAAACACAGCCATTCTCCAGGCTTCAATGACCAGTTTTTCTTCTGACTTCTAAATTTATACCTCCAGCCCTAAGCTGTTACCAGATCTAGCATTTTCAGTTGCCCGATTCTATCAGGAAAAGCTCCATTTTCTAATTTCAGAGACTAGGAAATATGAATTCATCTTTTACTCTTTTCTCTCATCCCTGCCCTATTTTTCTTAATAGTGAGCCATCTGGAAGCCCACTCTTCCGGAGGTGGGCTGTACCCTACTCAGGGCTACTCACATGAGCAGGAGTTCTGGAAACATGAAGAGTGGAAAAGTAGTGTGTGTGCGTGTGCATGTGTGTGTGTGTGTGTACGTGCATGCATGCGTAGGGGATCATTACCAATCCAGAAAAGGCTACAAAGAGTCTTTGCTAAGAGGACATAAGTAAGTAGAACCTTAAGAGGAGAAACTAGAAGGCTGAGAGGTAAGAATGTATGATCAATATAGAAAGTCAAATTGGCACAATTTAAGTTTAATGATATCAAACTGGTATGTGAGGAAACCTGTACTTTTGTAAGAAGCCAGCAGGCATGAAATATGATACAGCTACTTGGGATACAAATTTCAAAGTACCTCTTACAAATGTAAATGCACGTACTCTATGATCCAGCAATTTCACTTCTTTATAAATTCTTATTAAATATATGCCTTCATATGAAGAAAAAGGCACGCTTAAGAATTTCCTTACAACACTCTTAATATTAAAATATTGGAAATAATCTAAATGTCCCAACTAGGGGATGGTTTGGTGAACGGTGATGTATCTCTTACTCTGGAATACGACGTGGCAGGGATACGTAGATATGTACTGACAGAGAACCGTCTCCAAAGACAACACCATTGAGCAGAAGATAGGTCCCAGAGTAACACATACAATGAATCATTTCTATGAAAATCTACACAACATAAACAATGCTGAATGACTACCTTCTTTTCAGGGAGATGTAAAATATACAACCATGTAACAGAAAATCTACACAGCAAACCACTAGGAAAGATTATATCTAGGGAAACAGGATAGGACCGAGGCTGGGATGGTACTCAAAGGGGACTTTGCCCTTATCTGCGCTATCATTTGTTTTAGTTCCTATTAATTATGTAATTATTGGAGAGACAAGGACAGTGGGAAATGAAGAGGGAGAGGGAGGAAGAGCGAGAGAGAAAGAGAGGATGAGAGGCAGCAAACAGGAACCAGGGACTGAAGCAAAGACAGGAAGCAGAATAGCCAGAAATGAGCCAGGGCACAGACAGATCAAAGGACAGTTAACCAACTGGCTCTGCAGACACAGCCTGTCCACTGCAGTGTTCCTTGGACATGTGCTTCAGCACACTTGGCAGGCCCAGAACCGTCCTCAAAGGAACCAAGTTGTGTTGGAAAGAGTGGCCACTGAAGACAGAGTTGGACAGTTGGTGCAGATCAGGTTTAGACCAGAGCCATGGTTGGCAAAAAAAAAAAAAAAAAAAAAAAAAAAAAAAGAGGTCTTGTCAACGGGCAGGAGGTTCCAGAAGAATCCATTAACAAGGCAGGCAGAACTCTGGCCAAAGGGTACATGTCCTGGGTATACAGAAGGCTCAAAGAGCTCTACACACTGAAGGTTAGATGTTTTTTTCTGTGGAGACTGAAATGCTTGCTGCTTTTTACCTCAGATAGTTCACAATGTTTTCTAGTCAGTTCTATTATGAGGTAATGCTCTCACTATAAAAACATCTTAAATTTCTCCCCAGTTCTTAGTGACCAGTCAGATTCCCAATCTACTTGGATTATTTTAATAGCCTAACGAATAGCTTCACTCTCTCTTCATTACAGTGCATCCTACCTACCACTACGAAATTCATTTTCTTAAATTATCACTTGCCTCTTATCAGATATTCACTTCACCAAGAAATAGCAGTCATTCTCTTTTGCCCACAGTCCATCCCAACACAGTGTCAGGATCAAACTCCTCTGTTTTGCTCTACAAGTTGGCTGCCATGAACTCCCTCTCTGCCCATAACCTGCATCACTGTTTTCTTAGATCACTGGAAGAGAGTCCCCAAGTCTACTCCTTCGAAAGTCTACAGAGTCAGTGGGAGACCTGAGTAGTCCCCTAGCGTTTCTTCTCAATGTGGCTTAATGATTGTCTTTCAAAGAAAATTGTTTTCTCTTCTTCTAACTACCATCCTCCTTTTCCTGAACCGAAGTACCTGAGCCATTTACCCTGCCTCCATGACTGGAACCCGATCACTCCCACACTAGCCCGTCTTCCTTCTGTTCAATTCAGTTCTGTTCAATTCAAATCAGGTTCTTCATGCACTCCACTCTTGTGCCTTTGCCCCTATTAGCCAACTCCTGGGCAGCTCTCCCCACTCCTTCATCTATCCAGATCCTACACATACCTCCATTAGGCTGCCTCTATCTCTACCACATAGCCTGTCCTAGTAATTGTACTAGTAATGTCCTAGTAGCCTATAGAGGTTGATCCCGTCTCTAAATTCCTGCAGTATTCATATACATCAGAAAATAACACTAATACAGATTTTACCATTCTTCTTTATTTCATGTATGCATGTATTCATCTCCTCAGTTCAAGTACCTGAGAACGAAGAACCATACCTTTGATTTTTTTGTATTCTCCGTAGTCAACATGTTCATGTGAATAGTGAATAGTTCATTGTTCATGGTGAATAACTACCATGATACCATAATTTGATGCATCCTATACTTGAGCACAATTAGCCTTCATGTATTATTTTAATCAGAACTCTTCTGGCTGCATATTGTGGTAACTCTGATCAAACCAACTGAATTTAAAAGGAATTTGGTTCACCTAGCTGAAATTATAGGTATAAATTAAGGCCAATTTAGATCCACCTATTCAAGTAATATTAAAAATCAGTATTTCTACAATGACATCAAAAAGAGTAAAACACCTAGGAATAAATTTAACCAATGAGGTGAAAGACACATACACTGAGAACTTTAAGAAATTGATTAAAGAAATTGAAGACACAAACAAATGGAAAAATATTGTGCTCATAGATTAAAAGAATTAATACTGTTATAATGTCCATGGTCTCCAAAGCAATCTACAGATTCAATGCAATCTCTATCAAAATTCTAATGGCATTTTCCACAGAAACAGAACAAAGAGACTCCCAATAACCCAAGCAATCTAGGAAAAGAACAAAGCTGGAAGCATCACACACCCTGATTTCAAACTATATTACAGAGATATCATAATCAAAACAGTATGGTATTGGCGTAAAAAGAGGATCACCAATCAACGGAACACAGTAGAGAACTCAGAAATTAGCACACACATATATGAACAATTTATTTGCGACAAAGGAGCCAAGAATATACAATGGGGAAAGGACAGTCTCTTCAATAAATGGTGTGAGCAAAATGGACAACCTCATGAAAAAGAATGAAACCAGACCCCTAACTCACACCACACTTAAAAATTAATTCAAAATGGATTAAAAATTTTAATGTTAGATCTAAAGCCATAGAAAATATATGTGACAGTTTCCTTGACATTGGTCTAAAGCCATAGAAAATATATGTGACAGTTTCCTTGACATTGGTCTTAGTAGTTTGGATTTGACCCCAAAAGTAAAGGCAACAAAAGTGAAAACAAACAAGCAGGATTACATCAAACTAAAAAGTTTTTGCATAGGGGCACCTGGGTGGCTCAGTGGGTTAAGCCTCTGCCTTTGGCTCAGGTCATGATCTCAGGGTCCTGGGATGGAGCCCCGCATCGCATCGGGGGCTCTGCTCAGCAGGGAGCCTGCTTCCCCCAGCCCCCTCTGCCTGCCTCTCTGCCTACTTGTGATCTCTCTCTGTCAAATAAATTAAAAATCTTAAAAAAAAAAAAAGTTTTTGCATAGCAAAGGAAACCATGAACAAAATGAAAAGATAACCTAGTGAATGGGAGAAAATATTTGCTAATAATCTATGTGATAAGAGGTTATTATCCTCTATACCTATATATAAAAAAACTCCTACAATTCAATAGCAGGAAAAAAAAATCCTACTAAAAAATGGGTAGGGGATCTAAATAGACATTTTTTCCAAAGAAGAGAGACAGATGGCCAAAGGGTACATGAGAAGGTGGTCAACATCACTCATCATCAGAGTAAATGCAAATCAAAATCTCTAGTAGATATCGTCTCACACCTGTTGGAATGGGCATTTTTCAAAGGCCAAGAAATAGGGGGCCTGGGTGGCTCAGTTGGTTAGGCAACTGCCTTAAGCTCAGGTCATGATTCTGGAGTCCTGGGATCGAATCCCACATAGGGCTCCCTGCTTGACAGGGAGTCTGCTTCTCCTGCTGACCTCTCTCATGTTCTCTCTCTCTCTCATTCTCTCTCTCTCTGTCTGTCTCTCAAATAATAGATAAATAAAATCTTGAAAAAAAAAAAAAAGAAATGACAAGTGTTGGTGAGGATGTGGAGAAAAGGGAACCCTCAGGCACTATTGGTAGGAATGTAAATTGGTGCAAGTTACCGTGGAAAACAGTGGGGAGACTCCTCAAAAAATTTAGAACTCCCAGCAAGTCCCTTCCAAGGAATTTCATTTTCTGAAGAAAATGATAATACTAACTCAAAAAGATACATGCACTGGGGCACCCGGCTGACTCAGTCAGTAGAGCATGTTACTCTTGAACATGAGTTCAAGCTCCACGCTGGGTGTAGAGCCTACTTAAAAAAAAAATTTTTAATAAAATTTAAAAAAATAAATTAAAAAGATATGCACCCATGTATTAACTACAGCATTCTTTAAAATATCAAGATATACAAACAATCTAAGTATTCATTGATAGATGAATGAATAAAGAAAACGTAGTATACACACACACACACACACACACACACACACACTCACACACACAGAGTAGAATATTATTCAGCCACCAAAAAGGAAATCATGCCATTTGCCACATCATGGATGGACCCAAAGGGCGTTATGCTAAATGAAGTGAGACAGAAAGACAAATGTATGATCTCACTTTTGTGTGGAATCCAAAAAGAGATAAAGAAAAAACCAAGCTCAAAGATACAGAGAAAAGACCAGTGGTTGCCAGAGGCATGGGGTGGGAGGGGCAAAAATGGTGATGGGAGCCAAAAGATGCAAAATCCCAGTTATAAAATAAGTAAGTTATGGTGACATCATGTCCAGCATGGCAAATATAGTTAAAACCACACTGCATGTGTGAAAATTGTTGAAGGAAACCTTAGAAGTTCTCATCACAAGAAAAATAATTCTGCAACTGTATATGCTGATGATATCAACCCTACTCACTGTGGTGACCATTTTGCAATACAGTTGATCCTTGAACAACTCGGGGATTAGGAGTGCCTACCCCCATGCAGTCAAACATCCATGTATAACTCTGACCACCCCAAAACAACTACTAATAGCCTACTGTTGACCAGCAACCTTACTGAGAACATGGTAGTCATTCAATACATATGTGTAAGCTGGATATGTACTGTATTCTTATAAAGCTAGAGAAAAGAAAATATTAAAGAAAATCACGAGAGAAAATATATTTACAGTACCATATTGCATTTATCCGAAAAAATCCATGCATAGGTGGACCCATGAAGTTCAAACTCGTGTTGTTCAACAGTGAATTGTTTATACCAATATGGAATCACTTAGCTATATACCCAAACCTAATACATTATATGTCAACTACATGAAGGAAGGAAGGAAGGGAAGGAGGGAGAAAGGGAGAAAGGGAGGGAGGAACAGACTCCTTCTCCATCTCTCCATTTTGTTTTCTTCTGAGTTGCCTCTCAGGCAGTCGCTTAACCCTGAGTGGAAAAGGCTGCCACCAGGAACTACGGGCTGTTATCCTACCACCCTAAGAAACCCAACACAAAGAAACAATATTAGGGTGAAATTACCTCTGACATAGGTCAACAATGGTTGACTGATGGCTATTTCATATGTTTCCACCCAAGAGTTCCAGAGTCCCCAGGGTCTAAAGTTCCTTGGCTCAGCTTCAATGTTATGCCCACTGTGATCCAATCACTGTGGCCACTAGAATAGACCACTCTTTTTGACCACATCTGAGACATGTGTCCATTCATGAGTTATGTCACAAGAATTGAGGTCAGACCGATTCCTCAAAGAAAACTTAAGGAGCTACTATCAGAAAAGGAGGAATAAAAATGGAGGAAAAACATCAGATGCCCACTGTGCATAAAACAGGAACAAAATGTGTCAATTTACCATGAAGGTATTGAAGACTCACTTCAGCAAACCTCACCTGCACAGGCTTTTTCAAAACCATTTATCTAGTTTCGTATTTACATTTTTCCATCTTTTTTTCTTACGAGTGAGTTTTATTTGCACTCTGACCCAAACACAGATCCAAACACATATAGATGGTATAGTAACCAGAGCAAAATATGCTTTCTTGTGCTTTATTTCCCATACAAAACAATGTAGCAGGGTTCTTTTTCTTTAAAAGGGGGCCTCCAAATTACATAAGCTTTGGGGCCCACAGACCGTGGATGTGCAACTAGTAAAAATACTCAAACCTATTTTTGAAACTAGTAAGTATGTATTCCCAGTATATTGTACTTCCTTCTGCGTTTAGTGGAATAAAGCATTTAGTAGGTAGTTTGCTCACTAAATTCTTTTCAACAACTCAATCTCTTTTGACACTAACAGGAAATAACCCGATCATTCCCTTCAAATCTCCCCAACTTCTCAGAGCTCGGCATCTTCATGAATATTTCTTTGCCTGGGTCACAGACCAACACAAATAAGGTCCTTTCTCACTTTTGCTCTCAGCTTCAGCTTCACTCCCAGGTGAAACCTGCCTCCCATCTGGGCATCTCTGGGTCTCAGTGTGGTTCCTTATAATAGATTTTTTTTTAAGATTTTATTTATTTACTTGACAGAGATCACAAGTAGGCAGAGAGGCAGGCAGAGAGAGAAAGGGAAGCAGGCTCCCTACCAAGCAGAGAGCCTGATGCAGGGCTCAATCCCACAACTGGACCCAGGGATCATGACCTGAGCTGAAGGCAGAGGCTTTAACCCACTGAGCCACCCAGGCGCCCTAGTGTGGTTCCTTATAGCCCCAACCTGAAGAAACTTCACAGACACTCCTAGTCACTCCTAACTAACATTTTTTAAAATTGCAAATCAAAATGAATTCTCTGAAATTACCAAACAGAGAATGTGAAAGGCGGATCTTATACTGGAGTGAATCTAGGATAGGAGATGGCGTCAAAGCAAATAAACCTACAGAGGACCCATTATTAGGGTTGTGCCGAAACTGGGTCTGGACGACCAGAAAATGTGCCCTTCTTATAGGGATTTCCAACTGCACTTTACCCTTCGATTTGGCAGTCAGACAGCCCCAGGAATGTAAATTCACGCTGTTCTGAGTGTGGGGGAAGGTGAGGGAACTAAGCCTGCCTGCTGCTATTCTGATTACAGCATTTGTCCCTGGGAGAGACAGCTTTGGCACGGATGCTACTTTTCTCCCCTCTCGGGAAAATGGCTCGGGCTGTGTATCAGGGAAGGCCAAGGGGCATCGACAAAGGTAATTTCTGCTTAATCCCCCAGCAGGTTTCCAAATCTGTAGTCCTTCAGATGTGGCATTGAGTTTGAATCCATTTTTTTCCCTCCCCCACCTCCTCCAAGAAATATGGCTAGAAACCGGGCAGCACAATTATGTCGCCTTTTTTCTTTTAATTTGTTGAAATTGTCTCTAGGCAGAAGAAGGGGGGAGTTGAAACCAGATGGTTGTAGTTGGAGTAGAAGCCTACTACTGAGGAGCTTTGAGACGCTCAAATCTGGTGACAGCCACTATCACCCCGCAGGGAAAAGGAGGAAACAAGAGAAAGGTGGCAAAAGATTTTCCAAAGAGTGACCATCAGCATCCTGTTTTCTTTATCCTCTGACCACACACATGTAAAACGGAGTCTCCTTTCCTTTAATTCCCCAAAGGGCTACCAACCTTGGGTTAAAGCCGACTTTAACTCCTGGGGGTGGAGGGGTGGAAAGGGTTCATTACTTGTTATGAAAGGGGTTTATGTTATCACCAGGACTTAAAACAGTTTACAAATGAGTATTATCCATTCTTTCTTAAGGCTCCTTAGCCTGCCTGTAACTACTTTGTCAGCATCCCCATGCTTCAATCACATGCTAGCAAATCTCACCGAATCATCTGAAGCGTTTCTCAACTTCTCCCTCCACACAGAAGCACAGAGAACATGGAAACTGAGGAAAGAGGAATTGTCAGAATGGGCTAAGAGTTATCTTTTATCTTCCTTTATCTCCCAGTATTTGGAGACACTCTGCCAACAGAAGAGCTCCACCCTGGTCTCCAAGTCATCCAAACACCTGGAGGGAAGGGAGCACACCAAGATTCTCAATCTTTGTAAAATACTAGGCAACTACAACTGAATATCCATCCAGATGTCCACCTGTTAGGGTTTTTTCTTCCCCAACGGCCAGTGTCCCCTTCACCACTAGTTCAACTCTCCAGCAGCAGCTGGGTGTTCTGGAATTCCTCTCCACCCTGCCCCTAACTGCCTGGAGTTAGCATCAGACTCCATGGTTTAAGGGCTCTGTCTCACACAACTGCCTACACTCCAGGGACCGACACGAGTACCAGGTCCACAGATTGCCCACACTCTGGTCGCACCTGAGACCCATTCAGAGGCTCCCACAAACCCCCCCTCAGATTGCATAATTTGTCAGCCTGACTCAAAGAACTTAGGAAAAGGCTTTAGTTACCAGTTTACTATAAAGAATGCAATGAAGGAAGAGATGCCCAGGGCAAGGTAGGGGATGTAGAGCTTACCACTTTCCCAAACCTTCCACACCTCCAACCTGGAAGCTCCCCCAGTCCCACTATGTAGTGGTTTTTATGGAGGTCGCATGATGTGGATATGATTCAGAAGGTTACCAGCTATTCATGATTACATCAATCTCTAGCCCTTCTCCTCTTCAAGAAAGTTGGAGATGGGACTGAGAGTACAAATGTCTAACCAATTCTTCGTCTTCCTGGTGACCGAAGGCTCCTATCACCCTTATCAACTCAGGAAATTCCAAGGCTTTTAGGAGCTCTGTGACAGGAACTGGGGACAAAGACCAAGTATCTTTCTTATCCCACTCCTTTATGTTTACCTATCTTGTTAAAAAAAGGCGGGGGGGGGGGGGGGGGGGGAGAAACACAATCCTAGAGACACCTTCCTTAAGGTGTCAGTCTTCCTATTTCTGGCACTCCCTCTGTGTGTACTCTCCATATCCTCTTAAGAGAGTGACCAGGAAGTCTGATTTGTTCTTCATGAGGCTGTGGGACACATAATTAGTTCCCCTGTGGTAGACCTCTTCATCTGTCCCCGCCAAACAAATCATTCATGAGAACAAACATTAGAGCAGAATGCCAATTCCCCCCTCCCTTCTGCCCACAAGAATCTTCAGATGTCAGTGGTAAAAGTGGACTTAAATGGCCCAGCAACTCACTCCCACCCCCCCCCCCTTTACATAGGCACCCCCTCCACTTTCCTGGACCACCTCCGCTCACTGATGTCTCATAAGGGAGACCTGGAGGCTCGCTCTTGTTATGTCTCCAACGGGAAACAGAACGGTCTGGACACTCTGGAACACAAGACCAGGAACGTTACTGGTGAAAACGGGAGGAGGACCGATTTGACTGAAACTGTGGGTTCTGCCCTACCGGCTGCTAGTCCCCTCCCTGTATGCCCAACAAAGACAAAACAAAAACAAAAACACAACTACACCAGCAACACACTCAGGGAAACAAGGCTTTCCTTTTAGGTCAATCAAGACATTTTTCTTTTGAATGAAAAACCACGCTTGCGCCTCCGTTTGGGCTTTGATTCTCTGTGGCCCCCAGATGGCCTGAGATGGTGAGGGCCTTCCACGCACACAGGTTGGTTTGAAAACCATGTTTAGGTCCCAGCATGTGGCAATGTGCTCCACTCTGATGACACTTTGCGCTTCTAAGAATAGCGCAGATGAAGTAATATTGCAACTGACGTTCCCGGGGATTTGATTGGGTAAGTGCATAAACTGTGGAGGGAGAAGGGGGGGTGGGTTCTCTGGCCGGATCACATTAGTATTCCCGTCCTATCAATGTGCGGGGCAGCGCACAACGTCAGGCGGACCGATTCCCGGCGTCTGCCAGTCCCGCCACGGATTCATTTGGGATCCTCAAACAGATGAGCCCGTAGAGACGGGGGATCAAGGCAGCCTATTAGAGCCGACTGCCTGCTTCGGGGACTGCCAGCCCTTCCAGGCCCGGCGACGGGGGGGCGGGAGGGGAAAGACGACGGAGCGCCGCTGCGGGAAGACACTGAAGCCGGAGCGACACTCGCAGCCCCCCCACCCCCACCTTACAGCGCAGGCTTTGAAAGCTGCTCCCCCATCTGAATGGAAACTCAGAACCGCCTGGCGGCGCGTTCCTCCTCGCCCAGCGTTGCGATCCATGCCGAGGGGAAGGTAGTGCGAGCCCGCGCCAGCGCCCAGCTCCCGGGACAGGGCCGGCAATGCTGCTGAGCAGAACTTGACCGAGCCCCTTCCTCGCTGCTCAGTGGAAGCGATGCTGCACGGCACAGCCAGCGTTTTCCCGGCTCTCCTTCAAGCTGAAGGTTACCCACCCGCGCAGCCAGCCCCAACCCTGTGAGCGCCGCGCCTCGATTCCCGGCTTCGGCTGCTTGGCGGCGCGCAGGGCAACGACCGGGCCGCCCGCGCCGGGGCGCACTGCACCAGCGGCTTCGGCTTGGTGGATGTGTATGCATGAGTTCTGCACCGAATGGGCGCAAAAAGCGCCCCAGCCGGTCCACCCGCTCCTCGATCTTCCAGATCAGCAAGCCCCCGCTGCAGAGCGGGGATTGGGAGCGCAGGGGCAGCAACTCCGAAAGCGCCCACAAAACCCAACGAGCCCTGGACGACTGCAAGATGGTAGGTGAAAACTGCGCCTTTTTTTTTCTTTTTCTTTTTTTCTTTCTTTTCTTTTCTTTTTTTTTTTTTTTTTTTTTTTTTTTTTGAGAGGAGGTGGGGGCATCTTGTATGTTAATCGTTTGCTTGACTGCCAGCCACTCCTCCACCCTCACCTCCTCCATGCCGATCACGTGCACATGCACTATTTTTAAATCTGCAGTCCCCAGATTCGGGGTGACACCCGGGTCGTAATGTCCCCGCAAAGAAGTGCCACGGCAAGGGTCTTAGGGTCAGCGGCTGTAAGTCATGCCTCTACCCCCTCAGAGAATGGTGGATAGGAAAGGCACGGTGAAGTGGCTTGCTCACCAGGGAGGGAGAGGATGGGAAGGAGGGGGTGCTGCTTTGTGGGGAGACAGCAGCAAATAAACCCAAACAGAGCACACGGGGCGCTGCAGAGGGGACGAAGGTTCCAGCGCAAAGGCTGTGGCCGGTCTTCCAGTCAGGATCCTAAGCCAGTCTCTGGTTCAGTGGCCTGGGAGGAGGTGAACCGTTTCCCTATTGCAACCTATCTTTGGCCTTCTTCCCCACGCAACTTAAAATCCTTATCTTAGCTGTAGTAAAGGGGATCATTATATGTGAGAGTTCCCAGCATCAAGCTCTAGTGACCTGGGAGTGGCATACGCTCTTGCTCTTCAGAAACTGAATTGGGGTGCGGGGGAGCGGGGCGGGGGGGGGGGGGCGGCGGGAGGACGTCTGGAAATACAGCTTCTGCGCCCGGACTTACTGATGAAAATAAACACTCGCCTTGGACAAAGAGAAACTTGCCATCTTTCTACCTTGATCTTTAAGCAGTCTGTAGCTGGAGACTTGTGGAGTTGGCTGAGGGGTCACTGAAAACCCATGTTTGTATACACCCAAATAGGAAATGTTCCTGAAAGAAAGTCAATTCTTTTCCAGCTTGTCCAGGAGTTCAACACGCAAGTGGCCCTGTACCGAGAGTTGGTCATTTCTATCGGGGACGTCTCTGTCAGCTGCCCCTCACTCCGGGCGGAAATGCACAAGACCAGAACCAAAGGCTGTGAAATGGCTCGTCAGGCACACCAAAAACTTGCTGCCATCTCAGGGTAGGAGACTCTTGGCATTATTTTTGCTCATTCGTATACTGATGCATGGATGCTGACAGTGATTTCTGGTGGTCAAGACCTCAGAAGTGATCTGCAAATCTGGGGTTTTAACCAATCACCCTGAGCCAGGACTCTTTCGAGAGCTGTAGACAGACTAACTAGGTGCCAAATTACAATCTGAAGGTTGTGTGATTCTTAAATATACATATATTCAAGATCTGGGTCATTACGTGACTTTTCTTTTTTAAAATTAACTGGCAATATGCTGTCCACATATCCGGACGCAGGGCTTCGGAATTTTTTTGCAGAATGTTGGCTGTCAAAATGAAGTTAAGTCATCACGCTTCGAGATTATTTGTCATCTGCTGAACATCTACGGCACGAAAGGCCAGTTCAGTAGAGAGAAAATCTTTGCTTAATCCTAGATTGACTAAACTATTTATACCATGAGATAAATTCCTATGATACCATTTAAAATAAAATCTCTAAAATAAAGTCTTGGATGTAAATTACTCTCCTCACTGTAGTGTATGAGAGGAAAGTTTTAACAGAAGAAAATTTTTATGAAGACTGGGGAAATTCACAAATCCATCTAAACCTAGGCTGTTCATGTGCCCCTCTCCATTATTTTTATCTCTTTTTATCCCCCTTATGGGTCCCAGGTCCTACTTTAGGTGCTAATACAGTGAGCAGAAACTTCTCCTCTGAGACCCCATCTACTTCTTCCTGATCTCTCATTATCAGGAAAGATGTTAGTCATGGATTTTGTCAACAGTTACTATACTCAAGTAAGAACACAGAGTGAGGAAACACA
The DNA here is from genome assembly GCF_009829155.1 of Mustela erminea. Lineage (NCBI taxonomy): Eukaryota > Metazoa > Chordata > Mammalia > Carnivora > Mustelidae > Mustela > Mustela erminea. The sequence goes on along the minus strand of NC_045616.1, from coordinate 71,617,457 downwards.
GGAATCCTTATAGAAATACATTAAGTGTTTGAGTCCATCTGGCTATAACCTTTATCTGTTTATCTGTGTATGTCTGTATCATAATCAAAGTTCAAGTCTATTAGACTAAGCTGATAATGTTGCAGATTAGTCATGTGTAGGAATTGAATCTAATTATCCATTTGAAGAAATCACTCTGTCATTTTTAATGCCAATAATATATGGCCGATAATATGTATCATGACTATATATATATATATATACACACACAGATTAGAAGGCCCTATGTTGCCTTTTTCAGTAACTGCATTTAACAAGTGGCATTTTATATCAAGAGAAAAGACACAGTATCTAATGTCCTTGAGATGAGACAAAAAGTGTATTACAAACCTATTTCATTTGGTAGAAATAGTTAGAACCCTCATCCTTTTCTGTTTTAACTGTTATACTGTGCCTAACAGGAAGTGAATCTGGGATTCCATCTAGAAGGTGAAGGGGATTCAGTGTTTAAGGAATTCGGGGGAAGAAATGCAGCTGTGATAAATCCCAGACAAGAAGGGAGGTAGAACAATCAGAAGCACAAAGGGGAACAGTGGTGGAAAAAAAACTGTAGAGAAACAATGATTCCGAAGGGAAAACAGCTTAACAACAGGAAATGTTATGCCCAGAGCTAAAGAGTAGCACCTTTGTCAACTTTGCGTCCAAGACTGTACGATGGGGTTATATTCAGGACCTCTCTAAGGAGAAACACAAACGGTGACAAGTTCTAATCACAGAAGATAGACTGGAGAAAGAAACAAAGAGTTCGATTTAGTCTGCATTACCAAACACAAGAATTTCAGGTCCTTCCAAACTTTCAGGAAAGAAGGAGTCTGAAACTACTGGCTCAAAGTTGAGTTTTGAGGATTTGAGATGGATTTGATATCTCAGGGGTTGGTAGCCCCTTGCTACTTACTTTTATGTTACCTGAGAGTTTATATTATTGGGAGCAGTTTTCTAAGACTTAGTGGGGAAAATATGTTGTTCTTAGAGCCTTGCAAAGATAAGGCCTGCTCTGTACAGTGTTTTAGGAGAGAATCTGAAACATTTTCTCCTTAAAATAATGAACACAATTTAACCTTCTTCCTTAAAAAAAAAAAAAAAAAAAAAAGACAGCATTATGACCAAAGGAAATCCCTTTAGCTTCTTACCATCTGGGTTTCATTAATGAAGGATGTGATGATTCTTCTCAGTGCAATTATGTTCCTAACATCGCTAGTTATGTTGGCTCTCATGTCAAGTTTAATGTTAAAGCTGGTAGGGAGACTGTAGTATTCACCTTAAACTCTGATGCAGGGTTAAGAAAAGCAAAGGCTCCTGGGGAATGTAGAAACAAAGCCTGGATTTCTTGAGCTCCCATCACTTGCCAGCACAATCCAGATAATTCATAGAATGATCCTCTGAGGGAGAGGTGATTATTATCCTTATTTTTACAAATGGGTCTCAAAGAGGTTAAGAAACTTGCCCAAAGTTACACAACTCAGAAGCGGTAGGACTGTGATTTGGCCCCACGTTGCATGCTTCTGAAATCCATGATCTTTCCTCTACATAATGCTGCCACTTGAAAAAGTATTATGTAAAAAGAAATGAAATACAAAAACACACTAACATATAGGTGAATCAGAAGAGTTCACTAAATCAAAGACAGCAGTTACAAAATGCCACATTATTATATGATTCCTTTTACATGAAATGCTCAGAAAAAGCACATCTATACACCTCAAAAAGGCGATTAGTGGCTGCCTAGATCTGGGTGGGAACAGGGAGTCACTGCAAATGAGCTTGAGGTAACTTTCTGGGGTGATAGAAGTGTTCCAAGATTGAACTGGTGATGATTGTACAACTAAATCATTGAATTGCACATTCAAAATGAGTGAAGTTTATGATGTGTAAAATATAACTCAGTAAGTGTCGTGTGAAAAGGTATGATCACCATCACCATGAATAATAACACTTGGCCTTATTCTTTTCTACATACACACCTTTTAGTGAAAGGGGTGGGAACTATAGGGATGGGGAAACAGAAAACTTGACTCTCCGTGCATTCATCAAGATGCCGGCCTGACACCTGTCACCTAAACTCCAGTGCTTTGCTTTGAGTAGGAACACTGGTGGGACAAAAGCAAGACTTGGAGGAGTAAATGAAATGACTTATTTCTTAACCAGCACAGACCCCCTCCTTTCCTGTTTATCACTTGGCACTGAAGCCAGAGGAGGGAGACTGGGTTGAAGGTAGGACAGGGTAAAAAGAGGACGAGGCAAGATAAAGAAGAGGAGAAAAGCCCATGAGTTTTGATTAAGCCACAGATGCTTAGACCCCTCCATCCTTAAATGACACCCTCAGGGAATGGTGACCACAAGAAAACTGAGACTGTGTCTCTCACTAGCCAGCCCTGGGGAAGAAGGCCATCATCACAGACATCTTTACAACAGCTTTTCAAACTGTGTCTAGATCAGCCAAAGTTGCAGTATATCCTTTTCTTTCAAAGGCAGCTGATGTTTTCTGGACAGAGCCAGCCAGGTGAACCCCCAGTCTCTTCTGCCTGGTATGAGTGACCACAGCTACTGTCCCTTTACGATGCTGATCCCCTCATTGGTACTAAAGCTAAGAGGGGCCTCAGGGATCCCTTGCTAGAATCGTCCCCAAACTTGTTTTAGCAGCAGAATCTTCCTTCTGTCTACATGTGCAAAGTCAGACTTAGAAGGCAGATTTCAAGTGGCATTGCTCTGTGTGTGTGTGTTTGTGTACATACACACACACATCAGGGGTAGGTGGCTACTGGGGCCCGACTTTGGACTTCCTTCTCAAAACGACTTCCGAAATACCTCTGAAGAATCCCTAGGCCTTCAGGGCACAGAGTGTACTCATACAGCACCATTTCCTTGTTTCGTATTTGAGGAGATTTAGAGGCTTTCAAGCAGCTTTAGAGGCAACTTGGGCAAGTGTATGTGAAGACTTAGCATTTAGGCAGACCTCGCAGAGAACCATCTTCTGTGACCTTGATGGAACTACTTCACTGTCTCAGTCTCGATTCCCTTCTCTGTCAACTGGCTGTCATGCTCCCCACGGAGTAGTTGAGAGCGTCTGTGGGGCCAGGTAGGTGACTCCCAGCCTCCAGAAGTTACTCTGCCAATCCAAGGCTGCTCTAAGACTGGAGCCCATGCCCATCGCTCCGCGGTCTGGCGCCAGTTCCATCAAACATGTCCTGAGATCCAAGAGAAAAGAGCACAGCATATGCGCGCAGGCTAGGAACGGCCCCAGAGGAGCCTGGGTCCTCCAGCAGATGCCGGGAGATAATGCTGTGGCCGGTGGGCTGGGCGTTGGGCAGACAGGCACACTGGCCTAAGTACACAGACTATGCCTGTGTTCAAATCTCAGCCCTGCCTTTTTACAGATAGTGGAACCTCGGATAAGGGCAGATACTGTCCTTCCCTGTCTCCGTTTTCTCATCAGAAAATGGGGTTAATAGCTAATGAGACTGAATCATACAGTATTGTTAAGGACTGAAAGTGAAGATACATCAAGCACTCAAAAGACTGACTAGCACATGGTTACACTATTATGAAGTTCAGATTGTGTTCAGGTAATTATTCATAAGACATGCAAAATTCAGGACATCATGATGCACTTATATGAAAAATAAATGTATCCATCAAATATTTTTCAAATACTTTGGTTGAAATAAATTTTTGTTTATCTTAGTTCCTTACATTATGTTTGGAGGAATCTTCTAGGTTGAAGCTTCCCAGATGGCTATCAAAAGGCTTCAATTTATTTTTTTATTTTTATTTTTTTTGAGAGCATGATTAAAGGGGAGAGACAGAGGTAAAGATTATCTTAAGCAGGCTCCACACTCAGCATAGAGCCAGACATGGGCCTTGATCTCACAGCCCTGAGATCGTGCCCTGGGCCAAAACCAAGAGTCAGATGCCCAACCAACTGAGCCACCCAGGAGACCAAAGGCTTCTTTAATACCTTAAAAATATATGGATATGTGAGGGTTCAGAAGTAATTTAGAAAGATTTTCTTTGCATAACTCAAACTGTATTCCTCATAAATTACATATTTATAAAAATATTTTGGCCTAGCTCTGGTACAGGCTGTGTGACATTGGACAAGTCTGTTAAATTCTCTGCACACCTCAATGAAAGGGCTGAACTGAGGGACCTGAGTCTTCTAGCTTCATCATTCCAGTGTTCTGTGTTAATTCAGGGTGAATCACAGACGTTGGTTACAGAACTAAGCTATAAAAAATAAAATAAGCATCATGCATGAAGTTCGATGATTGAATTCCAGAGACAATTTGTTGAGATGTGAACACATGGGATCACAAGGAGAATCTTAATTTTCTAATGGATTCTGAGAATAATGTAATGAATATCATAGAGATTCATACCCAGAGATTTCAGATTTTTTTCCTCCAGCAATTGGTTTCCGACCAACCACACCTAGTTTACTCTTCTTTTCTGCTTCCACCTCTCCTCCTGGTTTTTTTTTTTTTCCTTTTGGTGTGTTTTAGTTTTGTTTGACTCCTATTTGACTTTTCTGCCCCATTTTTTCCAGTCCCACTTTTAGCTGGTTCTTATTTGTTCCTTGTTCTGTTTGGTAGGAAGTCAGGAGGGCAGGGAGAGGGAGAATTCAGATTGGCAGCTTGCTCAGTAATGCTTCCTTTCCACGGCGAGGCTGACACGGCAGCCAGTACATGGGGTGGGAGAGTATGGAAGTGCTTGGTGAGCCTGGAGGCAGCCTCCTCAGCTTTCTTAATCCACGTGATGGAGGAGGCCTTATTAGTCCCAGAGGCCTGGTTGGCAAGCCTGCCACGCCACCCACTCTGTCCTGTGTGTTCCCTTTCTATTACAGGTGTTTTTGGTTTAAAAATGTTAACTCTCACTGGTCAGATAATGAAAGGGGAGTTCCATATGCTATCCATCAAAGGGAAGGACCGGAGAACAATTCTCTATTAGTGTGCTAGGGCTGCAGCGACAAAGTAGGCCCCAGTGGGTGGCAGAAACATCACGAAGTTCTTGTCGCACAGAAGGAGGCTGCACATCCAAGATCAAGGTGTAGGGAGGGGTGGTTCCTTCTGAGGGTTGGGAGGAAGAATCTGTTCCTCTCTTCTAGCTTCTGGGGGTTTGCTGACAATCCTGCTTGTTCCTTGACTTGTTGAAGTGCCTCTGTCTTCATTTTCATACATCCCTCCCCCCGCCCGCCGCCATGTATGTGTGTGGATCCAAATTTTTTTTCTCCATAAGGCAACCAGTCATATATCAGTCATATCAGATTGGGGGCGCCTGATCTATTCTGATCTGACTTCACAGTAACAGGACTAATTGCATCTGCAACAATGTATTTCCAAAGAAGATCTCATTCTTAGGTACTAAGAGTTAGGACTTCAACATACGAATTTAGGGCTGAGGAGACTTAATTCAACCCAGAGCAAATACCTTTGGCCCATCTGTAGGAGAATGAACACTTTGGGTTGTTGGGCCCAATGAGAATGGAGGTAGAGCTCTGCCCAACACCTCCACACAAAGACTCCCCAGTGCCCAGTGCTTTATCATTTGCAAGACTTCACTTAGCTCACATTAGGGGTGGAGTTTGGGACCAAGGACTAGATCCCTTTCTGTATGCAATAAATGTGATCACAAAGGTACTGAATCCCCAATATGGTCAGCCCTTGGCTCTAATTAATTTAGCTACTAGTGTATAAACGTGGAACCAAAATCCAGCTGCAGGACAGAATATCTGGAGGGAGGGGGATAGGAGAGCCTCTTGACAGTCCACATACACGGTGTTCACATTCTCTCGTCTTCTTGGCTAGAAGTCGGCCGGTGCTGGTGGTCTCTCCATAGTACTAATATTGTTGCTTAAGAACCATAAGCAACTGACACAGTACTGACTCAGACCAAATTAAAGAACAGTGTTATGGGGCGCCTGGGTGGCTCAGTGGGTTAAGCCGCTGCCTTCGGCTCAGGTCATGTTCTCAGGGTCCTGGGATCGAGTCCCACATCAGGCTCCTTGCTCAGCAGGGAGCCTGCTTCCTCCTCCTCTCTCTCTCTCTGCCTGCCTCTCTGCCTACTTGTGATCTCTCTCTGTCAAATAAATAAAATCTTTAAGAAAAAAAAAAAAAGAACAGTGTTATTATTAGCCACAAAATGACAGGTGATATGGAATCTAGACAGGGGCTCTCCCGTTGCCTGTTGAAGTCAGCCTTTTTATGCTTTGAACAGATCTAGTGACCTTCACCCTGCTAGAGCATTCTTAACAAATGCACCAGTCAGAGAGAAAATTAAATTAAAATGAACTTTCGGAAAATTTACTGTCACTTTATTATTTAGATGGTGAAGTACAAGAGAGCAAAGCCGTGCTTCATTCATGCTTGCTCCCTGTGTGCCAAGTCAGTGAGGATGTGTCCCTTCTGTTCGTTCATTAACTTTAGTTGGTATTGTAAAACCTATTCCAACAAAGACTTCAGTAAGAACTGACCAGTTAGACTAACTTACATTTTATGATGTATCTATTACTTTGGACCATTATTTCTTTGTGATTTGTAGCTGTAAAACCAGTATGTTGCTTTTAAACAACAGAAGACTTAAAAAGCACACTTAAGGGGTGCCTGGGTGGCTCAGTCGGTTAAGTGCCTGCCTTGGGCTCAGGCCCTGATCTCAGGGTCCTTAAGTTCCACATCAGGCTCCCCCTGACCCCTCTCCCGTCATGCTCCCTCTTTCTCCCTCTCAAATAAATAAAATCTTTAAAAAAAAAAAAAAAAGGCACACCTACAAGCACTTTCCAAGGCGTAGGTATTCATTATTACAATGGATCAGCAGACAGGGTGTTATTTTAAGGTTACTCAAGTCAGGTTTAAAGTTATTTGATAAAATATCACCCTAACATCTATCTGCTCAGTGGATATGGAATAGTTGAATAATGATTTTTCCATTAGGATCGCCCTTAAAAGCCATCTTCTAAAAGGATATGTACATAAAGCACAGCTCAAGAGCGGTAACTATATTCATTTATTTCCTCTGCTCTACAAGACAAGACTTTAAAAAAAGCAAAAACCACATGAAAAAACATTTAATTGCTTGTCTATATCCATATATGCCCATATGTATAGTCCTTGTCTATATGTATATATGCATGTATTTATATATAAACAAATACTCAAATTGGTCAAAAAGACTCTTGTTAGTGTAAAGTGTCTGAGCCTTTAAATGGAAGAGCTGATTTAGCAAATAAAGGTTCCCCCACCAGCTTAACAAAAATCAACTTAATATTTGTGGCTGGAAGGAAACTAATCATCTACAACCATTTAACTGAGTTTGAGCAAAGGTGGGGATATATGGATGAATCCAGAAGTCAAACCCCTAGTGTATTCTGTAGGCACGAAGAATGAGTGAGTCAGTAAATAATAAATCCTCCTCTCCTGTCAGGTAGTAAACTCTGTGAGCTTTTATCTTCTGCAGTGTCCACTGTCTCTCTCCTCTCCTCTCCTCCGCATTTCTGAGGTCACCCTCTTAGCTCACAGATGGTGTCCCCGAGGCCATCAAGCACCGCACTGTCTCCCAGTTGGTCTCCATACCACCCGTCTCTCACCTCTTCTTTTCAACTTATTCACTAGTTCTAGATGAATGCTCCTGTCATTTTCTTCCGATCTTGCCACTTCTTTGCCTTTGAACTTGAAGTCCTTGCCCATTACCTAAAGCAGTGTTTCTTCAAAGCTCATCCTCCCAGACTGGCGGTCTCAGAATCACCGGTGCCCTCACAGCTAAAGAAGCAACATCTCTAGAGAGTAAGGGGTGGAAATTCCAATTTTTAACAAGGACCACCCCATTCCCCCCGGGGATTCCTGAACATGCTAAACATCAGGGCTGGCAGCCTAAAGCCGTGATTCTCAACTTGGGCTACACACTGGAACCACCTGGAAAGCTTTAAAAAATTGCTGATGCACGAGGGCCATCCCTAGAGTTTTTGATTTAAACGATCTGGGATGCAGCCTGGGTGTTGAGATATTTTTTTTTAAAGCTCCCCAAGTGGGCATCTGTATCAAAGTGGCTTACATTTGGCCGCATTGAACAAAAAATTCAAAGAAGCAGTTGCTTAAAGACACCAGGATTTCTTCTGTCACAGAAAAGCAGCCCCAGAATGGGAATTCAGAACCGGCGCGGGGCTCCATGAAATCATGGCTCTTCTGCTCCCTCTTAGCATAGGCCTTCCACCCTCAACGTGACTTTATGATGCAAGATTATGACAGAAGCTCCAGCGAGCAGTCCCAAGGAAAGGGTAAAGAGGGGAAAGGCCACACTTCGCAGCTGGGTCAGCTCTTTTTAAATAAACCCAAACGCTTCTTCCAGAACTGCATCCCGTGCTCCCACCTAAGCACAGGGGAGACTGGAAGTGTATTCTTCTCTGACTGGCACCTTGACTAGAAAGGAAAGGGAGAGAATGGATACGGGCCAACCACTAACTCTCTGGGCCACAGCACCCAAACTGTATTCCTGGGCTCTTCTCCTACCATCTGATGTGAATTCTTTACCTCCTCAAACGGATCGACTTCTTATTCCCTGAAAGTATATAAAGGATGGTCCCCGTCCTATCAGTCTGCATCGGTGGGTTCTCTCTATATAACTTACCCTTCAGACATTTTTTTAAAGGTTTTATTTCTTTATTTGACAGAGAGAGACAGCAAGCATAAGCAGGGGAGTGGGAGAGAGACAAGCAGGCTTCCTGCTGAGCCGGGAGCCTGACACGGGCGAGATCCCAGGACCCCGGGATCATGACCCGAGCTGAAGGCAGACACGTAACCAACGGAGCCACCCAGGTGCCCCAACCCTTCAGCCATTAAGAGAGATCATTTACTCTCCTGAATGTCAAGGTCTTATGTGTAGTCTCCTGATAGCCCACCATACTCCTCACACCGAAATGCCAGACAGAAGGGAGAGTCCCAAGGGGATTAACAAACCTCTCCCACTTTAAATGGACCTGTGGAAAAGGTAAGAGGTGCAGGAACCACTGGGGAGGGCAGGAAGTTCGGCAAGGGTACGGTTGAAGGGGATTGAGTATAATCTCCAGACAGGATGTGAAACGGGATGGGGGCTGCAGGGAGTATAAGCAGCAGCACTCAAGAAATCAATTTGAAAATAACTACCTGAGACTGAGCAAGGCTCCTTTTGGAAGGATTTTATAACTTCCTTTAATAAACTAAAGAAAGAATATCATCAAGGAGTTAAAATCTGACGGGCTATCAAGAATTAAAGGTAGAGGGGCGCCTGGTGGCTCAGTGGGTTAAGCCTCTGCCTTTGGCTCAGGTCATGATCCCAGGATCCTGGGATCGAGCCCCGCATCTGGCTCTCTGCTCAGCAGGGATCCTGCTTCCCCCTCTATCTCTGCCTGCTGCTCTGCCTACTTGTGATCTCGCTCGCGCTCTCTCTCTCTCTCTGTTAAATAAATAAATAAAATCTTTAAAAAAAAAAAAAAGAATTAAAGGTAGAGAGGCAGTGCTTTCTGGTTATAAGGATAGGCTGCGGGACAACCTATGATCAAGATTGCAGTGAGGCCATTAGGAGAAACTGAACTAGAAACTCATCTAAACTATGTGAGGCAGCAGTTAGGTCCTAAAATGCATTTAACCCATTGTTTCCTAAATTATAAACCCGTGCAACATAGAACAGTGTATTCTACGGGGAAAATATATTCTTTTTGCAACTCAGAAAGTTTCCTCCCTGTCTGGGAAACTATTTATAGAGCACCCAACATATGCCACGTGCTTTTCTAGGTGCTGGAGATACAGCAGTTCTGAACAGAATAAAGAAGGTTCCTGCCTTCTTGGTTAGGGTGATCAAGAAGTGCTATGGGTCTGAACGTTTATGTTCCCACACAGCTGCTACGCTGAAAACCTAATACCCAAAGTTATAGTATTGATAGGTAGGGCCTTTGGGTGAAGCTCAAGCCATGAGGGGGAAACCTTCATAAATGGGATTAGGGCCCTTATAAAAGGGGCTCCAGAAAGATCCCTCGCTCCTTCCACCATGTGAGGCCACAGCAAGAAGGCACCAGCTATGAACTGCGAAGGGAGCCCTCACCAGATGTTGACCATGTGGCACCTTGGTCTTGGACCGCCCAGCTTCCAGACCAATAAGCAATAAATTTCTGTTGTTGCAAACCACCCAGTCAGTCCACAGTTTGTTATAGCAGCCTGAATGCACTGAGTGAAAACGAACAGGCAAAGGGGACTGCAATTCAGAGAGTGATAAATGCAGTGAAGAAAAGAGAATGATAGGATTAAAGATTGATGGAGGACTATGGGTAGTTCTTCTCCAATGGGGTTTTCAGAGAACTCCCCGCCCCCCAGCCCTGCACAGGATGACATTCTAACCTAGTATCTGACCTTGAGAAGGTGCCAGTTAGGTGATGATCTGTGAGAAAAGTACTTTGGCCAGAGAGAAGAGGAAATGTAAAAGCCCAGACATTAACTGACCTAGTCATGTCTAAGGAGAAAAAAAAAAAAAAGAACAAATTATCAGTTTGGAATTATCTTTGGCTGCAAATAACACAGATAGAATTTCAGTGACTTAAACACAGAAGCGTTTCTTTTCTCACATCATTAAAAACTCAAGGGTAGGGAACAGTAAACATTGGTTTGTGATGCAAAGAGATCAGGTATGAGATGTGAGAGGTCCCAAGACTGCTGCTCCAGCTCTAGAAATTGTGTCTTCATTCCCAGCAGGGAGTAAAAGGCAAAGATGTAAATAATTAAATGCATCCTTTCTGACAGACTTTCTCAGAAGCCTCACACAGAACTTCCATGAGCAGGTCACTGGCCAGGACCAGGTCACATGGATCTCCCAATCACAGGTTTCATGATCTGACTCACATACATCCCTCACCCTACTAACTGTCCAGTGGGGACAAAATGTCCCAGGCTGTAAGCCAAAGTGATGCTTCCTGAGGCCTAGGACGGGATCTTTAGCAAGACTGGGGATGGGTAGGGAGCTTGGACATGACACATGGGGAAAGGGCTGCTACAGTGGGGAGAAATAAGGAGGCGGCAACCCCTCACTGTCTATCAGCTCCCTTCTTCCATTTTCTTCTTGCTTTGTTTGTTCATTCATTTATCCGTGAAATCCTGAACACCTACTGTGGACCAGGCACAGTGCTAGGTTCTGGAAATATAAAGATAGATACAACCCAGCTCTGCTTTTGTGGAACTTAGGGGCTAGCATCTGTGTAGAGACACACATGTCAATAGGTCATCACAGAACATGGCATGGGCGATGCGATAGAGATGTGCAGGTGATACAGGACAGACACAAGGGAGGCAGTGATCAGCTCTGCTCAAGTGACTGTAGCCAGGAAACAAGACTTCAGAAAGGGGATGGTGGCGCTTGGACCAAACTTTGAAGAACAAGCAGCAATTCCTTTCTCTTTAATTTGTGTGGCTGCTGGCTCCCTGCCACAGAGTCAATGTTTCTGTCTTGAACCAAGGGAAAAGAGAAATAGCAATGTCCATGTGAGAACCATCGATGTGCAGTACACTTTCACGAGGACATGCGTTCATCTGAAATAGTATCTACTTAGTCCAGGGAGAGGTTTTCAAGTCTGATATTTTGGCTAAGAAATGCACCCACCTCAAAGTCGCAGGGATTAGACTACAGGGGTCTAATCATAGACCCAACTATATAGGTAGCTGGGCACTGGGGTTATCTCAGTAGTTGAATCATATGAGGACTATGGTCTTTGGGCTTCTGTTGTTTTCATTTTTCATATTTTCTTAAAATATTTGAGGTGGGGGGGCACATGCAGGCCCACACAGAGGGGAGGGGCAGAGGGGGAGAGAGTCTCAAGTAGACTCCATGCAGCATGCAGAGCCTGATGTGGGGGCTCGATCCCACAATCCTAAACTGAAACCAAGAGTCGGATGCTTAACTGACTGTTCCACCCAGGCAGCCCTGGTCATTGGGATTCTTGGCACTGTTCCCTCCTGCCTCCACTAGAGTGGGGCCACCCACAGCCAGTGAGGCTTCAGGGCTCTCTCTTGAATCCAGAGGAGACACACCTGGAGGCTTTCCAGCACACCCAGGATACTATTTTCCTAATTCTCACTTTGTAGTGCATTTATGTTGAGAAAGTTGAGATGTTTGGTTAATTGCTGGGGCTGGGGTTTCAACACTGGTCTTTATTCTTGACACTATGCCAGGCTATTCACCAGGTGGTTTTCTTTCTTGGAATGGCTCTCAAATTGGCCTACCTGCCTTCCTTCCCTTTCTCTGCCACTAAATACTATTTCCACTCAAAGCCTCTGCCCTCCCTTGGACACACTTCAAGACAAGGACCTCTTCACCTGGCACACAGCTGAGTTTGAAGGCTTTTAAGGTTTACTCAGCTAGTAAGAAGAGGAAAACAAGCAGGAAGGAAAAAAATAACAACACAGTTAGGTCTTTCTGAAGCCGCCAGCAGAGTGTGAATGGACCTCGGCTCTGCATTCTGGAAGCCTCAGCACTTCTCTCTGAGCCCCAACTCTTTCAGACTTTCTTTCTCCATGTTAGGTCTACTAAGATCTTTCCATTCTTAGGAACCTTCTTTCCTGCTTGCCCGTGCAAGTCCTAAAAAGGAGTACATGCCATCAGACTTTCATTCAGGCCTGTGTAGGCTGAATTCTGGGTTTCAGGAACCAACATGGTTGGTGTGAGTAGGACATGTGAGTAGGAGTGGGACACCCCATGACCACAGTGACACTGACAGCCTAAGGCGTCATTGAGCACAGGGGTCAAGAGAGAAATGGAAGTGAGGAATGCTATCGAGTGTGAAGGGACTCAAAGGACAGAAAACTTCCCACTGAAGAGGTGATGGGTACACCCAAGAAAGGAACATTCAAGCCAAAGAAAAATATAGGAAGAACTCAAAGGAACAAGATTGGAAAGATATCATCAGACCCATCTCAAAACACCCCTTCTTAAAATATCCCAATCCTTGGCCAGTGAACCCACAAGAGCCCATTTGCCAAGCAAATGGAGTTTAAAATCACCGTAGTTATTATCTACATTGCCCCCCTCAACAGAGTTCCAGTTTTTAGCCAGAATGACAGCTTGTTAGAGCTTCAGGCTCTGAATCTTGGACTCTTTTATTCCCTTAGTGGGTCTAATTTGGAACTATTTCAATTTGACTTGGAATACCTATTTCCCTTCTTGCCATCTACTTACAGAGCTGAGGAATTAGGTGAAGTGGATTTTTTTCCTTTCTCACCTATCATCAACAGATCATTTCTAATTTTTCATTTTTCGTCCTACCATTTCATCACTGTGGAAATTCCTATTTAGCTTAGAAGATAAATCACGCCCCCTCACCCACATGGACATATTTCTGATGCAGATTTCTGATATGTCCATTTATTAGGTAGAAATAGACTTCCAAAAATTGTTGCTGGTATATAGTAAGCACTTAATGCTTCTTGAATTCTGTATCTCAGGATACAAGATTCCCTGTATTCAGGTCCTCAGTGGAGTAGACAAGGCCCATACACATTAGGGAGAGCCATCTGCTTTCCTTAGTCTACCAATTCAAACACTAATCTCTTCCAGAAATACCTTCACAGACAGAGACAGAAATAGTATTTAACCAAGTATCTGGGCAACCTGTGGCTCCACCACATTGACACATAAAATGAACCATCACACTGTGTCCATTCCCTTGACAACAGCAGATGGCTAAAAGCCCCATAACCCATAACTCTCCTAGCAGAGCTGTGGGGAGATCCCCTGTGGACACTGGTAAGGCCTTCTCTACGGGCACAGTGAGGAGAAACTGGACGAAACCCCTACCAGTCAGCATACGGTCAGGAACGAGGACAACATTCACCTCTCACCAGGGACTAACTACAGAGCAAACAGTAGGTTCTGAGGGAGATCGCTGGATCTTCCCAACTGGGGGGGGACTCCCATGAACATCTTTCGCCAGAAGTCATGTTTTCTTACTGTCTGAGTTTTGAGCTCAAATGGCTGCATCTGTTTCAGTACTGTACCATCGCTGAATAATGAGGAAACTGCTCACATTATTTTAGGCCACAGCATGCACCATAATGCAAAATCGCTCGGCAAATGTTCTCTCCATAAAACAAGCCTTATCAACCATTTTTATATTCATAGATTCAATCTTTTGTTTTCTGAGGATGAAATATGTTTTTAGTTACCAAGTCTGTTCAGACTCAGAGTGCCTTTAAATTACACTCTGAATTTCAGTATTAGGTTATGGTACGGGCAACACTGTAGACCTGACATGAAGATGGGAAGTGATTTCAGGTATCTATCTGGGTGTCATCTTTGCGAAGGAAAGATCATCACAGTCATTTGGGGACAGTCTTTTCCTCACACTTCAGCATTATAGGAGCATTCTCCAAGGAAGGAAGGAAAGAACGTGAGGAAGGAAGAATGAATTTGTTCTTTGGAAAATGGGCTGATTAAGGAGTTGGAATGGCCAAGAGATACAGGAATGAAGTGAAGAGAAAATAAAAGGAAAGAGGCAGTCAGGTTAGTGGTCAGAGAAGTTCAAGCTTCCCAAACCCAGGTCCACCACAGGCACAGAAGACAATGTGAAGAAATGAAGTGGTGTTTCGGGGAGAGAGGGTGCCCCTGCTACCCAAGCTTCACGGATTGCTGGTTCCCATGTGGAGAGGTGGGCCAAACCTGCCTTATTTGTGGCTTTTCCGTTTCTTAAGAGAATCCATGAATTCATGCTTATGTGTCAAATAACCCAATTTTTAAATGTTGGCCCAGAGAAAAATTCTACAGGCTACAAATGGCCCCAAGCCATTAGTGTCTTCCTCTGTTAATCATCACCTGCTTCTTGCGCGGAATATCCACAGACTGTTGGTTATGAACAGTAAGAAACACCAGGAGGTCTTCTCTTTTTAGTTGGCATTAGTAACTCTGACCTGTATGATGTTCTCAATTTCTTTGTTGCTTTCAGAATGGCAACTTGGGGATTTAAAACTTGTCAGTGTCTGTCACCTTGTTAAAAAAAGATAACCAAATACAGAAATATATACATATCTTAGCCTTGAATTGTTAGTAAGGCCAAATACTTAATTAGCTTTAAGAACATGTTAAACATTTCTGGAATTGAACCTAAAGAGAGAAAATAGAGTATTTGTACATTTGCCCTGAAGTCAAATTCCTTGAAAGACCCTTTCTCCTTTGATAACAGGACAATTATTTAAATTATCATACAGCTGACACATTACTTTCTCATATCAAACAGGAGCTATTGATCTTACTACGATCAAGATCAAGACAAACAGCCTGCCAGATATATAACAGAGTCTGAGGTCCACATGAATGCTGAATAGGGAGCAAGTTTTTTTATCTATATATCTATAGATAAGTTTTTTTATCTATATATCTATATAGAGATATAGTTTTATCTAAACTATATCTAAAGTTTTATCTAAACTATATCTCTATAGTTTCTGAGCTTTCAAAGTGCAAGAAATTTTTAAAGATCTTATTTATTTAACTAAATGACGGGGCCGGGGGTGGAGGAGCAAGAGTCAACCCGATTTCTTGTTATTTTTATCATTTGGCAGCTGATAGGATTTCACCAAAATCCTGTGTACCTTTGTACAGAGATACTCTGTACAAAATACTAACGAATGCCCATTAACCCAAGAGTCATGACCATTTCTAAATAGCGATTTCTGAATTCCCAGCAAAAGATACTCATTCCATGACCTGTTTGTTCTGCTTACAAGTGTGGAACCTACATCAAACCTTTCCTTTCAATACTCTATATGTCCCTATGTAAGAGTGAAGACTTAGTGTATCCCAGTGGATTATCCATTCGTCTCTTGCCCTTCCCCCCGCTTACCACACCCCTACTCCCTCGATGACCCACAGATCTGCCTCAGCCTCCAGTAGGGTTACATCCTGATAAAGCCACTATAAATCGAAAATATTCTAGGAAAAAAAAAATATTCTAGAAAGAAAATCCATTTAATACACCTAACCTACTGAACATCATAGCTTAGCCTGGCCTCTGTCAAGGTACTTAAAACACTTACACTGGGCAACAGATGGGTAAGATCATCGAACACCAAGCCTGTTTTATAACTGAGTGGTCAACAGCTCACGTCAGGTACTGTGAGAAATGGAGTGGCTGCCCGTGTGTGGCGTGTGTGCTCCCGCATGTGTGCATGGCAGATTGTAAGCTGAGGCTCCCTGTCAGTGCCCAGCGTCACATGAGTGCATCACACCGTACCTTGCTAGTCTGGGAAAAGGTCAAAATTTAGAACTGAAAATAGTTTCTACTCAAGGTGTCTTGCTTTTTCACCATCGTCAAGTTGAAAAATCCCAAGTCAGACCATCCTGACACAAAGACCACCTGTGTACAGGTGAAGGAAGGTGAAGGTACAGGGGAGGTGGCCCCCGCAGAGGGACAGAGGTTTGGAGAAAAACTTAGACATTTGCAGAGAAGCTGGATCAAACAAGTGGCCGACCTGTAAGTTTAAGAAAACGGTAAGAGGCTGGGATTCTCTGGCAATTTAACTTTTTCTTAAGGGTCTGTTCTAGTTACAGATTCGGCATCAACATTTGAAACATCGATGCTATATTGTTGATACCATTATACCTTTGGGATTTTGAGGTCAGTAAGGTCTCTATGGTTTCTGAGCTTTCAAAGTGCAAGAAATTTTTAAAGATCTTATTTATTTATTTGACAGAGAGAGATCACAGGTAGGCAGAGAGGCAGGCAGAGAGAGAGAGAGGAGGAAGCAGGCTCCCTGCTGAGCAGAGAGCCCGATGCAGGACTCGATCCCAGGACCCTGAGATCATGACCTGAGCTGAAGGCAGAGGCTTTAACCCACTGAGCCACCCAGGCACCCCACAAGAAATTTTTATTATTATACTAATCCCCGCAGAGATAGCTCCTAGGAGCCCACGGATCTGTTTGTCATCACAGGCACCAGGCTCTTCTGGCCCTGCTCCCTCTGTCCTGTCTCAGCCTCTGCCCCCGACGCCCCTTCACACCCTGAGCAATCGTGCCCCTCAACTTTCCTAGCCCAGGCCCTTGGATGGAGTCTGCAGCTTTGAACTGAAAGCTGAATCGCTAAAGGCCAGAGTTCTGCAGATGCTTCTTCAGATAAACTGACCACGGGGCAGTCTTTCTAACTTGCAGTCTCTGCCCTCAAGGAGCAGTGGGTAATCTCCACTTTGCTCAGTCTTGGGGTACAATTCCCAGCTCCATTGTAGCTAGGAAGGGGCAATGGCAATGGCAGTGATGGACAGTTCTAGTCCAACAGGCACCTCTGGGACACCTGGGGCCTGAGGCTGCAGAGGATCAGGCCAGAGGACTGTGGCAGTGAGCAACGAAAGGCAGGGCTTAGACACCTACTGATATTTTACAGAAATAACCTCAGGGTTCCTGGAAACGCCTGGGGGAGGCTGGCTGCCACCAAGCAGGCAAGAGCCCAAAGCTGTAGCGAGCTGAGGGCTAACATGAAGGGGCCTTGTAGCTGTGGGGGCAGGTGGTGGCCACCCAAAAGCTTTAGCTCCTCGTTGCCCTGCTGCCCTCCTGCTGGATCAGCTCTAGAGCAAACATTCAGAGCTCTTGAGAAGCTTATTACAAGAATACCCATTCCACTTTCCACCCCATGAACATTAACTATGACGTCACCCAAGTAATTTACTCAGGGGCTGGTAGCTCCAGAAAGAATTGTAAGAGGTTTATAGTTCCACCATTAATTGGCACAAGTGAGTGCCAGGAGGATCCCAGATCACTTCTCTGTGAGCTCCTGGTTCCAGAAGCCTCGAGGCATAACCACTGTTCCCAGCCCTCCTGCTATTCCAGTTCCCAGAGGGTTTTGTTTTTGTTTTTGTTTTTGTTTTTAAGGACACTCTTAATCAGAGCTCCACCCATAGATCCACTAAATCAGAATACCCCCGGTGAGACCCAGACACAATATTTATTTAAAAACAAAAACAAGGGGCGTCTGGGTGGCCCAGTGGGTTAGGCCTCTGCCTTTGGCTTGGGTCGAGGTCTCAGGGTCCTGGGATGGAGCCCCGTGTCGGGCTCTCGGCTCAGCAGGGAGCCTGCCTTCCTCTCTGTCTCTCTCTGCCTGCCTCTCTGCCTACTTGTGATCCCTCTCTCTGAAATAAATAAATAAAATCTTAAAAGAAATAAAATAAGAACAAAATAAGAACAAAAACAAAACAACCCCTCCCCCGCCCCCCGCCCCCCCCCCCCCCCCCCCCCGCACAAGCCCGCTACAGGTGTTTTGCAAACCTACAGCAGGGTTTGAGAACCACTGAGTAGTTGAAAGGAAAGAGGGTAGGACTGATAACCAAAAGACCCTATTTCTAGTTGAGGCCCTACTTTGAACTGGGTTATTTCGCTCAATCCCCTTGACTACTCCGGGCTGTAGATATCACTCCTACATTTCCTTGAAGCTGTACGAATGTGTGTGTACATTACAGCAGGACTTGTAACAGAAAAGCACATGAAAAACGATCTAAATATCCAGCAGAGGAGTGGTTAATATAGCCAGGTGCTAGACACTGTGCAAACATTTACAAGGACATTAAGTGAAAAAAAGCACATTATAAGTTTTACATAACGACCCCATTTCTGAAACGAAGTCAAAATTACATAACTAGATACAACTGCAAGGATATCCACCCCAAATTTTACAGCATTTCCTTTCTAGATATGTGATTTCCATCTTCTTTTTACACATCTGTATTTTCTAAATATTCTGTATTCAATGTTAAGAGGCAAAATCTACTCACACATGTCAAGCCTTGAATATCAGTCTTAAATGCTAGCAGAGGAAATATGAAAAATATTTATTTATATAGGTAAAGTTCTAGTTCCTGTATTTCTAAGGCAAAAATCTGATGCTTCACTTCACCTCTAAGTTACTTACAAGAACGGTACTAGCCTTGAACTCGTTCATCTTCCTTATTAGGAACTACAGATCGGGGGAAGGCCGGGTGGGGGGGCGGGGGGATGAAACAAAGGAATTCTCCTACAGTATATGTTCTGGGAACTTGTGGGTCTGCCCCCATTTGCTCGGAGAGAATAATTGGACAGGAAACTGGAGTGAGAGAGTCAGGAGGCCAGAGAACCAGGGGAGAAGGCTTTTGATCTGTTTCTCTTCAAGAACATTCTGTCACATTTTTTGCCTGGTGTGCTGGTGGTTATGAAGATAAAACGAGAACATCAGTGAAAGGACTGAGCACACCTTTAGATGCCCAAATGCTCAACAAACTCCCATTCATTCATGAATGTTTCCGTGAAGGGAATAATTTAGCTACTTACCCAAGGTGTGACCTCAGAGCATTCCCATCTCCTTCATGTCTGTTTCTATCCCTACAAAAGCAAGGAAAATAATAGCATCCACCATCCCGGGTTGCTCTGAGACTTAAATGAGGTGATGTATGCAAAGCACTAAGCAAAAATTGAACATATAATAAGCACTCAATACATACCAGTTATTACTAATATTACAACTTAGTCCAGTATTCCTTAACTGAAAACACCTTGCAGTATTGATAAGATTTTCATTGTAATCCAGAGAAAGAATTTATACAAGTGCATAGCTCTAACAGTTTGGGATGAGAATGATAAAAATAGTTTGGAAGATTATATTTTGATTAGAAAAATGTACTTTTTTTCACCATTTCAGTGCTAAAAAAAGATTATTATTTCAACTGCTCAAGAATTATCCCTCTGTGGTTTAACACCAAGAATAGAATATTTCATTTCAGAAAGAATGCCTAAGAGAAATGATAAGCCACCAATAAAGGTTATTACAGCACAAAATGACTTTGGGTTTCAGGCAAGTATTTTTGTGTTATAAGTGATTAGGCCTTTAGAAATGTTTTCAAAACAACTAAGTGTATGCATGTAAGACAATGAATGCGTAATCACTTTTGTTGTTGGGCTCAAGGTTTCCAGAGACCCAGGAGTTGGTAGAGGAATGGGGAAAAAGAAAGCAGACATTGATGGTGTGAGAACAACGTAGACCAAATGTTCCCAAACTCGTGATGTCCTGGAATTACCTGGGGAGCTTCAGAAGACCGTAGTGCCAGGGTCTTCGGCTCAGTGATTTTGATTTACATGGTGTGGGGCATGACCTGGGCTCCAGGATTTATTAAGTGTCTCCGGGTGATTCTGATGCATGAACAAGTTTGAGAACGCTGCCACAAAGGATCTGTCTGAGCAAACGGCACCCAGGGGGTCTCCTTCCCTTTCCTCAAGGGGACGTTCCCAGGGCATGGCGGAGAGAGCAGCCCATGCTGGGGACCCTCTTGGCTTTCCACTTTTTGCCCTGCCCTGTGCTACAGGAGTTACGTCAACGGCCCAGAAACAATTTGGGTTGTATCATCCAAGTCCAGCGATCAGATTTCAGACTGCAATTCACTCTGGGCCAGCATCACACCACCTCCCTTTCTCTCCATCTCCGGCTCAGCTTGGACCCTTCCTTTAGCTGTGTCACAAAACCAGAACACTTCCATTTCTGGCCACCGAAGAGCCTCCATGGGCTGGACTTTAACTCTGTACTCAGTGATATCAGTAAAATGAGAAAACATGTTTCAATCACTCATTTTTAAGAAGAAGCCAAAATTCAAGTGGTAGCTTTAAAGGATCTGGTGGGCCACAGGCAAACACCCTGTGGTTTGAGCTCTGCCCTATGTGCATGAGTCTGTCTGTCCAGGGCTGAGCTAAGTTGGGTCAGAAATAAACTTAGCTTTTGAGTTGAGAAAGAAGGCAGGCATCTAGACACCTTTTAAACAGAGTTTAAGTTTTACTGCCTTCGTGTGAAGTAATGATACAAGGTACTTTTAGAACTAAAATCTGAAGGCCCAAGTATTTTACCTCCCAGGCGATATCCAAAAAAGAAACTAGGAAGTATGTAACAGATGTGGATTATGTACAAAATGAAATTATAAAGAAGAAATTTCGTTGGCCTGGAATGATTAAAATAGCTTGACGTTTTAAAAGTGCTTTCGTGATAAAAATAATCTCATCTTGTCCTGAGAATATACCTGTGATATTTTTATTCTTATGCTCCAGTTGAGGAAATGGAGGCCGACAAAGACAAAGTATCTTGCCCAAGGTCACATGGTCAATAAACAGGGTCAGTACTCAAACTCATACCCTCTTCATCCCAAGGCCACTGGATGTTCCACTCTGCCACAAGAATGCAAGTATGGCTGACTACAACTCAGATTTATGAGACAGAATTTCTAACTTGTTGCTTTTCCCTTCATTTTCTTTATAAATGCCAGGAATAGACTTAGCTCTGTTACTGTAATTGAAGAGCTATATTAAGATTTTTTTCTTCTTGCAAGGAGAGCAGGTTTCTCTGAATATCTTAAAGAGGAAGATTTATTGGGAGGTTATGTAGTTTTGCGGGGATCACGCAATCGAAGGCAACATGAGGGAAGGCTTGGAAAACGGACGCGAACCAAGGAGACTGCACAGAGTGTGTAACAGGCTGGCTAAAATTTTGTCTCAGTCAATGCCACTGCTCAATGCTGCTGCCCCAGTTAAGCCAAAACCATCCCTTTCTCTTGGGTCACACACTACAGATGCAAAGCCCTAGTTGGGATGCCTCGTTGGTCAGGCGCGGCGTCCTGGCTGTAGGTGCTAGAAGAGAGGCTCTCTTGCTTTCAGCTTCCACTGTGGGAAGGAGGACACTGGGACTCCTCAACACCAGGGATAAAAGGGAATCTCCCAACAGAATGATAGGTTGGATATTGGGACACCCAAAGAAATGACAATTATCTCCTGCAGAACAACACTGATTTAAAAGGATATATTTTTGTATTTTCCTGCAGCATTAGAACTTTTTCTACAGATTCGAGAGAGAGAGCGAGAGCATGAGCAAGAGGTAGGGGCAGAGGAAGAGAGAGAAGCAGGCTCCCCACTGAGCAGGGAGCCCCATGCGGGGCTCCATCCCAGGACCCCAGGATCATGACCTGAGCCGAAGTCAGACGCCGAGTAAGCCACTTGGGCGCCCCAGTATTAGAAGACCTTTAAGGAAAGTTTCTAAGGAAAATTATAAGCTACTATAAAAAGTATCTGTATTTATTCTTTTCATTATGAAAAAAATCCCTGGTTAATAACTCAAAGTCACTGGCAACATTAAGTCAGCTTGCACGCTGAGAAAACAAAAGTCTGTCCCTGGGGAGTGTGCTAGGAGGTCTGTGGGGTTACCCTCTCCTGAGCTTTCTAACAACCCAATTTCACTCCACAAAAAAAATGCCCCATGCAACAGGGTCACATCCGCTGTAAGCCAGTCTGCTTGTCCTTCATTCGTTCAGCCTACATTTATTATGCCCTCTTCCATGTGCTAGGAATTCAGGTATTCAGTACCTGGTACTAGGAATACAAACATAAAAATTCAGATATCCTGGAAAAACATCTTGTCTGTGCATGTATGTGCCAGGCCTGCCTTCGCAGGTATGAATCTGAGTTTGTGTATGTTGCAACGCAAGAACTACAGATAATCTAATTTTTCAAACCACTCAGGGGATTTAGGTAACCTGCTAAAATGTTTAGACCTTATCAAAATTTATCATCTTGGAAATTCACCTCCTGCTGGATCTTCAAGTCTCCTACCTGCCAGATTTTCCCCCTTTTTAGCTATGTGCATACATACTCAACCAAAAAATAAAAATTCCTTATTGCTAAGTGCTATTTTTAGAGAGAATCTTAGGTCTTCAAAGATTTTGTTCCATAAATCTGTTCAGCGTGCTGCCTTTCAGAAAAATAAAAAGGAGGGAGCTCACCAAAGACAGGTTTATACTTACAGTCAGGCTAATTTAAGTGATAAAAAAGGAGCTAGAGCCATATATGGGAAGAGCTGAACCAGGACTTCGTGTATCAGAGTTTAAATCTTTCTCGAAACAGGACACGCACCACCACAATTTGTGGTAATATCCTTTCTTTCCTGAAGCTGTATCTGGGCTGTACCAGCTCAGGGTCTGTTTTCATAAACAGAAACAGAAAAAGCTCCCTAGAACAATGAGGCTTAATCTGCAAAACACAGAGAGGCAGAATGGGCTTTCTAAAAAGAGCATTTACTCTTAGGAGAAACTGTGTAAATACCTTTTCAAGTGTCAAAATAATAACCTTTTATTTCCTGAAGTTGGGTGGTGAAGCAACTATGCTTTTCTAGGTATTTAGAAGGCCATTTCCATTTAAAAACATGAGGTAAAACACGAGGATGACCTGTCTCTGGCTTCACAGAGAAAGTAAAAGCATCAGCTGCTGGAGCACCTTTATAAATAAGTAAAACAGAGTTTCTCTACTTCCGACTACTCTTAAAAACCTTTAGTGGCCCTCCCGCATCCTTCAGGGAGCCCAGTGCTCCCCACGGTCCCCACACTCGGGGCAAGGCTGTTCTACTCCCGGGCATTTGGGTAGCACGGGGCCCGTCCTTTATTCGCCACGGAGTCAGCTCCCACTGCGGACTGAATCGCCCATTATTAGTAGACTATCCCCTTGGTGTTGCTCGCGCCTCTTGGGTCTCTGGCTCTTTCCTCACAGCTTCCTCCGATAAACACACTGATGGGAATCTTGTTCACCACTCTTGTGTCATCATCTCCCAAGGCAATGCTAACATGAAGGTGCTGTTACCAATTGACCTATCCCCCTGCACAAGCGCCCCCTGGACGCCATCCCTGAGCATTCTTCCATGTCTTGCTATGAACCAGGTGAGAACCATGACCAGTTTCTTCACTGAACCACGCAGGTGGTAGTCCCTTCATTTCTTTCCTCTTCAGCGAAACATCATTCCCCACCTGCATTCAGACGAGATCGGGCGCGTTCAGCGTGGTATGGCCGTAGACCCCACCTGCATTCAATTCTCTTATTGTGGCTTCTGGAAAGTCTTAGACTTTGTGTTACCTTCCCAGCTTTAGAGGGACCCATGTGGTTGGTGATACTCAAACCCAGCCAGGATACAGAAGGCCTTTTCAGGCCAACCCTGGTCATATTAATGAATAAAAAACTGGTTAAAAAAAAACCTCTAATACTAGGTTCTAAGACAAATGGCTCTACTTTCCAGATTTTATGGACTTTGGGAAATTATTTCATGAGATCCAAAAATATCCTGTAGGACAAGTGTTCTCAACTTTGGATGCATATAGAATCACCCAGAAAGGGGCACCTGGGTGGCTCAGTGGGTTAAAGCCTCTGCCTTTGGCTCAGGTCATGATCTCAGCGTCCTGGGATTGAGCCCCGCACCGGGCTCTCTCTTTAGCAGGGATCCTGCTTCCCTTCCTCTCTCTCTCTCTCTGCCTGCCTCTCTGCCTACTTGTGATCTCTGTCTGTCAAATAAATAAATAAAATCTTTCAAAAAAAAAGATCACCCAGAAAGCTTTTACAACCCCGCATGCCCAGGCCACAACCCACACCAGTTACATCATCATCGCTGGTGGTAAGACCCAAGCTACTCAGGTGATTCCAAAGGTCAACCAAAGTGGAGAACCACTGCCCTCAAAAGTGTTAGGAGGAGGAATTCAACATAAATATCATTTTTTCTTCCATGGACTAACTTAAGTACCTATAAGACACCTGGATTGTAAGATCAGTTTCACACCCTTCTAAAGCTTTATTTCTCTTTGTAATTACACACATCGAAGTAAAAATGCATTACAAGTAAAGGTTAGAGGATACTTCAACTTTTTTTTCCCCTCATGTCTATTTCTGAGCTACATTACTCTTTCAGCAAAGATTGATTGAGCACCTACTATTCACCAGGCACTGAGGGTGACCCAGGAAATAAAGCAGACATGGTACACCCTGATGGAATTTATATCCGCTAGAGGACACATACAATAAATAAGAAAATTATTACAAATGTGTAATAATTTAGACAAAAAATCTAATAGAAAATAATTTAAACAAAGAATCTAATAGAAAAGGATAAAGTGGCAGCAAGCGTGTCCCTTCCAGGGACAGGAAATGGGCAGTTGGTTTAGGTGCCACTCTCTGAGGGAGTGACATATCAGATGAGACCTGAATGGTAAAGAACTGGCCAGCTGAAGATTGGGGGCACAGCATTCCAGGCAGAAGTAGGGGTGAGTGCCAAGACCTTGAGGCGGGAACAAACTTGGCCAGTTTCAGATTCTGACAGACTGGAATGTGGCGACAGGGTGGGAGAGAAGGACAAGACAAGGTCAAGGAAGGTGTTCGAAGCTACGCAACCTGGTTAAGTCACAGGGAAGAGGGGATAGGATTCAAAAACTAAGAAGCCACTGGAGGAGATTCACGTTTTTTAAATGTGTGGGGAATGGTGATTGAGGGTAAGAGAGAAATCAGTTTCTCTGGTGATAGTGGCTCCTTGTATTGTTCTAGTGATAAGGCCAGAAGGACTTCCAGATGGAATGAGGGTTGGAGGGGGTGGGGTGGGGAGGGAGGAGGGAAAGGGAAGACTCAAAAATGAGCGCTCTGCTTCTGGCCTGAGCAACTGGCCACATGGTCCTGCCTGCCAGGTCATGGAAGAGAGAGGTCTCGGCGAGGAGCATTTTGAGAGACGAGAGAGCAAAAATCAGCAGCTTTCTCCGGACATGATAACTTAGAGATTCCTTTAGGCATCCATTAATATCCATTAGAAGCCAGTGTCCATTAGGACAAGTCTGGAGCTCAAAGGAAAGGTCAGAGCTGTACATTTAAATTTGAAGGTCACTGACATGGAAGTGGTATTTAAAACTTTGGAACTGGAAGAGTTCACTTAGAAAATGAGACAGAAAACAGAAGAGAGCAAAGGACTGAGCACTAAGTTACTCCTAACCTTTAGGAAGAAAAGAGAGATCCAGTTAAGGAGACTGAAAAGGGGGCTAGGGGTTTTGAGTTACAGGGCCTTGGACGTCCAAAGAAAAAGTGTCTCAAGATAGAAGGGATGATCTTGGAGCCAAAAACTGTTGAGATGTCAGAAATGTCTAATAAGAGGACAGAAGGACCGTGGATTCTGTGAGATGTTCTTGGTGACTTTGACAGGAGCAACCAATGAGGCAACAAGGACAAAGAAATCCAGACAGGAAGGATGAAGAAACAGTAGTAGGTGAGGAAGGCCAAGGTGGTGACTGCTGACACACGTACCATCAGATTTTGCTATGCCTGGAAGCATGTGCTTCTCCACATCCTGACTTACACTCTGAGCAAAAAGACACGTGACAAACATGCACACTTCTCTTACCAGGACCCAAGAGGATGCATTAGATGCGTGCCCAGTTTACACCCCATATATTCAGTGTATCCCCTGGCTGGAACAATGGCCACAAGAAACACGAATGAATGTTTGGGGTAGGATTGATTCTACCCTTACCCTGTACATTTTCCTTTTGGAAAGACGCTCCCTACGGGGCCCACCTCTCCAGCTAACCACCATGATCAAAGAGCAAAATACACAGTCAGCTATAAACCTATAAATGGAAGTTAATTATCAAATGAGAGAAAAAGCTAATATACCTTCAACCTTAAATCGCATAAAATAATACTTCCTCACATTCCTATTCATTTTCACTTAAAACTTGAATAAATCTATGGCTTTTAGGTGAACTAGATTTTCACCTTCCTTCCACAGCAAACAGGAAGCTGTAATCCTCCTTTACAGAGATTAAATGGTTCTGCCAGCACTTTTTATAGGTCGTGGCCTCAAGAAGTGGTTGCATGTGTTTGGACAGTAACTGTCAGCGAAACAGCTTAATATCAGGTTTTCTTTAAAAAAAAAAAAAAAAAAGGCAAAGATCTAGCTTTTGGAGGAGAGACCTGGAAATCAAAATGGGTATCATAGAAAAGATTCAAAGAGACTTAGTTGTCTGGGTGTCCATGCATATGAGCCTTTGGGGTACAGTCATGACTGACAAATTACTATTAGAGGTGCCAATTTAAGTCTCTGTTTTGCAGAGAAGGATAGTTTGTAACTTTCCAAGTCAACATAGTCTTGCTCTGCATAACGGCTTTCTGAGCTGGAGTTCCCCAAGTCTCTTTGGATAAGTAATGTCTTCAGTAGACATCAAGGAATAGCTAAAAAAGTGGCCCATCATCTTGGAGCAGGGCCAAGTTCGAAGACAGAAAAGCCTGTAGCCATAGTAGCAAAAGGAAGATCGTTCTGATTTTTATGGGCAAACCTCAACTGGGAGTAAGAGTAAGATCACCATCGCGGTGAAGAGATTAGAGAAATAGAGAAAACTCTGAGTGAAACCATGTGAGGAATTCAGCGGGCATCAGGGAAAGTGTGGAGAAAAAGGAAATGTGTTATAACCAGGGTGATTGTGTTCCTTCTGGTGTGATTGCCATGTACATTCACATTAAAGAAATCCAAATGTGTTCAGAAGTAGTAGTCACAGTAGTAGAAGTAGTTGTAGGATGAAAATCTTAACCCTATTTGCACTCACGCCTGCAACTCATCTTTCTGCAGAGGGGGGTTGATTTCTAATCAAGGCAAGAAAGACGTACCACACACTTCAGTTTTCAAAACAAAATGTACATAAAACAAGCATGTAGTCTGTCAGTCAACGACACAGAATATCTACATTTCAGGTACGATAGGTATTATTTTACCTTTCACTTACTTGACTTACTGGATTAAGGGATGCCCCCATTGCCTCTGTAAAACCAACTGATGAATGCTCATGTTAGCAAATATCTTCTATACCTGCTTTGGACTTCTTTCCCACCAGCCAAGTTGTAGGTTATCAAGAGTCAAGTTTTATTGGTTTCCAAACCTCTTTATATTTATGCTGTAATTCTGACTGATCATATGAGATAGGAGGAGCAAAAAGAGAGCTGCTCGTAGGGGCACCTGGTGGTGATCCCAGGGTCATGAGTTCGAGCCTTGCATCAGGCTCCATCCACAGCATGGAATCTGCTTGAGAGTCTCTCTCTCTCTCTCTCTCCCTCCCTTTCCCTCTGCCCCTCCTGCCTATGCTCTCTCTTAAAGAAATAAACAAATCTTAAGAGAGAGAGAGAGAGGGCTGCTAGTATTAAAAACTAAGTAGTTGAATAACTTCAGAAAGTAGAGCTGATAAGAAAAAATGTAGTATCAAATTAGGTGTGGACCAGATAGCAATAAAAGGCTATGAACAATAATCATAAAATTCTAGGAAGATTCTACACTCCGTGTGCATCACGAGTATCTTTAAGTTCTGGTACACTAAAAAAAAAAAAAAAAAAAAAAAAAAACCTGTAACGGGAAATTGGAGATGACGTGTTGTGAGTGTGGTTTTTGCCAGATGGAGAGCTCCACACTCAAAGAGAAGTCCTTAGCTTTTCACCAGAAGACTGGTGGAGGAGTATGTAATTGCGTCTCAGCTTTAAATAACAATTTAAGATAAGAGTTACAGCCAACCTATTAACCACCGAATTGCCAGTCTAAGTGATGCTGGGTGAGTTTCTACTGTAGCTGTAGGGAGGTACACTTGGAGCCTCTGAGCTTTCCTTCTCACTAGAAGCTTGGCTAAAATCATTTATACTCAAGAGATATATCCTAGAAATATGTTAGCTCTATCCCTGGATCAGGTCAGATCCTCCAAAAGTTGTATCGCAAACCATGGTGCTCTAGACAACGATGGAAATTCCTTCAGAGAAATATGATTTTAGTGTTAGACTCTTGACTTTTATAGAGGGCCCATAAAAGGAATGATCACGGGAAGAATATCTCTGCCTGGCTTGTCAAACTGATATTTAAGCTTTCTAATACACCACTCAAAGCCTGGTACATACCAGAAACACCACATGATAAACTTCACCCTGTTAATCACCCAAAGGCATCATGTGGGAAGGGTGGGAAAGAAGAAAGAAAGAAGAAAGAATTGGGTCAGTTATGTATAACTGTATAACCAATTAATTACAAAGCTCCTTTTTCCTTCTGCTTTACCATGTTTTCTTCTGGATTCATGAATTTTAAAAGTTAATAAACCTAATAACTATGTATTATTTTACCTACTTAACCTAAACTGTATGTATAATTCTTTTTCTCTGCTTTTTTAAAATTGAAGTATAGTTGGCACACGGTATTACGTTAGTTTCAGGTGTACAACATAATGATTTGACAAATCTGTATGTTATGCTAGGCTCACCAGAATTATAGCTCCCGTCTGTCACCATACAACACCATTATCATACCACTACCTATATTCCCTAGGATGTACCTTTCATCCCCATGACTTATTGCTTCCATAAATCCAAGCCTGGATCTCTCACTGAACCTCACCCACTCTGCCCATCTCCCCCCACCCCCTGCACTCGGCAACCACCAGTTTGTTTTCTGTGTTTATGAGTCTGTTTCTGCTTGGTCTGCTCATTTGCCTTGTCTTTAAATTCCACGTAAGTGAAATCACATGGTATTTGTCTTTATCTAACTTATTTCACTAGCATAATACCCTCTAGCTCCATCCGTATTGTCACAAATGGCAAAATCTCATTCTTTTTTATGGCTGAGTAATACTCTATTATGTATACACACCACATCTTCTTTAACCATTCATTTACTGATGGACACACAGGTTGCTTCCATATCTTGATACTATAACTAATGCTGCAACAAATGTGGGGGTGCATGTATCTTTTCAAATTAGTATTTTTTGGTTTTTTTGGGGGGGGAGTGTAAATACCCAATAGTGGAATTACTAGATTGTATGGTCTATTTTTAATTTTTTGAGGAACTTCCATGCTGTTTTCCACAGTGGCTGCACCAATTTATATTCTCACTGAACAGTGCACAAGGGTCCCTTTTTTTCCACATCCTTTGCCAAAACATATTATTTCTTATCTTTTTTATACTAGTCATTCTGGCCAGTATAAGTGATATGCCATTGTGGTTCTGGTTTGCATTTCCCTGATGATTAGTGGTGGTGTGCATCCTTTCATGTGTCTGTTGGCTGTCTCGATGTCTTCTCTGGAAAAATATATAATGTTTTTCTGCACATTTTTAATTGGACTTTTTTAATATTTTGAGTCATATAAGTTCTTTATATATTTTGGATATTAACCCCATATCAGATATATCATTTGCAAATATCTTCTCCCATTCAGTAGGTTTCCTTGTTATCTTGTTGATGGTTTCCTTGTCTATGTGAAAGCTTTTTTATTTTGCTGTATCCCAATAGTTTATTTTTGCTTTTGTTTCCCTTGCCCCAGGAGACCTAGCTAGAAAATTGTTGCTAACACCAATGACAGCGATTACTGCCTATGTGTTCTTTTTTTTTTTTTTAAGGTTTTATTTATTTATTTGACAGAGAGATATCACAAGTAGGCAGAGAGCCAGGCAGAGAGGGGGGAAGCAGGCTCCCTGCTGAGCAGAGAGCCCAACATGGGGCTTGATCACAGGACCCTAGGATCATGACCTGAGCTGAAGGCAGAGGCTTAACCCACTGAGCCACCCAGACGCCCCTGCCTATATGTTCTTCTAGACGTTGTATGACATCAGGTCTCACATTTAAGTCTTAAATCCATTTCGAATTTATTTTTGTGTATAGTATGACAAAGTGGTCCAGTTCCACTCTTTTGCATGTAGCTGTACAGTTTTCCTAATACCATTTATTGAAAAGACTATCTTTTCCTCGTTGTATATTCTAGCCACCTTTGTCTTAGATTAATTGACCATATAAGCATGGGTTTATTTCTGGGCTCTCTATTTTGTTCTGTTGATCTGTATGTTCATTTCTGTACCAGTACCATCTTGTTTTGATTCCTATAGCTTTGTAATGTATTTTAAAATCTGGGGTTCTGATACCTCCAGCTGTATACTTCTTTCTCAAGACCACTCTGGTGATTTGGCATCTTTTGTAGTTCTCCACAAATTTTAGCATTATTTGTTCTAATTCTGCGAATAATCCTATTGGTATTTTGATAGGGATTGTACTGTATCTGTAAAGGCTTTGGGTAGTATGGACATTTTAAAAATATTAATTCTTCTAATCCACAAGCATGATATATCTTTCCATTTCTTCAAGTCATCTTAAATTTCTTTCATCAATGTTTTCTACTTTTTAGAGTACAGATCTTTTACCTGCTTCATTAGGTTTATTCCTGGGTATTTATTCACTTTGGTGCAATTATAAATGGAATTGCTTTCTTAATTTCTCTTTCTGCTACTGTTATTAGTGTCTAGAAATGCAATCAATTTTTTATATTAACTTTGTATCCTACAACTTCACTGAATTCATTTATTACTTGCAGTAGTTTTTTTGGTGGAGACTTACAACTTTCTATCTACAGTATCATGCCATCTGCATATAGTGACAGTATAACTTCTTACAGATTTGGATTCCCTTCATTTCTTTTTCTTGTCTGACTGCTGTGGCTAGGACTTCCACTACTCTGTTGAATAAAAGTGGGGAGAGAAGACATCCTTGTCTTGTTCCTGATCTTAGTGGAAAAGACCTCTCACTTTGTCACCACTAAGTATGATGTTAGCTGCGGGTTTGTTACATATGGACTTTATTGTGGTGAGATACGTTCCCTCTAAACCCACTTTGGTGAGAGATTTTGTCCTGAAAGGATGTGGAATTTTGTCAAATGCCTTGTCTGCATCTACTGAGGTCTTATCCTATGAGTCTTATCCTTCATTTTGTTCATGTGATATACCACATATCACACTGGCTGATTTGCAGATACTGAAACATTCTTGGATCTCCAGAATAAAAATGATGTTTTTACTATATTGCTGAATGCAGTTTGCTAATACTTTGTTAAGAATTCCTGCCTCTGTGTTCTTCAGGGATATTGGCCTATAGTTTTCTTTTTGGTGTGTGGTATCTCTGCCTGATTTTGGCACCAGGGTAATGCTGGCCTCGTAGAGGCTCTCCATCTCTTTTGTTATTTTGAATAGGTTGAAGAAGGTAAGTATTGACTCTTCTTTTAATGTTTGGCAGAATTCACCTGTGGCTCTCTCTGGTTCTGGATTTTGCTTTGTTGGGAGTTTTTTGATTACCAAGTGAATTTTGTTACTAGTAATTGGTCTGTTCATATTTTCTATTAATTCATGATTGAGATTTAGCAGACTGTATTTTTCTAGGAACTTATCCATTTCTTCTAGTTGGCCCAGATTGTTGGCATACAATTTTTGTAGTAGTCTCTTATAATTCCTTGTTTATTTCTGTGGTATCAATTACTTCTCTTTTGGGGGGTTCCGATTTTATTTATTTAAGTCCTCTTTATTTTTTTCTTGATCAATTTAGCTAAAGGTTTCTCAATTTTGTCTATCTTGGTTTTATTGATCTCTACTATATGTTGCCTAAAAGAGACCCATGTCAGACCTAAAGACACACACAGACTGAAAGGGAAGGGACGGAAAAAGATATTCCCTGTAAATGGAAATTAAATAACAAAAACATAAACAGCATAGCAATAATTATGAGGCAAACTAGACTTTAAAACAAAGACTATAACAGGAGACAAAGGACATGTATAATGATAAAGAGATCAATCCAACGAGCGGATATAACAACTGTAAATACCTACGCACCCAACATTGGTACGTAAGACAAATATTAACAGATATAAAGGTGAATATAGGTTTTTAGTTCTCTTGCGTAAATGCTGAGGAGTAAAATGCTGGATCGTGGGCTAGGTATGTATTTAGCTTGAGTAAATACAGCCACAGTTCTTTTAAAGGGGCAGTAACTATTACCCTCCCCAAATCAATCCACAGAAATTCTTCTCACCAAAGCTTGTTATTATTTTTCTTTTTCATTTTAGCTTTCCGGTAAGCGGACATTTTGAAAGTCAGGTTCTCTGAGATAATAAACCACAGCCTCCCGGTTGGCACAAATACAAATTTCAAAGCTTTCTACCTTAAGCACTTCCCATCATCGGCAACTGCCCTTCAGTAAACTAAATCTAATATTAAAAACATGTAAACATAATTCAAGAGGTTTCATCATAGAGAGATAATATCATTTTCCTTTAAAGTTAGCTAATTTAACAGAATGATCAGGAAAATCCTGCCAGACAGAGTCTCACCATGAAATATGAAGATGTCGGAAGTATTCCCATCCAATGTAGGACTAAGAATCGAGTAACTTATATGGTGATGGAAGTTCTTCACTGATACATCTATTCCAATCTGCATTCTGTATTAGCAGGAAATTTGGAGATAATGGTTCTATTTCCTCTTCTCATTTTCTTTTTAAGGAACTATATTTGCAATCATCATTCGCTACGATCAGAATTACAAACAAATATTTTGAAAAATGCTAGTGAGTCTTTTGGGGGGGAAATAACAAAATAGAATAAACTACTCACTTACAATTAAATACTGATTATCTTGTATTTGACTCACAGTTTCCCTCTCTGTGATGCAGTTCTTTCTGTGGGATGCAATATCCGAAATTTGGCAAAGAAAGCAAATATAGAACACTCAAATAATGTTATCTCTACAATTGACTGTTGCGTTAAATAAATATTTATTCATGTTACTAATACACACAAAATTGGTTGTCAACACCATCAGCTAATAATTTATTTAATTGTTACATGCATTATGGTAAATCTGTTGCAAAACCCATCGCACATTCACCAGAATGGGATGGGTTACAGATTTAGGTTTAAAAGCCAAAGTGATAGGAGTACTGTTAAATAATAGAGACACACACATTTATATAATTAAGTTTTGGAAAGGGCTTTCTAAAAATGAACCCAAGCCTGTGACCATAAATAAAATGTTGGATACGTTTAAGTATATAAATATTTTAAACATGTGTATGCAAATAAAAGAACACCACATAGAAACAGAGAAATTCAGCATGTGTACCATCTTGCTGGGTAACTGACCCAGGCTCTTCAAAAACAAGCCACCGTTGGGGCGCCTGGGTGACTCAGTGCGTTAAGCCTCTGCCTTCAGCTCAGGTTATGATCTCAGGCTCCTGGGATCGAGCCCCACATTGGGCTCTCTGCTCAGCAGGGAGCCTGCTTCCCTCTCTGCCTGCTGCTCTGCCTACTTGTGATCTCTCTCTCTGTCAAATAAATAAATAAAAATCTTAAAAAAAAAAAAAAGGAAACAAGCCAATGTTATGGGGGGAAAAATGTGAGGGACAGTCACAGATTGAGAAGAGATGAAAAGAGACTTCATACCCTGTATAAGCCTTCATAAATTTTAGGTTTGGAAAATTAAAAAAGGTATTTAGCAACTATTGAGAAAATTTGAATTCAGATAGTATTCAACATGTTTTGTGTATTAACCGATGACATATCTAATGTATTTATCAGTTTCTGCAGCTATTTATTTAGCAATTGAAGGAAAACCATACGATGAAAAATATTTCAACAATTGTTTCAGAAAGAAGTTAATAACTTACCTTTAAAACTTTTATGTTAGTAGAAGACAAACACTTCATGAGTAAAATAAGCCAAGGACATGAAATCCCAAATCATGAAAAAAGAAATACGAGGAGTGGAAAGCTTATGGAAATTTTACCTAGTTTGGTGGCAAGCAAAGAAATGCAAATTCCATTGCCAAGGATTGAAAAAAAAATAGGAAATCTACATAGTCTCAGAAATGACTGGTACAGGACATAAATTAGTGTACACCTGATGGACAACTCCTCAGCAACATTCATCAAAAGCCTGAAATTGATTCCTCCCTTTCGTGGACCTGTTAGCCATTTGCACATCTTTCTTTTGAGAAGTGTTTCAACGTCATCAGTCATCAGGGAAATGCAAATCTAAATCACAATAAGGTATTACCTCACACCTGTTAGGATGCCTAATAACAAAAAAACAAAAAGTAACAAGTGTTGATAAGGATATGGAGAAGGAAACCCTCTGCACTGTTGATAGGAATGTAAATAGGTGCTCCGTTATGGAAAACAGTATATGGAGGTTCCGCAAAAACCTAAAAATAGAGCAACCGTATGATCCAGCAGCTCCACTTCTGGGTACATATCCAAAAGAAATGAAGTCAGGATCTCAGAGAGATATCTGCACCCCCTTCACTGCAGCATTACTCATAAGAGCTGAGATAAGGAAGCAAGCGAAGTGTCCTTGGATAGGTGAATGGATAAAGAAAAGATGGTATACATATAAAATGCAATATTATTCAGCTTAAAAAAGAAGAAAATCATGTTGTTTACAACAACATGGATGAACCTAGAGGGCATTATCCTAATTAAAATAAACCTCACACAGAAAGACAAATATTCACATGATCTCATTTACATGTGGAACCTAAAAACATCAAATTTATAGAAGGAGAGAATGGAATGGTGGTTGCCCAGAGTTGAGGTCAGAGGAAGTGAGGAGATGTTGGTCAAAGGGCATGAAGTTGCATGCAGGATGAATGAGGTCAGAAGAGCTAATGTACAGTTAATAATACTACTTGAAATTTGCCAGGAGAGAGATCTTCCCATCACACACACACACACACACACACAAATGGTAACTATATGAGGCAATGGATACATTAATTAGCTTGACTGTGGTAATCATTTCACAAATATATACATATATCAAAACATCACACTGGACACCTTCTATATCATTTTTGTCAATTATACCTCCATAAAGCTTATTAAAAATATTCCAACCTTGAATGAGAAATCCCAATTGTGGTAATTTATCCTAAGGAAATAATCCCGCATTTTGTAAGTATGCATGAATAAGTTTTCCATAAAATGGAATTCTGCTTGTGTACTAACATGGAAAAACTCACAATGTAGCATTACTCTAAAAACAGGTTACAAAATACTATTTATGACATGATCCCACTCATTCTAAACTTGTGGGGTTTATATATTACACATTTACTTAAGAAAACATTTGAAAAATACAATGAAAGTCAATTATTACTAGTGCTTATGTTGCCTTCTTTATCCTAAAGTGACTTGCCAAAGATTCTATGACGTGTATATATTCATTCCTTATTAAGGGGGAAAAAATGTTACCTTTAAAAGAAAGCAATCCATTTGGAGCTTTGCGGGTCTTTTGAGATTTTTTTTCCACTTCCTTTTGCTGCAAAGAACAGTGTTCAGAACCAACTTGATTGGAGCACCCGCTTTATTTTTGTCTGATTTAAATCTGTATCTGGAAATATGAAGTACTTTCCCACATTTTACCCACACAAAACCCCAAGATGGCATTTGAACTAAGTCTGATCTCTTGTTTTTATAATTAAGCAAAGAGAAGGTCACAGTGATGAGCTGGATCTTTCCCCTCAGTCAGTGGGGAGAGGTAATGAGCGGGGAGCCAGGGCTCCTGACTTTTTCCGTAGACCCTCAGGAGTCACTTTTGAAACACCTGTCCCAGAAGTACATCATGCCAACTGTATCTCATTTGTTGTTCTCGGGACTGACACCGTTTACTGCAAAACCACCTCGAATCAAACCTAAATATTGCTTTTTAAGTGATTTTGAAAACAAAATATTTTTTCATTAATTTTTTCTTTTCAGACTTACAAGAAAGTTGCAGAAATAAAGACTGTGTTGGTACCTGCATACCTATTGTAAATATTTTATTCACTTAATGTGAATAGTTCACCCCGTCTGCTTTATCATTTGCCATATATATCATTAAATATATGACTATTTTCTGAATCATTGAAGG
This sequence comes from Mustela erminea, assembly GCF_009829155.1. Lineage (NCBI taxonomy): Eukaryota > Metazoa > Chordata > Mammalia > Carnivora > Mustelidae > Mustela > Mustela erminea. Next base: position 71,580,895 of record NC_045616.1, on the reverse strand, counting down.
GTAAGCTGAATATTATCATGGCTCTCGACACCTGAATATTTCAGTGGATATTTCCCAAGAATAAGGATATTGTCTTCTATAACCCTAGCATAGTTAGCAACATCATAGATGTACATTGAAATAATAATGATGTAATCTACTGTCCATATTCCATATTTGTCAGTTGACCTTAATAACTTTTATATAGCACTTTTTCCTCAAATTTAAAGGCTTTACTTTAGGTCAGGTATTGCATTTAGGTGTTATGACTCTTTAGCTTCTGTTAGTCTGGGATATTTCTAAAGACTTTTTTTTTTTTAATCTTTTATCATATTTTTTGAAGCAAAGAGCCCTCCTTTTTTCATAGAACTCGTAGTTTGCTCTGGCTGCAATAACAAGATATCATAGACAGGGTGTGAAAACAAAGAATTGATCTTCCCACGGTTCTGGATGCTGGAAGTCCAAGACCAAAGCACCAGAAAGGTCGGGGTCCAGTGGGGGCCCTCTCCCTCGCTAGCCTTTGGCTCCCTTCTCACTGTGTCCTTGCACGGAGAGAGAAAGAGAGAACACGCTCCCTGCTGGCTTTTCATTTAAGGGCACTAATATCAGACAGGCATTGCCCTCACGGCCTAATCCAATTTGACTCGTTGCCCAAAGGCCGCATCTTCAAACACCATCACACTGGGGCTTAAGGCTTCAACATAGCAACTTTGAGGGGGATACATTCAGTCCATAATATGGAACATCCTTCATTTTGTAAAATAAATGCATTTTTAGATAGATTAGAAATGAAATGGCCTAAACCTATAAAGCAGTATTTTCTAAAGCTATTAAACCAGAATAAAATCATAGCAATTTCCCAAACTGAGTGCTCACGGAGCTGATATTTTATTGTGTTGAAACCCCAGTCATTACCAGCTAGTCTCTGTATTGGACTTTCTATTTCTGTGTCACCCTCATTCAAGAATGTGCCCCCTTCTGCCAACACAGTATTAAAATAGAAAAAGATTACTCTCTACAGAAACACACTGTGTCTCAAGTATTTTTATGGAAGTCAGCCTATATCAGAACCATAGAATGTACTTCAATTCATTTTTAGACATCAAGTATTCAGAAATATTATTTCAGATCAGCACTTGGCTAATAAGAAAAAAGGGATTTTTTTTTCATGCAATTCCTGATCTTTTAATTTATTTAAGAGAGAGCACACGTGCACATGCGGGGGGGGGGGGTGCGGGGGAAGGACAGAGGGAGAGGAAGAAAGAAACCCAAGCAAACTCCACATTGAGCATGGAACCATCATGGGGCTCAATCTCACAACCCTGAAATCAGACCCGCACCGAAAACAAGAGTCCATTGCTTAACCAACCGAGCCACCCATGTGCCCCGATCTTCTTTTTAAAGTCATTATAATACAGTATGTCTTTTCTGTACTTTGTTGAAATATTGCATCTTTATTTCCTTTCAGTATGTGTTAAGCAGTTATTCACAGTGAATGAATTGAATTCCATACTAGTATACTGTTTACTGTCTTTACTTTTAATCTAAAATCGTTTACTATTCAAATTTTAAGACAGTTTTTCAGTTGTTCCAGTTAGGTATCACCTGGTTCAAATGCAGTTTCTTTTTATTTTTTGTTTTGTTTTGTTTTTAGAGAGAGAGAGAGAGAGAGAGAGCACACAAGTGGGGCTGTGGTGTGGAAGGCCGGGAGGAGGAGCAGAGGGAGAGAGAGACTCTTAAGCAGGCTCCATGTTCAGTCGGGAGCCCCACTCAGGGCCTGATCTCACCACCCTGAGATCATGACCTGAGCCAAAGTCAAGTCAAAGGCTTAACCACCTGAGCCTCCCAGGCACCCCAAATGTAGTTTCTTTTTAAAATTTATTTGTTAACCTAACATCCTTACATTATGTTTACTAGTGGACCCAAAACAGTACCCTACTCCATGTTTGATACCTTAAAACTTGACCTTCCTCGGTAACTGGAATCTGGGTATGCACCTTTTCCAAATATTTTTGAAAAATTAAAGCATCTCTTTATCTCTTACCTACAGAGTTCAGTTTTCTTATTTTCAAGGTATATTCTAAAACAAACTACCCCAACGTTCAGGAAAATATGCCTCTTGGTGATCACAAAATGTTGATAATGTGGTCTAATTAAAGTCTAGAGAAGTTTACGCACTAAATAACAAGTTTCCAAAATGATATTTTTAAATGTACACATTAAGAAAAATTCTCATTTTTTTCTTTTTAAATATCTTTTCTCTATTCTGATTATTTCTTCCAAAGTTAGTAGTATTTTTAACATACTTTTCCAAAATTATCCAGTTTTTAGACTATATTTGCTACATCTCACATTTTCTTGATTATTTAGCCTTTCCAATAGGATAGGTGTTACTGCGTATCTTTTCCCCCTTTCCTTTGCACTGATTTCTCAACAAAGCAGAATTTTTTCTTTGTTTCTGTAAAAACAAAAGTTCTGAAATAAAAATGACCCAATGCGCCTAACATCTACTCATTTTTATTTTCTTCTACATATGAAGCAATTATTTGACCTGATTTGTCATAATCTGGATATAGAACTTCTTCTAACACCTGGTTCTGAATTTAAGTCAGGGTTTTCTGAACTTATAAGTGTTCCTTTCTTCTTTCCATCAAGCGTGTTGAGCATTTCATCTATTTGGAATCTTTTGATTCTGTTTTGAAACAACAAGGTCATGATACGGCTGTAAATGCTCAGATAATCTGAAATCAGGATTTTCTATGTCATGGTCTTCTATGATCCATAGGAAAATAAATGACCAAGATTTACCTTTTTTCCTGTGTTAATGATGATGTCTATGGAAGAAGCAATGTCAAATTCACACTTGCAAGCTGTAATACTTTAATGTTAGTCCTTTTATTAAAGAATCTCACTGTTCTTGTGTTTCAACCTATTTATCTTGTCTTTTCTTCTTGGAGCTTCTTAGTTAATTTCGCAGCTGACCTCATATTGCTTGAATTTTTTAGGTTTCCTCCCTCCCTCCCTTCTTTGTTCCATCTTCCCCCCACCACCACCACCACCAAATGGCAGGCACATAGCATGCCTCCACAAGAGTATAATGTAGCATAAAGAGCCTGGACTTTGGAGTCCCAGCTTACTTATTCTGTGACCCAGGAGAAAGTAATCCATCATTAACATTTCTAAGGATATCTACATCAGAGAGTCTGTGTAAGATTGGGCAGGGTAATTTGTCTCGTTTTTTTTTTTTGGCAATGCAGTTAGTAAGGTGACTCTAGGGCATACAACACAACTACCTTGTATAAAATCTGACAAGCAAACACCCTTTTAAATATATAACTGAACTTGTAGGAAAGAGAAATCCCTAAGGTCAAAAATGAAAAGGGAATCAAAAGTAGGGTGGTAGACAGCATGGACTGATCCAATGGCTTCCCTGAGGGAGTTTGCTGGCTCCATTACTGAAGAGCTTGCAGTGGGAAGGTCATGTGGGAACAGGAACTACAAGTGAAAAATCACATACTGTGTAAATCGCATACTGTGTAAAATCACATACTGGATGGATATTCTCTGCCCCTCCAGATCCACTATTCACCCATCTCCACCCTGAATCATGAGGCTCCCTTCTCCTCTGGCTTCCAGCTGGCCTTAGCCAATGAAGAATAAGTTGGGAAAGAAGAAGAAGAGTGAGGTCGGGATATTTATTCTCTTGTTTCCCACCCTACGCTGTCCCTTTGAAGTGGCCTTGTCCCATAACCCCACACCCCATGGAGGCCCGCCTTATACAACTCTCTCCCCTGGGGTTCCAGGAACCTCCTTTCCCTCTCATTCCTCGGTGCCTATGAGTGGTCACAGCACCACATGGTCAGCTTCAAGCTGCTGTGACTCCCAGTTGCGCCCCATACCTTCATAATCTATCCGTGTATGAAGAAATGCTCCTCAAACCTTTTCTGGTTGAGATTCTGAGACAAATCGAGACTCTCAAAGGGCTATGTGTTCAGGGAAAGGGGAGTCCAGGGAAAATGTAAAACCAGCACCAAGAAATTAAAACCATGCTTTACAATGCCCTGGAGTCCAAAAGTAACCCATCTCAGGTATCTACAGAGAAAGTCTGGCTAAATAGGAGATCACAGCCTTAAATGGTAAAACAACCAGGGAAAAAATCTTGCAACGGTGAGACCTGCAAAACAGACAGTAGGATTTAACTATGCCAGAGGGGTAGTTAACAGCATTACCCGATAAGGACTTGGAATTATTAGAGACACAAAAGAACACTTGAAAACATGAGACCAAAGAGAGTATGTAAGAAGACCAAGCACACCTGGAGAAGAACTCAAAAAATCCCAGGAAGGAAAAACATATAATCTTTAAAAGTAAAACCAAATGGCTAGATTCTACAGAGGAAAAAGAGTTGACTGGAAGGTAGATATGAGGAAAATGCCAAGAACTCAACAACGGAAAGGTATAGATGCAGGAAACAAAAGAAGGGGATTAAGACACAAAGACTGGAATGCAAAGGTCTAACATATTTCTAATGAGAGTTTCTGGAAGAGAAAATAGAGAAAGGATACCACAGGACACTGGGAGGGAAGGAGGCTGAAGATCTTAAAAGCAACCAGAAAGAAAAGACATTACCTACGGAAGAAATGCAGTTAAAGTGGAAGTTTTCTCCACAATAGGAATTGAAGCCAGGCGGCCAATGGAATAAAAATGTGTAGCAGATTAAGCAGCACACGGTAAATGTGCAAGCCCCTTGCTACACCTCTCAGCTGACTGCTTCCTTTTGAACTGGATGAGCTCTTCATATGTTACACAAACATATTTGTGCTCCTCAATGCAATCCAGCATTGGCATATTTCTTCTAATAGGAGTTTAGGGTTTTTAAAAAAGAGTTTACTTCCTTACTTGAAAGAGAGAGAGGGAAGGAGGGAGAGAACACAAGCAGAGAGAGCAACAGCAGGACGGGGAGAAGCTGACTCCCCGCTGAGCTGGGAGCCCCACCCAGGGCTCCATCCCAGGACCCTGAGGTCATGACCTGAGCCAAAAGCAGACGCTTAACTGACCGAACCACCCAGACATCCCACTAGTAGTTTAGTTTTTATCTAGTTAAACCCATTCTTTTTAAAGATTTTATTTATTTGACAGAGAGATCACAAGTAGGCAGAGAGGCAGGCAGAGAGAGGAGGAAGCAGGCTCCCCGCTGAGCAGAGAGCCCAATGAGGAGACTCGATCCCAGAACGCTGAGATCATGACCTGACCCGAAGGCAGAGGCCCAACCACTGAGCCACCCAGGTGCCCCTAGTTAAACCCATTCTTAACTAAAGCTGTTTTAACCTTTAAACAAGAAGCTGGAAGTAAAAATGCAGAAATATTTTAATGCTTATTGAAAAATGCAATGGGAAAAATTGCATTGACGTTTCAGAGGATACAAACTAAAAAGAAATTAAGGAGTATATAAAAGTGGTAGGAACCAGTGCCAGGAAAAAAAATAATACTACCTGGGACTTCTTTGCAAGAAAATAGCCAAAGGGTATGGACAGATAGTTGGAATAAGCAAACATAAGAGAAAGTATTCAACTCTATTAATAGTTGAAAAAAAACACATTAAAATATAGAGTTGTACATACTGTAAATTAGCAAAATGTCAACAAATGATTATAGCCAGCTCTGGTAATTCTGTGGTAAACCTGGTATACTTAGATATTGCTAGAGGCATAGAAATTTATACATAACTAAAGGAAAAAAATTCAGTTCTGTAGTCACACTAGCCCATTTTGAGTGCCCGAAACCACATGAAACTAGTGCCTCTCACACTGTTTGGCACAGACCATCTCCATCGTCACAGGGAGTTCTACTGAACTCCAGCGGTTGGGGACAGACACAGAAGTGATGGGTTTTTTAAGACAAATAGCTTCCCTTGTACTTGGTGATTCCAAGTTGTTCTCCAGTTCTTCAAGGCTTTCCAACAGTATCAATCCACCCTTCCACTGATACGTTACTCAGTCTCCTAAGTAAATACACTTGGTATTTTCAGACTTATTTTTCTAATCTAATAGGTATGAGATGATATTTCTCACTGATTTAAATTTGCATTTTCCTGATTACTAATTAGGTCAAGTATTTTTTTCATGTATTTATTACCCTTTCATATTTCCTCTTCAGGGAGCTTCCCGTTTTTTTTTTTTTTTTCTTCACATTACCCTGTTGCAATGATTTAAAATGGGAAAATGTTTATGATATAGTGACAAGTTTAAAAAAAGAAAGGACAAGTTCTTAGTCCTTCTCTTCCAAGTCTTCCTCTTGACTCCATGTAGACGGAGGGATTATTTTTCTTTATTCCTGATATTATTTTTATTTCACATTATTCCTTTCTGATAGAACACTGTGTGCTTGACCTAAAAAAATCTGTGTCTCTATGTGTGTGTGTCTGTATGTGTGTGTGTGTGTGTGTGTAAAAGCTAAGATCGAGCAGTGAGAGAAAAACAACATTTCAAGATTTGTATCTTTAATTAGACTACATGTTTAAATTGCAAAGGAAACTGCCTTTCATAATTCAAGTAGAAGGAAATGAATTCGCGTATATTGCTTGGAGATTTCACATATTCATGATGTGGAAATTAACTTAAGCACACACCAGTCTAAGTAGTCAACTTGGAAAAGAAATGACATTCTTCAAAGAAGTGGAACAGCACTGTTTAAAAACAAAAACAAGATGCAGTGAAATGGGAGTGTAAAAACTGAACAGAGATTAATTCCTACCCAGCCTGAGTCCTTGGGGGAAAACAGGCCATGGTCCCTAGCATGTTCCACAGCAGCAACAATATCCAGCACGTGCAACCTTCCACGCTAGTGAAATGCGGTTAAATCCCCATATGTACCCACGCAGATTTGTCCCCTATTGGTCCTTTCCCTCTGTTTTATTGTCAACTGGGCCCTTTTCTATCATTCTTTCCTTTCCTATCTAGATCAAACTTTCCCAATATCCCTGTTAATGCTTTGTTGAACGTTTCCCACCCCTGGTACAAGTGCTCTTTGCAGCAGGTAGGGAGAGAATAAGCAGGATTTTTTTTTTACCCCTAACAAAGACAGACAGGAGCTGTCTTTCTACATGCTCCCGGAGACCACAGGCCCTTAGGTGATGCTGCAACCTCACATTCTCCAAGCAATTTTCGTCTATTTATCTGTCAGGGATCTCTCCAGCATTTTAGGAGTGTGAGCTGGACTGTGCCTTTATACATTCTCTGCATTTCCCACTTGCTTCCATACGAGCACCCTCGTAAGTGACTTGCTCAGAGCAGGAGGCAGAGGGCCTCTGCGTTTATTGTTCCTGCCCTTGCCCTCGCCAGTGGCCTCTCCATGCCGGGCTCTTTGTGAACTCAAATAGTAATTTGTAGAGTGGGTGTTGCCGCATTTCCCTCTGCTTTGCAGTCAGATGTCAGTTCCTTCTAAGGTGTTACAACATGAGTTATGGGACAGGAAGTGAAAGAAGGCCACACTGAAGTAAAATTTATAAGACAAGATGTTTTTAAAATGAGGATAAATCCTGGCCGGGTGAAACCTGGAGCGTGAACGAAATAGGATTTGCAACTTGAATGCACACCCTTCAGGAGGCCTCTCAGAAGAATGTGCCAAGCTGGCTTGACTTCCCAGGGGTGCTTGTATGCAGGAGGGCCTTATCACTGCAGTCCTAGAACCTCCCAGGGTCTTCCATCTGCTTAAGTTGGAGCTAAGGTGTGGGTTTGGATCTACTTACTAACACTTCCCTAATGTGTTCCCTGAACACTATCTGGGAACATTTTTCCCTCCTTGGGCCTGAAACGTGTGGGGATGTTTCCTGAAGCTACTCTTCTGTGTAACAGGCTTGGATTTGCAGCTGTGTGTCATGATTTGGGGGCACTCTATAGGGGCGTCTGTTTTAAATACCAGCCTTACCACTGGCTTGCTAACTATATGACTTCTTTCCTTTGGATGCTGGATGCCTTCCCTAAAGGATAGGCTGTAATAAGCTACCCCATTGTTTCACAAAGTGTGGCTCCTGAATCAGTGGGGAAGTTATTAGAATTCAAATAACCAGGCCCCAGACCAGACCCACTGAACTAACTGGAAACTCTAGGGACGGTGCCCAGCATTCTGGAGCTTAACAAGTCTTCCAGGTGATTCTAATGCCCATGAAAGTTTGGGAGCCTCCTACTGAAGCCTGAGCTTCAAACTGACATGGGCAAGAGGACATGAAAGAAGGTATTCTAGTTTTGAACTTCATAGTCTCTGTTTCTAATTTCTATTTTTGTGCACTTTTATATATGTAACACGTATACTATTATAATACGTACATGTATGTATTCGTATTACATATATGTATGTAGTATACGTATGTATACGTACATGTATGTATGTAGTATACGTATTACATATATGTATGATTCATCAATAAATTCGCGCTGTCTACTAGAAGTTCGTGTTTAATTTTGTTACTGACAGAGAGGCATGATATACAAAGTCTGAAGACTACTTGTATAACATTTTAAAACACTTATGCTTTAAATCCAACTGAGCTGTTAGCCACCAGTAATGTCACACATTTGTGTTAATATATTTTTCTCCTTAGTTCTAAAATGCTTTGCACGTAATTTATAGCTTATTCTCCTGTTGTGCGGAGAACACTCACATTCCCAGTAAAGTGAGAAAAGGGGGCCTCTGTGTTGTGTCCTAGACTCTTTCTGCCTGTCCTTGAACAAAGGAGAGACCAGCAGTGACCCATGAACAGCGTCAATGACACCTCCCCATGTCCCCCCTCGGCACATTCATCAGATCTGCATGCAGGAAAGGGTACAAAGAGCGAGAAAGAGGATTCTGTGCCCAGTCCTTGCGATGTCCTTTTCCCACTCCCATTGCTTGGCTTAGAGGAAGGAATCCCTGGGGTCTGGGGAAGCACTCTGTTCTCGTTCCTCACTCCTCAACAAATACCAGCTTGCACTAGCGCGGTAGGCCTCCTGTGTTACACACTCATGCTCCCTTTGTCTTCGTATTCCAGAGCTACCCAGAAAATACCGCTGTATGCTTATTATAAACGGGAAAGTGGAGGAACTGGGAGTAGGGCTGACTTTTAAGCCACAATAATTTAGGAGCTCAACAAAGAAAAAGGAAAAAAAGTGGTTATTTCCTTCTTAGTATAATATGCACATAAAGTATGCTCTCCAAAGCTATGCGTGGCATGAATGAACAAACACATAAATATGGTTCGGTTCCTGAGTGCTGAGTTCTAATACATAGCCGCTAAAAGCATAAATCCAGGTTTGAGTCTTCTCACGGCACTTAATATTTCTGTGACCTTGAGGAAGTCCCATTACCTCTCTTAAGCCTCATTTCCTTTGCTCTGTAAATTAGGGATAAGGATACCAAACACTCCATAAACTCATTGTGAGAATTAAATGAGATATAAGAGCTTAGCTTAGTATCTGGCACAAAATCAATCCCCAGGAAAGGAGAGCTATGTTGGATGTTGCTAGCGCTGAATCAAATGCTGAAAAGGAGTAAATCGTATTCCTCCCCTTCGGTCGTCTGTCAGGGAAGCTCACAACCCCTCTTTTTTTTTCCCTAGCTCAGGCCAATGATCTTACATAATCTATGCTATTTTGAAATCACAAGTAATGCCTTAGGGCGTGGCTCGGTGGGTTAAGCCTCTGCCTTCGGCTTAGGTCATGATCTTAGGGTCCTGGGATCGAGCCCCACATGGGGCTCTCTGCTCAGCAGGGAGCCTGCTTTCCCCTCTCTCTCTCTCTGCCTGCTTCTCTGCCTACTTGTGATCTCTTGCACTCCGTCAAATAAATAAATAAATAATCTTTAAAAAAAAAAAAAATGTAATGACTTTACTAGAGAGACTGACCTAAACATTTGTTAATCGCTATCTCCTCCAGCCCGTATGTCTGTATACCTGGAAGAGCTGTTTTCGCTCTGAACTACTGTAACTCCTGGTCAAGGTGCAGAGTCCTTTCATTCGGTTTCACCTCACGATACACTGTCCTTCATCATTAAGAGAGAAGGGGGGAAATTCTGTATAGATCTCCACGCAGAAGCCATTCAGTTGAAAACTGGATGGCCGTAAAATGATACCACATGAAGGAAGGGATAAAAGACTGCACGTTTTCTATCACTGTTTAGAAAAATTAATTTGTCTCAGAGGAGACTTGATAGCATGTTACCATCAAAAAAATCACAGGATAATAATGGAAGTTTCCGTGAACTCTGAAAAGAAGGACTCAAGGAAAAGTAACTCTTCTCTCTTCCCCCCCCCATTCACCCTTTGTGAATAATGGGAAATCAATAAATATGATTTGATTTAATAAGGAAGAAGGAGGCCTGTGACAAAGGTGTAAAGATGCCAAGGCAAAAAAAGCACCAAAATTGCTTCCCTGAGACAATTCTGCTCATTTGTGCTTCTTATAATCACATAATTCCCATCTGGCTTGATTTAAATATTTTCAGTACTGTATGAAATAGGTATTACCATCTTAATTCAGTATTTCAGGCAGCAAGAATTTGAGAAATTTGCCCAAGGTCACAGTTAAAGTCATGAAATGGAGATATAAATCCCAAACCACTTACGGCTTCATGTGGAGGAGAAAGGGACCTTTATGTTCATCTCTTCCTTCTTCGAGAAAATGCAAATTACTGCCATAAAGTGGACCCCTTGCTCCCCCGATCACTTAACCACTGCTTTTCCTTCACCAACTAGAGCACTCTGAAGTGACCAGCCTTGCCCCTCTGAGACTGCTGGATCTGTTGCACAGACTCAGATAAGGGTCAGCCATGAATGTTCAGTTTGATTCATTTCAAAAAACAGGGACTTAGAACCTTCAGTGAACCAGGCACTATGCTAGGGGTTTGGGGACCAGAAATAATGGATAAAACTTCCTGCTCCTAAGGCTATCGGTCTGGAAGGAAATAGACCAAAATGATAATAATGGAACCTCTGGCATTGGTTTAAGTCATCTTTTCCTCTTTTCTCTTACCTGCATAAAATGTCTAGTAATGTGTGCTACTTTTATAGACTAGCTTAAAGAAAAGGGGGGGGGGTGCTGCAAGAGAAGAAAGTATTAAGGAACTGATCTCTAACAGTGAAAAGAGGATGACAAAGACAGAGCCAGCAGTGTAACCCCAGCCTTCTGACTCCTTACACCCTAGAGGCATTACTGTGGAAAGCCACTTTGGGGAACTCTTTAATTGAGAACCTGCTATGATGCAGGCTATCTGAAACATAATCTGGAAGTCACAGAGATAAATAAGATCAACTTTCCAGTGGAAAAATGGTGGATTATGATATTTTCCAAGTGTACAGATACTGCTCTTACCTGTGTGCATGAAGCTTTTGCCTTTTTTGGCAGCAAGTATCTATTATATCCGTCTAGAAATGCAAATGGCCATACTGGCATGAAAGATGTCATCTTTTGAGAGCTATGCAAAAAACACAAATTATCATTGCATGCCAACAGAAAGACAGAATAACCCCACAGAATCCTATTAGATCTAATATCCAAAGAACCTCTGCAATCAGGTGGGAGTCTAAAGCTGAGAAAGTCAACTGCAAAATGCTACATAAGTCTTAAGGCTTCTCAAAGTCCTTCACATGAACAGAAGAATGAAGCGGGGTGGGGGGTGAGGGGGGTCACCTGGGTGGCTCAGTGGGTTAAGCTTCCTCCTTAGGCTCAGGTCATGATCCTGGGGTCCTGGGATCCAGTGGGGTTCCCTGCTCGATGGGAAGCCTGCTTCTCCCTCCCTCACTCCCTCTGCTTATGTTCCCTTTTTTGCTGTGTCTCTAATCATCAAATAAATAAATAAAATCTTAAAAAAAAAAAAAAATGAACCAGAGGGCTGAAGTCCTAACCCATAGCGGAAGCTCTGTTGTATCTGTTGTTATACTATGACACACAGATGCCAGAAATGCCAACTTTCTACTCTATTCCTGAATCCTCCCCACAGAGCCTTCCTGGTTGAATCCTTTCATGACGCCAAAAAGGGATAATTTCAGGCTGTGTGAGCCACACTTTGGAGTCCCCTTGTCTCCTGTCACCCTTCAGCCCATCACCCTAAATAGCCTCTCGCATGTAGGAGGAGGCCTTTGGCACTGACGACAAGGGATGTGACTGCTTTTCTCTAATTATACAACCCATACGTCATCGCTACGTATTCAAGTATTGGTCAAGTATTGATCATTTTGTGCTGTTACAGTTAAATGAGATGAGTTATCAAAAACTCTCTTGTGGATAAACGGAACGAGTTAAATTTGCTCAGCCGGGTTATCTGAGGTTGTTTTAAAACTGTGTTATCATTTTGGCTAGATCACTGAACCCCTAGTTTTATCTAAAGGGAAATATGATATCCCCTAAATTAATGACATGATTAAGAATGAAGGGCTGAATGCCCTTTAAATAAACCAACAGTTTAATATATTGAGCCCTAAAATTCTGGGGGATAAAAGCAGGAATTAACTGCAAGCTGCAATTAATGACCCGGACTTTGAATATAATGAAACGTAATGAGCTGAATTCTTTCCGGTGTAACACATGATAATTGAATGATAATTGACCTTTGAAGATCATTGGTATCAGGTGAAAACAGGACGCATCAGAGGATGAAAATCTTGATTTTCGACTCAAAAAAATATTTTCCAATTATAATGTGAAAACCTACATATGCTTAATTTAAATATAAATATATACATATGTACATATTTAAAATTAAACTGATCCCTGCTCAAGTCAGGGGGCTACGGCTTTGTTGGAAGCACAGAACCCCCTGCTGACTGTCACCCCAGCAGACAGGCCAGAACCCAGGACTCATTAGACTATCAGCCACATGCTTCTCTTTGCGAGCCTGTACGAATCACGAGACCTGGGAGACCCAAGCTAAAGAGCTATTTGCAGACCCCGTATGACACCCAACCAGAGACCATCAAGAGAAAAACACTGAGAGGTTCAGAAAGGAAAAATGGAAGTTCCTGGAGAGTCTCAAGCCAGAAAGGATAAAGGGCAGGGAGGCAGGCCAAGACAGGATAAGAAAGGTATTTCATTTTGGAGAGTGAAGAAATATTGCTTTGTAAATGTTAGCTTTCCCTGATCGATAAACAGGAGTCTCGAGTATCAAGCAAGGGAAGTCATAATGTGCAGCCCATTAACTCCTTCAACCTCTAATGCCCCGAGAAATGCCCAGAAATTCCCTTCACAATCACCACAAAAGTCATCCCCTCTCCCCACCCCTGCCCAAGAACGCCTTAAACGGTGACATTTAAAATAAATAAAAGATGATTTATAATTCAGGAGTCATACTTTTAGTCTTCATTATTAAGTATTATAATGTCAGGAAACTGATGGCTATTGATTTTTTTAAGTGTTTAAATACAGTTTTTACTCTTCAAATGGAAAAAAAAAAATGAGTAAGATGCTCAGTAATACTACCCATTATTTATCCACTCTCCCTTCTGGCTTATGGGGAAATGCCAAAGGTCCTGCTGGAGGGCAAACCAAAAGCCACAGGCAGATGAAGACCAGAACAGAGCCCTCAATCAGAAAAGGCTCTCGGGCTCCCGAGGCTTTGCATAAAGGCACCTGAAGAAACCACCCACAGATAATTAAGGTGCACTGCACATTTCACTTTGCTGTTCAAAGTCACGTCTCATTTCTGACTGAACCCCGAACAGCTCCCAGGCGGAGTTTCATCCCAACTCTTGTTCAGTGGTGAGGAAATCCCGGAGCCCTGCGTTCCCATGGAATGGCATGCTGACAAGTGAGAGGAGTTATTGCAATGACTTCTTCTAAGGCTGCTGGCGGGAACCAGACTTGCTAGGACCCTCTCTGAAGATCCTGGAAGAGATTGCCACCGAAAACACAAGCTTCATGAGAACTCTCTGAAGAAAGTTTATGAGAAAAATGGAAACAAGTGGGAAAGTCAACTGTTAAATACACAGATACCTTGAAAAATGCTTCTGTTCTTCTGATTAACTAGGCTCCTTTTTTATTTTAGAAAAAGATTTTATTTCTTTATCTGAGAGAGACAGCATGAGCTGGGGGCGGGGGGGTAGGGAGCGTGGGGGACAGAAGGAGAAGGAGAGAGACAAGTAGACACCCCGCAGAATGCAGAGCCTGACCTGGGGCTCAATCCCAGGACTCTAGGATCATGACCTGAGCCAAAGTCAGAGGCGAAACTGACTGAGCCACCCAGTGGCCCCTAAATGGATTCCTCTTTTTATTACAGTGCTTACTTTGGTGTAAAAGAGTACAGTCATTTAGTAGGTACTCAGACCTTATTCTGTTTAGGAACTTGGCTAGAACTTGTAATCATGCTTAAGAATTTGAAACCTAAAATAATACCTGGGGGACACACACACACATGCATTTGTGCCTTCTCTGTCCTCTAACTATCCATTGATGACTTGTGCTATGAAGCCACCTTGAGAAGTCTCCTGCATGGAAAATATGAGAAGGCAGGCCTCTGCATCGGTCACTGCATGCGACCTAGACCCAGGGTATCCTGTTGTTAAGTGGAATCCATCTGAGAGGAAACCACTGGGGGTACTCAGAGACATCCTGGAGCTTGCTATCCTGGGGTAAGTCAGTTAATCCCCATCCTCCCTCGCTATTTGCTCTGAAAAATAAAGCAAAGGGTATCACCCCCTTCCCTCGTGCTGTTTGGCTCCCTGAGTCTTTCCTTGCCATTTCGCCTCATAGCCGGCGACAGAAGCGATTCTGTTAAGAGAAACTGGGATCTCTCTCTGCTGCAAGCTCGGATTCTGGTTTTCGTCTCTGGGAGCTGACAAACCCCAAGTGTTCATCTGTCATCACCCAAGTCTGTGAAATGCTGAGGGGTTGTCAGTGGGGTCACATCTTTTTTTCTCAGTCTAATGGCATGTTTATTTAACCAAAGTCCATATTTGGGAACTGTAAGCAAATAAAGAATGTTACAGAATAACAGATAATTTTTAAAACCAAAGACTGCACTCCAGCAGAATGCTAAGTAAACACAACTTTGATGTGTTAAGATGGACGGCAGCCAGCTTCGAACAATCCGTCACAGTTGTTCCTTGTTTTCCCACACAGGATCTCACTTGATCCTTGCGAGCCCCTTGAAGTACTTCAGTCGCGAATTGCCGTTACCCCTATTTCACAGCTGAGGAAACTGAGTCTCAGAGAAGTTACCATGGTTTTCCTAGGATCACAGTTCTAAGCAGCAAAGTCTATATTTAGAGCCGAGGGTTTTTTTTAAGATTTTATTTATTTATTCGACAGAGAGAGAGAGATGCAAATTGGCAGAGAGAGAGGGGGAAGCAGGCTCCCCGAGGTGCAGAGAGCCAGATGCGGGGCTCCATCCCAGGACCCTGAGATCATGAAGTGAGCCAAAGGCAGAGGCTTAACCCAATGAGCCACCCAAGCGCCCCTAGAGCTCAGTTTTCTGACTCCAGACCCACTCCCCTGTTTTTATGTCTTGCTGCCTTCGAATGAATATACAAATCATGACTTCGGGCACAGACTTTCAAAACAACAAAAATTTTGCTGTTTTTTAAAAAGCCGGTAGCAGCAACATAGAACGCCAAAATCTGGCAACCTTGACCAAAGAACAGACAGATGCGGGGCGGAAACATTTCCCTGGTGTGTCCACGCCGGAATTTGACCTTAATAGTCATAAAGTTTCTTTTTTTTTTTTTTTATTGATTTGTTCAATTTATGCCATGTAATTATTTGGGGAACTATAAATCCTTGGACGGCAAGTAAATACCCACCACCTAGATTCTACAATTAACATTCTCTTACACTTCCTTTAATGGGTTATCACCCTGTCTGTCGATTTCTCTAGCCACCCCGCAACCCATATTATTTTCCTGAAGTTGCAGGTATCAGTAACGTTTACCCCTAAGTAGTTTGGCTTGCATATCATTCATTAGAATTCAGTATTTGCTGATGGTTCTTATTTTTTTTTAAGTAAAATTTGCATATAATCAAATATATAAATCTTAAGTGTACCATCCAATAAGTTTTGCCAAATGTATATACCCGTGTAATTCAAACCTCTATCTAGACAGAATCTTAACCCCCCACCCCAGAAAGTTCTTTCTCCTCATGCCCCATCCCAAATTCCCTCTGCACCACTATCCTAATCTTTATCACTGACAATCAGTTTTTTCTCTTCAAGAATGACATATAAATGGGGTCATACAGTATTTACTCTTCGGTGTTAAGGATTTTCTCTCTCAAGATCCTGTGTTTGAGAGTCATTCATGTTGTTTTGTGTATCACTTTACTCCTTTTAAGTGTTGAGCATTACTCTACTGTAAGAATTTATTAGGTTCTTTATATCCACTCTCCTCTAGATGGGCTCTTTGCAGTTTTTAGGTATTCTAACGAAGACTACTAAGAACAGTCTTATAGAGATCTTTCTGTGACTATGTTTTCATTGCTCTTGTTAAATACCTAGAAATGGAATTGCCAGGTCAAAAGGAGGTATGTTTAGTGTCGTACGAAACTCCCCAAACCCTTTTCAAAGCAGTTGTACTGTTTTAACTCGCATCACCAGTATATGAGAGTCTCTGTTGCTCACATCTTCAGCAACATTTGGTGTTTTCAGTCTTTTTAATTTTAGCCGTTCTGGTGGGTGTTTATCATATTACTTTTTGAATTACCCAACAAGAATATCCACCAAGTATACCTACACTTGCATTATCAAGGGGCATCTTGGGCAATATTTATATTTATAGCCCACTAGTACTATATGCCAATTCAGGCTTCTTAAGCCATGTGATTAAGACATTAAATCTCAGGTGTTTGGGCGGCTCAGTCAGTTAAGTGTCTGCCTTCAGCTCAGGTCGTGATCCTGGGAGTACTGGTATCGAGTCCCACATCATGCTCCCTGCTCAGCAGGGAGTCTGCTTCTCCCTCTGACCCTTTCCTCTCTCATGTTCTTTCTCACTCTCTCTCAAATTAAAAAAAAAAAAAATTAAATCTTGGTTCTCCTCCTTTAGGACTAAAAGGTTCATTATTTTACAGTTATTTAAACAATTTTGGCTTCAACCTGAGCTCTAGTTCACTGAATACCATTAATCTTTAGGATGTTTTTCATTAACACTAAGACTTTCAAATTCATCAAAATGATCAGGTTAGGTCTTGACTTACACTCATTAGAAAAATAAGGAAATAAGCACAACCTAGTCACTAACCTATAAAATGGCTTTGACTGAATTACATGGGCACCACCACAGCGGTTACTCTCTTAGACCTAAACGTGTTTTTTGTTTTTTGTTTTTAAGATTTTTTATTTATTTGACAGACAGAGATCACAAGTAGGCAAAGAGGCAGGCAGAGAGAGAGGAAGGGAAGCAGGCTCCCCGCTGAGAAGAGAGCCTGACGCGGGGCTCCATCCCAGGACCCTGGGATCACGACCTGAGCCGAAGGCAGAGGCTTTAAACCACTGAGCCACCCAGGCACCCCTAAATGTGTTATTAATAACAGTGAGTCCATTTAGATGAAACTTAAGTAATAGGTGGTAAAGATTTCTCCCAGTTAAATTGCTTCCAGTTGCTGGAGGAAGTCATAGGCCTAATTGTTTCTTAATGCAAATTCTTCCTCAGGCCTTCTAATTGATCCTTAGAAAGTTTTCAAGCTTTTACACCGCTGTTTTCTTGGCTTTTGCTGCATTCTGCCTGCTCTAACTTTATTGCTTATTTGTCATGAAAATAACCTACATGAACTTAATGCTCATCAAAAATGTATTTCAGTCCACTGCTCATAACATTAGATGTAAGTCATCTGGCATTCTGTCTTTTAATGAACGTTTAGTGAGCAGTAGCAGTAACGCAGCCAAGAGCTCAGAAGTGGGAGAAATAAACTGTACACATCTTGAAGCCGACGGAACCTGGTCAAGGCATCGCATGGAACACTAATACGAATGATAGGTTAACTTTTCCACTGCTCTTTTTTTTTTTTTTAAGATTTTATTTATGTATTTGACAGAGAGAGAGAGAGATCACAAGTAGGTAGAGAGGCGGGCAGAGAGAGGGGGAAGCAAGCTTCCTGCTAAGCAGAGAGCCTGATGCGGGGCTCGATCCCAGAACCCTGAGACCATGACCTGAGGCAAAGGCAGAGGCTTAACCCACTGAACCACCCAGGCAGCCCTTCCACTGCTCTTTAACTAACTTTTCTTCGTACTTCAATTCTCCAAGATATTAAAGGCTACTGTGCAAGGATTCATAAGAATTTTTGAACTGGAAAATTTATAATGCAACCTTAGTATTGATTAATTTTTGTTGGGCAGATTATATTTCTGGTGGCACCTATTAGGTTCCTTCCCGTAACACCTAGAAGAGCAAGATGCTTCCACAGTTTGAGAATTCCCCTGGTTACAGAGGCAGTAGGGAGATGGCACCTGAGGGAATGTGATGAACTAGGCATTTTAATCTCTGTCCTGACTTGCCTTTTTCAGGAGCGCTGAATGCACAGCTTTATCGCTCACTGTGTAGCTGTAAGATAATAAAACATACTGGTTCTTATGATATGTTAATATGGTAATCATTTGTGTAAATTACATAAAATGTCACCTATACATGAGTTTGCCTATTTGGGGAACTAACCACTAGGCACATATTTTGTACTTCTGAAAATAAAAATACTCCATGACTTGAAATGATATTACAGTGACTAATTGTCCCACACATCAAATGTGCAATATATACCACAGATTTATCATAGGTTTCTTCTTCTTCTTTATTTTTAACGTGCCTATGTGCCAGCAGGGCCAATGTTATACACAGGTGAAAAGATTCTGGGATGACACTCAGGAAAAACCTGACTGCCTTAATATATTTTTCCGCTAGCCTGCCTTAGGGATGAGGCACTTATCTTCAGATTTTCCTATCAAATTTCCTATCAAGTCAATGTATTATCAGGTAATACATGAATATCACTTTTCATTAAACAAACCATTAATGCCCACTATTCCTCCAGAGTCTGGCAGAACCCGAAGGGATGGAACACAGTCAGAGACATTTGAAAGGCTGAAGGTGATATGAAGGAGCGAGACACTGTGTCTGTGCGGTGGTGGTGAGGGGGGAGGAAGAACCCCGGGGAGCGGGAGGACAGCTGGAGAGTGAAAGGCACCTGTGGGAGGAAGCTCTGAAAGAAAATCTGGAACTTTTGCAAAAGAGACACTTGTTTGCAACATTAGCCTAGGGCTGGACCCACCAGACACAAATAAGAAACTAACATCGTTTACTTTCCAGAGAAAGCCAAATTTTGCATGTAAGCTCTTTTGAGGCACTTTGTTGTGACATAGGAAAGACAGAATAACTTTGCAGGCATCGATTGTACCGAGACCAAAAAATGGTGCATTTTTCTGTTACATAAGCCAGATAGTTAGATAAACTCTAGTTCATCTACTAAATAAGTATGGAAAATGAAAATTGATTATCATTGTAAAGGGCTACATAAATGCAAATTCTTTTTACTGTGAGTCCAGAGCTTAAATAAAAATCAAGTCATCATTCTTTTCTGATAATTGTCCCTCACATTGTGCCAGCGACCACTTTATAAAGGAATCAAATCCAAACGCTGCATTATTTAATCAGATTTCATTGCATACTAAATGAACGGGGATAGAAATAAAGGTAACACATTAGGACATGTGACAGAGCTCACTTCTAGGCTACTTCCATTTCTAATGTATCTCTAAATTTTATCCCTTTTATTTAGTTTGCTTTATTCAGTACATGCTATTTTAATGGCATAAAAAGATTTCAATGACAACTAATTATTCCCTTAATAAAAATAAAAGTGATCACTCCATGTTTTATCATATTCCCATTTATCCATTTTTGTAAAAGATTTTATTTATTTATTTGAGAGAAACAGAAAGCGCCTGAGTGGTGGGGGGGGGGGGGGAAGGAGGAGGCAGAGGGAAAGGGAGAAGCAGACTCCCCGCTGAGCAGGGAACCCAACATGAGGCTCAATCCCAGGACCCCCATATCGTGACCTGAGCCAAAGGTAGATGCTTAACTGACTGAACCACCCAGGTGCCCCCCATTTGTACATTTTATCAGAATCAATAGAGAAAGGCTCATGGACTTGTGAATAAATTTTAGAGCATAAGTTCAGTAATTAATTAGCTTTAGATTGTTAAGCATAATTATTAGAATTGTATAACTTTTCTTTTTCATGAAATTTTTATGTTTTCATTAAAATCAGATGGCCTTTTTTAAATTAACTATAGCAAACAATAAAGGAATATTCTTCAGACTGAGACAAAAGACCTTGTTCAAAATAATTGATATCTTGGCTCTCTAATCATATTATTCTAGGGTCTTAATATTAAAAAGCTCTCATGGTTGATAATTGAATAGGTCTTTGTTAGTTTCTCTAAAAATAAGAGTTTTTAATCTCTTTTTGTGGCTAGGAGAGTCTTATGACTTAAAAATATTTTGGAAATTTGTTTCAATGCTTAAATGGAAAATGATACTTTCAATTACTTAAAACATTTATGATTTTAAGCTCCCAGCAGAAATCTGCTGCTAAGGGGAAAAAAAAAAATTAAAAGCTGTTAGTCAGAAAGACGCTTATGTAAGAACTGTGACATTGGTCATTGCTATGAAAGCAGGAAGTCGTCCTATATTTTAGAGTCAAGGCTTAAAGGAATTTTTCTCGAGCATTTTCCCCTCTCGGAGCTGAGACAAATGGCTGAGGAGTGAAATCTTAAGAAATGCTCACGGCTTTTCTCCTTCATTCTGTTGCAGCCCAGAAGATGGTGAGATCCATCCAGAAATCTGTCGGCTTTATATCCAGCTGCAGTGCTGCTTAGAAATGTACACAACAGAGATGCTCAAATCCATATGTCTGCTGGGGTCTCTTCAGTTTCACCGAAAAGGTATCTGCCTTTAGCATACTACCATAAACACTGATGTTACACAAAAGCTTATCTTTTCCAAAGGCCTGGAAGCACCCTGCTGTACACACAGTTGGGATGGATGTCAGTGTCCAGGAAGTATCTGATACAAATTAATCAAAGAAGTCTATACCAGTACTAAGTGCCTAGGAACACGGGTCATCTTGAACAGAACCTGTGGTAGAAACTGTTCTCAGATGTAGTCTTTTACCACTTGCGAACATGACTTCGGTTACACTTGGCACAGAGAGCAAAAATACGTAACGATCTTCCTAGGGGTAAATGCCATCCAAGACGGCTGCTCTTTCCCTAAATGAATTTGGCTGCAAGACGACAAATTACATATTATGTCTCAAAGATTTAAAAATAGGGGGAACTCAACCAACAATAGGGAGGCATATGAGTAACAGAAAAATCTCCTTCCTTGACTTAAACTATAAAGGAACATACTGGCTAAAATGGCTGAAACGTCCAGAGATGGCAGTGACTTTAGTGTGGTCTCATCAAGCTTTTGACCCACACACCGAATGATACCCTGCCTTCTCCTGGGTGGTGGCCTTACCCTCACACTGCTTTCCCCCACATGAGCAGAGGGATCCCCGCAGTTCCAGTCATCACATCTGCCTACTAAAAGATCCATACAGAGAATTTCTCCCCACCAGAGACTCAGATGTGTCGTGAGCTTCATTCTGATTGGACCAGGTGGGATCATGGGTCTGTGCCTGAACCAATCGCTTTAGCCAGAGGGATGGAATTATACCGATTGGTTTCAAAGCCCATTCCTGGATCTAAGATAGGAGTCCACACTACCCAACCATTGGCCATTACCTGATGGGAGCAGGTGGAATAGAACAGATGCTGGGGAGGAAACCAGAAGTTTCTGTCAGTGGAAGATTCAAGCTCTATTTCTTTCCTCATTCATTGTGCAATAATTTATTGGAAAGCTCCTGAATGCAAACACTTCTTGCTTGAGCTCAAGAGGATAGGATGATGTATAGAAGGTAATCCTTACCAGTAATTTAAATCCAGAGAGAGAAGAAACCCCTATAATATTCAGGGAAAATCTTATAGAAAGGGTGAGGCTTGAGCTAGGTTATGAAGATAAAGTTGAAGCAGGGAAGGAAAAAGAAGGACCTTGCGAGGGAAGAAGCAGTTAAAGTAGAGATTTGAAATCAAATGAGCATGGAATTTGTGGGGAAGTAAACGGCATGACAAAGAACTTGTAAAAATCAAATCTTGTGTATTCATGGATATATGCACAAGGCAGAACTAAAAATAGGATTATGCTACACTGCTCCCAAGAGAGAACATTTTCTTAAAACACGAGTATTATTTTTTTTTCCTTTTTCCTTCTTTAAAAAAAAAAAAGATTTTAATTATTTATTTGAGAGAGAGCACACAAGCTGGGGAGAGCAGTAGAGGGACAAGCAGATTCCCCACCAAGCAGGGAGCCCGATGTGGGACTCGATCCCAGGGCCCTGAGATCATGACCTGAGCTGAAAGCAGACACTTAGCAGACTGAGCCACCCAGGTGCCCTCCTTTTTCCTTCTAAAGGCAGAACTTTCAACAGCTTCTTTTTTTTTTTTTTTTTTAAACTTCTGTTATTACTGCAAGTGAACATGTTAGGAGAGATGAGGTCCTAGACACTCCTGATGCCTGATCAGAAAACTGAATACTCATATACACTGATGGCCATTCAAATAAGTTGTCCCTGGCCCAGTGTCTTCTCTTTTCCTGTCTGCTCTCAATCTCTGTCTCTGTCTCTCTTTCTCTCAATCTCTATCTCTGTCTCTCTTTCTCTCTCTCTCTCACATACACACACACACACACACACACACACATTCTCACATAAACTCACATATACAGATTATATACAGAGTACATTTTCACTCTTTTTAATTATGGTTGAACAGAACATAATAGTTTTTTCCCGAGGTCTGCACTGGCTCTTACATGTTTTATTTCACGGCCACGAGGCCACAGGAATCATCCTCGTTGATGACATGTCCGCAACACCCAATGTCCTCCAGCTCCACTATCGCTCTAACTCCTCAGAGTGCCACTTGGTCTCCTGCCGTCCACTCCTACTCTGTCTTCTCACGATTGGCTTTTGAAAGATGAACCCTTCTCTGCTAGCTCTCTGGTCAGAAGGAAAAGGTAGGGGCCCCTGGGTGGCTCATTCTGTTGAACTTCCGAGTTGATTTCAGCTCAGGTCATGATCTCAGGGTGGTGTGATCAAGCCCCTCAAGGAGCCTCACTCAAGTGCAGAGGCTGCTTGTCCCCTCTCTGCCCGCCTCTGTTCCTCCTCCCCCTTACCCTTGCTCATGCACTCTCTCTATATAATAAAATAAAATTAAATTAAATTAAAAAAAGGAGTCCCTCATGCCAGTTTATTCCTTACTGTATTTGGTCTTGAGCACACAAGTAAAAAACACATCCCCTCTTAACTGATCAGCTCATTTGGTCTTCACTTCCTGCTGCCTTCACTGTCAGTCTCTGATCTGCTTCTTTCCCTGCCTCTTCTTTTAAAAATAAGTCCCCCTGGAAAGAGAAAAAGGGAAAAAAAAAAAAAAGTCCCCCAGCTCTCTGCTCTAGCACCCGGCCTTCTATGTCCGACTCTAAAAAGAATCTGCCTGATAACGTCGTTGATTGCTCCCACATGTAGGATTAAGGCTGTGCTTGGACATCTATTTTATTCTTCTAAAATCAGCATTACTTAAAGTGCAAATCCTTAGCAAATCTGCTTCAAAATTACCCAGGATGCTGAATAAACATGCAGGCTTATGGACCCTGCCCAGGACCTACCGAATCAGAATCTCCAGGGGCATTCCAGGTGATTGTGAAACACAGTGAGGAATGAGAGCTGTTGCTCTACCTGCGAAAGGAAAGGAAATCAAATCACCCCACCATGTGACTAAAAATGAAAACTTCAATTCCTTGACTTGCCATTCCCTAGTCACCTAAGTATATGCTTTCAACTTTGTTCTCTGCTTTCTTCTTTATCGCCCAAGGTGATTAAAAGCAAACACCAAAGTAGTAGGCATCTCTGATGCACAGAGTTGTGGGTGAGGACTGGTGCTTTCTCCGCCAGCCCTTGATATGACCTTGACATCAAGCTGTGGTTCCCAAAGTTCAGCCTCTCCACTGGCAGCACCAGCTTCCCCTGTTAGAAATGCAAATTCTTGGGCCCCACCCTAGGCCTACTGAATCGGAAACCCCTCAATTTACTTTTTTGCTCCTTGACAAAAATTAAAAGAACTATTCATGGAGACGTTTCTTTAACGGAATACATTTGTAACCTTCTCTACTCACCATCTATAACCAGCAAACCATACTTCTTTACTCTTTTCGAGTATATATATACCATCTACCCCTGGTCAGCCTCCTGTGTTTCCAGAAAACCCCTCCAAGAGCTGTCTTATGGATGGTTGCCTCTCTATGAGTACCCATAGAGGTAAGGCAGCAATGAGGAGAAGGACATTTTCTTATCAGTGAGACATCTTCACACTAGACACAAAGACAATAGTCTTATTTAAAATCTAAAAACCACACCAAAAATGGAAATAAGTCATTAAAAGCAGACCCCCCCCCCAAAAAATGTCATTAAACCAGACAAAATAAGGCACTAGAAAACATGCATGAAAATACACACTGGACAAATACCCTGAAAATTTCTGGAATGCCAAATAAAATACCAGCTCTTGGGAGGGATGGTTCCATTAAAGAAATCATTTTTAATTTTCCTGGCCCCATTTTTTTATTACACTTCTCTATTTCTTTACTTTCCCCATTAATTTCCTTATTACACCTAAGAGATTAACCCTCTAATTGTTTTCAAGTCCTGGCTTGTTTATACTGTTCACTAGTTTATATTCCCACCATCAGGATGGCATAGAAAATGTCAGCTGATGTCACTAGTTTTTGCTTTTTCTATCTTTGGTGTCATTGGAAAGTGGAGAGTAACCTGTGTCCAGAAGCCTTCAGCTAATACACAATAAGTGTATGATATCTGCTGCTAGCAATCTGGAAGGCCTTGGCTGAAAAGAATAGAAACACTTGACTCCAGTGACCATGGACTGCCAGAAATAACTGGAAGAAATATGTCCAGGGAGCCTGGCTGGCTCAGTCAGTAAAGCATGCGAGTCTAAATCTCAGGATTGTAAGCCCGAGCCCCACTTTGGATGTAGAGATTACTTAAAAATAAAGTCTTTTAAAAAAAGAAAAAGGAGGGGCACCTGGGTAGCTCAGAGGGCTAAGCCTCTGCCTTCCGCTCAGGTCATGGTCTCAGGGTCCTGGGATCAAGCCCCGCATCAGGCTTTCTGCTCAGCAGGGAGCCTGCTTCCCCTTCTCTCTGCCTGCCTCTCTGCCTACTTGTGATCTCTGTCTGTCAAACAGAAAAAAAGAAAAAGGAGTAAATATATTCATAGACCACAGCACAAGTTAAGAGATGTAACATGCATCTTGTCCTATAAACATAGTACAACACGTAACAGTAGACACTGGGGAATGAGCAAAGTCTAAGCCTTTTGACTGCATGAGAACAAGAAATGGGGAAGGGATGGGGAAGAAGGCTCTACCAGAGTAACTTACTAAGAAATGGACTTAGGATGTGTGATTATGGAAAAATATATAAAGCCTTAATTTTTTTTATTTAAGGTTTTATTTATTCCTTTCAGAGACAGAGAGCACCAGTGGGGAGGTGGGGCAAAGGGAGCGGGAGAAGCAGACTCACTGCTGAGCAGAGAGCCTGATGCAGGGCTCCACCCCAGGACCCCAGGATCATGACCTGAATCGAAGGCAGACGCTTCACTGACGGAGCCACCCCGGCGCTCCACAAAGCTTTTAAATGAGCAATGGAGTGAAACCTGAAGTGTGGGTGATTTCCAACCTCAGGAAAGGTGGTAGAGGTGGCAGGGGAAGCACGGATCAAGAAACTAGCCCCTTCCACCAGACATACACACGTCTGTCTCCCAAGACTTAAGATGCCAGATAATGTAGTCTTTTTCCAAACATAGTGGTATCTCTGGTGTGGCCTCGAGTTAGGGGAGTGGCCTGTCTAGAAGATCTCACTAAGTCCCTTCTTTCAGGAAGTCAGTAGTCCTCCGAGTCTCAGTAACAGTGACTCCCGTTGTAGTCTGTGACACTCGAAATATCTTTCTGCTTAGAATTTCCTTCTGTTATGCTTTCCCTAATGAATGATTAAAAAAAAAAAAAAAAAAAAAAAAGAAAGAAGCGTTTGGCTGACTCTTAGGTTAGCTAATTTCTTCTTGCTCTGTGTGAGTGTCACCAGCTGGCAACCCCCTTCTACTTCACTATTTTCACTATTGTGTTTCCACCAGGGAGAGGGAAGGACTTGTAATCCAATCATCCAGTCTGGCCAATCTTTGTTGTTGTTGAGATTCGATACTGAAGCCAAAGTGTTTCACAGTTATGTGGACTTTTAATTTATTTTCATTCTCCTCCCCTCATGGCTAGCACCCAAGTCCCGCACGTACTGTGTATCCCATTTAGTTTCCCCCCTGGGTAGGCATGAGCTTACCCTTTGGAGAAAAAGGGCACACGCAGTTACTGCAAGGGCAAAGAGTATGGTTTCTTTCTGGGAAAAATAAGGCTCAGATCATTTTGAAGCTCCTTCAGTGAGCTTGAATTTAGTACCGATGATTGTTTTCCTCTCCCAATTAAGCCAATTAGGAGTATCCTGAGTCCTTAACAGTATCTTCAGTGGAACTTCATGCTCTTTCCATGCACCATGCTTCCGCATTTTTGCTGTCTCATTAAGTCTCATTGGTACAGTCTACTTGGAAATCTTTTTTGTAATTTACAAGATCACGCTACTGCCAAAAAGAAGAAGGAGGAGGAGGTAGAGGTGGAGGAGGAGAAAGAGAAGAAAAGCAGCAATAGAATGCTTTTCTTTTTTTCATGGCCAACAAAGTTAAAGGCAATTACAGTAATGGGAGGTAAAAATCCAGATTTAATAAAGGCACTGGGTTGTACCACGTAGCGTGTGGTTCTGAAGAATTGTTTGTTTCGAGAAGATGACAGATGGGAATAATTTTAGTCATTTTGTAGTTTCATATTCTAACATTTAAAGTTGTAGATTGGACCACTGCTTGACAGAGTGTAATTTCTATGTTTATAGTGCAAAACAGTTGCTCTCCCTTCTTCACACTTAGTTAGGTAGGCAATCTTTTCCCATAAGTGAGCCCATGTATCGCATTGACCATCAGCGCCTGCCGCCTGCCTCCCGAGGAAATGAGATTGCAGGTCTCATTCACTCTGTTGGCAGAAAGTAGAGCCACATTTCTAAAGGAACTCAATGATCCTGCTATTCTGACCGTGGCTTTCCTCTCTCTCACATTCTTCCCCCATTCGATCCATTTTGGCAACATGGCCATTCTCAAAGGAATACACACAATAGAACACTCCTATGCCCCCCCCCCCACGCATGAACTTGAGCTTTCCATCTGTGTTTTTGTCTCACCTTGCTCTGTCAGTGGCCCTCTTTGACTCCACTCCACCTCTCAGCCCCAGCTTACAGCAAAATTGCCTTCGGGTCCTTGGAGGCTATAATGTAATCACCAAGGGAAAGGACAACGGAATGTTAAAAGTTGAAAAATCTTAATTCAAAATCTAGTGGAAGCTGAGAGCTCAAGATACTATAATGAGAAATTAACGAACTGCTATCCAGCAAAATACAGGATGCACTCAAGACAAAGAAGAGAATATGAGCAGTAAAGACTCGGAAGTATTCAAGTCTCCTATTAAGAAATGTAAAGGTAGGGGCGCCTGGGTGGCTCAGTGGGTTGAGAGCCTCTGCCTGCGGCTGGGGTCATGGTCTCAGGGTCCAGGGATCAAGTCCCAAATCGGGCTCTCTGCTTCCCCCTTTCTCTGCCTGCCTCTCTGCCTACTTGTGATCTCTCTCCCTCTCTCTTTGTCAAATAAATAAATAAATAAAATCTTAAAAAAAAAAAAAGAAATGTAAAGGAAATGACCCACACCAGTAACGGAAACAAGCAACATAAAAACAGAAAGAATACTGCCACAAACAGAATCTGCCACAAATGAAGACTTTATTTTCCAAAGAAATGAGGCAATTGATACTAAAATAGTGCAGCAGGTTAGAAGAAATGAAGCAGAATGAATCTTAAAGCAGACTATGATTCAAATTCTGAGTGAAAACATACATTCATTCTTTGAACAAAAATTTAATGAGACTCTGTCGTATCTAAGGCTCTGTTATAGATGCTAAGGGACTTTAACAACCAAGGCTGAAGAGATCTCTGTTATTGCGGAGTATATAATCTAGTGCAGAGAAACAGTTTAAAAAAGGGGGGAGGGGGAAGAAAGGAAGGAAGGAAGGAAGAAAAAGAAAGAGAAAAGAAAAAAAAATTAAATGTTCTAAAAATCCCCAATACTAATAAGTGCAATGTCAGTAATGTCGCAATTAAAACAGAATGTGTGATATCATACAAAGTGACTGGGGAGCTAGCCTAGAAGGGATGGTCAGGAGTACAGAGGACGATGGGGGAAGGAGAAGAGTCCTGTATCTCTTCTGAATTGAAAAATGTTTACTTTTCGGTGTATGGGTAAGAATGGGGCTCTGTTGATGAGAACATTTTTATTTTCCACTATGAGTCTTATGGCACTGTGCATATCTTCCTAGCACAGTGTAGAAAAGCCTTTGAAACTACTTTTTAGTACAGGTGAACAACTAACTGAATTAGTGTAACTTTTTTCTATGCAAATTACATGCTTTTTAGAAACATGGGCGTAAAGGTGGATTACCTCACAAATAGCCTCCATTTCCTCCATGTTTTTTCACAGTGCGCCTCCCAGTTATAGAAATCCTTGAAAGTGAGAAGAACTATCTAGATAAGGTTCCATACATGCTTCTCATGTAGACCGTGTTCATCTCGCTCACAGTCCGGATGAAACTCTTGTGAAAGCTTTCCCTAAGCATAGCAGATAACGTGTCAGGAGTACAAAGAACATGGGAAATTTGCCCCTATCATCAAGGAAATGATAGTGCAGTAGTATAATATTAGCTCAGAGAAGATTGGTTTGTTTCGTTTTGATTCCTGGGGAAATGTATGCAATTGGATAATATTGACATTGCTAGACACCAGAGGTCAAACTCAGGGCCTCCAAAGAGACCTTGTCTAGAGCACGCTTCCCAGTGTCACTGGTGGACTGAAGATGGGCAGGAGAGCAAGAAGGAATGGAAGGGAGAAAGGGAAAAGGAACCGAGAAAAATATAGATGGAGGAGGAAAAGGGTGGAAGAAATAAGAAATCAAGAGAATGAAAGTCAAAGTCAAGTATGATAAAGAACCTCCTACATCTGTAAATAAAGGACCCCAGCCCCATCTGCCAGCGCCAGGGCTGAGGACTTCTGACATGGAGGGAGCTCAGTGGAACTCTTGAGGCTGCCCCACAATCAGATGTGTTTTTTATTTCTCCCAAACAACTGACCATTTCTCACGAATATAAGAATAACCAGCTTTCCAAACTGGTATGTGCTTCATGGGTGGTTTCCCTTAACTTTTCCTCAAACATGCCTATTATATTATCCATAAACAAGCTAAAAATACATGGAAATCCCAAAGGAGCTAAAGGCAAAAAGCCTTGAAAGGCCCTGAGGAAAGTGGCCAACTTTTTGATGTCCTAGTTCTTAACAGTGATAAAGCCAGCTTAGTATGATTTCAAGGTACTCTACAGACTCTCTCCCCTACCCCTGTCCCCTCCTTGAGCAAATATTTGTTCACTGAGGCCTGAAATTGATTTTTCAGGGGCCAGGGTTTTTCACTGCATAATCAGAAATGATTTTAAATGCATATTTACTCTCTTGGGAAAAGTAAAACATTGACTTGAAGTTACCATTTGTAAGCTGGTTGGTCCCTTTCCTGAGAGCAGGGCAGAGAGCCCATCTGATGTCAGAGAACTGACACCCACTCTGAGGACACCTGGTCAAAGCCGGGAAGTGAGGGGTAAAGAACTCCAGGTGGCCACTGTCCAGGGTTGAGGAGCACTCTTCTGCTGCCTCGTTGATGCTGTTCAGAAGAACATGCATGCATTGACCTTAATGTTTCCAGCCTCCTCTTTCACTAGCAACCCCCACCTCACCTGCCCCCCATACCTTGCCATGCCACTCTCCAGGCATCATGAACTACTTATAGGTACCTGAACTTGCACCTTCTTTTCAGTTGCTCCTTTTACCTGGGACATACTACCCATTTCACATTCATCCCTTTTATCTGGCCTAGTTTCTGGGTCAGAACAGAGATGGACTTCCTATAGGAAGCTTTCGTTGGCCCTGCGACCCTGGGCTGATACAGCCCCAACATGGCCCCCAAGCATTTCCATGGCACAACCTGTAGCACCTTTTACACTGAGGGGTAGTTGTGTGGTTTCTTGTCTATTGTCCTCTCTAGATTTGACGTCCTTGAGTGTGTTCACCTCTATATCGCCAGAACTAGAGCAGGCTGAAGTTTCAATTAATAACTACTGAATGAAAGAATGGACTGCTTTTATTTTGCATCTGTCATCAAAAGAGGAATGTAATTGGTGGAAAAGCTTGTCCAGAGACGTGAGACTGAACTCATACCTGTATTTCCCCTTATAGTACCAAAAAAAGTCATTGAAATAACAGAAGAAGATATAATGAAAAAAAAACCCATATTAGTTCTTAGATTTGTCAGGGTAGAGTCACTACGGCAGGAAACAACAGCAAATCTTGGCAGAAGAGAACAATACAAGTTCGTTATTTATCCACATCATAGTCCAATGCCAGAGCTGGGATGGGTGAGCAGTGTTGCTCTTTCTATTATACACATCCACTGAAAGGTCGGGAAGAGAAAAGAAAGCAAGGGGAGTCACATGGGAGGATTTTCAGGATCCAGTTCGGAGGAGGCCTACATCACTCCTACTGACGATCCACTGGCCATAGTTCTGTCCCGTGGCCCCTCCTAATTGTAAGAGGAAAAGAAAACAGAGATCCGCAAACACAGCACAGTCTTCTATGCCCCTGAGAAACAAGGTAGGATGCTCTCTACAAACCAGAAATTTTGGAGAATTTCGCAAAGCTAACAAAGCTCTTGGGAACGGATTGGTGGATATAAACGAACAGGAGAAACCATAGCTGATAAGACACTCAAAGAGAAACAAAAGAAATTCAGGCAGAAGAAAAGTACTGCAAAAATAAAATCAATTCCAGAAATACTTTGAAGCTGGAATCAACAAATGCAAATCACAGGAAGGATTTCTGGAACTGCTGTCAGGGAAATTAAGGTTTGAAATTGCATTCAGAACAAGCTGGCTTTAAAAAAAAAAAAAAAAGGCTGGGCTGCCCCACAGTGACCAACAGAGACCATCACTGCTCGCCCCAGGAGGACATCTGGTGTGATTGTCCAGAAGGGGCACCAAAGCAGAGCCGAGTGTGAAATAACTCTGTGCCTCCATAAAGACAGCTGTAGAAGAAGAAGAAGAAAGTGAGCACATTACTCACGTTTTTCCCAGGCTAAACTGCTCAGTATATCTCGCAGTAGTAAGTTTTAAACAGAAAACTCTGAATAGACAGGGGGCCCAAAAAATAGGCAGGTGCCCAGGTAACTTATACTGGAGATGAGAAACACCCAGAAGACAAGCCTGAAACACACGTTTTGCAGCCATACATCCTGTTCCTTCTACACAATAACAGGAAGGAGCTCCCTATAATCAGAGTGACGGGCAAACAGAGATCCTCACAGATAAACCTGGATACACATCCCGGGATGACAAATTTAAAAATCATAAAGTGGGATCAGATGAAGAATTTAACATATATGTAGTCGATATTCTCAGAGATTTATGAGTCTACCATATCCATAGAACAATAATAGTCTATAACGAGAAGGAAGCAGCCAGATTTGTTGGGGATAAAAATATTATCAATCAAATAAAAACTAAATAGGTTAATTGGTGTTGGGAGACAACTCTCCAGTCTCTTGCATTTCTGTACATCTTATACAGTGAGGCACTGACTGCCCTTTGTTTCATACTATCTTTTCAAGGATATTTACTTAGTAAATGCCTTGGAAAATAGACATAGTGTCTCTCCCCATGGCAGGCCATACTGACTATTCAAGAATAATGAAAATGTTTCCCTCTGGGGCAAAGAGCAGACATGCTTTTAAAGGCAGGATCCCTAAGCTCGGGGTTCCTTTCCTGTCACATAGCCCTGTGTTCCACAGGTAGTGATCTGGCCCTTTCTGTGTCTCCCTGTGGGAATTAGGACTCAAGAAACCAACACAAATGCTTATAGTCTGGCCACTGCTGTTCTGTAAGAAACAAACTGTTTTTGTATCTGACTTAGACGTCTCAAGTCCTCTTCCAGGATCCATGAAACTGTGGCAGGCTAACTCACAGATAGAGTAAAACCTCAGACCCTTCACAGTTCTTAACAATTATTATAATGAATATACTGAGACCCTAAAATAGTGAACTATAAGATCAAGTCAAGGTATTCTCCCAGAATTCAGCCCCCAAAATAAATGTGGAGTGTGGGTGATAGTTAAGAAACATATCAGGGGCGCCTGGGTGGCTCAGTGGATTAAGCCACTGCCTTCGGCTCAGGTCATGATCTCAGGGTCCTGGGATCCAGCCCCGCATCGGGCTCTCTGCTCGGCAGGGAGCCTGCTTCCCCTTGACTCTCTGCCTACTTGTGATCTCTCTCTCTGTGTCAAATAAATAAATAACATCTTTAAAAAAAAAAAAAAAAGAAAGAAAGAAACATATCAGATGGGGGATACCTGGATGGCTCAGTCACTGGGTGTCTGCTGACAGCTAGGGTAATGATCCTAGGGTCCTGGGATGAGTCCCACATTGGGCTCCTTGCTCGGCAGGGAGCCTGCTTCTCCCTCTGCCTGCCACTCCCCCTGCTTTTGCTCTCCATCTCTTTCTCTCTCTCTCTAGCAAATAAACAAATAATAAAATCTTTAAAGAAAAAAATAGAAAGAAAGAAAGAACAAAAGAAAAAAAGAAAGAAAGACAAGAAACATATAGGATGGTTCCAGAGACTCCAGTAAGAAAGAGGAATTCTGAAAGAATGGAGAGAATAGAGAAGGAGATAATCAAGAAAAACAGAAAAACTACTTAAACTGAAAATGCTGTAACTTCTCAATGAATCACTCCATAGAGTACTTAGTAATCACTAAGGGAATAGGGTACATCTATAATGGTGGGTCCCTTTTTCCCACTGGAATGAAAGCTTTGGGCAGAAACCAAGCAATCAATAATACTTAACAACAACGGGACAAAGTGACTCATGAGCTTTCAGATGCACTGCTCTAAGAAGGATACAGTATCACTTCTGTCATATACTTGCCAAAAAATGTTTACTCTGAACCCAGACATGCAGAAACAAGAAGACAAATCCAAACTGAAAGGCTCTCTATAAAACAACCAGTCTGAACTCTTCATTCAAAAATATTAATGACATGAGAGACAAAAAGACTAGGGTGCTCTTCTACACAACACGAGAAGAAAGAAAAACAACGACCAAATAGAAGGCACGGTCCTTAACTGGAGCCTTTGATTAAGAAAAAGCTAGAAAAAACATTATTGAAACAACTGGGGAAATGCGAATACAGTCCACAAATTAATTAATAGTATTGTATCAAATTGTATTGGATATTTAATCCAAGTTAAATTTTTTTTTGGTGCAATTATTGTTTTGAGCTTATGGACGAAAACATACTTGTTCTTTAGGAGATGCATGCTGAAGTATTTAGAATAAAGTGTTATTAATGTCTGCAACTTACTCTTAAATGGGTCATAAAAATGATATTTATTTATAGTTTTAAATATAGAAATTACATATAATCCATATAATCTATATATATGAGACCTATATACATATCATACATATAGAGAAATTAAATTATTAAATTAAATTCAAAAGAAATAAAATACAGCTAAATGTTAACAGTTGGTGAGACCAGAATATCTAGGTGTCCGTTGTGTTATTGCAAGGTTGCAGGTGGTTTGCGAATTTCCAGAACAAAAAAGGGGAAGGTTGCAAATGCCAATCAAATGCCAACAAAGATGAACAGAAAAAGAAGCTACACTTACACAAATTTAGGAACCGTCTCATAAATCAAAAAATTTAAAGATAATACCCTACAAATTTTTCAGAGAGCCGTAAACAGACTCCATACAAATCACTGTGGAAATGGACAAGAGATAAGGTATGATAAGATAAGCTTTGAGAGAAATTTACTTTTAAGATAGATTTCTACATCCAGCCAATTAAACTTTAAGTGTGAGCACAAAGAGAGAGAGGGGAAGAGAGAGATAGAAGAAAAAAGTATTTTCAGTTACTTAAAGAGTAAAAATTTTACATTCCAGATAGGCTCTGAAATCATCAGTCAAGGATATGCTGCAACAAAATGAAAACTGAATCCAAGAAAGCTAAAGATGTGGAACCCAGGAGATGGTATACAAAGAAATCAGGAGCCATGAATACACAGCATTAGAGATATGAAAGAGTTACAAGAAAAAAGCATATTCAAATTTATGTACTATTAAAAAGGTATCGGGGTGCCTGGGTGGCTCAGTGGGTTGAGCACCTGCCTTTGGCTCAGGTCACACTCCCTGGGGCCTGGGATAGAGCCCCGCATTGGGCTTCCTGCTTGGTGGGGAGCCTGCATCTCCTTCTCGCTCTGCCACTCTCCCTGCTTGTGCAGGCACTCACTCTCTCTCTTAAATAAATAAACTATTAAAAAATAAATATAAATAAATAAATTAATTAATTAATATAATAAAAATGTATTTAATTTGTTAACCAATACATAAGCAAGATAATTTCTAAAAGAGATAAGTACCATGAAGGCAATAAACAGACTCCATACTGGGAAGCGATGCCCTCCAGAAAGTCAGTGCTCTGAGTACATGAAAGCAGCAATTACCTACAAGCAGAGTGAACGTGACCCCACAAATACTATGGAATTGAAAACCCCTTAAATTCATACTGATCCCTTCTATCTTTTCAAGATGTTTCAGCCAGAGAAGATACCATACGATCAAAATTCTGCAGAGATTGTGTGAGCTGCTAGAAAGCACTAAACTGCAAGTCCAACATCCAAGGTTTTTATTTTTGTTCATCTACATTAGCAGAGTTAGAACTAGTTCCTAAAAAAGGAGGAGAAAGAGGAGATGACTTGGCATTACAAGCTCACAGGTGTGTCACGGGTGTGTTTCAGGAATAGATGAACTGTTATTTTACTTTGAAAAGGTTACAGAATGATCTTTGTCTTATAGAAGTAGTAGAAGCATTAGGGGCAGTAAGTGTAAACACACTGCTTGTGGAAAGGATTCTATTTGTGCCTTTTTACGTAAAAATGTATCATCTCTGTGTGTATGTGTGTGTGTATATGTATATATATATATGAATGAGACAAAGAGAGGGCTCCGAGAAAGAGCACCACACTACCTTGTGTCCTCTCCTGTCCTCATTTGAATGAAAGCTTTGACCACAGGACAGGGGCTATGGTGGCCCCAAGCCAAGCAAAGCGGATACACGGAGGACTGGGTCTGTGTGTGTGTCTTCTTCCTCTCCCTTTGCTGCCCAAACCATGCTGTGTTCCCCAAGGCATTTCTGCTCCACAGAAGGACCACAGCAGCCATGTGTGCTTTCAGATGGCCCAATCCTTCAGAACTTTAGGGACACCCCCTCCCTGCTTTTGCTTCTCTCTCAGATTGCAGCCACCCCTGCAGAACTGCTTCCTAAGGCCAACCCTGCCCGGCGGGGGGTGGCAGATGGACTGAATTTGTTGCACTCTCCCAGGAAGCGCAATGCAATTGCTTTTAAGAGGTCAGTGGCCTCCAACTGTGAAATGATAATATGCTAAATTACGTGCTTAATTAAATTTCACCCCAACAGCATACCATAAAATTGGAAAAGCCGTTCCATCACTCAAGATCAATGAGCATAAAGTACACACAAAAGGATCAAAAGTTCTCATCAGCAAACTTGTGTTTGAGCTTTGGCTGAATATTCCAAGGTCCATTTCAACTATAGGTTGATGAATGGTGAACAGTTAATTACCACTTAATGGCTTGTCTCTGTTTCCTGGTGTTGCTGCCATATAGGTTAGAATTGTCAGGAATTAGGTTTTTTTTTTTTTTAAGATTTTATTTATTTATTTGACAGAGAGAGATCACAAGCAGGCAAAGGGGCAGGCAGAGAGAGAGGGGGGAAGCAGGTTCCCTGCTGAGCAGAGAGCCTGACACGGGGCTCCACGCCATGTGGGATTTGATCCCAGGACCCTGAGACCATGACCTGAGCGGAAGGCAGAGGCTTAAACCACTGAGCCACCCAGGCGCCCTGGGATGAGATTTTCTGCTAGTCTCCTTCAGCCAGGAATCCAAGGGAAAATCTTCCTATTAGATTTTACCATTCTGTTCACAAATGTGTTTGTTTTATTGTTTTGTTTATATTGGGGTTTTTTTTTTTTTTAAGATTTTATTTATTTGAGGGAGGAGAGAGAGCCTAAGTGGCTGGGAGAAGCAGAGGGAGAGGGAGCAGCTCATTCTCCACTGGGCAGGGAGCTCGACGCAGGGCTCTATCCCAGGACTCTGAAGTCCTGACCTCAGCCACAGGCAGACAGCTTGACCAGCTGAGCCACCCAGGCACCCCTATGTTGTTTTTTTAACCATACAAAACACACATCAGGAATAGGTAAACAGCTGAACGGTAACCTGGTGTAGCTGCTATCTCATGGATATTCAATGATATGGACTATAACAAATTCTTAACAACTCGTCTCCAGCTGCAGCTACATACTACGAATAACACAGCATTAAAGGGTAAAAGAAACAATCCAGCATCAATCGCAGTACCTGATACTTGGCTAACACTCGGGAAGTATTTGTAAGTGAATAAATGAATGAAAGAGTGAATGAACAACTGACAAAATTCAGTTCTCTGACTTCATGATCAGTCATTCCCATGATTTCAGGACACAACCCTGCAGAAGACAAAGTTCATGGCTGAATCAAAGATGTTAACAGAGGCTATCTGGGCCACAGACTATAACTCCCGTTTGACGTCATATGAATTTATTACTGAACCAATTTGGAGATTTGTCTCTAGAAAGTACTGATTTTTTCACTTGAGATTAGGCATGCTAAATACAGTCCTAGTAGATTGGCCGTGCATTGCCATGGACGGCTACCCAGTAACTCCATGGCACTTTAGTTGATGGCACATTATGGTCTCAGCAGAGCAAGTCTGGATCTTGAGGCTGAACTTGAGGCTGTGAGGGAATACCCTCACAGAAGCATAAACTAGAAGCAGTTGGAAAGACAAGGAAATGGAAGTCAAGTCCATAATCTTTCCTGTTTCCCACATACTAAAATAGTACTACTTTCCTCGTACTGGGTCCCAAAATGTATATTTGATTAAGAGATATGAATCTAAGACAGCCAAGGTCAGAATCAGAGAAAAGGGCCAGAGCTCCCATTCTTCCTGAGGGCTATCATCTGTTCCTGGCCATCTTAGTTGCCCTTGAATCCAAGAACCAAAAATCAATTTGATTTCACAGGCTGAAACCCCCCTCCCAAGGTGACCTGATCTACCTCACTAAGAATGCATTATAGAGGCCCCATATTCCATCAAAGACTGAACCCTTATTTTGCCTTGATCTTGTTGCACTGACCTCAAACTATCTTTTGCAGAATATTGTGAAGCATGCTATACACACACACATGCACACACACACACACACACACACACACAAGTACATGTATTTATATAGCTAGAGATAGAGATATCTATAGAGATAGATATCTCTATAGATAGAGCCAGAGATAGAGATATCTATATTCATGTTATTCAGAAACTGAATTAGTATTATATTTAGAATTCAGAAAGTTATTAGGGTTAATGGAGCCTATAACTCAAAGCAGATGATCCTTGCAATGGTGTCTTGGCTACAGAATCTGAATTTATGATTTCTTTTCCTTTTCTCTTTACCAACATCCCCCCCTCCAACTGCCCCCAACATAGGAAAGGAGCCTGGCGGGGGAACCAAGAGTTTGGATTGCAAAATTGAGGAGAGCACAGAAACACCTGCTCTAGAGGACTCCTCATCATCCCCTGTAGATATTCAGCAACATTCCTGGCAGGTTTCCACAGACATCGAGAACACTGAAAGGTAAGTGGGAAGTTACCTTAAATAGACTGCCAGTATTCTTCCAGCAAATACTCTTAGGGGCTATAAAAGTTGAGATTTTTCTCTTTAGATTCAGCTTTTGTATTTCAGATTCAGATTTCAGAAATCTCAGAATATTGAGGTAAAAGAAGGTAAGGAGTCCAAACCCTGCAGCAGAATGCTAGCAGGATTTCCAGTAGTCACAGGCTCCCAGGCCTCTTTTTATACCACTGTACCACACTGTGTCTCCATGGAAATGAAAACAGTGTGCTTCCTTGGGAAGGGAGAAAGTTGAATCTATATACCATCACATCTCACCCACTGGGTAGGGACCAAAATTTCCATTTGTTTAAAGGAGAAGAATCCAAAATCATGCAAAGATGTCACCAGTAGACTCATGCATTTCAGGTGTATGGAATGGCCTGCTGAGCTGTCAGTCAGGGGCTAAGCATTCTGTCCAGTTGACAGCTTTTCACAGAGCTCCCTTCTCTTGCTTTCCCAGAATATAGCTGAATGCCTCCTTAGTGGTCAAAGCCAGTTAATGCATTTGTCTTAACAAACAATAGCTCACTGATAGGGAGTTTCCTTCTAGAGAAGAAGAGATTCTACAGTGATTCAATTTCACTTGGGAAAAGGAAGGAATAATAATATAACAATACGTGCCATGGCTCATCTAGATGCAAAAAATGCCATTCTGGGAGGCAGGAGGATGAGGCCCCTGTTTACTGGCCTTCACAGTGATATCATGTCCTTTGCTACTAATGTCCCTAGAGCTGACACAAAGCAGTTGAATGAATACTGGGCAATTCCACTGAGTGCTTTGTGTGGAGCTGAATCACTGACAAGATAATGAACATTTTATTTTTTTATTTTTAGAAATGTAACACACAATGGCATTTATAGCCATTGTGGTTCTACTTTCATATTGTAATATAATTCTAAAGCTAATTACTGAATTTCTGTGTTTATAGAAAATTGAAACATGTGGTAATTATGTGCTATTAATAAAACTTGGATTTTGTATAAGCTTGGAAATCTAACAATTCAAACAATAAAGCTGTTTGGCATGGTCTGATACAGCTATAGACAAATGGTGAGGGAATGATTTATCTTAATTTATGAAAAAGAAAATGCTTTGCTCTATTCCCAGGAAGAACTGTCTGCCAGAGTGCCATGATTCAGGGCATAATCCATCAGCAAAGACATTTGCCCTTGCACAGCAGCTGTATCTAAGCTTTTTGACTTAGAAGGTAAAAAAAAATAAAAATAAGAGAGGGTGCAGTTGGGTTCAAGATGGTGGCATAAGAAGATGGAACTCACTCCTTCCCATGGATCCAACAAATATACAATAATAATTTCCTCACAAAAAGACCAACAAATTGGATGAACAGAGCCTCCACAACAAAGGACAAAAAGGACAGCACTGAGATGGGTAGGAGAGGCAAAGACCCTACCTTGCCAAAAAAGACTCCACCATAAGTGTTGTGTTCCACAATGAGGCAGGGTCTCAAAATACAGAATTTTTTCCTAAGAAGTGAGGGGTCTGTGCTCCACAGCAGGCTTCTAACCCTTAGATCCTGCGTGATAAAGGAAGAAGCAAAACTGTCACTATCGGCAGATGACATGATACCATACAGAGAAAATTCAAAAGACTCCAAAAAAACTGTTAGAACTAATAAATGAATTCAGTTAAGTGGCAGGACACAAAATCAACACCCAGGAGTCTATGGCATTTGTATATACTAATCACAAATTATCAGAAAGAGAAATTAAGAAAATAATTCCATTTAAATTGTATCGAAAACCTAAGCATAAATTTAACCAAGGTGAAAGACCTACACACTGAAAACTGTAAGACATTGATGAAAGAAAATAAAGATACAAATAAATGGAAAAAATATTCCATGATCACGGATTGCAAGAACAGAGTTAAAATGTCCATACTATCCAAAGCAATCTACAGATTCAGTTCGATCCTTATCAGCATTCCAGTGAATTGTTTCTTTTTACATAACCAGAACAAATAATTCTAAAATTTGCATGGTACCACAAAAGATCTGCAGTAGCCAAATCACTGCTGAGAAAGAAGAACAAAGGTGAAGGTATCACAGTCCCTGGTTTCAAACTATGCTATAAAACACAGTAATCAAAACAGTATCATATTAGCCTAAATATCATATCAGTGATGAAAAATGGAGAGCCCAGAATTAAGCCCACACATATATGGGCAATTACTTTATGACAAAAGAGCCAAGAACATACAGTGGAGAAAAGGCATTCTCTTCAACAAATGAAGCTTAAAAGGGGCCCCTGGGTGGTTCAGTCCTTTAAGCATCTGCTTTCAACTCTGGTCATGATCTGGGGGACCTGGGATTAAGCCCCACATAGGGCTTCGCTGCTCAGCAGGGAGTCTGCTTCTCCCTCTGCTCCTCCTCATGCTCACTTTCTCACTCATTCGCTCTCATAAATAAATAAATAAATAAATGTTTTTTTTATATGGAGCTGGAAAGACTATATATATATTTTTTTAATGGAGCTGGAAAAACAAGACAGCTGCGTGCAATAGAATAAAGTTTGACCACTATCTTACACGATGCACAAAAATTAACTCAAAATGGATTAAAAACCTGAACGTAAGACTGAAACCATAAAATTCCTAGAAGAAAACATAGGCAGTAAGCTCCTCAACATGAGACTCAGTGGTAATTTTTGTGGATCCGATTCCAAAGGCAAGGGAAACAGAAGCAAAAATAAACACATGGAATTACATCAAATTGAAAATCTTTTGCACAGTGACAGAAAGGGTCATCAAAACAAAAAGATGATCTACTGAATGGGAGATTTTTGTAAATCATATATCCAATAAAAGGATTAGGATCCAAAATACATAAAGAACTCATACAACAAAGTAAAAGAAACAATCCAACATAAAAATGATCAATCTGAATAGACATTTCTTCAAAGAAGACATCCAGATGGCCAACAGACACATAGGATGTTCAACATCACTAATCATCAGGAAAATGCAAATCAAAACCACAATGAGGTATCACCTCCCACCAGTGAGAAGAGCTAGTACCAGAAAGACAAGAAATAACAAATGTTGGCGAGGATGTGGAAAGAAGGGATCTCTCATACCCAATTGATGAGAATGTAAATTGGTGCAGCCACTATGGAAAATAGTACGGATATTTCTTTAAAAAAAAAGAGAGAGAGAGAGAGAGAGAGAGAATAGGATTACCCTATGATCCAGCTATCCCTCTTCTAGGTATTTATCCAAAGAAAACAAAAATGCTGACTCAAAAAGATATATCACCCCTCTGTTCATTGCTGCATTATTGACAATAACCAAGAAATTGAAACAACCTAAATGTTCATCAGTGGATGAATGGAAAAAGAAGATGTGGGTGTGTGTGGGTGTGTGTGTGTGTGTGTGTGTGTGTACTATAATAGAATACTACTCAGCTTGCTATTGGCAACAATGTGGATAGACCATGAAGGTATTATGCTAAGTGAAATAAGACACACAGGGAAAAACAAATACTGTATGATTCCACTCATCTGTGGAATCTACAAAGGAAAACAAAACAAAAACAAACTCACAGACACAAGAGGACAGGTAGATGATTACAGAGCAGAAGGGTGGGGGATGGAAGTGGTTGAAATGGTTGAAGGGGGTCAGTTATAGGGTCAACCAGACTTGTAGTGGTGATCACTTTGTAAGACACACAGATGGCAACTTACAATGTTGTACACCTGAAAGTTAAATAATGTTATGTACCAATTTTGCCTCAATTTAAAAAAAGAAGAAGAAGAAGAAGAAGAGTGTAGCCGAGTTTCGAAGTTCAGCCTTAAAGTCCAGATTCAGGTCAAAGGAAGTGGGAAGGACTAAGAAAAATAGGCACAAGAGACCTGGTCTGGGAAGGCGCCTTCCTAAATTCTCCCTCTCTCTTCCCTAAGAGATCAGTGCGTCTCAACCTGGGCTTGTACATTAAAATCACTAGGACGGCTTTTTAAAAACATTGATTCCTGAGCCCCATGCCCAGAAACCAGCTGTATCAGGTTCTCATGGGGTGGGATCTCCGCATATGGTGATTCTGTGTAGCCGCCTGAGAAGTGGTGCTTTCTGGGGAGACCTTGCCTCTGTCTCACATACAGCGTTCCATACCCGTTTGCACTATGTGCCCGCCCACCTCCCAGCCCATCCACCCTTGAACATTTGATAGGAAATCAGAATGTGCCCCTTGCACTTCTGGATGTATGGGCCCTGACTTCCTTTTCCTCCCTCCCCCGCTTGCACCTTCTGTCTCTAAAAACACCCTTTGGGACTTATCAGCATCAACACCCCAACGACATATACTTAAGGAAAAGAATTCTGATTTTTTTTTTTTTTTTTTGTAGGTTTATTTCTACAGCTGAGCCACATGGCTGCTTTTTTTCTCTCTTTCTAATCAGCTATTGCTGAGAAAGAGTTCCTTTTTACATGTTAGTCAATACTCAAGGAAAGACCCTATGGGGTCTCTGGCCTCACCCAGGACAACTGGTCCTTAAACTATACTCAAAAGAACAGTTGTGTATGGAGAAATACACTGAGGCAGGGGCACTGGCTGGCTCAGTTGGTAGAGAGTATTCAACTCTTCATCTCAGGGTTGTGAGTTCAAGCCCCACACTGGGTGTGGAGCCTACTTAAAGAAAGAAAGAAACTGAGGGATTTCAAACCTAAAGTTAAATGGCGATTCTTTTTTCTTCACACAGCAAAAGGAAAATAAGTTAGTAGATAGAATTTCCTCAACTTTTGGACTATCCTCCCCCCAAAACTTTCTTAAATTCTTAATACCCGCTGCTATTGTTTGCCTATTCTAGAGTTAACTAAAAAGATGTATCTGACTTTTGCTCTTGTAAATGAAATCTGCCACTCCGTCCTGTGATTTCAAGAGCACTAACTCCAGGGGATGACCACCAGAACATGTGGAGAACTACTGCCCCAAGGATTTGAGAAGTCCAGCTGATCCCTGTCCCAAACTAGAAGCCCTCGGCATGGCTTCCTGCTCCACAGTTGGGGGATTTTATGATCACATATATTCTAAGATGAGAGAGTGGAGATGTTGGAGGGAGGCAGCGGCTTACCGACATGGGAGGGGCTAGAAGAAGGTCCGTCTGTCCATCTGTCCCAGGTGCCCTCTCTCCCTTCTTCTCCCTCTCCACGCACCCCCTCCCCACGCCCGCCATCATGAAGAGCTCTTCTCTGAAGGTTTTAGAATTCATCCGTTTCCCCTTATTCCAAGTCACTTTAATCAGTGCTGAGCCTTGTGAATCCCTAACACCTGTGTTATACTGACTTTCAATTGCAGTAATGAGGCAATAGCGAGTGAACCAATATAAAACCACGACAGCCATCAGACCTTAAAGCCTGAGAGCAACATCACCCAGCCTCCGCTTTGCCCAGAGCACCCCTGTTATCCTACTTGCGTGTCCTTGACCTCCCTCTTAGAAATCTGCAACACCGGCCTCATTATCAGACTCTTCTCTGACCTCAGCCAGGTCCAACCCAAGGCAGAGATGAGGGCTCCTTCGGCAGAATGCCCTGTGGAAATGTTTGCCAGAGTAGTTCCCATTCCTTCCAGAGCCAGCAATCTCCGATTTTTTTCTTATAAAAGCAAAATAAATTCAATATTTGCCTACTGGAAACTAGAGCTAGTACAATTAAGCGCAGACTCTCGTCTCTCAATTGTCTCACAGAACAGACTGTTTGGGATTGCATTTCAAAAACTTACAGCTGATTTTTTTTTCTTTTTGTCACTTTTACAGAGACATGCGAGAAATGAAAAACCTTTTAAGCAAACTCAGGGAAACTATGCCTTTACCATTGAAAAATCAAGGTAAGTCTTGTCATTTCTCTTTGAGGCAAAGGATGTTTGTAACATGATAAAATTGGTACTTGTTTCTTGAGAAATTACAAATTTGTTTTACACAAACAATAGAAGGCAC
Organism: Mustela erminea; assembly: GCF_009829155.1. Taxonomy (NCBI): domain Eukaryota; kingdom Metazoa; phylum Chordata; class Mammalia; order Carnivora; family Mustelidae; genus Mustela; species Mustela erminea. The sequence continues at coordinate 71,536,833 of NC_045616.1, read as the reverse complement.
TGAGTGTACATTCCTCACTCTTTAAAATGATACAATAATGAAAATGGAGCCTCTCAGGAGAACACAGTCATGCTCAAGGAGAGCCAAGATATACTCTGACCCTCAGAGGCCTCTTCCACTGGCCCTGTCAGTCAAGAGCATATATTCATTGACAAGCCCTGGAAAGCACTATCCCAGGTATAGCAAATATAAAACAACTGAAGACTTGGCCCTTGCCTTTAAGAAGCTGGACATTAGGGGCGCCTGGGTAGCTCAGTGGTTTAAGCCTCTGCCTTTGGCTCAGGTCATGATCTCAGGGTCCTAGGATCGAGCCCCACATCGGGCTCTCTACTCAGTGGGGAGCCTGCTTCCCCCTCTCTCTCTGCCTGCCTCTCTGCCTACTTGTGATCTCTCTCTGTCTATCAAATAAATAAATAAATAATCTTTTAAAAAAAACAAAAGAAGCTGGACATTAAGGAGGGCACACGTGGTAATGAGCACTGGGTATTATTTATAAGACTGAGGAAATCACTGACCGCCCTCCCCCACCTCTGAAACCAGTAACACCTAGTTAACTGAATTTAAATTACAAAAAACAAAAAAAAGTTTACAGCCTAGAGGAGGACACTTAAAGAAATTTCGAAAGGGTGGCTCAGTCCATTAAGCAACCCACTCTTGGTTTTGGCTCAGGTCATGATTTCAGGGTCATCAGTTGTGGAGCCCTGCCTCAGGCTCTGCACTCAGGATGGAGTCAGCTTGAAATTCTCTCTCCCTCTGCCCCTCATCCTCCCTCCAGTGCACTCTTTTTCTCTCTCAAATAAATAAAATCTTTTAATAAATAAATAAATGAAAAAAGAAATTTCCAAAGAAACTCCTCTGCCATCTAGATGTTTAGTTATATAAAAGAAGTAATAATAATTAACAAATTGAGACCTTACAGTGCACCACTGGATTCTGCACCTAATTCCAATGTGTGGGAGAGTTTTCCCACAGCACCAAGCAATTCGTGGACACCAGCATGGTGTACTGCAATTCATCTGAATTCTGAGATGACCTGGTGGACAGCACCAGATCCCCTAAGTTAAGGGCTACAAGACCGCCCTCCTGGAGGAGGAGGAGGTTGGAAGTTCCAAGGACCCCCTGCATGAGTCTATTTAATTTGCTAGAGCAGCTCATAGAACTCAGAGAAGCATTTTACTTACTAGATCAGCAGTTATCACAAAAGGGTATAACTCAGGAACAGCCAAATGTCAGACCCAAGCATAGTGTTTGGGGAAGGACAAGCAGATTCTATCCCTTCCCCAGCGTGCGCTGCTTGGTACAGCACCTGTTCACCTACCCAGAGGCTCTCCCAACCTGTCCTTTGTTGGTTTTTATGGAGGCTTCATTACATAGGTGCGATTGATTAAATCACTGGCCATTGGAAATGGAATTCAATCTTCAGTTCCTCTCCTGTCCCAGGAGATTGGGGGGTGGGACTGAAAGTTCCAACCCTCTAATCACACTTTTGGTTCTCCTAGCAACCAGCCCCCATCCTTCTGTGGTTTTTGTGAAAGTAATCTCATTAACATAACAAAAGACGCCTCTATTGCCATCATCCCTGAGGAAATTCCAAGCGTTTTAGGAGCTTTGAGCCAGGAATGAGATGCAAGACCAAAGGCATGCCTTATTATAAGCCACAATGTCACAACCACTATCCTAAATACTTCACATGTGTTAACTGTATTAACTTACTTAATTCTTGGGGCGCCTGGGTGGCTCAGTGGGTTAAGCCGCTGCCTTCGGCTCAGGTCATGATCTTAGGGTCCTGGGATCGAGTCCCACGTCGGGCTCTCTGCTCAGCAGGGAGCCTGCTTCCCTTCCTCTCTCTCTCTCTGCCTGTCTCTCTGCCTACTTGCGATCTCTCTCTCTCTCTCTCTCTCTGTCAAATAAGTAAATAATAATCTTAAAAAAAAAACTTATTTAATTCTAATAACAACTTCGAGGGAAAGGCTATTGATGTTTCCCAACTGGCAGGAAACTGAGGCAAAGAGAGGTTAACTAACTCAGTCAAGGTCGCACAGACTGTAAGAAGAAAGGCTGGGAAGTGATCCCAGACAGTCTGTCCGCGGAGCTATTCTGTGGGACTATACAGCTTCACATAGGAATGGAGAGGTATTTTCACTAGAATGTTAACTTCCATGAGGGAAGGGCCTCTACACGCTTTTGTTAACTGTAACTGTATCTTCCGTATCTAGAGCAACGCCTAGAACACAGTAGAACGACACAGTAAATGTTTGTGAAATCTGCGCGGGACTTGGCTGCCCGGGGGCATCTGATGATACGTACCGAGGACTACCCGCAGCACTTACACTGAGCATGTGCGGGACTTGGAGGCCCGGGATGGGGGGGGAGGGGAAGGTCTGATGATGCGTCTGAAGGACGACCCGCAGCTCTTACACTGAGCATGCGCGGCCGGAGACGTCTGCGGAGGGGCGTCCGCTTCCGAGAGCGCTCCGTCGAGGGTGGGGAAAGGGTTTTTGGAGTCAGAAAGCGACTCCTCTGGCTTCCACTGCAGAGCCGAGGGAGGACAGGGTGCCGCCTGGCTCCGAGAGGACTTGGCAGCAGAGCTGGAGAGCAGAGCTGTTGGCTCGGGGAGCGGCGTGGCAGAAGGTGGAGAGGTGGAAGTGAGAACGCCAGATGAAGAGGCCGAGAAGTAGCGTGGCCTGAGCCGTGTGGGCTGGAGCAGGGTGTCAGGAAGGAAGACGCTGCGCGTGGGGCGTCCGTCACCTGCCGCGAATTGCGCCCTGCAGGGCCTGGGATCGGACTGATGGGCTTGAGCCCTGCGCGTGGTGCTTGGAGACCTCGCGGCGGTTTCAGGAAGCAGAGTGGAGTGAGGAGCGAGCCGTCCGGCCGCAGCTTGGACGCTTGTTGCTAGAAATACGCAGGGCGGTGGGGACATGGGACTTGGGATGGAGACGAGACGACCCATGGGTTCGAATGCTGGCTCTGCCACTTACCAACTTGGTGCCCTGGAAGTCTGTTTAAGATCCACTGGTTTCAATGTCCTCATCCCTGAAAAGGAGATAAGAGCATTACTTACTTCGGCGGGCTGTTGGGGTCTAAACGAAGCACCGCAGGTCTTGTGTCTGCTCCCGACCTTGTAGAGGACAGACACTGGACAGATGCTTTATTGTGATGACTGTTGCTGGTACTGGTATTTTTTTTTAATTTATTTATTTAACAGAGATCACAAGTAGGCAGAGAGGCAGGCAGAGAGAGAGGAGGAAGCAGGCTCCCTGCTGAGCAGAGAGCCCAATGCGGGGCTGGATCCCAGGACCCTGAGACCATGATCCGAGCCGAAGGCAGAGGCTTAACCCACTGAGCCACCCAGGCGTCCCGCTCCTACTGGTATTCTTTACCAGCCGGTCAGCCGGCCTAGCTCAGGAGAATGCCCCATCATCAACAGAACAGCCCGGGCTTCCGCTCGTTAATCTGGAACCCGCAGTGCAGAACATTGGTCCCTGGGACTTTGGAGTTGGAGTTCACGTCTGAAGCTGTTCTTAGTTTTTTTGTGTTTGGCAAATCCCCCATGGGGCAGCGTGGGGCCCCCCTCCCGTACCTATCAGCTGCAAGAGGACATCTGCCAGGGCACGCAGAGTAAATGGCATGTGGGCCATGTAGTTTTTAGTACAAATCAAACCATCCCAAACATCCCCTCCACATTTCATGAAAATGCATCCAGCGGTTCCCAAAACACGCATTAATGGAAAAATAGAAATTTCAGTATATTTACTTGGGACATTTTTATAATCATGAAGAGTAGAAATATTTTGTGTGACTTTGTATTCCCTTTATAAACAGAAAAAAGAATTTTAAGTACAGTTTCAAAATATAATAATAGCAATAAATGAGCAATACTGTGAGTAAAAACATGAGTAAAAAGGGAATAATCCAAATAATTTGATACTCAGGACTGAAACCCTAAATCTGTATAGAGGATGAAAAGGAAAAAGCTAGGAGATTCAAGGAGCTATTCAGGAGGGAATGATGCAGTAGGATTTTGAATAATAAGAAAGAAAAAAATGACGTGAAGGCTTCCATTCAGGGGAATTCAGGTTTCTTCACTTAGGGGAAAAACAGGACCCTTGGCATGAGATGCCACATCTCTGTTTTTTGCAGGTTTTGTGGGGACTCATAGCATGATGTCACTATGAGCTGACCAGTGGAGACAGGGGAGTATGAACCTGAACCACAGGGTTTGAGAAAGCCTGAGGGAAGGAGAGCAGGTCCCTTGGGTCCCTCTGGGAACATTTTTTTTTTTTTTTTAGCAGATGTATATGGCAGTGTTTTTTTTTTTTTTTTTTTTTAAAGATTTTATTTACTTATTTGACAGAGATCACAAGTAGGCAGAGAGAGAGGAAGGGAAGCAGGCCCCCTGCTGAGCAGAGAGCCCAATGTGGGACTCAATCCCAGGACCCTGAGATCATGACCTGAGCCAAAGGCAGCAGCTTAACCCACTGAGCCACCCAGGCGCCCCATATGGCAGTGTTTTAATGAACAAATCAGCCAGATGCCTCTGACTCTGTATACCAAGCTAGACCATAGGAGCCTTCCCATGACCTTCCTGGAAATCTTTTGCCACTGATCTGTTTAGTCTATGGGTAGGTGAACAGTATGGAGTGAAATGTGGAAAGATATATTCCAGTTCTTTTCTCTAGGACCTTATTGTCAAAACATCTTTGTAAGTGGATGAAAACCATTATAGAAAGCCATCTGGTTATTTTCTGGCTTCTTATTTCTTTTCTCTTTTTATTCCATTTACATGTGTGATTGAGGCAGAAAGAAAAAAAGGGGAAAGATACCATGCCTGGTTCCCTTTGTTCCTACCTCAAACCCCCGACCATGTGCCGATCCTGGCCGGCAGGCCCTTGGGGGAACATCCCTGGGAGGAAGGGCTCAGAACTGCTTTCTCCCGGTTCCACCCTTAGTCCTCACCTCAGAACCTTCCTTGTTCACCTTGTTCACCTTAGCATTGAAAGAGTCAGTCCTATCTTCCCCCACCTTCCTACCACAATCAAAACTTGACAACAGTTTGTTGTGAAGTGATTTTCAGTGACAAATAAAGGAAGGTAGCCAAGAGCAGGAATTTTAATGGTTCGTGATTGCGGCCTCCTTTCAAACAGCGCCTTTTCTTTCCCATCCTTCAGTGTGAGACTGGAGACAAAGAGAGGCACAAAAGAAAGGCGAGCTGCCCTCTTTCTGCAGAGCCCCACAGCAGGCTCCTGACCACGTCCAGGTCTCCTGGCTCTCAGCCCACTGTTCTTGCCATTGCTTCAGCACCTCTCCTGTCCCACATTCTGGGTCACTGGCAGCGCTGTAGGGAGCTTCATTAATTATGATAGTCTTGCTGTGTCAAATGGATTACAAATGGAACCACCTGTGGAGAGCCTGCAAGGTTACTGACAAAGGCTAAAAGGAGACTGGAAAGTGAAGGGCAAGCATCTTCTAAATGTATGTTACAATCAAACAAAACAAGTTGGCAGAAATAAATTAAACCTGAAAGACAGTTGCACCTTTTCCAGAATTCTGACTTAATGAATGCTGTGGGGTGTGTTTGTACGTTCACCTTTGCCTAGAATTTGGTTGTTGAGACCAGGCATTGGAATCAGTCTGAGGTGGATCCTTTGGGAATTGAATCTACTCTAGAATGGGTCCCTTCCTGGGGACAGTGCAACTCCAGACTCAGTTGGATCTAGGAACATTTCCCCCAGAGTCATACTCTCAGTCCACTCCAATCTGGAGCCCCCATATCCACTCTAGCTATGTCACACAGCAGTGTCTGACATCTGCCTGGAGAACATGAGGCAGTTATAGCACCTGGTAGCCTCAAGATGATCCTTTAGGTCCTCTCGCCAGGGCCTCCTAGAAAGACTTTGTATACTTCAGTCTGGTGTGACTCTGAATGTTACTCTGGGTAGTTTTTACTCCAGCTGCTCCGTGTCCTTTGCAATCTCTGCAACTTTCCATCCAGGATTCAGTATGCCATATGTATTTCCTCTCTCCTCCAATTAATTCACACATCACTGATCACACATCACTTTCCTAATGCATTACTCTGTGTTCAGCCCCTACTCACAAATGTTACCTTCCTACTCATCGTCTACTAGAGGAAGAACAGACGTTTTCTCCTTGCATCTGGCGTCTCTGCCATCATCTGTTATGTGATGGTAACCTAGAATGTGCCAAGTTCTGTGTCAGGGACTGGGAATATCTCTCCTTCTAGAGGTTCTCTATCTTAACAGAATAGACTGGAGGAGAATCACCTGGAATGAAAGGCCAAATGACAGGTTTCCCCTCTTAGAGATTGGGATAATATTTTTGGGGTAGGGCATGTGAATTCTGGAAACTTTCTCTCTCTCTCTCTCTCTCTCTCACACACACACACACACACACACACACACGCACGCACAATTGGACAGACAAAGAAACTACTGCTTAGAATATAACGGTGCCATAATAGCTAGACTCAGGTCACTGCAAGGGTATATGGGAATCTCACCTAGCCTGATGTGAGCTGTAAGGAGTTGGGTTGTGGGATGGAGGAGAGGGTTGCTGGTGTTGAGAATTGCTTTTTGTAAAGTGAGCTGAGATTTCTGAGGATGAATCAGAGTTAGCCAAAGAAAGAGATGGAAAAAAGAAAAAGAAAAAAGAGGTAGGGGGGAAGAAAGAGAGTCTATGCAGAAGGTTCTGGATATTGAAGGTACACGAGGAGATGAAAGAATAGGGCTTTTTGATGAACTGCAAGCACTTCATTAGTTGCGAAAGTGGTTAGAAAAGAGGCATGAAAGACTAGAAAAGTAGGTGGGTCTATATCATTAAGACCCCTATAATTCATGTTGAGAGGTTTGGACTTTATCCTGAAGCCACTGGAGAGATTAAATAAGGAAGCAGGTGCAATAATCCAAGTGAGAAATGCTTAAGATCTGACCGAAAGCCAGGGGGTCGGAGAAGAGGATATGAACAACTGGATGGGCTGCATATGAGAAAAGGCAGAATCAAGGATGAAAGCCAGGTTCTGACCTGGAAAGCAGGGTGAATGCTGGTTCTATTCACTAAGTCAGAGAGAACAGAGGAGGAGCAGTAGAGACAGAAGACGATTAAAGTTTTGGAGATGGAGGACCTCCAAGAGTGACGTTCAGTGGTGAATAGCAGATGTACCAGTCTTATGCCAAGGTGAGACGTGTGAGCTCGGAGGCTAGAAATACTCATTTAAGCATCATCGACATAATGGTAATTGAAGCCTTAAGAATGGCTGACTCCACCCCAGGAGTGTGTGCATAGAGAAGAGCCCTGGGATGACACAGTTTAAGTTTCAAGGGGAAAGAACTGCAGTTTACAAAGGGCACTGAGAAGAAAATCAGAACATTATGAAAGAAATCAAAAGAAATTGCAAGCTAATCTTGGAGGGACTGGCATTTGTCTAAGAAGGGAGGACTTTTCTGGAAAAAGGAATGGTATGTGTAAAGCTGGAGAGGCAAGATAGGGCACAGTAATATTTAGGGAATTCTTTGTGTTTCTATTTTGTACTATTCCCTCCTTCATATACCTTTCAGTTCACCCTGAACTGTCCCTGAACAGACTGGACTGTTTACTTGGACCCAAATTCAAGTTGCCTCTGATCTCCATGACTGTTCTCTCCAACCAGAAAGCCCATCTCCACCTTCATCAAATGTACAAGTTCTCCTCACACCCAGCATGAATACCAAGACCTCCATGATTTTCCACAATTATCTTCTTCCTTCTCCACTTGGGAGTAATTCCCCCCTTTGGATTTCTCATAGCATTGTATCTGTATCTCTCTTATGGCATTTTAATGAAGCTTCGTAGTTACTCAAGCAAACATTCTTGAGATCAAGAACCCTCTTTGTATTAGGACCCATCTGATATAATCCCCACCCAATATGGAGCCTGCACTTAGCAGGCCTTTGATCAATGCAGGGCTTCTCAGAGTGTGGCCTCAGGACCAGCAACATCAGCATTTCTAAGAAATGGTAAGAACTCTAAATATTCTCCAGCCCCACCCCAGACCTATTGATTGGGAAACTCTGGAGGGAGGGCCAGGGATCTGTAGTTTAAGATGCCTTCAGATAATACTTAGTGCAGCTTAACGTTTGAGAAGCACTGGGTTAGCTGAAAGTGTCCTTTTTTTTTTTTTTTTTTTTTTTTTCTGGAATAGAAATTTGCAACTACGGTTACATTACGAGCACTTCTCTAGATTCTATCTGAAAACAGAGCTTTCAAGTCAAATGCTCAGTGGATTATTTGAAAACTTATTTTTATGTCCTTCTGTTTCTTAACATATCATCCATGTAAGAAATCTCATATCAGCAAAACAAATGTGAACAACAGAGAAATGGTATCATAGTGCGTTGGGGGATTCTGGTGTCCCTGGCTTTAGCAGTATCTAGGAATTAAGCTTCAAATAACCAAGATCTGAACTGGCTGATGGCTGAAGTGCCTATTCTCCTTTCCTTTCACTTTCTCCACTTTTCATTTTCACACCTAAAACGGTCTCAGAGCATGCACTTTGGAGAAAAGATGCTATAAAATTCTCAAACATTCACAATAAAAATCAAAGGTTTCCCAGCAAGGTCAGGTGGATTAGCCCAGAAAGCTGAGAACGAGTCGGGAAAACATTCCATTTTGTCCACAGTCTTTTGGCAGCCCGTAACTTCAGAGACAGGATTTCAATCAATATGAAAAGACATCTTTCCTTGGACTTGAATTCACTCCAAACCATTCCAGGCGTACTTACTGCTGGTGAATTTCAGCATTTACTGCCGGTGTCAGCTTCCTAGGGTGGAGAAAGCTGCTCTGAATTCCTGCCAAAAATTTTCAAGCTTTGTGTCACCTCAACCCTAGGTGATGATCAGACAAGCTCTGGGCTAGGCGAAGGTGTCACAATGCTCAACAGAGATGCCCCAAACCAGCAGCTGTCCTTAATAGGCAGCCAGTCCTTTGCTTAACATCTGAGCACCTTCTCATCAATTCTAACGCTTCTTATTCATGCGAATGCTGTGTGTTTGTGTGTGCGTATAGCACTCACAAGTGAACATATATGTGTGTATCTATCTAGCTATATATAGATAGGTAGATAGGAGAAGAAGACTGAGGAAGGAGAATTCAATAGCACAAAAGATTTTTTGATTCACCGTAATGAGTGCACAGGTACAAAGGTCAGTTTTGATGCGAATCTCATAGTATCTGTGTATAATACCTGTTCTTTTCATACATAAAAAAGGGAACATGGGAGCAAACTTCCCGCCACAGCATACACCCACCGGAGCATACACATACACAGTTTCTTTATAAATTCAACCTGTAGTAGACATTTCCTCATGTAGTGGGAACAATACACATCAGCATTGCCTTTTTACAAAACATAAATACCCATTCCATCACTCCCCAAAAGTGTTTGGAGAAAGGGAAGGATATATAGACATTCAGGAAATAGATCTTCCAAATATAAATGGAAATAAAATAAATTTTTCTTCCCTATAAATATCTCCGTAGTTTTGGTGATTCTGTTCAAGGAACCACTGAATTCCTGGGGGACTTGTGTTTCAGAAAGTATAGTCAGTATCCCAAGAGATACCAAAAGATGCAATTCTTTAGTTTTCAGAGTCTGCTGTAACTTTGCCATTTCCACCTAGGTTAAGTCTGTTGACAGTCTGGTGGTTTAAAAAGTAAGGGTCCTAAAACTGATGAGAAAGTGAGTTATCATCTCTTTCTGTTCTAAATAGACCATGATTCATCTCTGAGAGATTCTCCTGAGAAATAAGGCTCACATAGAGTGTTTGACTTTGCTTTCTGAGTCTTAACTGTTTGGGGCAAGTGTAAGTATAAAAGAGAGATGTCCTATTTTTAGTCTCAAAATGGTGACATCCAGAGTATAGTGAAATGTTTTTCACCACAGAGGAGAGAACGAGCATCCTGTTTTTCTCCACACTTGCAGAATATGAATCTTAAGAGAGAATATTAATCTGTGGAGACCAGGAGAGGGCACTGTGTTTGATTAATTTGATGTGCTCAGCTGGGGCACCTGCTTTCTTCCCTGACTCTGACTTGCTACTCTGGTTCTATCTAAAAGTATAGCATAGGGCACCATTCCAAGCAACACTGTCAACTTGGTGAGTGAGGCTCATGTACAAATGAGTATGACACATGGCAGCCTTTGGGGAATGGAAGGAAAAGCCCAAATACTTGGATGACACAATCCACATAAGAGGACTGGGAAGCCGGAACTTGTTATTGTTCTTGACAGTTTACTGAACGTCTAGACTCCGTAATCAAGAAAACCCATCCTCAGCTACAAACTAGTTTTCTTGAAGTGGGACACATCTTTCCCTTTCTGCCCCCTTCATCCAATTCCTGATTCTGGGCTCTTTCCCAAGGTCCTGTATCTTCCAGGTTGGGATGGGGAAAGGAGGGAGCCCCTTGGCTCTGCTCTGGGCTGGCAAAAGCTTAGGTGCATAAGAGTTACCAGAGCCCACCAATCATTTTGTGGTGCCTCGCTCCATTCTGATTACATCCTAGTGCTCCCCTCACTGGCAATTTCCAGATCATGTCTGTGTGGTCCCTCTCCAGCCTCTGGGACCAACCAGACTGCCAGTTCTGTTGCAACAGGCTATTTCGATCCAACCTCTCTTTTGGGCTGTACTATTTCTTTAAAACCCAGCTCCCTCAACTGAACTTGGCTTACTGGTTTATTTCCTCCTCTCCTTGTCATTGTGTTAAAAATTTCACCCAAAACTTATAAATTCAACAGCTGGAAACCTTCTCGGAATGCCCTCGTGTACAGAAAATCTATAGAAATCAGGGATACCTGGGTGGCTCAGTGGGTTAAGTGACTGCTTTCAGCTCAGGTCATGATCCTGGAGTCCCGGGATCGAGTCCCACATCGGGCTCCCTGCTTGGCAGGGAGTCTGCTTCTCCCTCTGACCCTCTCCCCTCTCATACTCTCTCTCTCACTCTCTCTCTCTCTCTCTCAAGTGAATAAATAAAATCTTTAAAAAAAAAAAAAAAGAAATCTATAGAAATCAGTAGGCAAAAACTCAACAAGGAATAGTTGAGAAACTTCTTCCTGAGGCATAAATAGGTGAGTGGAAGCAAGACAATGGTCCTCTGTAAAGGAAAAGAGTTAATAAAAGCTGTACTTACTGAGTGCTTCCTCTATGCTAGGCACATAGGATACCGGCCAAGCTTCATGTTTTCATAGATAATTTCATACAATCTTCATCTAAGGTAAGTGGTACAAAAGCCTGTCTCACACATGGGAGAACGGAGACTTAGCAAGCTTCCAGTTACATGTTCAAAGTCACAGAGCTAGGAATTAGCCGAGGTGGGTTTAGAAAAGAGGCCAAACTTACCCCAAAGCAGGGGCTCTTTCTAAAACAGCGCCTCCAAGCGGCTTATATTTAATTCTAAGCCGTGATTCTCAACTGCAAGCTACAGTGCTGGTCCCATGCCCCACCCCCTTACACACACACACACACCCCTCCAACCACCACCACCAAAAAAGAACATTTCGTTGCTATCTGGGGGACATTTTTGGTTGTCACACCTGAGTAAGTAGGGCCAGGGATGCTACTAAATGTTCCAGTGCTCAGGAGAGCCCCAACCAAATAATTATCTGGTCCAAAATGGCCAATAGTGCTGAAGTCAAGAGACCTTGATTCAAAAGCTGGTCGATTTTAAAAGCCAATTCATCAAACCGAGGTTATTTTGTCTGTATTCACTCATACGTACATTCTGTCCCATCACAGATGACAGCAGCCTTCTAAATCTAACTCCCTACCCCCTGGTTAGAAGACGGAAGAGAAGATTCTTTGGGCTGTGTTGTCTGGTGTCAAGCTAGACAACTCCTCCTGGAAACCCACCATTGCGAAGACCCGAAAATATCACAGAACCTGAGGACCTCCAGACAGCTGAACCACAGTTATTGGTTTTTGACTATGTTTTCTATGCTTCCTTATTACTTTTATTCGCCTCCCCCTACCGTTTTAAATGATTTTACATTTGAAAGCAGCTGCTGTCAAGGGAAAAAAAGATTCAAAAAGCAGGCTGTTTTTAAAAGGATTTTTAAAGCTGACATTGTGCATGTCTGCTCCAAACCATACCATGACAGATGCAAGAATTATGGTTTTTAAATTATTTCAAGGTTTTTTTAAATGTATTATACAGAGAAAAATTATTTCATGTATAATAGTATATCTTTAGCTCTTGCTGTTCTCATGTGAACAATTTATCATATATGAAAGTCTTTAAACATAGAAATCTATCTAAAACTGCAAAACTGTGTTCAAAAATCCAATCTATCAATATTATTAGGAATAATATTATAACCAAACATATACCACCTCACCTATTGCTTTGTCTGCACTCATTTACATTCAGTCTTCCATTCCGTTGGAATCCAAGAGCTTCTACATACAGATATCTTAATTTATAATGCAACAGAAACCATATATAAAACATATTTAAATTTTGTAAATACACAATAATCCTATTATCTTCGTACAATGCATATGGGCAACTAATTTCCTTTCGATCCAATGGTGTCTTTTTCAGCTTCTTGGAGAATGAGTAATCCAGTTAGAAAATGGTGTAGTAACATATACAATTACCCTCAAATGTAAAATTGAATATTATCACATTTTGTTCTAATTGAAATCTGAAGCATGATGTCTGCGCATCAGCATAGTGTTAAATCTTATAGGGCATGCTGGAATTAGCTCAGATCGTAAAAATATTTAACATTTTACGTTAATAAAATCTTTTTAGTTAAGCTAAGCTTGTCTCATTTTAGATGACTATGCAGATATGACTTTTCCGATGTGTACTTGGTGTCTTGTCTTATGCTTAGAATCTTGAAAGCAGGACACATTAAGCAATACTATATTTTAGAAAGGAGGAAGCCACACGCTTTGTTTTTCTGCTCACAGCTCTCTTACGATCTTCCTCACTAAACTTGTAACATGGTACAAATTGTGTTGTATTTTCCCCTGTTCTTCCTTGGCCCGTTACCTGAACAGGATTTCCTATGGGTTGAAAGATCAGGCCTTTGGACTTCTCTTCTTGCTTTTCAAAAATCTAAGGACTCCTCAAGACAGACAAGAGACACAAGTGTCTAATCCAATAAAAGGATGAGCTACATGCCTATTGGTGGTTTATCCAAGATGCATCTTCAATCCCAACCCTATACTTTCTCAGTACTTCTGTGCACAGGCATTTAGATGTCCAATATTTTTGACCCAACAACTAAATACATTAAAGCTGTTAGCTTTAGTGAAGATGAAGATAGGTGTTTATGAACTACTGGAATAATTATTGTATTAGATTGACCTATATGAAATTGCTGGTATTTGACTGTTTGAGCTACAAAAATGGCAATTTCATATGGTTCAACCTAGTATCTGATGTTGTGGAGATTATACTTCGAATTCTCTTCTAGCTTTTGTGATCGAAAGCAAAAGGATTAGAGGGTTGGAAAAGATCTCAAAAGGCTATGCAGTCTCTTAGATCATACCAGCTGATTTTTGGCCTTATTCTTGGAGTCCAGAGTTCTGTTCCAATGAACTTGTAATTGACACATGGTTATAGGTATGCCTGACTTCATATAAAGAGGTATCTTTCTGAAAGTTATATGAAAAAAAATCACAACTTTCTAAATCAAATAAACAACTGTAAAACAGTTGTTGGAATATGCTCTTTAGAGACTCTTAGAATGAATACCCCCTTGCAAAGCAGGTAACCACTCCCAGATTTATCTGGTCTGCAAACCCTGGTTTCATAAATCAGGTCTGATTGAAGTTTAATATCTTTTTTGAATATGGTTCATTTTCATCCCATGTAGTCAATTCACTTAAGGTCCATTGTTTTAGAAATGATAAAGTAGCCCAGTTGGGCACGTTCTCAGCTCCCGTCTCTGCCCTCATGCACCTTTACTTTACACTATATTGAACCCTTAGTTTCAATCTCATTCCTCTTAATTCATGCAAAGGTATTAACCGATAAATGCAACCTTGGTGTTCAGCACGTTCCTCTAAATGCTTGACCTAAATCACTTCTGCTGGGTTAATTTGGGCTCACTTTCGCCTTAGTCTCGGTATGAAAGGAACACTTACCTCCTGTGCCATTGTCCTTTGTACAACTGAAGACTGTTAATAAATTCAGGTCTCACCTCCAGGTCTGGGAGGGCTATGGTAGCTGTTCATGGAGATGGGAATTTGTCTAATTCCCCAGCTAGGCTTTCCATATCTGAGGTAAATAAATTCAGCCACCTTATCTTTTATTCATAGTGCCTGTTTCCCAGACTTTGATTGCTTTTATAGTTCATGTGGACACACTCCAAGATTTATAGATCTTCTTTCACTAGCAGGTTCTAAAACGAATTTCAGTGCTCCAAGTCGTGATGACCTGCACTGGCTCATAATGGCAATAGATATAGCTCACCACCTCCCACTGGATACGCCAATGCCTCTCTTTAGGGGCTGACCCCACTGTCCTCTTACCTACCAAAGGACTTTCTCAGGTGTAGTCCATGAGATACAAGTCTACCATCTCGGCCTCCTGCTGGTAAATTGCTTCCAGATTAGCAATAACACTGAGCTGATCTCTAGGGGTAAGGAGAAAACACTGAACCCATTCCATTGCATGTCCTCACATGCTGAAACTGGAAAAGGATGTCAACTTTTTCTAGCACACCGTCACCCATTTTACCCCCCCCCCAATTTTAAAATCCCGTGTTGATTCATCATTTTCTTTTTTCCAGATTACAGAAGCGATATATGTTCTTTGTGGGAAATCAGGAACAAACCACCAAGTATAAAGAAAATAAAAACCACCTGAATCCCACCACAATCCTATTGTTAAGTCAGTCAGTGGCGGGGCCCAGAGGCACTTGTGGATAAGGTATGTGAGCGAACGCCCACAGGGCCGAGGTATCACTTTAAAATACCTGTCCCCTGATGTCTTGCATGCCTCTAGGAACAGATGGACTGCAAAATTCTGGCTGAGCCATTGTTCAAGGTACAAAGAAGACTTTAGAAGTAGCACAGCCCTGATGCCTCCTCTCATTAAAGCTCTTAGGGAAATTCTAAAATCCTGCCGGATGATTATGTTCTTCGGTGCTCCTCTAACGGTTGGCTACTTACTGTAGGGCAATACTGCCACCTACCGGATGCTGAGCTTTAGAATAAGAAGGGAAAAGAAATGCACAGAGTGTAAAGACAGCAAACAATGGGCCAGATTAACAAATCCCATATAGCATTCAGATTCTGGAAGTCTCAAAGTTGAAAGGATTAAGAATATCATCCAGACTCACTTCCCTTGCCACACGCATATACCTAAGCACTATCATTTCTTTGTGTTCTAGAACGTCACCAAATGCAAAATGCTCAGCTTTCAGATGACTATAGAGAGGATGAGGAAAACCAGTGATGCTATTGGCCTGTAATAAATCATTATAATTAAATATAAAGATCAGAAATAAACCCAAGAACACAGAAGCATTGAGTGTGTTATAAAGATGGTGTTTCAAATCAGTGGGAAAAGTTTGGATTACTTAACAATAGGGATGATCGGTTGGCTAATTATTGGGGGAAATACTAGATCTATACCTCATAACTTCCATCAGAATAAATTCTAGGTGAAGTTAAGATTTAGACGTTAAAACACATAAGCACATAAAAGGACCAGCAGGCAATATTGACAAATATTTACATAATTTTACTATGAAAAAAAAAAAAAGGCCTTTCTAAGCAGGACAACAAAGGAAGAAACCAAAAAGAAAAAGATGGATAGATTTGACCAATTAAAAATACAGAACCCTTATACAGTAAAAAATAAATCAAATTGAGAGAAAACAAAATTTGAAATATACGCAACAAAGAGCATAGATCTCTAATACGTATCAAGACCCCATTGCCCTTGGAAACTTTCTATGATCTACAATCTGCGCAACCAAGTGTTCCCATTTCATTGTTTCCTCATTGCACTTTTAAAATTATTGCTTGTTTGTCTGTTTCTCTTCACTAAACTGGAAGTTCAAGAAAGCAGCAATTATGTCTATTTCGCTTACTGTTATATCCTCAATACTTAACACAGTGCTAGACACAAAGCAAATACTGAAAACATATTTATTGTGTGAGTGGATAATGAATGCATGAATAAGTAACATTTTATGATCAAAAAGAATCAAGCTTTTGAGTAGAAAATTGAGCCAAGGACACAAACCGTCAGTGTACCATAAATTAATGAACTAATAATAAATATGAAAATATTTAACTAGTAATTAAAAGTGCAAATTCTTACAATATATTCTTTTTTATGTATCAGGCAGACAAAGGGTATAAAGAACTATAGTTCCCAGGGACAACAAGGAAGTATGGAAATGAACATTTTCTCACAGAGTCAACAAGGGTGTAAATTGATCTGATCTTTATGGAAAATATTTTGGCAATATATTTTTTGTGTATGCCAAATACTTCCACTTTAGGGAAATTCTCCTCAAAAAAAGCCAAGAAAAATGAACTAAGGTACATTCATGCATTATTCAAAAAAATATATTTAAAAAGGATGTTTATAGGAGCATTATTTGGAAGAATGGAAAAAATATAAGTAAACCTACAATATAGGGTTGATTAAATAGGGTATATCCTTTCAATGGAATACTGCCCACCAGTTAAGAGTAAGCACTAGATGTATATTGTTAAATGGAAAAGGAAGTTACAGAAGAATATAGTGTGTTTCCATTTTAAAAGTATACATATACATGTGTGCATTACAGCATCTGAAAGGATATTTGCTAAAATGCTAATAGCATCTATCTCTGGGAGGTGAGATTTGGAGCAACTATATTTTCTTTTTGCATATCTGTAATTTCTGGTTTTTCCACAGTGAGCATGTAGTATCTGTATAATTTTTTCAGGGAATAAACAACAATGTTCACGATATATCTTAAATGAAAAAAAAACACGTTATAAAACAGTATGTATAGTATGACACAATATTTGTAAAAAAGAAAATTATATATAAATATTATCTATGTATGTATATATATGCATAAGAAGCTAGAAGGACATACACTAAAATGTTAATAGTAGTTATTTATGGGTAGTGGGATTATGGGTGATTATTTTTTCTTTTTGCTTTTCTGTGTTTTCTAATTTTTCTACAATGAATATGTAACCCTTGTGTAATAAAAGCTAATAATAAAAGTTTAAAAAAATGAAAGAGTGAGACATTGTGACCCCACTTGCTCTCATTCTCCCCACCAACCCCTGGACTGACTCCTCATTGTCACTGTGTGGGCAGTGGGGGCGTGGAGAGGAAACACCAGGGCACCATAACCTTGGGAAGACAGAAGAGTGAGCCAAAAAAGAGGGGAATGGGGACGGGGGAAAGAAAGGAAGAGAGAAAGAACGAATTAAGTGATGGTAAAGTCAGTAGTGGAAGGATTAAAGCAGGCTTTGGAAACATTTTCTCTGACAAGAGCAGTGCGTATCGAAATTTAATCAGTTTTCCTGATTAAAAAATAATTAAAAATAAAAAAAAACACTGAGTTAAATAAATTTGTTTTCTAATCAAAGGAATTCTATACATGTCTGGAGAGACATCCAGGAATTCTGTTCTGACAGGAAGGTATCCTGAAGTTTCTCAAGGAGACAAACTGTGGCAGTCCGGTTGGTTGTCGAGGGCTGTACAGTAGAGCCTGGAGGCACACAGGCTTTTGTCTGAATCTCAGATGTGCCACAACCAAGGATTCCACGATGGCTAGCAATTCCCATATCCGTTCTCTCCTTCCTCCCTATCAAAACAGAGACCCCAAATCTTGGCAAGATGCTGGCCACCTAAATTAAAGACTCCATTCTGCCAGGCTCTCTTGGTTTGATGGGGCTATGTAAGTGAATTATGTAAGTGAATTTTGGCCAATAGGCTACAAGTAGAATTGTGTAATTTCCAAGTAACATCCCTAAAATAAGAGGCATGCATTTCCATGCTCACCCTCCCATCCCACTAAGCTGCAATGAGAACACGTGAGTGGGAGCTGGAACAAGAGGCTTGGACCCACTAATGGACACCACATAAAGACAACAAAGTGCCGTAGCAGACCTGAATCACCCATCTCCATGCTGTTATCTGGTTAATTAATTAAAAACTTCTATTTTATTTAAGGCACTCATAATGAGAATCTTCGTTCAGGAGAACCTGCCCACTTAATTAATTAACTTCTATAAGTCTCAGTTTCCTTAGTTAAGTGAGATGATAATGTTACTATCACAAAAGGGTCAGCCAAATAACTATTCACTGTTCACTTGCTTGCCTAGATCCAAAGTTCTTTCATGAGAAAAAAAATCCAACAAAGGAAACACTGCATGATACTGAGAGTTGCAGGGCAGCGCACGAAGAGGACTCTTTCAAATAAACAGTCTTTTTAAATCAAATGGTCAACTGATTTCCATATGGATAACATTGAAACTTCACCTTTACCTCATTCCAAGTTGACTACTGATCTAGAGATGAAAGGAAAGCAATAAAGCTTCCAGAAGATCATACAGAAAAATATCTCATGCCCACAGAGTGGTGGGATAATTCTTCACAGGACACAAACCACTTCAGAAAACACTCAGACATTATCTACTACTGCGGATCTGATGTGCATCTTGTGACCCCATACTTTCCTAGGTAGAAACGCGACAGATATGTATGTGTACATTCAAAGACAGGTAAAAGAATACCCATGGGGACATTATTTGTAATAACTCAAACCCACTAACAATTTAGAGCTCCATCTATAGGAGAACAGAGGAGTAAATTATGTTCGATTGAGAACACCAACTACTAAAGAGCAGCGGAAAAGAAATGAACTCCATTACAGCTATATATAACCAGATGAAAGAACAAAACCATTATACTGTTGGATGAATAAAAACTAGGTGTTCAAAAAAAAAAAAAAAAGCACATATTGCCATTAGCAACCAGCATTTACAGCAAGTGAGAGAGGGATGCTGTGGCTCAGTTGCACACACGTGGGCATGTACCACAGCGCCCCCTACAGTTCACCCCTGGCACTGCTCAGACCCACCCACCACATTGATTTACTCCACCCAGGTATAGCTTCTTCTGGATTCTGTTATCGCAGTTCACTATACAAAAAGAGGGACAGTGGGATGAACCATAGCTTCCTCTTAATCCATGCTAGATTCCCTTTATCCTAGCACTTCTGAGATGCCTGATAAAATGATCCAGACCCTGACCCCCAACTGGCCTGAGACCCTAGTTATCCAGCCCTTAGTACAATGTAGTTACTATCCTTGCCCATTTACAGTTAAACCTGGGCATACCAAGATGTGACCCGGTGGGTCATATGAGTGCCAAACATACTCCTCTGTGCTCTCATCATGTTGCAATACTCTCCCTGCTATTGATGATCAGAGCCAATAACCTGTCGGTATGGTCACTTTTTTATTTGCCTATGAATTTTCTGGCCTTAGGAACCTTAAGTCACCATGTAGCAATGGTAGCTTAAAACTTAGTGTGACTCTTTATTTTCTCCCTCTACAACTCAGGACCTCTAGATACACAGATTCTGGACCCCCAGATAGACTGCTCAAATTCTTCAGTGGATCCTAGAGCCACTCCTACTCTTACCCCTTGGTTTTTGGACCCATGACTGTAGAGCTATACAATGACCACAGATTGATGGAAGGAGTGGACTGCATCCCATCAGTTGCCCTGTCCCAAGGGTATAAGGCATCCTCGCCTTTAAGAGGTTGCGTCACCACTCCACCAGGACAGCAGTTTCTGCTCGGTGGGTATGTGTAGGAACAGCGGGTCCCACAGTCATGTCTTCACTGATGCTTGGCTAAAAAATGGTGCCCTTGGTCTTAGGCAATGTTATAGAGCATCCCATGCTGGTAGACCAGACACTTAGTGAATCAATGAATACTGGGGCTGCCTGAAGCACCGCTGGCAATAATGGCAAACTCCTATCCAGAAAGTAGGTAAATTCTAGTCAGGATGGATGTGGTCTCCACTTGTCACCATCTGGCAGTTTGTTCTCCTGAAGGAATGATATTATCTGGAGCGCACAGAGTCGGTCTCTAATGCCAAGATGAGGGATGTTCAAGAATAGCTTTAAATAAACTTTGCTGGAAAAGGCTTGTATGAGTATCTTATTGCTGCTGCTATACCAAATTACCATCAACTTTGCAGCTTAAAATAAATCTATCACTTCCATTTCTGGAGCCCCCAAACCAGCTTTCACTGGTTTCAAGTCAAGAGGTCAGCAAGTCTTCTTCTGGAGGCTGCAAGGGGAAAATCTATTTCCTTTTCTTTTCCAGCTTCTAGAGGTTTCTGGTACTCCTGGGCTCATGGCCCCTTTTTCCATCTTCAAATCAACAATGAAGTAGCATAGCTTTAATTCCCTCTCTGTGACTCCTCCTTCTATCTTTGTGTATCCTTCCTACTCTGACTCTCCTGCCTTCCTCTTAGACGAAACTTGTTTTGTTGGGCTCACCCAGATAATTCCGGCTAATTTTCCCACTTGAAGAGTCTTAACACAATCATATCTTAACACAATCATATCTGCCAAATCAGAGATTTGGGCCCCATTACTCTGCCAGTGCTATTGGACCCATTTATAGCTTCCATCTCTGCCAGGAGCTGCTTGTTGAATGGTCTATCTTTCTCTGCTCCTGATAACATGGTCTTGCTCTAGAATTCCAAGGGTCTGTGCTTTGTTAGGGCTCCTTTATTGGAGTTTGCCAGAATGTCCGTATCATCCTTTTACGCCCAGATACTTCCAGCATGACAACCTCAGCCAAATGATATGGCCCACGTGACTACTTATACTAAAGACTAAACCTGCTGCAGAGGTCCTTCTTGCTCTGGAACCAACCTAAAACTAGTAGTCCTAATATAGCCCAAAGGTAAGTCAGAGCTCCACCCCACATATGAAATATGCTGCATTCCAAATGTAAAGATGCTGCCCAAACTTCAGGTTTCTATCTTGATGGTAGGAGATGCAGGGACAAAAACTTGTTTTTGCTTTGGAGGACACGTTGCAGCATTTCCCAGATCACTCAACTAAAAACTGCACTGACGTAGTGTGCCCCCTCATCTCTGCAAGGTCTATCTCCCGTCCTCTCAAGTTTGTGGTTCTTACCAAAGAACCACGTCCAGGTAACTTGATGGGCAAAAGTGATGAGAGTTCTAGAAAAAACTCTCAGATCAATAGGATTGGACTATGCTGTTGTGAGCCTTGGAGAGTTCATCTAAGCTACCCAAGCCTGCTTCCAAAGGTCATCTGCGAAAGCAGAGTCTAGTAAACCCTCTGTACTAAAATACTGAATGATGAAAACAAATATCATACAATGAGGACATAGCGTGCTATAGACATGTGAGATCTACTAGTGGTAGAGAAGTTTGGTTCCAAAAGGTCATCCGGGAGCATGGAATGGGGCTATACCCTTATACACAGCTGCTAAGTTATAATATTATAGAATGAGTACACAGAGTTCCATTTTCTGTGTTCTCATTGTTAGATAAAAGCCCATAACAATTTGGCATAATTTCTAATAGTGTGTATGCATTTGCTGGTTGATAAAACCCAGCCGGGGCTTTTAGGGACCTCATCTCCACCTGCTTCCATAAAACCTCTGCTGGGAACACTTAAGGCTAGTTAATGTGTTGCAGGGAAAATAAAAGTAGCAACTCCTATGAGGGACCCACAGCGTCTCTAGAATCCTAATGCTCTTCAAAATTCTTATCTTGATCCTCTTTTAATTTCTTACAACTTTTTTCTGTCCATAAAGCACAGTCACTAGAGATACTTGGAACTGTGTTAAAGCCTCATGACATATTCTTGAGGCTGTATTAATCCATTCTAGTAAAGATAGCCACAATGGGAACCACAGCTCTATGGGAGCTTCTTAGATAAGCCTGTGGCCATGCTCTTCCTCTGCCATGATACATCCAGTGTTTGAAGAGGCCAAACTGGTGATTAAAATGGGGGATATGCCAAGAACCACCACCTCTGAATCTCTTCCACCATCTTTGTGATAATGTTCTTGATTAAATACTTATAACAGCTTTCCTTCTGTATGTCAAGAAATCAGTGTGATTTCTGAGTATGTCCATAAACTTTTACATTTAGAAACTAGAGAAAAGATTGCTGGATGGTTCCATGGGTACAGCTGGCCCATGGTAAGGCAGATATGGGCCATGACTCCATTTATGAACCTTACCTCCCTCCATTTTTCCCCTGACAAGTGCTGGATCCCTGGGTAGCAGTGTCAACTCCGACCCTTCAAAGATCTAGGTATTTCCTGTTGCAATTGTTTGGTTATCTAGGTGAATGGATACAGGACCCTTTGTGGAATGACTAGAAGCATCACTACTGTATAAACTTGGTAGTTTTGCAGGGTTTGTCTTAAAATCTATGCAGCTCCTTCCATAGATGGATTTGGGTTCAGATGTCTCAGGTCTGGAAACTGAGTAAGAGATTATCACTTTCCTTTGGGGGAGGCTATGTAAGTCTTCTGCTTGTCTATTCTTGATCTCTTCAAACTATATATATATATATATATATACACACAGAGAGAGAGTAATAAAATTTATCTATTTATTTATATAGTAATATGAAATTTTATATATATATATATATATATATATATATATATATAGCCTGTCTAACCTCTAGGAATACATGATCACCATTATTGACCATCTCCAAAGATGCCTGCAGGTCAGCCTCTCCTGCGCTTTTCCGATCTTGTTGACCATGACAGCAATGATGCTCACCTTGCTTACAAAGGTTATGTGCTCTCATCTAGCCTTTTCCAATCCAGGATCCTCTCCATTGCAATGAGCTGCCCTGTTCAAGAGCAGCCACTAACTACCAGCCTGGCCTATAAAGGAAAGACACTACTGAGCCCCTTACCGATGCTGCTGTCCCCCTCATTAGCACATTCCTTATTGCCTTGGAAAGTAAATGGTTCATGGGTCCTCCCAAAGAACAGAGTCAGCTGGGGGATTTTCCAGTCTCAGAGGGGATTTACTTCAACAAATTCTTTCCTCTCTATCAAGCCATGAGAATTTTGGTATCTCAACCTTATTTAATGAAGCTCATCATTTTTTTCAAGCTTCCAAGTACCATAACATTAGCACATTTAAACCACCATCCAGAGCCCTTACCAAAGTGTTAAATCCTACCTTATGAAAGAGCGTCCTCATATTCGTCTTTTGTATTCCATCACCCTTGATCCAGCCCGCTTTGTACCCACTCCTGGGCATGCTTTCCTGGGTTCTACTAGTACATGTGAGTCAGCACCTTTGATGTATCGTCCATCACCTCCCTTCCTAAGCCCAGGACTTGCCTATTGTACAGCTGACCCTCATTACTGATTTTTCAACCAGAAAAGGAAATGAAGGCAGATCTTGGGAAAAGCTAGCATTGTCTTTTAAGGCCCCTGTCTCATTTGAAGGGTCCGTATTGTCTTATCAATACCTTCCACAAGGTAGAGGAGGCCATGTCTTCAGGCCCCGAGAGCTCAGGACAGTCTAGGGATTTAAGAGGCTCACTGAAAATATTCAGAAGTACCCTTTACAGATCTCCATCTCTATCAGGACTTTAACTCTGATACTGAGAATTCAGCCTGCTCTGAAAGCCTGCTGTTCTTACCATGAAGTCTAGTGTCTGGTTTTCAGGGATGTCTGCCCTCCAGCTACAGGACATGACAGCCTCTTTAAATTCTTACCCAAAGGCCCACTGACTCTCATACTCAGCTTGAAATTGTTGACTGATTACCCTGAGCCTGTCATTTTCTCCCAGTGATGTCCACCCAATTCCACAGCCCCCCTAACTGCTAGCTCTCCCATGTAGAGACATCACACGTGAGCCAGTGCATTCCCTCCTACCTCTGTCCCCTCCAAGTTCACCAGAGGTGAAGGTCTTAGCAACTGCACTGCTACACCATGCCAGAGCTCAGTGCTCCACGTGCCATCATGGCTGGAGACCTCACTGCCCTCTGACTGGTGAGGAGGACCATCCTTAGAGACAGCTTCCTAAGACTGCTTGAGTACCCACCATCCTAGGTAAGTTTCATAGGAGCAGATCCTAAAATAAGGATTTATGTATTTCATCTTATCTTATTTTGGAATGCTCTTTGAGAAACACCTGTGAGGGAGAGAAGGAGGCAGGACAGGAAAGGGGTAAGGGCTGAGCAAAGCCATCTCGGGTAAAAATCTAAGCTGTCAGGGGCAGGAGAGGAGGGATCTGCAGCATAAAATATATCACCAGATATGTCACATACGTGGATTATCTTTTCAGTCAACAAAAACCATCATTTCTCCACCATTTCTCTTTCCTCAGAGTATCTGACATGCTAATTGGCCACTCCCGTCTTCTCATCAACAGGGAGGCTGAGACTGCCTAACAGATTTCCCTATATATTCATCTAAGTTCTTTAAGCTCTGTCCTCCTCAGTACCTACTGGGGAAAAATAATCCAAAAGCAATAAATTAATATAGTTGTCAAAAGATGCCACTATGGAGTTACAATTTTGCAGTGCTTGGGTCTCAGCTGTTACTTTTGACTCTGTAAGAGAAATTTCTATATGAAGAAACTCTTTCACTCTTCCACAAAATCTCCACACTCTTCCACAAAACTTCACAAGGTTACAGTCTCCATTATATTACTCCATATAGGAAACTGTAGCCAGGAGAAGACTGCTCTGAGTTTTCTATGGGTTTCTATTCTAGTTCTTGCACGACCGCAGAAGCCTACTTTCTCCTCATTCTATGTGACACTGGGTTACTTTACGTCAGTTACTTCATCCAGAAAGTGGAATAACATGCCTAAGGAAAAGCCAGCAGAACTATATACTGCACTAGGTATCTCAGAGAAAAGAGAGGGGGAAAAAAATTGCACAGGAAAGCTTTGTCAGATTGAATTTGTTCCAATCTAATTCCATTTTTTTTAAAACCTCCTTGACTCTCCTACTATAAATTTATGCACTAAAACAGTACACTGTATGTCTCTGAAGTTTCATTTTGTCCCTTATTCACATCAGAAGTTATCATCCATATGGATAAACCCCACATTAGGGTAGGGTGGCTCCAGCATTCGTGTTACCCCAAAAGCTCAGAACCCCAACTGTGGTACCTGATCCAGGCTTCCTCCTCCCGCCTCCTCCAGCAGCCTTGTCCTTAAAGCTTTCTTGCTTCCCCTCTGTCACATCAGAAATCACTTCTCCTGTGTTTGACTTTCTCACAGATTTGAAAGGGACTTCTACATACCCATGAGTTTCTAGAACACTAGTGCAATTGCATACTTCAAACTGTAATCAAGTAGATATTTCCCCTTTGCTACCTATTGCTATGGTGAGTCTATCAATGAGCTGAGATTAAATGACTTAGTATAGAGCAGGGTAGCACCTTCAAATAAGAGGTAAGAGGCCTAAAAGACATCAAACTGGAGTCAAAGAAAGACTGTATGCTTACTGAATCTATAATTAGCTTTGCTTCATGGATATATAACACGATATGGTTATGGAAGTGAACAGTTCTACCAAAAAGTGGCATATTGATGATTATGGGAAACCTGGTAAATTGTTCAAATCCTATTCTGCCAAAAAAATCCTAATGCTAAAGCCTGTGGTGTGCTCCTTATACATTTACCCTAAATTGAAGCCATTAGTCAACAGATAACACTCATAGTCAGTTTTACTACTCATTTTTAATCACAAACAAACAAGGTTCACTGGACATAGGGAGGGAATAGTCTATAATTTGAAAGAGAAAGATGATCATGAAACAAACAAATCAAAAAACATTGACTTTGGCAGGTACCTGAGTGGCTCAGTCCATTTAGCATCTGACTCTTGATTTCAGCTCAGGTCATAATCTCAGGGTCGTGAGATCAAACCCTGCACTGGGCTCATGCTGGGCATGGAGCTGGCATCTCTCTCCCCGTCTTCCCCTCCCCTCCTCCTACATGTGTGCAGGCGCGCGCTCTCTCTCTCTCTCTCTCTTAAATAAATAAATAAATATAAAAAAAAAAAACATTGACACTGGAGGAAACAGAGATAGTGCTAGTTATATTCAAATAAATTTGAAAAGATATTCCAGCCCCATCAAACAAGTACAGGATGTTCAGAAAAAGGAACAATGAAATAAGAGCTAATAAAAATTCCAATCAACTGCTGCAATAAAAATTCAAAGGAATTATTGAACAAAACACTAGCAAAACATAATATATAAAAGAGATAATTCCAGCTAGACCAAATGGGGACTGTCCCAGGAATACATGGGTGGTTCATTGTTTAAGAATCAATCAATGGGGGTGCCTGGGTGGCTCAGTGGGTTAAGCCACTGCCTTCGGCTCAGGTCATGATCCCAGGGTCCTGGGATCAAGTCCTACATCGGGCTCTCTGCTCAGCGGGGAGCCTCCTTCCTCCTCTCTCTCTCTGCCTGCCTCTCTGCCTACTTGTGATTTCTCTCTGTCAAATAAATAAATAAATTATTTAAAAAAAAAAAAAGAATCAATCAATGTTGGGTGCCTGGGTGACTCACGTGGTTAAGCGTCTGCCTTCAGCTCAGGTCATGATCTTAGAGCTGGGATTGAGACCCACACTGGGCTCCCTGCTTGGTGGTGATTCTGCATCTTCGTCTCCCTCTGCCCCCTGGTCATGTTCTCTCTCTCAAAAATAAATAAATAAAATCTTTTTAAGAAAAGACTCCATCAATGTTATTTCCCATATCAAGAAATCACAGAAGGAAAACCACATGAAAATCTCCAAAAACGTGGGGCGGGGAGAATCATGTAATAAAATTCAACATTGACTCATGATTTAAAAAAAAAAAAAAAAAAAAACCTCTCAGCTACAAAAAGCCACAGCTAACATTATACTTAATGGTGAAAAACTAAATGCTTTCCCTTGAAAAAGAGAGACATCTACTCTTAACATTCCTATTCCTATTGTACTGAAGTTACAATACAAAACAGAAGATAACAGATGTCAGCTAGCAATGTGAAGAAACTGAAACACTAAGACATTGCTGGTGGGAATGTAAAATGGTGGGAGCTGCTTTAGAAAACCATCTGGCAGTTCTTCAGAACGTTAAACAACGTTACCATATGACCCAACAATTTCATTCCCAGGTCTATACCCAACAGAAATGAAAACATGCACCCACACAAAAATCGATACGCAAACAATTATAGCAACATTTTTCATAATAGCCAACAAGTGGAGAAAAAAAAAACCAGCATCAATCATCTGATAAATGGATAAATGAAATTTAGTATAGCCAGACAATGAAATATGAGGTCACATGAAAAGGAACGAAGGATGGACGCACACCACAACATAGATGAACTTCGAAAATATGCTAAGTGAGGGGCGCTGCGTGGCTCAGTCGTTAAGCATCTGCCTTCAGCTCAGGTCATGATCCCAGGGTCCTGGAATGAAGCCTCGCATCGGGCTCCCCGCTCAGCAGGAAGCCTGCTTCTCCCTCTCCAACTCCCACAGCTTGTGTTCCTTCTCTCACTGTGTCTCTCTCTTCAAATAAACAAATAAACTCTTTATTTTAAAAAAAAATATATGCTAAGTGAAAGAACCCAGTCACAAAAGACCATATTTTGTATGGCTTCATTGATGTGAAACGTCCTGAACAGGCAAATCTCTGAGAGACAGAGAATAGATTTCTGGCTGCCTGGGTAAGGGGGCTGGAAGAGAGATAGGCAGTGCCTGCTCATGGGTATGGGGTTTCTTTCTTGCAGGGGGGTGGGTGGGGTTGGAGGCATCCTCTTCCCCAGGCCTGGCTGGGCTCTGCTAACACTTGGCTTCTGCAACTCTAGTCTTCCTAAGCTCAGAAGGATGATTCAGCTCACTTCCGACAGATACATCCTCCCTCATAAATGGTCATACCATCAAGTGAGTCATAATTGAGTCTGGCCGACCTGGGAACAATGGTGCTCTTTGAGGTGACACTGCATTTCTGGGCTGTAATTTATTCACAAGCTAATACCATAGTTTAATTCTTAGAGGGCAAGTTTACTTCCAAGCCCTTAGGGGACTTTCCTTTTCACTTCCTTGTATCATTTGTAAGGTGGCAAAGGGGTAATATGCAATCATTCACTAAATTATTTTTTAAAATAGAATATGGATGATGAATTGTCATAAGCCACAAAAATGACCCCTAAGGGCTGCAGCGTGTTAGAGTAGAGAGCCCTGGACTGTAAGTCAAGAGTTTCAACCTCAGCTCCACCTGCGGCACTGACTGACATGGCCCTGGCCTCAGTGGATCACCCATCGACCCTACAGAGATAGTGATATCTGTCCTCCTGGTCTCCAGAACTATTACAAAAGGTCTGTAAGTTGTAAAATTCCATACCAGTTTAGAGTCCAGGGATAAGAGAATTTCTTCAAGCAACCGGAGAAAGCACGACCATTCTACGGGGTATTTTGATAACTTCACCACATCCTCTGTGCGTCTCTCCCGAGCCCTGCCTTCTCGCAAGCAGCTCACCACCCAAAAGGCAGACAAGCCTTGAGAAGAGTAACGTGGTGTTCACAGTAAGCGAGCACTTCTATGATGAGAGCCAACCTGCCTACTGGGGGAAAGAGCTCTTTGCTCTCTAAGCAGCCACGTTGGGGAGTCTCCTTTTACCCCCCTCCAGATCTTGCTCCTTTCTTCTCCAACTTGCTCTGTGCCCCAAGAGGATGACCCATGTGAATGCCCTCAGGGAGCTCTCTTGGCCTCTGGCTTCTAAATGTGTTTTGTCAAAGGGAAGCCCTGGCCAGAGTGGGGAGGGAAGGAAAAAGAATGAAGTCAGAGTTATGTATTGCCCTGATTCTGTCCCTTCAGAGTCCCAGTGGACTGGCTGAATGTCTCAGCTCCTGATGGAGGACGCCTTTTCCCTACAGCTCTCTCTCTCTTTCTCCAGGTTCTGCTCCCTAGGGTTGGTAATCGTATCCCCACTGTTACTAGCCTTGGGGTCCCACACTAGCTCTTGCAGTTTTCCTGTACCCTGTCTACACTTCATGAGTCCTTTTATTAAACTCTCCCCAAACCAACTGTGTGTTTCCCACACCTTGTGTCTTATATCCCACAGTTGACACAGACACGCTGAGGCACTCATACTCAAGGCAGCACGAAACATTCCCTCCTTCCAACAAATATTCACGGAGAGACAACTCTGCCAGGCTTCGGGGACTATAGCAGTGAGCAACATGAGTAAATCCCCTCCCTGTATCCTCAGATGGCCGATCAGGGAAGGCTTCCTTGAAGAGATGACGCTGAGGCAGAATTCAGGACAACATAAAAAAAACAGACGTGCAAGGATCTCTAGGAAGAAATGTCCAGGCAGAGGGACAAACAGGAATCATGATTCCTGGGCAGAAACAAGACTGACCTTTTGAGGAATGGACAGAACTCCATGTGGATATAAATCCATATAGATTCATCGGCTGCTATACAAGAGCAGACTGTACAGCCAAGGTGACCCAGAGACAAATTACCAGAGTATAATAACAGCTGAGGCAAGGGATGACATTGGCCTGCATCAGGCTGGTGACATGAGAGCTGGGGAGCAGTAGTACTCAGAAAGTATTTCAGTTTGATTGTGCACTGGATA
The DNA here is from genome assembly GCF_009829155.1 of Mustela erminea. Classification (NCBI taxonomy): domain Eukaryota; kingdom Metazoa; phylum Chordata; class Mammalia; order Carnivora; family Mustelidae; genus Mustela; species Mustela erminea. The sequence goes on along the minus strand of NC_045616.1, from coordinate 71,507,168 downwards.
CAGGGTGAGGGAAACAGGGAACAGAGGATGTGGTGAAAAAGTGTAGTGTCAGGAACTCGGGCACCGTTTGCCGAGTTGGGGAAGACTGGGCTTTTGCAGGCTTCTGCAGGTTAGAATGGCCGTGGAGAACTAAAACCCTGTGTGTCCACTCAAGGCCCAGACCGAGATGTTGAGGAGGTGGCAGAGTGTGAGCCTGGCTGTCAGGAAAGTGATGAGAGGCCAAGACTCCTATATGCGAGCCATCTACACAGGGGGCTGGATAGGATCTCCCTGCAGAACAGCGAGAGAGGAGAAGGTTAGGGACAGAGACTGAGCCAAGAGCATCTGCTGGGGTGTAAACCTTGGGGGAAAGAGGAAGCGCTAGCAAAGAAGAAAAGAGAACAGTAAAAAAGAAGGAAGATGAGGACAGGTGATGGGTGTTCAAGGCTCATGTAAGTCTGAGAGCCACATCACCTAGGAAAACCCTGTCCAAGAAAAAATCCATTGCACTAGATACTGCTGAAAAGAGGAATAAGACAAAGCCGAAAATTAAAATCACTGAGTTTGCCAACATGGAGGATGTTGATGATTTCAACAGTGAATGACAGAAACAACAGTAGGTTAGTGAGAAATTTAAAGGTTATGGAATAGAGACCAGCACAAATGGACAGCCAGCACCAGTAACTATTTGAAGGAATTTTGCTGAGGGGGAGCAGTGAGAGGGGAAGACAGAGTCAAAGAGGGGCTGTTATTAAGACAGAAGATACTAGCCTATGCTTGCACGCTGATGGAACTTACCCAGCACAGAGAGAAAACCTGATCATGGAGGAAAGAGGGGAGGTGAATGAAGGAACAAGGCTTTGAGGACATGAAAGTTTCACTCTGTAAGCAGAGGAGATGTCCACTTATAGGACCTCAGACATTCCAAAATCTTGGCTCTGAATTCCAACGCATATTAGAATCCCTTGAGAGTGAAGAAAAAGTGTTCTACATCAGATTAAATAATTCAGAATCTCTGGGAGTGGGATTCGGGCATCAGGATTTAAAAATTCTATGTAGAGGGCACCTCAGTGGCTTAGTCAGTTGAGCATCTGACTCTTAGCTTTCGCTCAAGGTCATGACCTCGGGGTCATGACCATGTGGGGCTTCTCACTCAGCATGGAGTTTGCTGGGGATTCTTTCCCTCTTCCTGTCCCTCTGCCCCTCTCTCCACTCACATGTGCACCATCTCTCTCAAATAAATAAAAAAATAAAATCTTAAAAAGAAATACTACGTATAGCTCCTGTCGATAACCACTGAAGCAATGGAACAGCAGAGACTGAGTACAAAGGCAGGTAGCTAAGTCAACCTGGTGAGTGAAAGATGAGGCAATGTTCTGATAGCTTCTGTTTTCTCAAATAAATATAAAACAGGTTCTGAGCAGAGAGGGTATAGTTAGGCTGAAGAGAGAGTTAAGGTATGAAATAAGTTTAGGACATAAGAAAGCAGATCTACTAAATATATATATATATATGTATATATATATATATATATCTCATATATATATACACACACACACACACACACATATATATATATATATTATAGGATTGCAAGGATTTGCAGAGAGCCCACTTGAGATTTGAGGTAATAAATATAATGTGAGCCTGAGTTAGCACAGCTGTGTTTCTTCTCTAGCCACAGCCATCCGGGTAGAGTCAGGGAGTAGGTAGACATATTCTTTCCCGAAATCAGAAGCAGCTGACATCACTTGACTCCTGATTAAAGTTACAGTGTGGAAGGGAGTTGTCTTTGGAAATGTCCTACCTCCATCCCGCTTCCCAAAATTAAGGTACCCCAGGCTGACCTAACCCCTACCCTCAGCCCCCCTCCCCAGTGTTGTAAAAGAGGAGATAGTAAACCCAAATGGAATTCTGGGAGGTGGAAAGGACAATGTATCAGTAACTTACTGAGGCACAACTTACATGAAGTACAGAGGTGTAAACCTTATGCGTCCTTCTTGAAAACTGTGCATTATTTTATACACCAATATGTGATCACCGCTAGATCAGGACATAACAATATTCCCGTCCCCTCACAAGACTCCCCTCCCGCCAACACTCACATTCCCAGATGAGAGACTCCAAGGCTGATTCTCTCATTTCCAGCCTCAACCCAGACCAAGCCCACGGTCACAAAGGATGAAGGCCTGAACCCACCCACCCTTCCTGGCTGCCTGCCTGCCTTCCTTCTTCCATTCGCATAGAGATAAACAGGTGATACGTACTCATGTGGCACCTGGATCTCTGTTTTCTCTCCTTTATGCCAGAGGTTTCCTATCTCTTCTTCCTGGGCCCCTTCCAGAGCTGAAACGTACTACGCTTCCTGTTGTTGAATCCCAAGCTGATCTCAGGGCGGCGGACAGGAAGCCATCTACAAGGACTGGCTTCTCATTCCCTTCCAGCCTTAACAGCTAATCATTGCAGGGGATCAGACTCATCTATAGGCCGAGCCACGTGACAGGTGTTTGTCATTGTTGACTCAATTCCTTATGATTGATCAAGTAGCTAAAAAGCCTTCACGCTCTATGCCATGATCATAATCACTGTTGTTGATACATTTAAAACATGACTATGTTTCTTTTGAAAAACATTGACCGAAAATACTCAGGTGTAGTTCAAAATATGTCCCAAAGATGGCACTACAATTATACTTTGTGATCCACTGTACCTTCAAGTATTTTTAATTCTGCTAACTTAGAAAACACGCTGAGGGGAAAACATCATGAGAGACCGGAAAAACGTGGAATTTTTGTTTTCTATGATTCTCTTACTGCTACAGGAACATGTCTGCAAACAAATAACATCACACTCTGCAAGGTTCTTTGAAATACGCAAAACACCATCACATACCTGATTTCACTGGATCCTCACAACAAACCTGCATGATTATGAATTTAATTGTATATCATGAGGATCAAAGATTAATTATGCCTAATTCAAGGTCACCCAGCTAGTAAAAGCAACAGAACCAGTTTTCCAAAGACCAGAACTCTTTTCCTGTACGCGTCCACTTAGCAAAAAGCAAATATTGACAGGTCCATAATTTCCTTTAAATATCGAGGGTTATTATGACCCAGCAGACACATGGGGTGAAAGTCGCGGAATTTGGAGATGAGATTGTTTGATCATCCTGGTTTGCTTGGGGCTTTACCAGCGTCAGCACGGAAAGTCCCATGTCTTGGGAACACCTCAGTCCCCAAGCAAAGCAGGATAGTTGGTGACGAGCTCCCGCCTCACTTTGCGCACCGGTTAACTGACAGGTGTCCGACAGTTCTCTGGAAGCTCTGCCAAGTGGGACCCAGCACACTGCCCTGTACTTAACACTAGTCAATGCATATTTATGAAATTTTAATTCAGTGTTGTGTTTCATTTGGGGGGAAAAAAAATAGTTCCTGCTTTTTCCTAGATAGGACATAATCTTTGAAGTTACTGTTGTTGACTCCAGACTCTTCAGCTCGGCGCATTTGAGCATCCTTTTTGACTCTGGTCCCATCTAATCTCAACTTAGTCCAGACTTCCTTGAAGTTTTAATATTCGGTATGGAGGCAGCTTTTGGGGCAGGGCGGTAAAGCACAGGTGTGCAGGTTGGCGTGAGTGGGAGAGGGGGACTTTCCTCTGCCGGACTCCACATTTATACAATGTGAGGCAAAACCAAGACCTTTTACGTTTCAGGTACTAAAGCACTTCCTCAATGTTCAATGCATGATACACAAACGGCCCGTCTGCCATTACCCTTGAAGCTATGGGTATGTGAAGATGAACACATCACTGAGAACATAAAAACAAAGTCAGTCACTCGGGACTTGAAGTGTTCTTTCTTCTCCCCAGTAAATGAAGTTCTCAGGCAGGAAGTCGTTCTGTCATTATCGCCCCCAAAGAAGGGAGGAGGGGAGTGAGAAAGCCTCCTCAGGAAGAAGGATATGAAGAAGTGGCCATCTGGCCCCTGTCAGCATCCAGGAGATTATGGAGAGGAGGAAAGCAGTAGAGAAAGCAAGACTTGAGATGTTTGCTGTCTGACTTCAGATTTCTGCGCTGATGTTAGAGAGAGGGCAGGCTGAGAAGAAAGCTGCCTCCCAGGATACCTGAGGAGCCCTGTGCCATACAATGCCCGAGGCCATAATTACAAGAGCAGCCCTTCAGCAACTCAAGGCGACTGCTTTACAGTAAAATTGGAAGGGTTATGAGATTACATGGTCTTGGGGCGCTGCCCAGTCTTCCTCAGCAGCTGGTGGTATAGAAATTGGCTAGTAGCTCCCATTGGCCTGTAGTGGATTACGTAGATGTTGGTGTTGCTTGTTGATAAGCTCCCTGGGGTCATTCTACACTGACAGCCATGTCTCTAGGACAACAGCCCAGTCAAAGAACCAAATAGGATCCACGATCAGATCATAGGGAGAATATGCAGGATCACCAGCAGCTGAGGTGGGTCTGACTATTCCGAGAGAAATTAAGACAAGTTCTCCAGTAACTTCAGCAGACCTCAGAACAGGAGCCAGCAGGGAGATGAGGGACAAGAAGGACAGGGAACATTCCTTCCACAGAAGCACAGGAGTCCACTCCCAGATCAGAGCCCCCTCTGCTTCCCCTGCCATTACCACAAGAACACAGTAAGGCCATGACCCCAGGAGCCATCTTTGTCAGGGAAAGGAGGGAGGGTGAGAAACTGTGAAAGAATAGACACACACTGAAAAGGAAACAGTTGAAATGATAAATGCTTAATTTAAGTTCCCCTGGCCCACACTACCCAGGGGGATAGGAGTGAGGAGGGAGAGCACTCAGAAGGAAGACTGGATTAATTGTTGATCAATGGCATTTTCTCTGCACTTTTCTGAATCAGATAAGTAAATATGCCATTCTGTTGTAGTAGTTAATACAGCGAAATTTTTATGTATTGATAATTCAGCAAGCAGCTCTTTTGATGGATTAGTCAATCAGCTAATTGCTAGTCCAGAAATCACAATGTAGCAAACAGGTACACAGCAAGCTGTGAGTTTTGTTTTTTTGTATTTTGTTTTTTGTTTTTTTTTTTTTTTTTTTTAGCAACATTATCTTTTGACAAATTGCTGTTCAGTGAATTGATCTGTTTCAGCCTACTGGTAAGGAAATAAAGAGAATCCCCACTCTTGTGATGTTTATTTCGATTTTGTATTGTCTTTGCAGCTCCAATTTTGCACTAGTTGGAAACAGGTTAAGACACTAAGATTGCTTCCACACCAGCCCTGCACCCTCACCATTTTGGCATAAACATGAAATCTAATGGACCACGCATGATTGGTCACAAATCTGATGTGAGAGGCTCTCCAAATACAGCTCGAGCCTTTCCAGAATCGTTCCAGGCATAAGCAGGATGCAAAAGTGGGAAGGAGGGAAACGGGGTGGGGGAGAAGGAAGGGAAGAGGGCATGATCCAGATAATCCCGAGGGGAGCCCTATGGGTGCGTGAACAACGCTTCCTCAGCCAGAGCTCGCATGCCTTGCCCTCACTTTGAGATCATCTTCCCCATCTCAAACGACTTTGTAGCTCCACAGCACACAGAATTCTTTCCCGTGGCTAAATGTTGTTGGTACGTGGTAGGCAACAATTTTTCTAAGGTCCACTTTGTATAAGTTGAGACAGGTGTCCCTGGGAGCATCTGTAGTAAGGCAGCCTTACAATCAGAAGCTTCCCAGTGTCATACTCCACAGTGTGGAAGTAGAGCTCTGCATGCCTGATGGGCCCGATTCTAGCTCTCTCTGCTCAACTCGACCCAGGCATTGGTGAACTTGACATGCTAAGGGTTTCCCAGACACCACATACCCCTTCAGCACTGTGTCCTGTTCTTCATTCACCCTCCCACACTGCCCATCTCCTGTTCAGTGGCTCCTTTTTCAAGACTCTCTGATAGCAACAACTGCATGACCCCTTCCATCAGCTACCTCAGCCCACACCCATTTTTTTAGAGACCTACTGCTTGCCTGTTTCACTCCTTTTGGCTCTCAGATTCCATACATCCCGTATCTTCCTTACTTCGTGCACCTGTCATTCCAAAGTCTGTAAGCCTCTCGAACGTAGGTGTTGTGTTTCATATTGTCAGAACATTACTGGGATGAGGACATCCACATCCACTCTAATAAGGGCTTATGGAAGTGAACGGAACTTTCAACTGCAACTTAAACACTTTGCTCTGATTTAGAAATAATTTCGCTTGCTCATACGCTCAAAATAGACACCATACCAAGTCATTCAGTAGAAAGAATGCTTTCAGAAAGATTTTTGTAATGATGGGGAAAGATGGCATTCAGAAATGGAACTGAATTTGTTCTTTGAAAAACAACTTTGGAACATAATATTCTTCTTACAAATTTGTTGAACAAAGCATACAGATCTAGTATATATAGATATTTCTGGGGGGACAAATAAATGTAGAGACAGACACTGAGTAATTCACTATTATTAATAGGGAAAACCCTACAAAATGCAAGATATGGAAATAAAGTACTTATTTTCATATCTCAATAGGTCATAATGAGAATATGAGGTATTTTTACAGTGAATATAATATAGAGTGAATAATATAGGTATTTTAGAGTGAATATAATTTTAGAGTGAATATAATGAGGTATTTTTAGAATGAATATAATATAATATAATATAGGGGGTAGAATGAATGAAGCATATGTACTAATAAACCAGGGTCAGAAAACGAAATAATTTTTGACAAAGGGCTCATACACAGATCTACTGTGTACATATTTAAGTATTAGAATTAAGTCTACTAAGTATTAAGTCTACTAAAGTCTCCCTAAGGAAACTTAAAATTAATTTGTTATTGTAGTTTATGCCTATCTCAAGGCTATATCTGTTACCATAAATACAGAAGACAAAATGATGGTTGCCAGAGGTGAGGGTGGTGAGGGGATGGGGCGAGAGGGAGACACCGGCTTCCAGTTATGGAATGAGTAAGTCATGGGAGTAAAAGGCAAATCATGAAGAATATAGTCGGTGATACTGTAATAATGATCTAATGGGACAGATGGGGCTACCTTTGCGGTGAACATAGCATAACGAACAGACTTGTCAAATCACTAAGTTGTATACCTGAAACTAATGTGACATTGTGTGTCAACTGTACGCAGATTTGCTGCTGGGCAATAAGGTACATTCTTTTTTTTTTTTAATATTTTATTTATTTGACAGAGAGAAATCTCAACTAGTCAGAGAGGCGGGCAGAGAGAGAGGAGGAAGCAGGCTCCCCGCGGAGCAGAGAGCCCCATGCAGGGCTCCATCCCAGGACCCTGGGACCATGATGAGCGGAAGGCAGAGGCCTTAACCCACTGAGCCACCCAGGTGCCCCTAAGGTACATTCTTTACGTCCTACTGAAATTGGTAGATCTTGGAGGTATTGAATTTTCATTTGGGAACATCGTCCAGAAATGTAGAGAAACTGCAGTTAGAAAGCAAAAGAAGGGGCTCCTGGGTGGCTCAGTTGGTTAAGCAACTGCCTTCGGCTTAGGTCATGATCCTGGACTTCTGGGATGGAGTACTGCATCGGGCTTCTATCTCCTCGGGGTGTATGCTTCTCCCTCAGACCTTCTCCTCTCTCATGCTCTCTCTCACTCTCTCTCTCTCTCAAATAGATAAATAAAATCTTAAAGAAAGAAAGAAAGAAAGCAAAAGAAATAAAGGCTTAAAAAAAAAAAACCCAAAGGTTAAAGATTTTGTAAGCATGCTTTGAGCTGTAGAAGTACTGGAATATTTCTGGTGCATATATAAGCCACAATGTTACCATTTACATTTAGATATAGAGAGATAAATACCAGAAGAAAGAGAGCGGAAGGAGGTGGAAATGTACCCCCGCCCAGTGGATGACGGAAACGAACAGGGTGGGACAAGGACTATTTGTTTCGCTATAAGCTTTGTAAAACCCATTGATTTTTAAAACTCTTTATGTTGTCACTTTGAAAAAATTAAAATGAAATTGTATCTCAAGGCTGAGATGCTGAGATGCTGACTGGAGGTGCTGCAGACCTGGATGGAGCTTCTCGGTGTTGGGGTGGGGACTTCACTCTGGGCCCTAGGGGTGGGGGTGGGGGGACAAAGTGGCGAGGGCAGCAGGGGGGTCTGCCACTCTTGTTAAATAGAGACTCTGGGGCTATTTTCCTGAAGTAATATCATAGTGTCTACAGTGGATCAATCAAAATTTCAGGATAAGCCTATTTTTAAAGATACAGAGAGAATTAAATAGTCTTTTCCTCTAAGAGGAACGACAGACAGGTGAGGAAGAAAGAAGTAAATTGTCACTTTCCCTTACAAGCCCATTTTCATCATATGCATATACCACTGGGGACATCAAAAAAGAGTAAAAGCTTTTTTGCTGTAATCCATTATGAATCATTTTCAAAATGTAAATGACCGTTTCCTATGGGGAATTGTGCTATTTTCCCATTTGTTTCTCTCACTTTACTGAGTGCAGTGCTTTTCACATACCAAGGTAATCAATAGGTGTTGAGTGAAAGAACGCCCTTCGCTATAGGCGTCTGCTGCATTTTCTCCATGTGTCTGTCCAAATTAGTCTCCACCTTGATCTACTCCGCTGACTTCCGGTTAGCTCAGACAATGGGCGGCCTGGAAGGAGGTCTGGTGTGGGAAAAGAAAGAGGGCCAGGCATTCGCTCCATCACCTCTTCCCCTCCTCCTTTTTTTCCCTGTGAGGTCCCAGTCTGGCAGTGGCCATGTTCACCCCCACCCCCACCCCAGTTCACCGCTCTGGCTGGGCACCCTTTCTCCACCGCCTCAGCTCTTACCAGATTCTAGCAGCCACCCCCTCTCCTTGTCTCTTCACACTCAGGGGAGGGGACAGCTTCCTGCTCTTTTGGCCCCTGTGTCTTCACCATCTGCCCTTAACCCCGCACCTTTGTAAATGGTCCTTTCTCTCAGCTTCTTCCATTTCTCTTTTGATTCTTCTGCTTGATTCCTCCCCTATTTCCAGCTCAACCTTGACAGATGCAACGTGTACGCAAAGTACTTAGTCAATCCGGGTTTGATGAATCTTTAGAGTACAAGGCGTTGTACAAGGTAATGAGGGAGATACAAAGGTTCGGTCTTACCCTGGAGAAGGGGGCATACAAGAAGACATATATAAAATCATAAATTCAACATATGGATCAGTTTGATTTTTCGTGCCTGTAAAATATTAGAACAGAAAAGTTGGTAAACTCAGAAAGGGCCCACAACTTTCAAGTTTGCTCTTTGCCCACATTGTTGCTAAAGGAGCTCTTCAAGGGAGAGTGGGTATATATCTGTATACTGGGTGGATATATACAATTGTCTTATCCCTTGTCATAACTAAGTTAGAATAATTACCTTAAGCATGTTTCTGGACCTGGGACTCCTTCCAGCACCTATCTGATATGCACTTAAGGCCCTGGAGGGTTGATGTGGGGCAACAAGATGTATAACAAAGACCCAACTCTTTTACTATTTATGAATGCTTTTTTTTTTTTTTTTTGCTAAAAAGCAAAGAATATCCAAGAATTTATGAAGTCAGAGACTTCCCATGACAGAGGGAAAGAAAATACAATTTCCTGATCCTGTTCCCTTTCGTCTACCCTCCTCAGCTTTGTCCTATGAGCCATAAGGTTGTTTTGCTGGGAGAAGAATTTAATTTGTAGACCCGGATGTCTAAAGTTTACAGCAGGCAGTATAGTTTACTAGTTAAGGGCAGCTGGAGTGTGGGTGGCTCACTTGGTCAAGTGTCCAACTCTTGGTTTTGGGCCCGGTCATGATCTCATGGGTCATGAGATCAAGCCCCAGGCTGGGCGCCATGCTCCCGCAGGAAGTCTGCTTGAGATTCTCTCCCTCTGCCCCCCCTCCTCTGACTCATGTGTGCACTCTCTCTCGTTCAAATAAATAAAAAATAAATCTTTAAATAAAATAAGCGCAGACTATTGGGTTCCATCTTGGTGCTGTTACTCCCTCAGACAAGCTATTCAGCATCTCTGTGCTTCAGTCAACTTATCTGGAGAATGAGGATAGGAATAGTACCTATTTCATAGGATCATAATGAAGATGAAATGTGCTAACATGAGCAAAGAGCTTGCACATAGCACATTCTCTATAAGTATTATCTGTTGTTTTGTAATTTTTTTGGAGTTTATAAAGTAGTCATGAAATCCCTTGTCTGCATTAGACATGGCCTCACACATGGATTGATTTTCTTGATGTGAAAAATTCCATATAACTCTTGAAATTTTGTCAGTTAAATGTTTCTGTCTTAATTATGAGTCTTGATTGGATATAACAGTATAAAAGAGAGCAAAATTTAACATTAACTTAAGAACTCTTCAAACTCTAAGATACAGAAGGTTCAAAGGGAAGAAGAAATCATTGTTGATTGGGAACAGGTCAGGAGGCACTTTATGATGGTGGGTATTTGAGATGGAACATGAAAAAAGGCAGTAGGCCTGAGAGAATGGGAAAAGAAAGGTACATGGCTTTCCTCTTGGGGAACCATTTTTAGTTACCAGATTGTGCTTGTCCTTTGTTAATTCCAGGGTACTCTTTCTAAAAGCACTTAATCTTTCTAAGTACAGCACTAACAGGCTCTGATATTGTCTATTCTGGAAAAAAAAAAAAAAAAAGAGGGGCAGAGAGAAAGAGAAAGAAAGACAGCCAAATAAAGGTTATATAACCATGTTTTTTGTTCCACTTTGCCAGAATTTCATTAAAGACTGAGTTCACAATAGTTAGGTACTAACTGAGGGGAGGGGGGTGTGGGTGTGTGTGGCTGTGTGTGTGTGTGTGTGATCCTGATGATAGCCTTTCTCTCCCTGTTTCTAAATCACTTTCTTCTAGTTTATTTGGGGGCAAGGAGGGTCGGTGTCATACCTCTTCTGACTCAGGGCCATGACACAGCTGCTTCTCTCTGCCTGCAAGTGTCCCCACAGGTCAGCATTCACTTTTCTGCTAATTGCCCTCAAGACACCTGACCTATTGCCCCCTTGAAAAGATGTTGCTCCCCACCATAGGCATCAGCAAAGGTCACTGGATTTTCACTGTGCTAATTCTCTATTTCCCTCACCACGAGCCTCCAAATTTGGCAAATTAATTGTATACCGAAGACTGAGAGTTCTAGGAAGTTTACTTCCCGACAACACACCTTCTCAGTGACTATGAGATGTTCTGGGTCTTGAATGTCTTGGCTCCTCTACTATTGGGAATTGCCTTCCTTCCCCTTTTTTACTGCCAAATCTCTCTCTCCTCCTCCCTGGATCTCTCCCCTTCCAGATGCATCCCAGTAAAAAACCTTTGTATATTCTCAGGCAGATCAATGTATCTGTTTGTTTCATCATGCTCTTGGAATGCACGCCTCAGGGTCTATTCTTTCACCCTCAAAGAGGTCACCCAGCGTTCTCCTAAATAAAGGCATTTATTCAGGTACTAAGTGGTAAACATGAGCTTGTAGATGGACCTCAGTGATAGAGAAAGAATTCTCACGGAGGAAAATAGTACTGGACCAGCCAGGATTGTTATTCCTCGACTGCTGCGCTAGCAAATAGACAGACAGTAGCAAAACAGAAGGACCGCCTTCACTTAGTCAGGTTCAAGGTTAGATGAGTGTCTAAAGGGGGACTGCCTAGAAATAGAAGGGAGATGGAGATTACCTCGCAAGCGTTATATGGAGGGGATGCCCTCAGGGTACCCTGTAAGAGAATGAGGACAGCAGGATGGGACCAGGGAAAAAGCCAAGGCACTAAGAGTTCAGTCCAAGTCTAACCCTGGTCTGATCCCTCAGGGAACTCTGGAGCAAGAATAGCACCACAGATTTATCCTAATTTGAGACGAGAGGTCCAGGCTCTCGCACCCACGTGTCAGTCAGACATTAACTGTGCACCATCCTTGGGGGAAGGTATAACCAACCTCCCAAGAATCTCCCGATGAGGTGGCCCTTCTTGGCAGAAGGTAGGTCTCAGAAAGGTGTTACCTGTGAGCTGTTACCAGATAAAACATAGAGCAGCTGGGGGATGGGTGCAGCAGCCGGACTGGGGGAGGGGAGGGGAAACATCTGCTACGTAGATTACATAGTAACAGCATCCACTGCAATCCCACACCTCATCGCAGAACTTTCCGTCCTAGTGCCCAGGTCTGGAGTTGACTGAAGCAGCCACAGGAGAGGGTAAGACCCTGCAGAAGATCAAACACACGAAACTGCATTCTGCCCATCACTTTCTTTTCTTCTTTTTTTTTTTTTAAGATTTTATTTATTTATTTGACAGAGAGAAAGAGAGAGATCACAAGTAGGCAGAGAGACAGGCAGAGAGAGAGGGGAAGCAGGCTCCCTGCTGAGCAGAGAGCCCGATGCGGGACTTGTTCCCCAAATCCTGAGATCATGACCTGAGCCAAAGGCAGAGGCTTTAACCCACTGAGCCACCCAGGTGCCCCTGCCCATCACTTTCTTTTGCACTTTTTCCTCCCTCACTCAATTCAGAATGTCTATCCCCTCCATGTCCTCAGCATATTTCCTATTTTAAGTTTCTTATGACTCATCAAACATGAAAACATCCTTAACTTAGGTGTGTTGCCTGGTTGCACAAACAGTTGAACTATCAAATTCTAACAGATAACATAACTAGATACATGCAGGAGACTTACACAGGATCGAGGCATTCCTGGGTTCTCATTGGTTGGATTCCTTGTAGATTGATCTAAATCTTAGCTAGAGACGCATAGTCACGAAAATTTTATTGCTCTTGCCAAAGAGGTAGATGCCATACTCATTTAATGTGTTATATAGCAGGTTTTCTAAGCAAATATTTGACAAAGTCCCATTCATTTGATAACTGCAGATAAAGGAACCCAAAACACAATTCCTATTTTTAAAAAAAGGAACGGAAAAAGAAGATGTGCACGATTTTATGGTGTAGCATTAGAGCCAAGATCTGTCAGTTACCAAGAACAATCAAACTAATTCTGCCAAAGAAAGAAGTTAATTTCAAGGACTCAGAAATTCACAGACTCTAAGGATAGGCAGGGACATGGAGGGCGATGGTGTGGTCTCCTTCATCCCTATCTGTTTCTGCAGTCTGGTCCATTTGCAGAGCCTCTCAGTCATCTTCTGTTACCTCCTCACCTTATACAGGGCCTTGGCTCAGCTGACCTTAGATCACTAATAACTTGAAACGTCCGTCTAGGTCTCTTGGTTCAAATTCTTGAGATCGGGAATCCAGCCGGCTGAGGTTACTCTCTCTTCACCCGCTGAACTCTCTACAGGATCAGAGAAGCCTTGTCACCAACTGTCTACTCAGCATGGCTGAAGCAAGAAAGTTTTAATTAGAAAATTTAACTGGGCTTGATAGATACACTGATATTTACGATACACTGAGTTTGCAGAACCACACACAGTCATTCCAGTAACGCTATTTCGTGCTCTCTAATCAGTTGCTTTTGTTGCCTCTTGGATCATGTGTATTTCCACTTTTTTTTATAACCTCCTTTGTTTTCAAATAAAAGTATTAAAGCTGTAAATTCCTTCTTAACTATTTCTTTAGCCATATCCTACGAATATTGATGTATAGGATTTTCATTAATATTTAGTTCTAAACTGTTTAATTTTTTCAATACAAAGACTGTTTTTTCAACATGCTACAGTTTCCTAACTTACCTTTGTAACTATTCTTTTGTTTTAATTAGTATGTAGAACATTAATGCCTAGAAATGCATTGAATTTGCCGACATGGCCTATGCTGTAAGCAAAAAGACCAAAGACTCAAACTTTGGAAATAGGGCTCTTGTCACTTACGGAAGATCTGCCTACAGAAAAAAAATGAGAGTCACCATCAGCCATGAGCCAGAGACCATTACCCATCAGTATTCACCATAGGAATTTTGAAGGGTTTCCTCTCCACAGGGGTAAAATGCAAAAGTCTCCCATGTACACCTTCCAGGAATTGCTTTGAGACCTCCCAGGAAGAAAAGACATTGTATCCACAAGTAAAGAATGATTTGAAAATGTGATTTAAAAATAATGGGAGGCACAGTAAACTGGGTTAAATAAACATTTGCAAGAGACAAAGTATTTGCCCAGTGGCGAAAGTGGGAATGTTACTTAAGTCTTTAGAGAGCTACTGGTGATTGTTCAATAAGTTAAACTTCAAGAATATCTTCATGAGTTACTTTTTTAAAAGTTTTTATTTAAATTCTAGTTAGTTGACATACAGTAGAATATTAGTTTCAAGTATACAAGATAGTGATTCAATAATTCCACCCATCATGGGATGCTCATACAAATGAACTCCTTATCTTAACTTATAGAATACATGACCTAATATTCTATTCATATCTCTTCGCTTAATATACAATGTGTTTTGGTAAATATTCTGTGAGTTCTTTAAAAGGATGTGTATTCTCCATAAGTGCAAAGTTTTCTACACATCTGATAGTTCTTGTGGCACTTTTTGGTATCAGTCGTCTTTGCTATCTTTCAGTTTTTAAGTGCGTGTTAAAATCTGCATTCAGTTGTTGAATTACCTGGTTTTTCCCCTACAGTTCCGGCCATTGTTGCTGTATTTCAAGGCTTTTGTTACATGCATATATTTTTAATGTTCATGTTTTATGATCCCATATTTTAGTTTACCAGGATATAATACCTTTTTGTCATTTATAATTGTTGCCCCATATTCTGCTATGTTATTACCATTGCTACTTAAGTTTCCTGTTGTTTAATATTTTCCTGGTATATGTCTCTTTTTATCTTTAATATTTCATTCACTTTTTGTATGGCTCTTACAGAGAAGATATTGTTGAATTTTTTTGAAAGTCCAATCCAAATCTGATCTTAAAATGAACTGCTTAACAGTTTGCATTGTTTTAATTTGATATATTAGGGCTTGTTTCTGCCTTCTTACTTTATTCTACTGACACTCTCCTTTATTTTTATTTCTTTTTTCTCTTTTGTTGCTCCTATTAGGGATTCGAGTGATTTTTTTCTTCTTCTGATAGTTATATATCATATTTCTTTTCTTTTGGTGGTTGTCCTTTAATGCCTACACTCGAGTTTATTTATACTGCGGACTTTTAAAATTTATTAATATCTATAACTTAATCCTAACAAGAAAAGTTATTTAACACACTCTCATGTCCCTGCAGGATGCCATCTAATCCCCCACTTATCATGTTGATAAAATCTAGAATTTTAATTTTTGTTTATTATGAGTATAAGAGTTTTCATTTCCTTTAGTCCTGGCTTTTAAAAATAAAAAAACATAGACTTTAATAAGTCATTCTACCACCCATATTTCTCTTATCTCTTGCTATAGAGCCTAGACTTTCCTTTCTCCACCAGTGCTTTCAGTCAGAGTCTGTGTGGTATGCTGTCTGAGGTATGTATGCAAGAGAATATTTTTACTAAACTTTCAAATTTGATTGAAAATTTGGCTGCGTATAAATTTCTAGTTTTGAATTTTTCTTCTTTCAGTTCTTCAAATATATTGCTTCATTGCCTTTTTGCATCTCAGGTCGCTGATGAGAAATTTGATGTGAGTATGACTTTCATTCCTTTTTGATGATCTGTTCTTTCTCTTGGAAAGCTTGTATAGACTTTCTTTTTGTCTTTGATATTCTTTAAATGTCCTTATCATGTCTAGATATTTCCTTAGTTCTCTTTTTTCATCTGAAACATTATATCATTTTATTAAAAAATTTTCCTCCTCTTTACTTTTATTTTTCTTTCCTTTGCAGTCTCCCGTGGCCTAAATACTGTTCCTGCCCTTCTAAATTTCTTAGTGTTTCCTTTTCTCCTTTATTTCTTTATCATTTTTGTTAGTCTGGGAGAGTTCTGATTTTCCACCTCACTATCTCATTCCCTAGCTAAGCATCTCTGCATCTATCTGACACTTATTTTTAAGTCTCAGGGCTTCTATTCCAGTATTTCTAACTCAGATGGTAAATATTGTCCAATTTGTCATTCTTTTAGAAAGTTGAATTTTTCACCCACTAGTTATTTTGGCTTTTGAGCTCATGTTTTCCCAGGATGTCAGCTTATGTCTTTAATAATGTGCGCCAGCGAACTCCCAGAGTCGGGCCCTTGTCCTTGTCAGTCCCGGTATACTGAGGGAACAGAAGAAAAGATGAGTCAAGGACGGAGAATTGCAGGCACAACAGAAACACTAATGAGCCAACACCAAGCCTTTACCATGAAACCTGGAATAGGCTAGGTTGACGTCATAGCCCTAAGGGTTTGGAAGATCCATGCCCAAAGAAAGACATTGTCCTGCTTTCCTTAACACCGTACCCCAGAAGGACTTAATCCTTTGCCCTGATTTTGTTCCTAGCACACCAGCGTCAGAGTTGATTGTTCTAAGGTAACCCAAAAGGGAAGAAAGAGTAGAACTTAGAAGCTTTATTCAAACCCATCCTCCCTTTGTCACACCTAGCAGCCTTTTATGCCAGACTGAGCCACCCAACCCCTCCTACTCTTTTTGGAAACGCCATAGTCTTCCCAGGGGGTTTTCACTGTCTTTGTGGGAGCTGCTGTTCCTGGAATCTGTACCTTCCTCTTCTACAATTACTGCAGAATTGCTTTTGAGTATAGCAGCCTGCAACAGATACTAGTCCACCATCTTGGCAGAAGACATTTTATAGCTCTTGATCTAGAGTGGATTCAGCATTTTGGACCCCAGCACAGGGGCGGAACATTCTGAAGCAGTTTGTTACAGCCACTAGAATGTACCACAATGCCCACTATTTAGCATCCTCACCAGCAAAGTGTTTACATATCATTATATATTTTCCTAATTCAAGAGAAAAAAAGTACATCTCACTGGTTGAAGTGCATTTCTTTGTTCATGAATAAAGCTGAAAATTTTTCCAAAAGATTTCTTGAGTCCCTGGATTTCTTCTTATGAGAATTTGACTATAGCTTTTGCTATTCTACCTTTTTAAGGCTTAGTGGTTTTCTTATTTAGTGAGTCTCCTATGACTTATTTTGATTTACAATTTATTTTATTTACTGATTTATTTTGACAGTCAGGGTTTTTTAAAGTATATTATGAAAAGACTTGACAGAGTGATAAGAGTGATAACAGATCTGCTAACACCACAGAAATGGCATTCTCTAAGAGCTGTCTATGAAATAAAGATCATAACATTTTTGGTTTTCTATGTCCAAAGTTATTATTTGTATGCACTCAAATCTGTCAATATTTTCCTTGATTATTTTATCTATTGTTTCTAAGCCTATAATTATAAGAAGAACTCTTCACAATCTTCATAGCTATCAAATCATATTTTGTTCTGATTTCTAAGCTTTAGTATTTTATCAGTCAATCCTCTAACCCATCTGAAATGGATTTGGGGCATGAGGAAAAATAGTTTAAAATGTAAAAATTAGAAATTGACTTTCTAAATGTACTCTCCTCTTCCTTTTATCCAGCTAAATTACTACTACAGTGGATGGCATAAGACCATGAATCCAGGCATTGCCAAGAAGATAAATACTCTGTTGTCAGATAAAGATTGCTCAGGCAAAAGAGAATAATGACAGAGAGGAAACTCATAAAAATGTTCTTATTGAGAGACTGTTGTGGTTTTATTTTGCTGTTCTGATAGCTTGATTGTTGGGGGAAGGGCTACAAAAGGAAATGGAAAGAGCTGGCTGATTTTAACTCTTTATCTTGGGCAAAATTGCCCACCAAACACAAGCACAAAGCTTGAACTGCAGAGTTTCAGGGAAAAGCTGAACCATGACGACACTTTGCTAAGCTGATATTCTTTTATTTCCTGAATAAACTCAGTACCTCTAAGATTCCCATATTTTTTTTTCTGCTTACCTTTGATTCCAGTATTAATGAATGTAAAATATGTACACTCCTTGCACCTTACCGAAACCTGTCAGTCATCCCCGCAAGCTGACCTTTGGTTTCCAGTCAGTCTTTGAAGGAAACCAAGGAAAAGTTCCTCGGTCACTTTTTACTAATCATCCGGAAAAATAAGAAACGCATGACAGAAATGTTCTCAGTACCCTTCCTGTGTGCTTTCTCCCTGAGGAAATAATTTGTTTTATTGAATTTATGCAGTTCTTACCTTCAACCTGGTGGAAGGTGTTTATCAAGCTGCTTGCAGAATTCATGCCTGGATAATTGTGCTGCTTGAGCACAATGATCGTCAAATTACTTGAACTAAATCAGTTTCCTTCTTTGTGCCTTAATGTTTTCATTTGCAGTGGCGTGTAGCTCCTGTCTGTTTGAGGATTCAGTTATTCAAAATATATTGTATGAATGTTTGAGGATCATAGTTGAATGGGATTTCATAATTGCAAAGAGAGGTTACAAAAGGAACAATAGAAAAAGAAAATTTAGTTATTTTAACCTATCCACCATAATGGCAACAGCGGCTGCTAATTCTTAAAATGGTATTATCCGGCTTGCTTTACAGGGAGTTTTATTGCTGTTAGTTTTTGTTGTTGTTGTTAGTGCCACCATGTCTAGCATATATAAGTATCCCTTAAATAAATGAATTAGTGAAATCCAGCAATTCAAATTCTATACTCCAAAATTAACTAACGACTCTATGGCAGCCTAAAATCAACCATTTACAGGGACTAATTTGAAGAAAGTACATTAAATCGTTAGACAGGGCCATGCCTCACTAGAAAAAATGTAATACTATTTTGCAACTTTAAAAGCTAATCCCATGAGAAAGTAATTAAGAACAGCTCTGCAGTACTTTGTTTTGGCCTGTTTTCTTATTCTATTAGGAACAGTTGATTAATATTCCTATTAGATGCGTGTAATTCAGATTAAATGAAAAAAAAAAAACTCCACACTTTTCTATTTCAAGTTCTTTCTATCGTATTATGAGATCTGGTTCCTACTGGCCTTTATTACTCAGTGTTAGAATACTTCTCTTAGATGGGTTTTACCCATTAGAAGCCCCTTATTATTAGGGGGCTAGGTTCTCAAATTGGAGTTCTCTTATTAGATTAGCTGCCCTGTTCCTACCCCCAGGCCACCCTGAGGGAATAGGTTCCGTGTGGGCAACGGTCAAGCAGGTGATGGGTGAAGGGAGGCTGGGAAGATAAGGGACAGCCGGAAGGGAGCAGGACATGGGGCATCTGGCTAGGTTTTGTGGGGAGGGAAGGAAACAGGGGAAGCCCAAAATAATAAGGACAAACTTAGCTTCACCCTTAATGTTCAATCAACCAATCAGGCAGTCAACCAACATTTGTCGAGTACCTGCTATAGGCAGGCACTCTGCCAGGTTCCACGCAACTATGTCAGTGTCAAAGACCCAGCTTCTTCCTGTCTTTCAGTTTATAATCTAGAAGAGGAGACAACAGGAAGATCTAATGGTGACAATAGAAGGTAGAAGTTGATAAATGTCATGGGTTCATTCATTCTTGAATTCCTCTGCTCCCAATTTCTCTTAAATCTACTCTAAAAGGGCTCTCACCGTGCATTCAAAACTACTTTCATAAAGGTCCCCGGTGACCAAATGCCAAATCTAATAGCCAGTTCTCAGCTTTATTGGACTTAGCCACAGCATTTGTGAGAATTCATCATTCTCCCTGAAATATTGTCACCTTTTGGCTCCCAGGACAACACCCTTTTTCTGATCTCTGTTGATATCCTTTCTTGGTTCATCTTCTTCCGTTAGATTTCTTTATGTTGGAGTCTCCCAGATTTGGCTGTCGATCTTCTCCTACCATCTACACTCACCGACTCAAGGATCTCATCTGGGCTTCTGATTCTGCATACTGCTTTCTTGTCTATAACTCCTTAGTATAGATCTCCAACCTAGACCCCTTTTCTAAGCTTGACATTCATACACCAAATGAGTCGTTGATACTCCCACTTGGATGTCTAATAAGCACCTTATATTCAACTTGTCCAAACCCAGACTCTTGATCTCCCATGACCCCCAAAACGGACTTAACCCACAACTTTCCCCTTCTCAGGTAATGGCAACTCTAGCCTCCTGTTTCTTCAAGCTAAAACCTTGGAGTCATCTACATCTCCCCTTGTTCTGTCATATCCAAAATCCTGGTGGCTATAGATTTAAAAAAAATTTTATGTCAGCTCATGTTTGAAATCCTGCAATGATTTTCCTTTTCACACCAGCATGAAAGCCAACATCCTTACAGATGGCCAAAAGGACCCCCATTGATGCCAGTTAGCTCTTTCACTAGTCCTTGCTCACTTTGGTCTAGACACACTGCCTCCTGCTCTTTCCCCAACACTCCAGGAATTCTCAGGGCCTTTACACAGGCCATGTCTTGGCCTGGAACATTCCTTTCCCTAGATGTCTGTATGACTAACGCTCCATGCCATCATTGCAATGGGACCTAACCTGACCACCTGATTTAATACCACAAATTATGCACTCCTATTTTTTTCATACTTTTTCATTATTATGTAATTTTTTAATTTTAATGTTTTCCATAGCACTTAACACTTTCTAACATACTATAGAATTAACATATTCATTATCTTTATTGTCACTCTCTTCCTGCTGGAATCCAAGCTCATGAGGGAAGGGATCTTCATCTTCTTGAGTCACTGATATACCTCAGTCACCTCAAACTGTCTAGCATCTTGCATGTGCTAATAAGATTTGTTGACTTGAAACTGAATTTAATGAATTTCAACATCCATTCGGCAAATGTATAGTATTGACTACGTGCCACACACTGTGCTAGAGGCTTGATACTCAGCGTGAATACGGTGGATTCATCCTGGTGTTCGTGGAACTCACAGAGCAGCAGAGATCAGAGCCTCTGAGCAAGTAATTGCAACGTGATAATTAATGCGACAGAGAATCAGAGAGCATTCCAGGAACGCATACTGGAAATCTCACTGAGGCCTAGGAAGCAGAAAAAGCCTCCCGAAGGAAAAGACTCAAGTTCAAACCTGAATAAAATATGAGTGGGGACTAGTTAGCTAGTGGGAAGGCTGAGGAGCAGTGAGAAAACAGGTTGTGATGGTATTGATAAAGGCATGTCCAGAAGGAACAGCTCGCTTGTGCCAAGGTGGTGGGGAAAAGCAGCAGGATGGAGATTCCGTTTAAAAGTAAATTGAACTAACCAGGCACGATGGTAAGGACTGAGAGAACAGAAGTAAGCATGTACCAGATGGAGGGGCCAGTTGAAGCTTAAAATGAAGAGGCAGGAAAATGAAGCATTTGTATAATTCAGTTTGCCTAGAACATAGTGTTGGGTTCTTTTTATTTATTTATTTATTTATTTAGATTTTATTTATTTACTGGAGAGAGAGGTAGCATTAGCAGGAGGGAGTGGCAGAGGGAAAGGGAGAAGCAGACTCCCTGCTGAGCAAAGACCTCCCCGCCTACCCCCCATGCAGGACTTGATCCTAGGGTTGGGCTTTTCAGGAAAGCACTGAGAAAAGACAGAGTGGGACCAGAAGGCAGTGGAGAGCTCCTGAAAGACTTTATAGCAGAATGATAGCATGACCAAAACTGCACTGTAGAGAGATTGAATTTAGCTGCAGGATGGAGACACTATGAGAGGGTGAAAACAGCAGAGGGTGAAGGGTCTGCAGAACTTATCTCTACTTAAAGGACCTCATTTGCACTAAGGAACGAAAGACAAAGTTAGGATAATGAAAACTCACAGGGAACTAGGATAAAAATGGGGATCTCCGTTTGCTGTGAGGAATCTGTTACAACGACTGGAAATCCTTGTGTTAATGAACTTGAGCCATTCTTTCCATGAATGGAATGGAAAATGGTGACAAGAAGTTCTTTCAGAATGTGCAAGAGAAATGTCACAAAGACTCAAAGTCTAGTTTGCCTGGTAAGTGGTGAGCTCTTTCATCATCAAACCCTAGGCCACCACGGAATCAGGATGAACGGTTAGCTGGCCTGGGTGAATGGCAGACATGAATCTACAGCAATCTGTTGAGACTGTCTCACAATTGGAACTCAGAGTTTACCAGAGATTCTCCACCCTGGATCGGAATCTCTTGAAGAGAATTTAAAAGATACCATGGCTACCACACACACACACACACACACACACACAGAGGAACGTGTGCGGGGGTGTGCATACACACACAAAGGTAACCATGAAGAGCTGGTGAATTTATTAATTGGCTCGATTGTAGTAATATATATAGATACAGATATATAGAGATATAGATATCTCAAAACATCAAGTTGTACATCTTAAATATACACAATTTTTATATGTCCAAGACATCTCATTAAAGCTTTAAAAAATACCAAGGCCAGTTAAGCCTCTGCCTTTGGCTCAGGTCATAATTCCAGGGTCCTGGGATCGAGCCCCGCATCGGGCTCCCTGCTCATCCGGGAGCCTGCTTCCTCCTCTCTCTCTCTGCCGCCTGCCTTCCTTGCCTACTTGTGATCTCTGTCTGTCAAATAAATAAATAAAATCTTTAAAAAAAAAAAAATACCAAGGCCAGGCACCACCCCAGGTGAACTGAATCAGAATTCCTATGGGTGAAGCCAGGCATTGGTATGACAGAGGTAGCTGCTTCTTCTTCTTCTTCTTTTTTTTTTTTTTAAAGATTTTATTTATTTATTTGACAGACAGAGGTCACAAGTAGGCAGAGAAGCAGGCAGAGAGAGAGGAGGAAGCAGGCTCCCTGCTGAGCAGACAGCCCGATGCGGGGCTCGATCCCAAGACCCCGGGATCATGACTGGAGCCGAAGGCAGAGGCTTTAACCCACCCAGGTGCCCCATGGCAGAGGTAGCTTCTAATAGCTCCCCAGAATTCTCATTTTGGATCTGTCCAGCCACAGGCTCTGGAAGGCCTTCTTCATTGCACCTTCCTGTTGGCCTTGGGAACCTTCCTTGTGATACTTCCAGAGATAATTAGCTATAGTCAGTTTGACTCAGTCTGGCTCCATAAACTCATTCTTTTATTATTATTTTTATTACTTTAAAGGTTTTATTTATTTGAGAGAGATAGAGCAAGTGAGAGAGAGCATGAGTAGGTAGGGGGAGGGGCAGAGGAAGAGGGAGAGGGAGAAGCACTCTCCTCACTGAGCAGGGAGCCCAATGTGGGACATGATCCCAGGACCCTGGGATCATGACCTGAGCAGAAGGCAGATGCTTAACCAACCAAGCCACCCAGGCGCCCCTCCACATATTCATTCTAAGACATTCCGGAGGAGAGTTTCCTGCGGACCCGGGAGCATCCTGCTTTGAACTCATGTCTGTCTCTGTTCTTTTACTCATACATTGTTCACAAGACTTTTCCTAATGGACAAAGTTTTCCTCATCCTCATGTTTTGGAGTGAGGGGGTACCTCACTAGGGCATTAGAGGAACTGAAGGGAAACCAGCCTAGAACAGTAAGGCTGGCCAGAGATCCAAGCAGTGGTCCAGTCTCTAGGTTTTATGAAGATACTGATAGTGGGACAGACACGGAATGGAAAGGACAGAGTTGGGGGTGGTAGGCAAAGAAAGGAATGGGAAATTAAATCAATTATATTTGATTCAAATAGTCCTCTTTGTACCCCAAATTTTTAACAGTTACAGAGGAATAATTAAAGTCAGTGTGGGGGGGTGATTCACAAAGCATCACAACACAGAAAATTGTGGAAATTGTTCTCTGTTAAACATTGCTTCATTGACAAACTAACACAAGTTTACCCTTTATATTTTTTTCTAATGTACCTTTGAATATTTTACTTTTTCTCTGTCTCTAAATTACATATTATATAGCAGTTGGACTGTTAGGTCACAAAGCAGAAGGCTGAGCAATCAATAAGTGCATTTTGGAAATGCTAGCAATCACTCCAGACATGTAGTTTCAGACTATGGCCACACACGCGCACACACACACACACACACACACACACACACATGCACATGCATGGTATACCTGAATAATCCAAATGTTGTATTCAAAATGATTTCCGATCTTGGTAGTAATAAAGATTTTGCCATCCTTGGCTTTTCTTTGACTATGCAGGCAAGAGGTTAAAAAACAAGTAAGTGAGACAAAATATAAAAAAACAAAACACCTCTATAATGAGTGTCTCCTACACAGTTGAACATTTCTGTTTCAGACAAGGAATACGATTGTTTGACTTTCATCACTGTTCCCAGAGATACTTAGAAGCAATGTGTTCTGTACCAAATCCCTTTCCTGTTTTTTTCCCTCTGCATTCAGGGATATAGCGCAATCACCTAACTATCTAACCAGCTGTCCTATTGAGTTAATAATAGGACACTTGCTTTTTCATTCTGGAAGTTTCCTCGTTCATTATTTCGATTCAATAACACCTATCTCAATTACAAAGTACACCAGACTGGGAAGTTTTTGACAGAGAAATACGATATCCAAAATTTTAGAAAACAGAACATTTGCCAAATTTTAAACACGATAGCTTGAAGTCACTGGTTTAAAAAACATATATACAGATCCTTTTGTGCTCAAAACTTTACCGAGGGCCCCGAGAACTTTTCCACAGTTAGACAGCAGGCCCTGGGGACTGAATGTGCTCGAAATAGAGCATCCCCCAATGCAAACACCTATGGGGACTGGGCTGCAGTCGGTCTCAGTGGGATTCAGAAACAGAATACTGACAGAAGCATCTTTGGGATGTTTGCTCTGTCCCCATGTGCATCAGTCAACTTGTGCTGTACCAAGAATACTCCCCAAAACTCTTGAGGTACAACAACAGACATCTCTTTCTCCCTCTCAGGTCTCGTTCCGACCGACTGGGGCTCTGCTGGCTAGGCCTGGCTCTGGTTGCGGTCTGTGTCATATGTCTCTCATTCTCTGGGTTTCCTTCTGCCAGAGAAGAGGACAGAAGGCAAGTGGGAACACACACGCCTCTGAAAGCTTCTGCTCAGAATGGCTCAGTGTTTCTTCACCCCAAGCCCCATCGGTCAGAGCCCAAAGCCAGGGAGCTGATGACAGGTCTTCCTCCCACAGTGAAGCATGACAAGGCAGGGAAGGGAGCGCAAATTGTGGAAAACGGTACGATCCACCCTTCAGTTGCTCTACACGTCAACGTCCTGTTGCCCCAGAGTTAGGGCTCTGGCAGAAATGTTTATCAACGTGGTCGGAACATAAAACCCAATTTAAAAAATTGTTATCACAAGCAAGATAATGGCAATGTCTTGCTCATAATTTGAAAACACGGATAGTAAAGCCAGCCTACTTTGCCACATGTGGTAGGCAGCCCACAGAATGGCCCCCGGCGATCCCTGCCTGCAGGCATTTCCCCGTGTGATTCCATCTCCTTGAGTGTGGCCTGGACCACATGGCTGCATCCAGGAAAACCACTCCTGCATTTTCCTTTACTCACACATGCACAGTACTTCTGACGGCCTGTGTGGATGTGTGCGGTTTCCATAAGTCAAGCAATTCTCTGCACTACCAGCTGGGTGTCCTACAGCTTAATAAATTCTGATTCTATCTACTTGGAGTTAGCATCATCCAATTTCAAAAGTTTGGAGCTCAATCCCTTAGCTGTCCCGCTTCAGACACCGCCCCCGAGTCCCAGATGTCGCCTATACTTTTGACCAATCGGCTCTAAAGTGGGGTTCCAACAACCCCTCCTTGTGTTTAATAATGTACTACAATGACTTACAGAACTCGGGAAAACAATTCCTCAGACCGGTTTATTACAAAGGACATAATGAAAGATGTAGGTGAAGAGCCAGATGAAGAGATACACAGGCGAGGTGTGTGGGAAGACGCTCGGAGCTCAGCCCCCGCCCCCCAGCACCTGCAAGGGTTCACTCACCTGGAAGCTCTTCGAGGGATTTTAATGGTGGCTTCATCATCTAGACATACTTGATCATGAACTCCAGGCCAGTTTCTCTCCTCTTTCTGGGGGATGGAGGATGGGGCAGAAAGTGCCAATCTTCTAATCATGGTTTGGTCTTTCTGGGAACCAGCCCCCAACCTGACTTTCCATTAGTCCACCAAGCCTCACCTCTTTTATTTTTTTTTTTTAAAGATTTTATTTATCTATTTGACAGAGAGAGATCACAAGTAGGCAGAGAGGCAGGCAGAGAGAGAGAGGAGGAAGCAGGCTCCCTGCTGAGCAGAGAGCCTGATGCGGAACTCGATCCCAGGACCCTGAGATCATGACCTGAGCCGAAGGCAGCGGCTTAACCCACTGAGCCACCCAGGCGCCCCCAAGCCTCACCTCTTTAGAACAAAAGATACTCCCGTCACTTAGGAAATTCAATGGGACTCAGGAGCTCCGTGCTGGGAACTGAAGGCAGACACCTAATACACATATTTTCTATTATTTCACACACTCCCTTCGAATAAATGAAAAAAGGCAAAAGTGATGGGTTGTCACTTCTGAGATTAGGTTACAAAAAGACTGTTACTTTTCTCTCTGTCTGTCTCTCTCAGAGTTCTCATTCTAGGAAAGCCTGTTGCCATGTTGTAAGAAGCTGATGGGACAAAAAACTAGTATGTTCCTCTAACAGCCAGTGAAGCCTGCCAACAGCCACGTGCGTGAGGATGGAAGCCCACGAGAGCCTGGGGATGACTATACTCCTGGCCAAGACCTTGAGGGTGAAGGTTCATGAGTCCTGACGCTGAGGCTCCTGGCTAAGCCGCATCCAGATTCTGACCGCAGAAGCTGAGATAATAAACATTTGTTGCCCTAAGGTGCCAAGCTTGGAGATAATTTGTTATGCAGTAATAGATACCTAATACGCCATATGAAAATCGGAATAATTAAATTGGCTGGACTTCCTGCTAATGCTTACTGAGATAAATGCTATTATTAAAAAGTGAGACTTGAATCTAAGAAAAAAGAACAGTAAGTATCTAAGTCATTACACCTAAATTAAATTACAAAGAATGACAATATTCTACCACTTAGCTGGACATACCTGTAATAAGTTTTGTTTTGTAATAACATAATGAGGTAATGAGTAGCCATTTTGTAAGGGTAAGAGAAAGATGATTACTTTTTTAAAGTTGTTTTTTTTTTCCCCTTGGTGTGTGAGAGAGGAAAAGGAGAAAGCAAGGGAGAGTGAGACCATACGCAGCTTCAGATAAAAGTGTTTTTTCAAGGGTAAACAGTTCCAAATATATGGGAACAGGCTGCATGAGAGATCCTGTGGATATAGCTCCAGTCAGGATGATCTTATACTAGAAACTCCTATAGCTTTAATCACACAGTTCAGACATTGGCTCTAAAAAAAATATCAGGGGCATCTTTGTGGCTCAGTTGGTTAAGTGTCCAACTCTTAATTTTGGCTCAGGTTGTGATCTCAGCGTCCTGGGATTGAGCCCAGCATTGGACTCTGCACTCAGCCCAGAGTCTACTTGTCCCTCTCTCTCTGCTTCTCCCCCATGCTCACATGCTCTCTCTCTTTCTCTCAAATTAATAAATTAAGTATTTGAAAATAAATAAAAATTAAAATTAAAAAGATAAGTCTCAATGTAAAGAAGAGAACAGCCCAATATGGCCAAAGACCAGATTTTCTATAGATCTCTATATTACTTCAAGTCCAGTCACATGCATAACTAGAAGGCTTATCCTTTTGTCACTTTTCTTTTTTATTCTCTTATTTGCCCTCTTCCTATCTTGGGCTGCAGGCTGTGCTGATACATTGTTTATATTGGACATATGCTTATTGAATGAATCAGTGAAAGAAGGAATGGAGGAACTGAAGTTCAGATGCTGACCGCATAAATTGATGCAGCATCCTACATAGTATCATTTTTACTCATTAGAAACATAGTGCTCAGGTTCCCTGAATCACATAGGCTAGAACAACTGAACTATGAATATGAGACTTATTTCTAAGTAACATGCAACAACTGTGCCTGAGGCTGTAGGGTATTCACTTTCTATCCTGAAGGTCATGTGTACACTGTCAAGTTCATTTAAGTGACCTCCTCCGATCATTCCCTCCCCGGTTCATGCTACTCTCATTCTTTTACCTGTTGGCAATTTCTTGGAAAAGTCATTCCTGCGAGACACTCAGTTTTCTTTAAAAATAAATAAATAAATGAATTAATAATAATAATAATAATAATGTTCTCGGTGACCAGAAAATCAGTAAAAGCAATGAAGGCTGTAACTCCTATACCAGGTTTAAAAGTTAGATATGCAAAAATAGAGTCTTAAATCATATATAGCACTGTTATCGTCCACCATCTTCTGTAAGAGCCAAAAAGGGCAGTAGGAGGGGGTGCTGTCATGTCAGGTGATTCGTGAGGTCCTTGATGACTTGCTCCCTTTTACAAAGTTACTTTCTATTTCCTGCACGTACCAATACCAGTGAGATTCCATGCCAGGGAAAGAGTTCCCTTTCTCTTACACATTCGCCTTGCAAACTCCTGCTCCTTTTTCTGAGTCCAACCTATGGAATCAGCCTCTTCCAGCCACCTCCCACCCCCAAGGGAGAGCTAGGCGACTCGATGCCCACCCCCCAGGGTGTACACCTGTCTGTCAGAGCACTGAAGGTATTTGTTGACATGGCTTTCCTCTCACGAGATCAGGGATGAAAGCTCTGTCTTATTCAATTCCGGGTTGGGTGTTAACATAAGGATGTTAATGAATGATCCAGAAACAGTCTCAATATTGTTATTGGTTCAAAAATCTTCCACCAAGTATCCTCATTGAGGGAGGATCATTTTTATATCAGTAGCCAAATAAGGGGGGAAATGTCATCATCAAAGTATTTTTAAAATATTTACTGGCTGTATGGTGACAGATGGCAACTGTACTTATAGTAGCAAGCACAATGTAAGGTACGGAATAGTCAAATCACTATGTTGTGCACCTGAAACTAATGTAGCACTGTATGTCAACCAGACTTCAATAATAAAAAAATTATTTTTAATGTTTAATGGCTGGGAAGCCCCCTTTAACTTACCACATCATTCTGGTAGAAGACGAAAGCAAAGTATGTGACTTGGTAAAGGAGGCCTAAGGGAGACCCACATCCCCCAGTTCCGTCATCTTTGTTGTTTTATCCTCTCTCCTCACAAAGCCAGAGTTGGGATTTCACCACAACAGTGAGAAGGAAAGTCATTTCAAGGCACTCCCCAACGTGTGCCCCTATCCCCGGCTCCCTGGACCATGAGTGGGGTCTCAGCTAGAGTAAGGATGACAGTGGGAGGAGAGAACACAGATAGAAGAGCCAGGCTCCAACCCCACTTCTCACAGGGGACAAAGGCCTTGATTCACTTAACTACCAGGAGCATGGACTCAGAAAACAGAACATGAAAATTTTGTGTCACCTCTATGCACCAATCTTTGATGTAAGGTGACCTGACCCACCAATAAAAAATGGCCCCAGTAAATGTTAAAATTAATCAATCAGGTTATGAACTTTCTCCCATAGGCAAGAGTCAATAGGGGAATAAGAGGTTAAAAAAAAAAAAAAAAAGGTTGCCAGTGTTTATTCCCAAATCCCCCCTGATGGTATGTCAGTGTCATCATTCAGGAAGCACATTGGGACAGAGTGGGGAGTGTAGCAGGCAAGGGGGTGGTGGAAGAACAGGGCAGCACCCTGGGAAGATGAAGGAGAAGGAAGCACGAATGGGCAGGAAAAGGTTTTGGACCATAGTTCTGATCTAACACCTGTAAAACGCAAAGGAGAAGGAAACAGGATCATTAGAAATGCTCTCAGACCACAGTGGGGATAGATTCAACAGTCTCAAGCAACCTAGCAAGAGTTCTGAAGCAAAGATCAGTGTGATGGTTAATTTTAAGTGTCAATGTAGTAGAGCACAGTACCCAGATATTTGGCCAAACATTATTCTAAATATTCTGTGAAGTTGGTTTTTTTTTTTTAGTTGAAATTAACATTCAAATCAGCAGACTCTGAATAAAACAAATTATCCTCTGTAATGTGGGTGGGCCTCATCCAATCAGTTGAAGGCCTTAATTTCAAAACAAAACAAAACAACAACAACAAAAACCCTGATCTCCCCAGAAGAAGAAGGCGTTCTTCAACAAGATGTCTTTAGGCCTGAAATTTATTTTGGTATTCATACATGAAATAATAGAAAATATGTATATTTCAGTTTCCGCCTGCAATTCCAGGCACAGAGCTCCTCAAATCCTTGTAATTTCCTAAGGGATAATAATACTATATGTAGTGAAAAGAAGGGCCATATGTACCCCAATGTACACTGCAGCAATAGCCACAATCGCCAAACTGTGTAAAGAGCCAAGATGCCCTTCAACAGATGAATGGATAAAGAAAATATGGTCCAAATATACAATGGAATATTAAGCAGCTATCAGAAAGGATGAATACCCAACTTCTGCATCAACATGGATGGGACTGGAGGAGATTATGCTGAGTGAAATAAGTCAAGCAGAGAGAGTCAATTACCATATGGTTTCACTTACTTATGGAGCATAAGGAGTAACATGGAGGACATTAGGAGAAGGAAAGGAAAAGTGAATTGGGGAAAATTGGAGGGGGAGAAAAACCATGAGAGACTGGGCTCTGAGAAACAAACTGAGAGTTTTGTGGGAGGTAGAGGGATGGGTGAGCCTGGTGGTGGGTATTAAGGAGGGCACGTATTGCATGGAGCACTGGGTGTGGTGCATAAACAATGAATCTTGGAACACTGAAACAAATAAAAGTAAGATGTGGAAAAAAAAAAAAAAGAACACTAGGTGCATCTTTTGTTCTAATATTTGGTCTCAGGCACCTTGGACTGGACTTTTTTTTTAATATATATATATATATTAAAGATTTTATTTATTTATTTGACAGATCACAAGTAGGCAGAGAGACAGGCAGAGAGAGGGGGAAGCAGGCTCCCCGCCGAGCAGAGAGCCCGATGCGGGGTTTGATCCCAGGACCCTGGAATCATGACCCGAGCCGAAGGCAGAGGCCCTAACCCACTGAGCCACCCGGGCGCCCCTGAACTTGGACTTCTGATTTCTCAAGAGAATACATTTCTGTGTGTTAAGATGCCCACTTCATGGTAATTTATTACAGCAGCTATAAGAAACTGATACAGCTCTCCATTATTTCCCCCAAACTAAGAAAGCAGTGAGTACTTTGGTTGGGGACCCTGATCTGCCATGCATCCAGATGATATGCTTAAAGCACTGTAGAAGGAGAAAGAGCCATTATCTCTTAAAGAGCAAAGAAAATGAGAGGTTTCCATCTGCCTATTCTTAAAAGTGTGAGAGTATTCATTTCTATCCTCAGCACCTATAATTAGTCTTTAATAGTAAGCAAGTCCTTTATGTAGAATGTATGCATTGAGGTTATCATTTCACATGAAATCCTGTGGTTGTGTCCTTTAAAAATGTATAAGAGTTCCTTTTCTTTTAGTATCCTTTTGTCATTCATTGTGGTCCTTCTGCTCTCCTAATTAATGTTTCCATGAATTAAAAAAAAAGTCCTTGTTGTTGATTTCCTGGTTTTATTTGTAGGAGGAGATAGAAGGCCTTTCTAAACTTGATTTAATCATTTATTTATAAGAGGTATATTTTTTTCAAGGCATGTTTTGCAGCTTGCATTCAAGATTTCATTTCTTATTACATTTTTATATGCATGGCTTCTTCTTACGATGCATTTTCTGTAGTTATTTAAAGCCACAGTTTATTAAATCAAGAATTTAAAAGTGGCAGACCCTTTTATTGGCAGTGTATGTGTGCAACCAATAGCATTCATTACACAAGTTACTTTTCATGTCTTTGTTTGTCGGGTTTTTGTTTGCTTTGATCCTTAATTTCTTTGGAGATTATTTCTGTAAGAGCAACTTCTATAAAAAATGGAGCATTTATAGAGAGCGATTCTCACTGCTGTGTATGTTCATCTTATTTCTCAGATTTTTATACCTTTTGCATATTAATTATGAAGTTCAAATTAGATAGTTTCTATTATCTACATTATTTATTGCTACCAAGTTGTCTGTTCTCTGTAGCTCTTTACTGTTTTACTTTTCATCTCCAATATAAAAAGGATACTATTTCATTAGGAAAGCAGTGTTCTCTTTTCTTCCACAGTTTTTTTTTAAAGATTTTATTTATTTATTTGACAGAGATTACAAGTAGGCAGAGAGGCAGGCAGAGAGAGAGAGGAAGAAGCAGGCTCCCCGCTGAGCAGAGAGCCCGATGCGGGACTCGATCCCAGGACCCTGAGATCATGACCTGAGCCAAAGCAGCAGCTCAACCCACTGAGCCACCCAGGCGCCCAGTTTTTTGTTTTTTGTTTTTTTAATGTAAGGAGTTTTTTTTTTTTTTTTAGAGCTTTATTGAGCTATATTCCATATACCACACAATTCACCCACTTAAAAGTGTATATGTCAATGGCTTTTGATGGTGTTTTATTCATTCGTGATTAACTCCTCATATAGGAATCCCCATGACACCCAGTAATTTCCATGAAAAGAGCATGGAGGGATGGAGAAGAAGCTGAAGAAGTTATAACCTAGGGTCTGCAGAGGGACGATCAGCTGGAAGAGAAGGGGAAGCTCTCCTTCAGGTCACACAATAGTCACTGCCGCAGGACGACCTGGGAGAATGGCACAGGCTGACGCAGGACCCCGCCCCTCAGGGCATGGAAGAGAGGTAAGGTCTAAAACAAGATCACTAAGCGACAATTTGTGCAATGAATGGTGGGATATGTAGCTTCCCTCACCCAATCCACTCCCCCAAATGCTAGCAGCCAGGATAACATTAACACACACACACACACATACACACACAAGCGCGAAGGAAAATTAGCAGATTTTTTTTTTCAGGGAAAAAAATGAATGCCCCAGGGAAAAAAAAGACTTTCACAAATGACATTTAGTGGTCTCCAAATACAAATGTGGCAAGCCCACACTTTGACTCAGATTTTTAGTACCTAACATTTCAATATGAAGAGAGTCAAAGATCACCAGACATTTAAGGAATGTTTTCTATGAAAGAGAGTCCATCATACACATGCGCATGCACACATACACACACAGACACACACACTCCTGGCACTTGGAGAAAATGGAGACACACCGACAAGGAGGGACAAAGGAATTTAAAGGAGAACAAAACACGTACAAGGAAGCAAGCAAAATCATACTAGATGAACTGCCTTGGTAGGGAATAATTATTACAATTATTTTTAATTGTAATATAATTATATATAATATTATCATAACAATGTAAAGAAAGATTAAATAAGGTGATATAACTATATTGGGAGAGGCAGGAGGAACAGAAGAATACAGTTTTTAAAAGCTAAATCTGGGGCACCTGAATGGTTCAGCGGGTTAAGTGTGTCTGGGTCGTGATCCCGGGGTCCTGGGACTGAGCCCTGAGGAGGGTTCCCCATTCAGCGGGGACCCTGTTTCTCCCTCTGACCCTCCCCTCTCGTGCTCTCTCTCTCTCAAATAAATAAAATCTTTTTTAAAAAAGTAAAAAAATAATGTGGGCGCCCGGGTGGCTCAGTGGGTTAAGACTCTGCCTTAGGCTCAGGTCACAATCTCAGGGTCCTGGGATCGAGTCCCGCATAGGGTTCTCTGCTCGGCAGGGAGCTTGCTTCCTCCTCTCTCTCTCTCTGCCTGCCTCTCTGCCTGCTTGTGATCTCTCTTTCTCTGTCAAATAACTAAATAAAGTCTTTTTTTAAAAAAAAGTAAAAAAATAATGTAAAATAAAGAGCTAAATCATCTACACTGTGAAGCAAATCATAGATGATGTCTAAAATGGATAAATCAGTAAGTTGCAAGTGAATTATTTTAAAATGTGGAGAAAAGCATCCACAAGTATCAAATGGACAGCTAAGCCCATTGTAAGGGCCTGCCTCAGGGAAGTGGATTGGATTAGCACTGGGCTGCGGGTAAATGAGAAGGAACTGTTTAAAAACGACTGCTTTCATTATAAGGCTTTCGGAGAACTATTTAAATGTTTATCTTTAACTATCCATACATATTACTTTAATAAAGAACACAAATTAATTAAAAGGATAAATCCAAATATAGTAACTTCGTGGGCAATTCTTGGTTTGTGTTCTGAATTACAGTTTGTAAAGGGAGAGAAGCGGGGAATTTTGTACTCTGGCTTGCTGTGTTAACAGACCAAGGCTTCTAATATTTTTAAGTCAACTGGGTATACATCCTTACATGATTCCTCAGTGGGGAAAATTTTAATAATTTCTTCAGAAAATAAACCTTGAAATTTAAAAAAAGAAAGCAGGCAATCATTTTTACTGCAAAGAAGAAATAAAAATTTCAAGAGGTGGTAATAATATTTTTCTCAGATATATGTCTTTGGCCTCGACCGCCTAGAGGATGTGAGAGCTGATTCTGTCCCTCCTAGTCCCTCACCTCCTCCCACTTTTTGGCCTTCCTTCCCTCCCCTGCCTTTCTCCTCTCCTGTCCCCTTCTCCCCTACCAGCACTGGCCATAACATGAAAGATTTTTCTTTTCAGGTATACCTCACTGAATAAATAATGACAGGTGAAGAGGTAAAAATTTCTTTGTTCAACTAAAAATGATTTTTAATTTTTTAAAAGATTTTATTTATTCATTTGAGAGAGAGAGCACGCGCGCGCGCGCGCGCGCACACACACACACACACACGAGCGAGGGGGAGGGGGAGGGGGAGGGGCAGAGGGCAAGGAAGAAGCTCCATCCCAGGACCCTGGGATCATGACCTGAGCTGAAGGTAGAAGCTTAATGGAATGAGCCAACCAGGTGCCCCAGAAATGATTTTTTTTTTTCAGAAATGATTTTTTAAAAACTCACAATGACCAAAAGAACTGCATATATGCTTTTTTTACTTGGTTGAGAATGTTGAGTACCTAATAACATATGAAGATTCATCACGACTGATTTTTTTTTTTAAAGATTTTATTTATTTATTTGACAGAGAGAGATCACAAACAGGCAGAGAGGCAGGCAGAGAGAGAGGAGGAAGCAGGCCCCCCGCTGATCAGAGAGCCTGATGCAGGGCTCGATCCTAGGACCCTGAGATCATGACCTGAGCCAAAGGCAGCAGCTTAATCCACTGAGCCACCCAGGCGCCCCACATCATTACTGATTTAAAAGAAGAAAAATGCACAGGCGTATTTTCCAGCAGGCTACAGATGATGCATACACAGTTTAAGGGCTTTAGTGGAGACACAGACACATGGACTCCAAATTCACTGCTCTCCTCCTAAGCGCTGTGTGTCCAGATTCGAACTTGATCTCTGCAGATAGGATGTCTGCCCTCCCGTCATCCTTCTGAAGGGAACAGAGCCTTCAGATCTCTGCCCTTGGCTTTCCGAAACTGTCTGTGGCCTTCTGTCATCTGATGGCTCGGTCTTTGTTCCACCTTGCCGAGGAAATGACTTCCCAACAACTCTAAGTGTGAGTATTTCATTACAGCAATTCTTGAGAACTATCTATGACCATTTAGTCTGGGCTTTTTGAGTGGCAACCTACATGCTTTTCTTCGCACTTGACAGAATTAAATAATTTCCATGCTAGAAAGAGAATGACTGATGGAGAAATGTTATATTAATAGACATTGAAAACATAGCTTCTTACATTTAAGATATCTCCAGTTGACATTCTCTTTTTTCTCTCTCTACCCCTCTCTTCATTTCTGATAATTCTGGGATCTACAGAATCATTAGAATTTCCTTCTTCCCTTGCCCTCCTCTCTCCTGCTCCGTATTTGGGGTCAGCATGAAATCAGTCTTGCTTCTGCCCTTATCCTCACCTTGTCGTTGACAGGGCACTGGCTCAGACTTGCAAGTGAGCTTGAGGTCATTGAACAATCAGGACTTTGCCTTCTTCCTTGTGGGTCTCCTGTACCCAGTTCAGAGCAGATAGCTACAGAAGAACTGTGACAACTCTGGTAATCAAGGAGGAGGCTGTTGCTAGGCAACAGGAGGCAAGCAGGATGCCTAGTGCTTGGGTCTTGGCTGTGTGCATAGGGAGACCTGCCAATTGTTGCTTGTCCTCAGGAGACCACTTTGAGGTGCAGGTGTAGGGTAGGCCCAGAATGTAGAGATTCAGCGCTGGCATCTGGACTCCTCTCAGGGGCCCTAGTTTGCAGCATGTCGCCATTCCCTTCCCCGATGCCTCTTTCTGCTAATGGAGCCCTTGTCCTCAGTAAGCATCTCTTCCCCCCGGTAGGTTCTCCTTTCCCCTCTTGATACATTTTATTTCTGAGAACCAGGCTTCTTATATTCCCAGCTGAAGATCCTCTGTCATTCTCAAGATCTTGCTTAGAGTCCCCTGTCTCAACCCCACCCTAGGACAGAGCCTCAATAATGACAACAGTACCTTCCAGCCATACCGCCTGCCCAAGTGGCACCACCACTGCGGCCCCCACCTGTTGGGGGCTTCCTGCATTCTCCCTGGCTTGGGACTGACAGTGAGAATTTCCCAGCTCCTTCCTGGCCACCCGCACCCCCACCCCACCCCACCCCAGTTTCTGCCCTGCCTGACTGGAAGGTCTAATACTAGGCCCCAGCCCTCATTCATCCTCCCAAATGCAATCCTTTCCCCACACATACCCCAAGTTCCAATGTCCATGCCTCTTTGATAAATCCTAGGCATGATGTTAACTATCTATTTTCGCCTTGTTTTGATGCTCTTATTTTGAACCTTTGTTCTGAACATGGAGGCCCACACAGGTGCTTTGGGCATGGGCTAGACACGTGATCCAGACTAAGTATGAAGTACCAGAGGGTTTCTAATTTACAAATGGGTTTTGTTCCCCCAGAAGAGTCTATCCTAAGACAATAACTGAGTCCAGAGGAACAAACACTTCAGAGTCAATGCCATAAATTGTTGCTGGGTTCTTCTGTTAGCCTGCAAAGAGCTATTTGATAGAAAATGCACCAGAGGTACCATACTTGAGCATTATTTCAACTCTGGCAAAAACTGTTCCTGTGAATAAACCGAATCTGGGCTCTAACCAGCAGTTCCAGAATCAAGCCTGTGAGCCCCCGCAGTTGAGTAGGGGACCTCACTCATTTCCCACAAGGGCAGGTGGAATCAGAAAGGCATTGCAGGAGTACAAAGAGTACTGGAGTGGGAAGGGAAAGATGAAAAACAAATTGAACTCAGCTATTGCTACATAAGCTGAGGTGTGGGGATCCCATCCAGCAGAGAAGGGGAGGTAGAGAAGACGCTATCTGTTGCAAACCCTCACGCCTGAGCAGTCAACACCATTGGTAGAGAGACAGCAAACTAACATGACCCAGGATGATCAAACAGGGACTCGCTGTCTCAAATCTGGGACAGGACAAACTTGGAACAGGACCAAGATTATGAAGAAGAGAATGGTAAAAAGGAAGAAGGAATGGTAAAAACCTATGGGACTTTCTGCCCAGAATTTGCTTTGCAAACACTGTTCCCTGCACCCCACCAGTACCCACAGTCATGTCATGGTAGCCTGGGGTCGCCAGAGTAATCCAACTCTCCCTGAACCAAATAGATCAGACAACTAACTTTTCACCTTCCCAGAAATTTGATGTTAATATTGGCACGACTGAGGTACTCTCAGTACGCACGGATACGACATATAAAAATTCGGGGACTATGTGTTGTCATCTTCTGTCATGTGGCCAGAGAGAAAACTGATTGCAATAGAGAAGAAATAATTCCTTTGTTCATTCATTCATTCATTCAGCAAGAGGGAAAGAGAAAGGCAGAGGAAGGGAACCTATGCTTCACGAGAGCTTCGTATGTATTAAACAGATAACAGACAGGCTGCAGAGAAAACTGGACAACTTTCAGGAATGGGTGGTGTAGTCAGTAGGGATTGTTTGCTTGTGACGACGAATCAGACACACCTGGAGTCAAGACCCAGGCCATTCCTTGGCTGTTTGAGGTATCCACCCAGACCTCCCAGTCCTACCATTAAAGGGATTTTTTTTCTTCTCTTGCTGAGTGCAGCAAACCTAAGAGAATCTCCACGGGTAACTTCCTGGGATTAGTAAGTTGTTTTCTCTATGCATGTAGGAAAAATTAACGACCTGGCTCAAATAGCCATGATGTTCTAAAGGAAAACAGGCCGTGTTGAGGAGAAGCAAGCACCCTTACGCAGAATCACCAACAATGTGTAGAGTGAGTTAAGCACCTTGCATAAGAGTCGGCACAATTGGGTACTTCATGGTTTTATTGATGAATATTGTTTTACAAAACTGATCTTTTTTGTCACCTTGAAAGAGACACCATCATCCACATAATAGAAAATAACACTTTATCCTGACAAGCCTACAGAACAATAACATCATCAGTGATGAACACTGTTGTATCCCAGAAAAATGAAGCCAAGTTGTAATTAACACACTCAGGGACTCAAGTGGAATATAATACTTCTAAGCTTCTGTGAGTTGAGTACCAGAAATGCAATCGTTTTTACTTCTCTAAATTGATAGCACTCTTAAGAATCCCAGCTTAAATACGATTCCATGGTACTCTTGACAAATGCGACAAGATAAACGAAAAGAATAATTAACTGTGTTTCATGTTTCCATGCTCTCAAGACAAAACAGTGAGATGCACGACTCCAAATTCCCTGTTCCCACTCTGACCCATCACCCTCTAATGATGCGCGCACAGCGCTTGTCCGGGAAGGCTGCGGTACCGAGAGCTGAGAAGGGCAGCGGGCTGAGCCGGCACGCTACAAGGAAGGGATGGCAGTTACCCATGATCCCCACTGTCCCTCCCGCAAGGCGTCAGTGGCTATTGTACTGCAGGGGAGAAGACGGGTGCCCAGGAGTCACAGAAACAGTCCCAGGGACTGTGTTAGGCAGGCCTGCCACCTTCAAACAGACCCTGGAGCCAAGAACAGTGGCATCTCATCTCTAATGGAATGAACACAGATCATGGGTATAGCGAACACACTGGACACCAGGAGCTCACCTTTTTTTCCTTTTCTTCTTTTGACATCCTTACCTCCATAAGCCAAATTGTTTCAAGAATTAATCACATAATAATAACTATTTTCCTGATGATTCATTCCTTAGCTTCAAAGCAAACTGTTAATTTAAAATACAAAATTTCAATTTGAGAGTTATTATGCAAATTCTGCAGATAAAGAGGCTCTAACGAAAGGGGAATATTATGCATTGCAGCTCGCATGCTCATTCCCTGTTTTAAATTGTAAACACAAACAGAAATTCCAGGTTGTTATACAGAATGGGAGAACCGGAGTGGCTGAAGGTCTGCTTCTTCTTCTGTCTAATCCGTGTGTTGTCTTCGCTTCTTCTGAGTTGAAGCCACAGTTTGGGCACAGGAACATGTAGCCTCATGGGGATTCACTCAAATGGTTCCGAGTCTTTAGCAATGTAGACCTAAACAAGCGTATACGACTAATGTCCCACGGCAGGCATGGGGGTTGGGAGCAGGGGTGGGCTGAATACCTGAAGATTCTTCTAACTCAAGTTCATGTAGAATGAAAGATTTATGAAAAGATAAGTAATAAAAAGTGTTTTTAATAAATACTCATCAGGGGGTGCCTGGGTGGCTCAGTGGGTTAAACCTCTCTGCCTTCGGCTCAGATCATGATCCCAGGGTCCTGGATCGAGCCCCGAGTCGGGATCTCTGCTCAGTGGGGAGACTGCTTCCTCCTCTCTCTCTCTCTGCCTGCCTCTCTGCCTTCTTGTGATCTCTGTCAGATAAATAAATAAAAATCTTTAAAAAAAAAATAAATACTCATCAGTATTTATTATTTTTTTTATTTTTTTAAAAGATTTTATTTACCTGAGAAAAGAGAGAGAGGGAGCGTGTGCATGCATGAGTGAGGGAGAGAGGGTAGAAGGACAGGGAGAAGCAGACTCCCCGCTGAGCAGGGAGCGGGACAGTGACAATGATGACAAATCATCGTCATCCCTGGGCTTGATCCTGGAAACCTGGGATCATGACCTGAGCCAAAGGCAGACGGTTAACCAACTGAGCCACTCAGGCACCCCACTCAAGAGTATTTAAAGCAATTGTTCAGACTTTATACCCACAGAGATTTGTTTCATGAAGGAGTTCTATCACTGTTTAAAATTGCCAGTGCGTGGTGATAATAAAAAGCAGAGCAACTTTTTAATCAGCATTATTATTATTCTTAATTATCTACAAAAAAAGCACCCCTGATTGCTAGCAGCTGGGGCAGACTGTTCCCACCAGCCCACTTGTCATACTCACAAATTGTCTGCAATCAATCACCTCTTGTTGCCAGGACATTTGCAATATGGGGCAAGAGGAAAAGGCATCCCCAAATATAACTGAGATTAAGTTTCCCACCACTTAGACTGGTGTTTGCATCAGATTTCATCTAGTTTTAAAGAAATGATTTTTCACCTGAGTGTTATAAAATAAATTTGTATCAGTTGTCATAATATCATATCATAAAACAATACTGCTACAATATAACCAACATAAGTGATATATTACACGCTTAAGTCTTTGTTTTTTCTAAATAAAAAACATCCAAGCATTTCTATATTTTTCTTCTGGTAAAATATGGGAGGAGGCAGTCAATTTTTCAAAAATTTATAAAATAAATCTATCCTAGAACTTAGTAAAACATTTTTTTCTAAATAATTCTCCTACCAGAAAGCCTTGTATAGGTAAGGTTTAAAAAAAAAAAAAAAAAAAAAGGTTCTCTTGCTCCCTAGCCAACTTGGCAGTCACCAAAAGTGTTTCAGGCTTGAAAATTACTCAGCCTGTGTTTGCCCAGGTCACACCATTACACGATGCTGCATAAATAGTAATTAAAAGCATTTCTTTGCTTCAGCTTCCCTCACTATTTCAGCACTTACAGTCACTTCCCATCTCCCCAGTTACCTGCATTTATCTCTGGGTGAATACAGAGGGACAGCTCATTTCTGCAAACAAATAAGCCCTCTTAGCCTTCGTCAATTCAGAGATCTCTCTCCTGCCCCCCAAAGCCTTGAGGCCACCTAAGGCCACTATGTTGCCACAATAGGCCTCTGCTTTCACTGCCATCCAACATTCACATTCACAGAGCTGCTGCTGTCACAGCTGTGGCCACAGCCCTGGGGCAGTGGCTCAGCTGACCTAGGAGTCACCCACAGATGTTTGAATATTGGTAGCAGTACTTGAAATTACAACCAGAAGTTAAGAACATGGACAGTTTATTCCAGGAGGAGAACAAGAAGTTTCCCCAGGAAGCATGGAGAATTGGACAAGGCCAAGAGGCAGTGGCAGGGCTCACTGTAGAGACAACACGGTTATTTCTCCTGGCAGGAGCATCCCTCCCTGAGGCACCAAAACTTTCTGGCCAGCAGAGCCCATCCCCAGTCCTTGACTCCCGGACCTGCAAAATCCAGCAGACAAAGGGGCAGAGTCTTTGAGTAAATACTGATTTAGACTAGTTTCTCCAGCCATACAGATCACACGGAACCGTGGTAGAGTGGCCATCAATTTTGTCTTTGGGAACCATCCATGCACTAAATCTGAAGATTTTAATGGATTAGGCTACCTCACTTCTGCCACTCACTAGCACCCACCTCTCTGGACCGCTCATTCACTCCATACTTAAGAGCCTCTATCTGAACAGTGCCTCTGCCGTCAGATGCCAAGAGCACAAACGGTCAATTCCACTCTCCTCTGGGAGAAGGGGGTAGGACGAGCTCCTCTTTAG
This sequence comes from Mustela erminea, assembly GCF_009829155.1. Taxonomy (NCBI): domain Eukaryota; kingdom Metazoa; phylum Chordata; class Mammalia; order Carnivora; family Mustelidae; genus Mustela; species Mustela erminea. Next base: position 71,465,642 of record NC_045616.1, on the reverse strand, counting down.
GACAACATCTGACTCATGGTCAATGCAAAATGGGAGGAGGAAGCAAGATGGCAGACAAGTAGTGGACCCCATTTCAACCGGTCCCCTGAATTGAGCTAGATATCCACCAAACCATTTTGAACACCCACGAAATCAGCCTGAGGTGTAAGAATATGTATCTGGATCTCTACAAGCAGAGTAAATGTGAAATGAGTAAGAGTCTTTTCCTTTTTCTTGGTAGGGGGAGGGCAGCTTAAAAGTAACTATTAAAAGTAGGTTAGTAATTGTTAAACATACGTACTGTAAGAGAAAACCCCTTAAAATCACAAAATACCATACTGAAAAATGAAACTCTAATCAAACTGCCTCCTCCCATGAGGAAGGGCCCTTTTCCTCGCCATACATCTGGAGAGTTTTAGGGAAAGGAGAGGCTCAGAAATGAGTCGTTGAGCTCTTCTGACACAGTGACCTTGCCTCATTTCTGCCCCACCCTGGGGACTAGTGGAAGACCCAGACCCCTCAGGAGTTGGGAAGGAGACTTGTCTCAGCTCAAGCCATGAGTGTTACATGAGGTGACCTGCTTTCAGTGGAGGATTTGTGTCATCTGTTGATGACAGCCACCGCTTCCTGGTGAAGTGCCAGAGCTCCTCACTGGGTTCCCTAACTCTGCGCTGGTTCGGTCGTGTTCTTCACCTGGAAGCACAAAACCTTTGAATATCTTTGCATGGTGATGCTCATCCCAAAGGAGAAGAATATAAATCAGCCACATCCACTGGGCCATGAGCCATTACCTTGTTTAGCTCATTCATGGGCCAGAATGTTCTCCCGGCAAGTTCAGGTCTTAGATGAAATCTGACAGTCCATTCTACATCAGATTGTGATTCTAAGTTTGGCTCCTGCTCCTACCCCTACAGCTTCTCCAGGAGAGGGGCCTACTCTTGGGCCAGGTACCCTTCCTTCAGCAGTAGCTGATGTGGAGAGACCCAGCTTGGATCCCAGCAAGAGAGTTTCTTAGACGAGGGTGTACTCTGGAGACATTTTCTTTAAACTTTATGAACAATAATATACAAAGTAAATAACATGTAATTTTATGCATAGACAATGCAGGAGGGCAGTATATGGACACATATAAAAAACATACTTCAAAGTATAAAGAGGAATGTCCCTTCAAAAATCACTGGAGGCATTCAGGAGCAGAAAGGAGGTACAGCTCAGAAGTTAAGGCTCTCAGAGTATAAGGGTTAAGGAAACAGAGCCATGTAGCTGGGGTTAAATTCCTACTCTACCTCTTGCTGGCCGTTGGACCTTTACTTTCCTGTGGCTCAGCGTCCTCATCTCTGAAGAGGAGCAAACCAGGAAGCTTAAGGGACACAAGATACATGAAGGGTTCATGACAGCCCCTGCACATGCAGAACTGTCACCCCTTGGTGACATGTGCAGAACTGTCCTCCCTCCACAGCCATCACTGGTGTGCGAGGACGCACGGTCGTGTCCTGGAGCCGGCGCCACCACAAGCACCCTCTTTCACCACCCGCATTCTGTCTATTCTTCTTTTACCCCCTGACTGGGTCAGAGAAGTATCTGAGGTGAGACAGTCCTCTGAGGTCCCAGACAAAGCTAAGGTAATGGCTAGCATCCTTCCGTCTTCTGTCTGTGGTTGGGATCCTCCAGTGGGAGGCAGTGAGGGAGTACTATGAGGCCACACATGGGAGTAAGGACAGGAAGTGTTAGGTCTACCTTCCTCACCTCCCCCAGCACATCTGGGGTTCACAGGCATTCCCCATAGCCACTGAGCACTGAGCTTCCGATGTAATGTGTGGTTTATTGAAGACACTGCTGTTAGCAGTGTCTTTGGGGTGTCATTGAAACTCATGTTGTGGGACTCCCAGGTAAAGTTCCCAAACCAGGCCTCACAGCCCGCAGCTCTGCCAAGCAGCCGCGATCCAGCACTTCTCCAGTCCTCCCAGCCACCCTCCGGCCAGAGGGCGGGGCTCGCACCAGTTGCCCCAGATGTTAGAATGGGCCTCCTCCTCCTGAAACATAGTATTTGTTGGGGGTACTTCTAGTTCTAAGTATCAGAAAACCCAGCTCAGAGAGGTTTAGACAGTAAAGCAATTAATTGGCTGCTAAAGGAAACCTCAGGCCAGTGACTCCATGTGGAAAAAGGACCCAATTTCCTTCTGCCCCTTGGCATGGCTGCCTGCAGCGTCCTCCTTATCCCAAGGCAAACTCCCATTGTTGTTGTAGCATAACTGACTGCCAGTGACCTCAGCGCCCGGGCTTTCCTCCACCTCCAGAAGGGACAGACAGCTTCTGTCCCAGGGTTGCAGCAAGAGCTTGAAACACACTCTGACTCAGCCTGCTGAGGTCTGATGCTTAACCCTTGAAGTGGTGACTGCAGCTAAACAGTCAAGGGGCTAGCCCTGGTGCCGGGGGAGGACGTGCCACCGCCCAAGTCAGGGCTGTGCCCAGACACTAATGCATGGACAACCTTCGGAAGGAGGAAGGGAAGAACAATCACTCATTAGAATCAAGACGTGATCTGAAAGCTATAGAGGGATGTGCATCTTAAGGTTCTCTAACCTTTGCTGTGTTCCCCCAAAGTCAATAACAGCTGTAATGTTAAATCTGGTAAAGGGGATTTCCATCCAACCAGGAGGCACTTGCAGGAATCCAGACATTGCTCCCATGGAGGCTGGTACCCGAGGGATGGAGGGACACACAGGGCTCTAGGCTCTACACATAGCGTAGGGCTTGCTATGACCCCTACGGCAGCAAGAGGCATTGTCACCAGCCCATCGTGGGCATCACACTCACTCAGGAACTCCCTTTCCTCTTCTAACCTCCTTCTATCACTAACAAGTAACTTTACTCCTTTTGGTTTCCCATCTGCGTATGCGTGTGTTCTGCTGCCTGGGAGCTTATAAGCCATAAGCCCAGCTTTGTCAGGACCCCTGCTTTCTGGTGACCTCATCACATGTGTCTTCTCAAATGCCATTCTATCTAGGAATTGCCTGACTCTAGCAGTTTCAGGGAGCTGGGTGGTGAGCTGCAAGAGAAAGAAAAAAGTCAAGGTATCTCTTGGATGGAAAAATACATGAAGATGATTCTGAGGCAGGAAGGAGTCTGTTTTGCCAGAGCAGGAGAGCACGTTCGAGATGGTCTGAAGAGGAGTGAAGTGAGGAGAAGGGAGTGGCCCTGGTTTACAGCGGGTTTAGAAATAAGGATCTGTTGAAAGCTTTTGAGCAAAGCACTCATCTGGCCTCTTCATTTTTTCTACAGCCAAGTCAGCTTCATTTGAACCCTGGCTTTGCTTTCACCCAATAGCCAGATACCTACTGTTCTCAATCTTTCTCTCCATTTGTTCCATCATGCCTGTTCTGGTTGAATCATGTTGGGCTAGAGATCAGAGGTAAGGAGCAACACTCACCTCTGAGACATACCATAGGCCGTTGCCCTACTGATAGAGCTTAATAGTCATTCTCAACCCTATCCAACTCAAGTGTCCCCTGTTATTTTAAGAAGTGTCTCAGTAATTTTCCTTTTGCTATTTTGAAATGAAGTGTGTACACAGCATGATTGATCTACATGCCCAATGGTATGAGATGAATCTTAGCACACCCCAACTCGTATGGCCAAGTCCTAACCCCCAGTACCTCATTCAGAACGTGACCCTATTTGGAGGTAAGGGCTTTAAAGAGGTAACTGAGTTAAAATGAGGTCATTGTAAGAAGAGGAAATTTGGACACAGACACATACAGAGAGAAGACAATGCAAAGACCCAGGGAGAAGACGGCCAGCCACAAGCCAAGGACAGAGGCTGGGGGCAGATCCTTCCCTCACAGCCCTGAGAAGGAACAACCCTGCCAACACCTTGATCTCAGAATTCCGGCTGTGAGAAAATAAAGGTCTGTGGTTAAAGCCACCCAGTCTGTGGCTCTAGCAGACTAACGCAATCTGTGCAATGCCTGCATCGTGGTATCGAGCAGTGAACGGAACGAATCTGTGATGGAGTATGTATTTCCATGAGGACGTGCTCAAGCACAACGATACCTAGAGATATAACATTGACACTAACAGTGTGCACGCAACGGCTCTGAGGCACTGCCGAGCCCAAATGCAGGCTGGTGCAGGCGGTATGCCCAGGTGCCAACCCACACACGACATTGCAGGCAACATTACCATTGGGAGCAGATTTTCTCCAGGGGTGGAAAACTCTTGGTAAAGTTCCACACGAAACAAAGAACAATCTTCCCTCAAATTACATGGTAGTTACGTTCCTAGAAAATTCAACAAATACGTTATATTTTATTCGTAGCCCAGAAACAGGTTCTAGATAAACACAGTTTGCATCTGTGTGAATGTCCTGGGGAACAGTTGAAAAACACAGACAATTCTTCATTTTTCTGTAGATGTCGCAGGATGTCAGGACATTGAGCAATCCTGGCCTCCATCCCTCATTGCCAGGAAGGCATTCGGTCATCATGACAATCAAAACTGACCCTTATTTCCAAAATACTCCCTAAATATTCCCAAAGGAGGAGGGGTACCACTTTTGTTGAGAACCAGTGAGATACATGAAAATAAAAGGTGTAATTTATGGCCGTCTCCAGGTGTTGGGTCAGCCCCACCTCCACCGGCTGCCAGAAGCCCTCCTGTCTGGAGGCCATGACCTGGGGACTGGGTCATATGGGACCATGTGGCAGGCATCTTCTCAACCCTCAGTCTTGACACTGCCCTTAAGTCCCATGTAGTTAAAAAGCTCTTTTGTTTACTCGAACCTCAGAGGCTTCGAGGTAGTCCAAGTTTGGTGGAGGCTAGCAGCTGCGGGCCTGCCTTTCTCTGTGTGTGTGTGTTTCATGCGTGTACGGCATGTATCTAGGGCCAGAGAAGTGCCAAGGCCCTGTGGTGACTGTAGAGGCATGGGGACAGGGGGCAGAGCACAGCCGCAGAGAATCACCCGGCAAGTCCTACTGCTCACTTCCCTGCTCCTGCTTCTCCATCATGGAACATTCGCTGCTGGAGAAAATCACAGGACCCAGCAGAATGGTTCCACCAGAAAGCTTGAGCTTCTAACTACCCCCGGGGCCCTCAGCGAGGTGCCAGTCCTCCCTCTGCCTGCCACCCGAGCACGCTTCCTAGTATTTGCTCTTGGTTTCCGTCATTCTCCCGACCACTCACGTCGCACCCTGGTGTCTCAGGCTCCAGAAAGACTTCGGTATGTTTTATTGAGATAGTCGATAATACGGTCCAAAAGAACTTTCATTCTTTTCATCCCTGAATTTCTTTTCCTCTTACACAACAGGAAGAAAAGTCCACTCGTGCTGCCTAGAGTGCTCCCCAACCCCACACCATCACCTTGCAACAGAACAAGCTTCATCGGTCAAAGAGCCCAGGTTTCTGCCTTTCAAGTGCCTGCTCTGTCAACTTCACAGGAAGCCATGCTGTAGGAGTTAGAACGTTTTGGGTGCAACTAGTAGAATCTGAGTTGAATGCACTTCAGCCAGAAAAGGGATTTTACTTTAAGGAGTCAGGGATGTCCCAAAAATCAGAGTGCTGGAAATACAATGGATCTCAAGAAAGGACTTGTTCAGAATTGCAAAACCACTGGCACTCCCCTCCACCCTTCTTTGCTGCTCTTGCCTGCTTTGTTCTGTCTTTCCTGTACACTAGCTCCCTGGGAATTCCTGTCCCCAGGGCAGAATCCTAATCCCAGGACAGAGAACCCTGCTGGCCTATTTTGGATCAGGTCCAATCACCTGGCCAACTTCAGCTAAAATGGCTTGAGACAAGATTAACCCTCTTACTTGAAAAAACTAAAAACAGGAAACAGATTGTGGATATCAGGGAGCCCAGGACAATGATCCCTAAGAGAGGGACAGACAGGAGGGCTTATGATTGCCCTGGCTTGCTGTCTGGGGAGTTTCCAGATGGCAGCAGCACCAGGAGAGGACCCAGTGAGACGCCAGTGGTTCCCCTCGGGTGAGAAGACTGAGTTGTGAAGACAAGAAGCCATGGTGGCCAGAGGATACCAGGGAGTAGAGAGCTGGAGAGACAGAACTGGATTCCTGGAGGATCTCCTTGAGTCTTTAGCTGAGTACTGATCAAGAAACTACCGGAAGCAGGGAAAGAGCTACCTAAAAGGAGTAGAAGGAACACTTCTGTGAGCTGTTGGGAGGCCTTCGAATAGTTTGTTTCCATCAGTCAGAATGGTAAGACTAGGAATCCACAGGTGTCGAGTAAAGGGCTCAGAAGAGCATCATGTCAGTGACTGGGAAACTTTAGTCCTCAAGACCATTCTGGTTCTGCCAAAAAAGGTTAAAAGCAAACTCAAAAGACTCCAACTGTGTCCAAGGGACTTAACCACATTCCAGAATGATGCTGGGAATACAGAAATACCCAGCACCCAACAAGGTAAAATTCAGAATCACAACATCCAACCAACTCTCTGGCTAAAAGGAAAGATACAGAAAAAAAAAAAAAAAGAAAAGAAAAGAGGAAGGAACACCGTTTTATCTATCTTACCATTCTATGAATGTCAGTCTTCTCCTCTCCCACCTTATGGCTATTATTATTTTCTTCTTTACACTCCCAGATGTTCTTTGGTTTACTTCAACGGCATCCATTACTATGGCTATTTTAAAAGACTTTGCAAACAAATGCATCCTCAAATGAGAGTATCACACAAGAGACATTTCTGTCGCTCTTCAGAACGGATGCAGTTCTTTCCTATCTCCTTTGCCTCCTTCTCTTTCTACCCGTCTCTGCAGAAAGCCCGGGCTTTCTTTTCTTGAACCCCTGCCCTGTCCTTCCCTTTGCAGCCCATTTCATATTATACGGAATGTGTGGCTAGTTTTTTGGTGAGAAACCTTGTTACTGTCTTTGATTTTCTTCCTTTCTTTCTTTCACTGGCAGATTTTAACGTTTCACGTGTACTCCTCACCACCCACCCCCTCCCTGGTAGTTCTGTCTTTGGCTCTGCCCAGTACACAGCCCCAGCACAGGGGTTGGAGGAGTTCGGTGGCCCCCCTGTGGGTGAAGGCTCCCCGGGCCCCACACTGTCTTTGCCTGGACCCCACCTGCCCCGTCCCCGGCAGGCAGAACGGCAACTTCGGCGAACATATACGACACCTTCACTCTTCGGGTGAAATCGCTTTCTGGCGTGCAGTGGGACCAGCTGAGCTCCCCAGGCTGCCGATGAAGTGAGGAGAGGTGGAGGGGAATCGAGGGAGCGTGAAGAAAGCCCACGAGGGAGGGGAAGAAGCGCGAGTAAAGCAGACCCCGTGTGGACAGCGGGAGGAGAGAGCGCAGAGGAGGCGCGCGAAGGCTGAACGCTGTCCGACCGACCCCGGCTCGCAGGGGTGCGCGGGCGCGGGCGGTGCGGGACGCGTGCGGTCCGAGGGCAGGTCCCGGGGCTCTTGTGCCCCTGTCCGCAGCCGCCCGCGATGACCGAGGCGACCCGGGTGTGCTCGGGCTACTACAGCCTCAACCACAGCTTTGTGGAGCCCTTCGAGTGCCCGCGGAGCGGCGAGGGGGCCGCCCTGCTCTACTGCTGCGGCTTCGCCGACCTCAAGTACTGCTGCAGCGAGCCGGGCAGCTACTTCCCCTACAAGCACAGCTATATGTGGAGCCTCAGGTGGGCAGGGCGGCGGGCTGACGGCGGGCTCTGGGGAGGCGACGAGCGGGGCCACCCCGGGAGTGGCAGGGTCACCTGCTCGGGTCGGGGCCCTCCGGAAGGACATGGAGGCTCCGCGGGCGGGTGAGGGACCCGCAGAGAAAGCGCGCCCAGCTCAGAGCTCCCCCATTCCCCGCCCCGGGACGGGTTCGGTGCTGCCCGGGTCCCGCGAGCGTCAGGCTGTGGCTGCCAGAAGTGTGATTGGGCCCTGGCCCCCGGGGCTGGCGGGGAGGAGCGCGGGCTGGCGCCGGAGGGGCGCGGGTTGCGCGTCCAGGGCGCACGCAGTGCGGGTTCCGCCGCCCCGCCGCGCCCGCCGGGGACCAGTTCCAGGCAGGAGGCTCAGCCCGCAGAGAGAAGACGCACAGATAACTTGAAGAGGTTTTCATTCTCTTTATTTGTTTGGGCTTTTGGTGCTTTGAATAGAAAGGGGGCGAGTTTGGGACTCATTTTAATGTATTAACCAAGGACCAGAGTGTTTAAAGTCTCTCTGAGGGTGTGTGTGTGTGTGTGTGTGTGTGTGTGTGTGCGCGCGCGCGCGCGTCTGTGTGTACGACAGGACTTGACAATTGGCGCTTTTCAGATGATCTGACACTGACCCAGAACCGAACTGGAGACCCACAGGCAGGAAAGATTTTACTCTCTGTAACACATACTCTGTAGAACGTTTTTTGGGACAGCCCTTTCTCAACACCTCGGCCACTCGGCCATTACGGGAAAGACAAGAGACTTTTTCTAAGGTGGAGTCTTTCTTGCTTTTTTTTTATTATGATGGGAATTTACACATTCCACCTAGTATTTATGCAGATATTTTCACTGTGAAATGCTTTCTTCACCCCCCCCCCAAAAGATTGCAACCTTTGAACTTGATTCTTTGATTTTGCCTGGAGAATGAATGTGAAAGGATTCCAAATCCACCTTCTATTGTTTCTCACACACCTATTAGCTTATGCGTGACAAGAGAGAGACTGCTGGCAAGCAGAAGGGTGTTATTTCTCTAATCCTCTAGCATGATCCAGAATTTGTCACACATGTCCAGTCCACAGCAAGTGACTTTAAATGCTATTTCTTGAGGCAGTAAATTATTTTTTCAAGATGTATTGCTAGCGTCAAAAAAAACAAAAACAAAAAAAAACAACAAAAAAAACAAAAACAACTCAGAGTGCCACATAACCAGTAAGTTCGGCTAACATTGTGTTGTGCCAGAGTGGGGCATAATCTTGGAAAATAATGGCAGCTTATTCCTCTCATTCAGAGAAATAATCAGTATTGCAATGGTATATTATCTGGCCTGTTGGAAAATAGCATAGTAACCCAGCTCTGAGTCTTTCCAGGTGTTAATAATGACGGCAGCACCTTGGACAGAGGCTGGCAACTCTTAAGTCAAACTCGATTGGCAAAGTGCCTGGAATTCTCGGATCTTTGAATAGTTCCAAAGTGATAGGCAGCAGAGCATAGGTTTATGAGGGCACAAAGAATGAATAGCTCACTGGGGTCTTCATTCAGCATGGACACAATGGACAGTATGGCTCGGTTCCTAGGACCTACAAAAATCATTTCAACTGAGAGCATCATTGGTAATGTTAAACCTGGGAATATTAGTTACTGAGCATTGAGAACACAAAGGGGGGGCAAAAATTCAGTGCTTCATTTCCCTCATATTCTTTGCTCTCCGCCCAAATTTAAAATAGTTCAACTGAGCAAAATATTCTCAAATTCACTAGCATTCGTTCTGAGATTCTACAGCTGCTGGAGAAAAGCAGAGCACAGGTACTCCTAGGGAGTAAGCCAAGGTGCTAGGTAGGAGAACTGTGACATGAACAAGGTTGCAACCTCAGACCCCCCATCCCCAGGGACTGGAAAGCAGACTACCATCATGGTGCTGTGAGGAAAGGATAAGGCTCTCTTTCTTGTGGCGGGCCCACCACAGTCTTTTTCCCTCTTCCAAATCCCTAACCTCATAACCTGCTTCAGGACCTAGGAAAATAATGCCTGTTGCACAGGGCAACACATGAGTTCAGTAAGTAGTTGTGAAAATGACTGTTTTAGGAGATTCCTAGAGTTCTGTCTTTAAGCAGAGTTTTGTATGCAGGAAGCAAAGCTTCTATAAAATGGAACTGTAACACAAGCTGTCTGTCAAGATTATGAAGAACCTTCTTTCATTATAACAGAAAGCAGAAAGAGCATGCTTTGTTTCTCCTACAAATCACATGATGGGTTTTTAAATTGTGTACATTAAAAGCTCACAATACACATGTGGAATTTAATTAGGTTGACAATCTTACTGATTACTTGACTAAATTACTTTTTTACTTTGAGCATTTTTTAAATAACTGGTTCTCATTTCAAGAATCTTTCTAGATGTGTGGCAGCCTAGCTGTCTAGTACAGCAGATAATGTTAATGAAGTGGATTATGTTCCCCTGTGTCTGCGCCTAGTCCTAACCCTCCCTGATGCATAGAACCTATAAAGCTTTGGTGTCAACAAACTTGAAAGACAAGTTACCAAAGCCAGGGATTCTCGCCCTTGGAAGAGAGCCCAGAAGTGAGGGCAAACTCCAATTTAAATGCAAAACATATACTGGCTCTAGCCACAGAATTACACAGTCCTCACTGTGTGCAGGGCTTGGGGGACTGGGCTGACATTAAGAGACCAAGCACAAGTATCTTTGGAGGTCTGACTCCAAGTCTGTGGCCAAGGAAGCAATCTCTAAATGGTGGGGGTCCTTATCTCCTAAATCAAGGATAATAGGGATGAGCTTGAGCACTTCACTTTTAATTCTGTTCTCCCTTTTTTCCAGAGCTCTAGCCTCCCTAGTCAAGTTCTCCCCTCCTTCCCTTTAGTACTTGTCAGACTTGTCGGAGCCCTAATCTCTAGGAAATAGCAGAAGCCTGCAGGCAGGCCAGGACAATGATGAAGAAAAAGGTCATTACTTTTTATGACCATTTCAATGTTGATTACTTTTCAGTGATGATTATACTATAATATACTTTTTTTTTTTTAAGAGTTGGCGGGGAGGGAAAGAGAGAACCTCAAGCAGGCTTCTCACCCAGCCTGAGCCTGTCTACGGGCTCCATCTCACCACCCTTAGCTTGTGATCTGAGCAGAAATCAAAAGAGTTGGCTGCTTAACCAACTCAGGAGGCCAGGCACCCCTCTATTTACTATCATTTACTTCTGTTTACTATAAACTAAGTGCCGTATTCAGAGCTTTTAATATGTATGCCCAGCACTATGGGAAAGTCAACAGAAGTCTGTGTTCTTGAGCAGCTTAAAATCTCTTTATATGCATTTACATACCCACACATACTTTGGATTCGAGAAAGTAAAGTACATATGTTTCCTTCTTAGTCTTTCAAGATAACTTTTTTCCAAGCTCCTTTTCCCATTTAAAAATATGAAGTTCACAGGCTTATGAAAACTGTGTTATTTCTCAAATGATTAGTCTTATAGATAACTGTATCAGAAGGAATTATTACAAAGTGAATGCAGAGAAAATAATATCAGATATACATTTTTTTTTTTTTGAGAAAAACACAAGGGTTTCTTCTTTAGTGCCAGAAGCCATTGGTGTTATGCTCTTTTAGAAAGGAAAAACTCAGGCTACACCTGCGTGTTATATAAATTCTATAAACATTGCTTTCCTTTCTTCTTTGTTTTAAGAGTTGTGGTTTTGGATATTAGTAAGTGCTATCTTCCACACGTGTCTCCAAAAGAAAAGTTCTCCATTTCTGGTAAAAATTCGCTTCACTACTTTTGCACTGGTCATTATTTTTTTTTTCATCTTTTGTGGGTGAACACAATTTTTCCTTCTAAAATATACTAACAAAGGTTTCTTTGACTGAAATATTTTTAGACTCGCCTGAGAGAATGATGTGACCTTTCACCTGCCATGAGTTCACATGGTTTTCCATACTAATGTTAATATATAAATGTGTAGAGAAAATAGAAGAATTTGAGGAAAGCAAACGTTGACCTGTAGATTTCCATCAGATACTGTTTATACTAAAATAGAGTTTGGTGAGGAATGACTAAAGCGAGGACGAACAATCTTCAGACCTTCTCTTTAGTGTATGTGTAAACCATTTTGTGTGACAGTGAGAATGTTCTTCCTGTTTCTTCAGCATTGGTGCCCTGGTTGGACTGGGAACTGCTGCCCTTGTTCTACTTGCCTTTGTCGTCAGCGTCTGTGTCCTTTGCTACTTATTTCTGTCGACAAAGCCTCAAAGGTTAGACACTGGCCTTAAACTTCAGCACCTCGAGGCTTCTTCCACTCAAGAAGGTAATCTGTGTCTATTATCTGCAGCCAACTTCCTGCACTCTATTCAAGAGAATCGCCCGTCCCTGGGTAACCCACCACCCTGTGAACAATGAATGTTTTTTAAAAATTCAACTCATTATATGCCTTTATAGAAATTCACAGGAAATTAGGCGTTCATGGTGAAAGACTTTTGAGAAATTGGGCCAAAGGACAGAAGAGGGGCAGGATGTAAATGTTCTCATGAAAAACCACCCATGGATCCAATAAATCCACTCTACTGTATTTAAGGCTCTTAGTTATAAAGGCTTTAGCCTCTTGGAGTTGTTTGTGGTAGAGCCAAAGAAGTCGAATACATAGAGGAGTGGAATATCTGATCATTAATTCTCGGGGTTGCCTTGCTCTAGATGGGTCAGTCAGTGGTCAGCTGGGTGTTCACCTGCATGCCTGAGGGCTGCAGAATTCAGAGGAGGCGCCTAAAATATTTCAGAGGCATACAGAAGGAATAGAAAAACAGGAAAGGTAAATAGAAGACCGTCTTTGTTCTTGAACAGATTACGAACTAGGTAGGCTGTGCTCATGTGCAGGGGCACACAGAGTGACTATAAAGTAGAAAGAAATGTTTTTGTATAGTTTGTGGGACTGGGTATCATCATCTCAGTTACAAGGTGCCACACAAATGCTAATGGTTAGCATTATGAAAGTCAGTCAGAAAGAATGGTCACAATTTTTGTGAATATAAATTTCTGTTAGTGTATGTAAAAAGCAGTAGTCATAAATTTCAAGATATAGAGAGCATTTTTAATAAAAATTTAGAATCTATAAACAGACTACATACAGGTACCATGTACATGTATATATTTAGAATAAGAGACATGTGCTCACTAACTTCTGTTCAAAAAGAAAATGAAGGGGTGCCTGGGTGGCTCAGTGGGTTAAAGCCTCTGCCTTCAGCTCAGGTCATGATCCCAGGGTTCTGGGATTGAGCCCCGCATCGCATTGCATCAGGCTCTCTGCTCAGCGGGGAGCCTGTTTCCCCCTCTCTCTCTGCCTGCTTTTCTGCCTACTTGTGATCTCTGTCTGTCAAATAAATAAATAAAATCTTAAAAAAAAAAAAAAAGAAGAAGAAGAACATATTTAAAAAAATAAAAGAAAATGAAAAAGTTTACTTAAAAAATTTTTTGGAAAATCACTTGCTTGGATGCTGTCTTTCGCCTGATCCCTGAAACTTATATTTCTGGAGTACATGCTCTGTGACCTTATCAAATACACTTTCACTGAATGATCACATTAGCTCTGCTTTCTTTTTCTGTAGAGCAGGTATCTCTCAGAGGGCGTCTTGTGTCACAGAGCAAGAGGCCAAGGTCCCTTGGCAGTTCTTTTCTGAAGCACCGTTTGGAACTGTGAGGCTGAATCAACAGGATGTTAGTTGAATTTAGTTCAATGGCTAAGATCCTATTTCTCCACAGGCAAAATGAAGCAGTGGTTTAGTGACTACCAAATCATTAGATCATAAAATCAATTTTTAAAATTTTTTAAAAATTCTTTTAAATTTTTAAATTCTTATTTAATTTTAATTTTTTATTAGCATATAATATATTATTTGTTTCAGTGGTACAGGTCTGTTATTTATCAGTCTTACAGAGTTCACAGCACTTACTATAGCATATACCCTCCCCAATGCATAAAATCAATTTTTGTTTTTAAATTTTCCTATACATAAGAATCACCTAGGAAGTTCGTTAAAACTGCAAACTCCAGACTCTGCATTTTAGAACAAATAGCTTCTCTTCCCAGCTAAGTAAGCCCTTGCTCTCCTGCTGTCTGCTCTCCACAAAGCAGCCAAAGTGTGCCTATTACAAGCTAAGTCAGGTATTGTCATTCCTCTGCTTAAAAACTCTAATCCCTTCCCATCTCTAGGATACAGAAGTCTTAACTGGGACCTACCAGGGCTTCTGTGGTCTGCTGTCTCCACCCACATTTCTCTCCTCTTCTGTGCACAGACACAGTAGTCTCTTTGCTCTTCCTTGAAACTCCTCTGCCTCAGGGCCTTTGCATGTGCCGTCACCATGGTCCAGAAGGCTTTTCCCTCAGATACCCATATGACTTTCGCTTTCTTTACATCCTTACTGAAAGTCACCTTCCTAGGGAGTTCGTCCCTGGTCACCATATCCGGCTTTTTTTTAACTCCCCTCCAACATTTCATATACCCTTCCTGTTTTATTTTTCTCCTAAGCATTTGGGATTAATATACTATATATTTTAGTTATCTATTGTGTAACTTTTCTCCACTCCAACTGGAGAGTAAGTTCCCAGAAAGTACTAATTTTCACTTGTTTCCTCACTACTGTATCCCTATGGCCTAGAACATGTGACAAGGTTTGCTGAATGAACTGAATGAGTGGTACTACACCTTTACAGTACATGATCACAGGAACATCTTTCCTGTCCCCTCTAGAGGCATCATACAGTCATTAAATGTCTCCTCTATGCCATGCATTGTGCTAAACAGAAGTTGATTGTTTTTCCTGGCTGATCTCAGGGACGGCCCCTAAATGTTATTTCATGTTGGCTCTGAGACCTAGCAACAGAATTAGTTGGCTTGTTGATTCAAGTATTGTAGCCTTACTGCTGCTTAGCTAAGGAGATCCATTAATGCGCTTCTGATGTCATTAGAAGCAGCTCCTTTCTTGCATGGAAATGTCTCCTCTCAAAAACATTGTGTTTATGAGGCCACCAAACTCAAGACACCATTCCTGAGTGCTTGCTATTGACAAGGTAGGATTTCAGATGATCACTGCCTTACTGCTGCTTTCCAATGAGGTGATTCTGGTCCTCTGGGTTGATTTTAACCAAATCAGATATGGTGGAGTGCCCAAAACAAAAGGTAATTGAAATGTCACTGAAATAGGGAGAGAGGGTGGTTTCTATTTGAAAGTGACCCGTTCAAGTGAAAATGCTGTGGTGGACTGTGAACTGTGAGACGCTCTGCTCCAGTGACTCTCCTACCTGGGAACAGGTTCCAGTGCTCTAACTATTAAAAGCAAGAAGTCTTTCTTCCACTTAAGGAATGCCTTCAAGGTCAAGGATAATAAGTGTCTGAAGAAGAACCAAGTAGGTAAACATAACATCAGAGGAAACTGATTTCATCTTCTTTCAAAATGATTCATTCTTAAGAGTCAACCTCCCATTATTTTACATTAATTTTTACAATTGAGACTGTTTTCATTACAGGCAATTTGGATGGCCAGAAGGGAAAAATGTTTCTGTGCACATTCTAAAACTGACGCAGGGCACTAACCTTTCCTGTTTCTATAAATGATAACCATCTAAGTCTAAAATAGTCTCATCTTGGGTGGTTTTGCCAAGGTTTTCCCTTTGTGTATCTTTAGTCTATTGGTCTTTTTTTTTTTTTTTTTTTAAACATTTATTTATGAGAGAGAGTGAGAGCATGAGGGGGGAGGAGTAGAGGGAGAGGCCTGAGGGACAAGCAGACTCCCCACTGGGGATGGACTACAAGGCAGGGCTCCATCCCAGGACCCTGAGATCATGACCTAAGCCGAAGGCAGATGCTTTAACTGACTGAGCCACCCAGGAGACCGCTCCTTTTTAATGTATACAATTTAAGCCTTTATAGGTTTTGAATTGATCCTGAAAACAGCAGGCCAGTGGGAGGGACTGCAGAGTTTCACTGGGCTACCTCCAGGGCTCACTTTGTGCACAGGAACTGTCACTGATTGCCTTTAAACTGTGTCCCATTGTTCTTTTCTTCCCTTTTTTTGTGTTTTGTTACACATGTTTCCAATGCCAGTGTTTAAAGGATCCCCTTGCTTGTCAGTTGTATGGCTCCAAGAAGACGGCTGTGTGCAGGGCCTCTTCTCAAGTAGACACTCTTGAGGGGGAGGACTCATTTCATAAGATGTGTAAGAATGAATGGCTAACAAAGAAGCAGTTTGAGGGGGTGAACGTCCTAGATCCCTGCTTCTCAAGCTTTTCCCCAGGAAAATCCTAAAAGGTGGATGAGAAAGGAACTTGTACCTCCAGAATTCCAGGGGCTACACTGGAAAGGCTTGCCTGAGACCTCTGAGCTTTAAGTTATTTCAAGTTCCTATTTTATTTTATTTTTTTCCCCATCTTATTTTTAAAGTTTACATCATTTTTTCAATTTGGCTGAATTTAATGGCTTATTTGAGTCTAATAACATCTTCTCCTTCTCATATCTGAAGAAAATTGGTGCTCCGGGAAAATCAAGCACATCCAGCCCGTGGTTCTGAGTACCCACTGACACTCTGGGGGTACGGGGTGCGGGGGCTGGAGGCCTGAGGAGAGGGGCTGCTGGAAGCAGGGTTCTAGGGGGAAATTAAAAGAGCAGACATTAGTAGAGCTGCTTGGCACCAAATAAAAGAATACAGTTGCACAGAGATAACAGACAACTTCAAGCCCCTGTATCTGGTGGGCTCTTTTGTAAAGGCAGACGATACAAATGAAAACAGGTAAGCAAATGCTCACAAAGGTGCAGCTGTCTGGGAGAAAAACATAAATTACACGTGGCGTACTGAGAAACCACATCTGAAGATCACACAATTGTTTCTTCTGCCCATGAACAAAACATGACTCGGACTGGCTCCAAATGGTCTGCGGTATTTTTTTCTTCTTGGAAGAGACACCTGGAAAGAAAAACCTCTCTTTCAACTCACTTTTAATGATGGAAAATTAGAAAATATAGAGAAACAAACAAACAGTGTATTCCGTGGCCCCACCAAACAGAGATGAGAGTTGTTAACACCACGTTGATTTCTTCCATGGATTTGTGGTATGCAGGTCTACAACAAAGTGGGGGAGGGGGTGAGTCTTATGCTTTTTTTTTTCACTGAACAGTATCAGCATCTTTATTTGCCAATAAATAAATGCCTTTGCCATAGACTAGTTCCACTTTAATATCCTGATGGAGTGCTGTAGGTTTTTTTATTCTTTTATTTCAATATAATTTTACATTTCCAGAAACGTTGCAAGAATAGTATAGAAGGTTGTATACGTCTCCTCAGATTTACTTCATTGTTTTTTGGTTTTTGTTTTTTTTTTTAAATATTTTATTTATTTATTTGACAGACAGAGATCACAAGGAGGCAGAGCGGCAGGCAGAGAGAGAGAGAGAGAGATAGAGGAGGGAAGCAGGCTCCCCGCTGAACAGAGAGCCTGATCTGGGGCTCGATCCTAGGACTCTGGAATCATGACCTGAGCTGAAGGCAAAGGCTTTAACCGACTGAGCCACCCAGGCACCCCAGATTTACTTCACTGTTATATTTTGCCTCATCTTCTTTACCATTGATTTCTCTCAAGGCATATTTTCTAAATCATTTGAAAATAATTTGCAGATATCATGCCTTTTAAACATAAATATTTCAGTCAGTGTTTCCTAAGAACAGGATTTTTTTTTCCTTGCATAGTTACAGTATGTTTATCAAAGTCAGGACATGTAACACTGAAACAATAATATTATCTGATCTGCAGTTCATATTAAAATTTTGCCAGTATCCTTTTTTTTTTTTAAAGATTTTATTTACTTATTTGACAGAGAGAGATCACAAGTAGGCAGAGAGGCAGGCAGAGAGAGAGAGAGAGGAGAAAGCAGGCTCCCTGCTGAGCAGAGAGCCCGATGCAGGACTCGATCCCAGGACCCTGAGATCATGACCTGAGCCGAAGGCAGCGGCTTAACCCACTGAGCCACCCAGGCGCCCCTTTGCCAGTATCCTTAATAGCAATGTTTTTCTCATCTAGGATCTAGTCTTGGAATTCGTTGTCGTATTTCTTTAGCCTCCTTTAATCCTCAGGCTTTCTTTGTCTTTCATGATCTTGACATTTTTGAAAAGCAGAAGCCAGTTATCCTGTAAAGTGTCTTTCAATTTGTCTGATACTTTCTCATGATTGGAGAGAGATAATACGTTTCAACAAGAATACCACAGAAGTCATAGTCTCAGGGCATCCCATCAGGAAGCACATAATACTGGTTTGTCCCATTGGGGTGATGTGAACTTTGATTCGTTGGTTAAGGTTGTATTTGCTGGATTAACACATTGTAAAGTCACTATTTTCTCCTATTAATTCCTAAGTAATCTGTAGAGAGGTACTTTGACACTGAAAATATGCTGTTCCTCCTCAAACTTTCATCCACTCATTGATGGTTCTTGATTGAGTTTTTTCATTAAAAATTTCAAAACAATTTTAAAACTATTATTATAAGAGTTCTAAAATGGCGACTTTCCAAGCCCCATATTCCTTTAATGTTGATTGTTTGTTATTCTACTATAAGGAAGAGCTTTCCCTTCTCCCTCTTTATTGACCTATTCATTTATTTTTTTCAGATCAGTACAGACTCAGATGCTTTGTTTTAAAATATTCTGACTGTCATTATTTATTCTGATCCTTACATTGTCACAGATTTGGCCTGGGGGAGCCCCTTTAAATTGGGTCCTTTGTCCTGAAATGTGTCCATAATTTTTTGAGAACTTTTTGGCTTTCTGTCACAAAATGCTGTGTCACAAAATGTTCTAGGCAGCCTATATGTCCCCTGTTCCAGCCCTGGAATCTGACATTTATCTAAAAAGCCAGGTTCATTTTAGTTGGGAACAGGATTTAGAAACCAAAATCCAAGTATACTATCTTTTACTATTGACTTTGAACAAGCTCATATATTTTTTTTTCCATTACACACATACATTGCACAAACTAAGTATTTTCTTAGCATAAATCCCTGAGAATAGACTTGTTGAGCAAAGGACAGGCACATATTAAAGGCTGTGGATACAAGCTGATGACTGCTCTCCAGAAAAGTACTATTTCATGTGTACTATTATTTCAAAAGATTTATGTTTTACTAATTTCCTTGAAAGAAAAATAATAGTGTTTTTATCTCAAATTAAGAGTGGGAGTAGACTTTTTTAAATTTTTTAAAAATTTTTTATTAACATATAATGTATTATTAGCCCCAGGGGAACAGGTCTGTGAATCGCCAGGTGGGAGTGGACATTTTAATGGTTAAGTCATTATTTCTTCTTTTTAAAACCATTTCTGAGTAATCTCTCCACCCAACGTGGAGTTTGAACTCTTGGTGCTGAGATTAAGAGTTGCATGTTTTGGGGCGCCTGGGTGGCTCAGTGGATTGGGCCGCTGCCTTCGGCTCGGGTCATGATCTCAGGGTCCTGGGATTGAGTCCCGCATCGGGCTCTCTGCTCAGCAGGGAGCCTGCTTCCTCCTCTCTCTCTCTCTGCCTGTGTCTCTGCCTACTTGTGATCTCTCTCTGTCAAATAAATAAATAAAATCTTAAAAAAAAAAAAAAAAGAATTGCATGTTTTTCCAGTGGAGTCAGCCAGGTGCCCCGTCATTTCTTTTGTGGCATACTGTTGTTCATATCTCCTACATGTTCCTCTGTGGGGATGTACATTTTTCGCTGCTTTAAAAGAATTTTACACACAGCAACTCTTTTCCGCATATATTACAAAAGTTTTCACACTTGTTTTCCTTGTAATTTAGTTTGTGCCAATTTTTCATTTAGAGAAGTTTCTCCTTTTGTATTTTCTCCCTTTAGTTTCATACTTAGAAAATTCTCACCTTTGGGGGCGCCTGGCTGGCTCAGTTGGTAGAGCACGTGATTTCTTAACCTTGGAGTTATGGTTTCAAGTCCCATGTTGGGTGTAGAGATTATTTGAAATAAATAAATAAATAAATAAAAATTTTAAAAGTCTGGGAAAAAAAAGAAAGTTCTCACCTCACTATAAGATACAAAGATATTCACCCATATTTTCTTCTAATATATTTATTCATTTCTATGTTTAAATTTTTATAATGTGGAAATTTTAGTTTTGGTCTAAAGTATGAGGTAGGGATTTGTTTTTTTATTTTGCAAATGAGACCACTGTCCAAATATCTATTGGATAATCCATCTTTCTCTTGCCAATTTAGTATGTCGTAAACTGAATTGTTATATATACTGTGATCTGTTTTTAGACCTTCTGCTCTGTGAATTTATCAATCTATTTATTCTTAAGCTGAAAATATACTTTAAAAATTATTCTAGTGGTATAATTTTAATATCTGACCAGGCAAGACTTTCTCCTCCCTCCCATTATGCTTCTTTATCAAAGTTTCTTGGCGACTCTTGTAATGTTCAAGTTTCCAAATGAATTTTTGAGTCATGTTGTCAAATTTTTAAAAATCAAGTGGTATTTTGATGGGTTTTGCACTAAATGTATAGACAACTTTGTAGCCTTAACACCCATCCAACAAAACTCTGCTCAAAACTCTTATTAATTAGTCCGCCAAATTATTTTGTAATACCATTATTTGTTTCAGAAAGACTTAAAAAAAAAAAAGACTTACTTATTTTCGACAGTGAGTGAGCAAGAGAGCAGGAACAGGGGGAGGAGCAGAGGGAGAGGGAGAAGCTGACTCCCTGCTGAGCAGAGAGCTGGATATGGGATTCGGTCCCAAGACCCTAAGGATCACAACCTGAGCCAAAGGCAGGCGCTTAACTGACTGAGCCACTCAGGCATCCTTTCTAAAAAGAAATTTTGTTATTTTTTAATATTTTACTTATTCAATTGAAAGAGAGAGAGAGAGAGCACAAGCAGTGGAAGGGACAGAGGGAGAGGGAGACTCCCCATCGAGTGGGGAGCCCACCACTGGGCAATGGAGCTGAAGGCAGTCACTAACTATGTGAACCACCAAGGCGCCCCCACAAAGCCTTTAAGAACTCACTGAGATCTTAATAGAAATGGGGTAATTTGAACTCAACAATAGAAAAGGTTCTGTGCCTCCTAAAGGCAACTTTCTACTTACAGTAATGAGTTCGTAATTTCCTATGACTGCTTTTGTTCCTAGATGTAGAAAATCAAACTGCTCAGCAGAGCTATTACCACATTCAGTATTTGTGGGTCTTCGTCAAAGCTAGGGGTTAGGCAGTCTTGGCTGATGTTGGAACCAACGACCAAAATAGAAGCTAGTCTCTTGTGAAATTCATTTAGAGGATTTTAAATATGAGCTGAGTTATTTGTGAGTTATGTTAGTCGCCGGTGGTTGGAAAAATTTAATAATGCAGAAAAGAAAAAGGGAAAAAAGGCCTGTGGTGGAAAAAAATAGGATAGGAAAAATATTTCTGGATAGAACTGCCTTCGCTCATTGATGGATGGATAAAGCCAAAGGGCAAGTCTAAGACTGTAGCTTTTATGGTGAATTTTTAACTACATTTATTTGAGATACATATACATATACATATATATATATATATTTTTAAAGATTTTATTTATTTGACAGAGGGAGAGAGAAAGCACAAACAGGGGGAGTGGCAGAGGGAGAGGGAGAAGCAGGCTCCCCACTGATCAGGGAGCCTGATGCAGGACTCAATCCCAGGACCTGGGGATCATGACCTGAGCCGAAGGCAGTCACTTAACCAACTGAGCCACCCGGGTGCCCTGAGATACTTATATATTCTTAAGAAGGCAGGGTCGTGCACACGGTAAAGCACAATACATCAGCAGGTCACCGGGAAAGTTTTGCCCACTTCACCATTAACTTGGGATCCAGCCCCACGCTTCATAGTAAATTCGAAGGGAAAAATATCCTCTTGCGGATCAAAACCACTTAGGGTACAGATTTTTAAGGTGGCTTGTTTTCACTAGTCGGAACTATGGGATGAGCAGATTGTGTAGATTTTCCACCCAGGAGTAAAGTGAGCCAGCTAATTAGGAATTAGAAGCTGTGGTAGGACTGAGAATTTTACACAGAAGCTAGGGGGATGGAGGCAGATAATGGCAGAAATGCCTAATTACAGTTCTGGCCTGATACTCAAAGAGACAAAGACCTACAGGGGTCTCCAGCATTCTTTTGATATTTTGAAATGGCAGGCAAGGGCAGAGTTCATAGAAGTGTTTTAAGATAAATGGATTTCTGAGGACTGGTTCTGAAAATGAATGCAAAACTTAACCATGATCAGAAAAAATATATTGGTGCATTTCATGATGAGGATACGTGCAAAGATTGTTTGATGAATTGGACTTGAATTCTGGCAAAGGCCAAAGCTTTAGTGTAAATGTCAGTCTGAGAGGTATAGGATTAAAGGAAGGTTGAGATTTCCCTTTAATGACCAGAAACAAAAAAAAAAAAAAAAAAAAAAAAAAAAAAGAATGAGCAGCAGAAAGAACAACTGATATAAAACCCAGAAAAGACCAATAATGTTGGAGCTTTGCACTCTGCATTCAGTAAGGAAAAAGAGGAATTAAATATAAGGAAACCCTTTTATGTGTAACAAATCCCTTGGGAGCTCAATGGAATTATAGATTTCTTATTTAAAATCTAACCCATGTTGTAGTCCTGGGACAGAAAAATAGGCTGCTAATTTTATCCCTGTTGGTTAAGAAATTAACTTCTATTTATCAAAGCAAAACTAGGAAAGAGTGAAGTTGCTCAGACTTTTTCTTTTGTCTTTTTTAAAGTTATTCCAAAGGGATGCGATTAGCTGGACTCTGTATCACTGTAGTTACTCACTGCAGTTGTTTTTCTCTACATCCAGTTATCCAACTTACTGGAAAGATGTACACTGAAAGCACCTTTGGGTTTTTTTGTTGTTGTTGTTAAGTTTTGAGAAGAAAGTCAACACTAGGGGTGTTAACTTGGTAATCAAAATTCCTGCTTCAAATGACATTGGTATGGTGTTTATAACAAATCTTTTCTTGTTGGCAAAGCAAACTGATTCTATTAGGGGGACTGCCTTACCTTAAGAAGCCAATCTAAGAACATAGATATCCATCAGCAGATGAATAGAGAAAGAAGATGTGGTATTTATACATAATGGAATACTATGCAGCCATCAAAAGAAATGAAATCTCGCCATTTGCAACGATGTGGATGGAACTAGAGGGTATGATGCTCAGCGAAATAAGTCAATCAGAGAAAGACAATTATCATATGATCTCCCTTATATGAGGAATATGAAAGGCAAAGTTGGGTGTAGGGAAGGAAGAAATGAAAACAAGATGGGATTGGGAAGGAGACAATAAGAGACTCTTAATCTCACAAAACAAACTGAGGGTTTCCGGGGGATGGGGGTAGGGAGAGGGTGGTGGGGTTATGGACACTGGGGAAGGTATGTGCTATGGTGAGTGCTGTGAAGTGTGTAAACCTGGTGATTCACAGACCTGTACCCCTGGGGCTAATAATACATTATATGTTAATAAAAATAATAATAAAAAAAGCCAATCTAAGAAACAAATTTGTATCTACACCAATTAAAACGATCCGGTAGCCAGGGGAATAAGGAGTTAGGGCTGGAGAATGGGTGTCTTTGTAAGTCCTAGATGAAGAAAAACCTGTAATACTGGAATATGTTTTCTTTTTCTTTTTTTTTAAGATTTTATTTATTTATTTCACAGACAGAGATCACAAGTAGGCAGAGGCAGGCAGAGAGAGAAGAGGAAGCAGGCTCCCTGCTGAGCAGAGAGCCCAATGCGGGATCATGACCCGAGCTGAAGGCAGAGGATTTAACCCACTGGGCCACCCAGGCCGCCCCAATACTGGAATATGTTTTCAAGCCTTTAAATCTCAGAGAGCAGTAGTAGACAGTAGTAGACAGGTTAGAGAAACTTTTTCAGTTGCTGCCAGAAAATACATAATGGAAACTAAAGCGGTTAGAATGGAGATGACTTAGAGAGAACCCCTACGTTAGGAAATAACCTCCTGAATTTGTTTCTCACTTAAAAAAAAAAGACAAAAACAAAAACTGTATGTGACAAGGTAGATAAAAACACCATGAAAAGTGTTTGAAAGTCTTACTGAAGTATCTTACGATTCTAAGTATATGAAAAGCTTAGGAAACATGAAGGACTAGAATTAACCAACATTCAGTTCAGACTTTCAGGAACTCCAATAAAAATTTAAATTTTAGATGTTTAAAGAAATGCTTATGCAAGATGCAAAAGTCACCCAGATAATCTGCAAATAATTTACATCTTATATCCTTGATCTTTACCTGCTAGAATACTGAAGAGGACAAACAATGCTATGCCAGTCAAAAATTAACCTATAGGGCGCCTGGGTAGCTCAGTGGGTTAAGCCGCTGCCTTCGGCTCAGGTCATGATCTCGGAGTCCTGGGATCGAGTCCCGCATCGGGCTCTCTGCTCAGCGGAGAGCCTGCTTCCCTCTCTCTCTCTGCCTGCCTCTCCATCTACTTGTGATTTCTCTCTGTCAAATAAATAAATAAAATCTTTAAAAAAAAATTAACCTGAAAAATGTTGTTTTTCTCATGTTACATGAGGAAAACAGAATCAGTGGTCCCCACAGAGAATAAGTTCCATTACTTAAATGCTTTGTAGCTAAATTTTCCTCTTCTTTTTTTTAAAACTCCATTTTGCAAGTAAGTCAAGTCAAATGTATCAGTTTATTAGATTTTCATGCCAGCCTTTCCAGTTACTCCATTTAGCAGAATTATTGCTGACTGGTCATTGAGCTACTTGACAGGCTAGAAAATGTTGTGCCTATAACAAATTAACTTTTAAAAATCAAATTATATGGTTGAAACACTGTGATTGAATGTTGAGGAGAACATTTTCTTTCTTTCTTTCTCTTTTTTTCTTTTCTTTCTTTCAACCACCACAGAGGTTCAAGAGTTATAAAATAAAGCCATCTAGGCCCTTTACTTTAAACTTACAGTATTTTAAGATAAGCTCAGAGAACAATACCACCCACATTTCAGTTCTGTGGGCATGATCTAGGAGCTGGAGTGAGACATCATTCTTTATACCTTATAAATAATATTGCCCTCTGAGTGCTGAATTCTGACACCAACCCACAGTGGGGGTATTCTGATGGTGCCTGGGAAGCAGTCTGTACATTACTTATAAATGGGCAAAGCCAGGCAGCATGAACACACTGAAAGACGAGAATCGACTTATGCAAATAGCAAAGGGTAGAGGAAGGACCTGTTTCTAATAGTGGAACCTCTTGGCCAGTGGGTCCTGCTTCCTCTGAGGCAGGTTCAGAGTGGATTTTTCTAAAGGAGACTAATTAGGGAGGAAAAGGGTGGTAGGAACCAAAGGGCTGAGACCTGAGGGTCTCCTAAATCTAAGAGGCTGGGAGAAAGAAAAGGACAGAGGAGACCGAGAAGGAGCAATGGAGATAGGAGGTGAGTCAAGAAAGGGTGGTATCAGGGTGCCTGGGTGGCTCAGTGGGTTAAGCCGCTGCCTTCAGCTCAGGTCATGATCTCAGGGTCCTGGGATCGAGTCCCACATTGGGCTCTCTGCTCAGCAGGGAGCCTGCTTCCCTTCCTCTCTCTCTCTGCCTGCCTCTCTGCCTACTTGTGATCTCTCTCTGTCAAATAAATAAATAAAATCTTAAAAAAAAAAAAAAAAAGAAAAAAAGAAAGGGTGGTATCCTGGAGGCCAAGGAAAGAAAATGCAGACAGCATGCAGAATATGAAGTGGGCTAGGGATTCAGCACCAGGCGAGCCGTAGCGACAGTGAGATTAATCTACTGCTTCTACATATTTATACATTATTTAAATTTGTATGTATTTGTATATGTTTTATATATATTGGCAAACTAAACGATAAAATTCCTTTTCTTTTTTTTAAAGATTGATTGACTGACTAATTTAGAGCCTCTCATGCAGACTCCACGCTGAGTGTGGAGCCCGATGTGGGGGCCTCGATGTCACGATCATGACCTGAGCCGAAATCAAGAGTGGGATGCTTGACTGCCCACCCAGGCACCCCCTTAACTTTTCTAACACTCATTCTTGAAGAATGATCCATTTCTTTGCTTTAAGCTTTAGTTTTTTGTGATGAGCCAAGGTCCATATTCCTCTACCCTTGTGCATTTTGGACCTATATTTATGTGGAATGAGTGAATGCAATTGGGGCACAAATGTGGTTTTAAACATTACATCTAAACGGATTATGATCGTAAAGCCTTAAGAGGGCTGCAAATTATTAAGATAAGCTTTAGTATAATTTTGTTCATTTTTATGCATAGGGATAGTCATACTTTTACTAAGTAACCCAGAAATTGTTGCCTTCTTCCCAAATGTGTAATATCCTCCACGGAGGCACGGAAGACAAAAGGGTAAGCACGGAAATGAAATTCTTACTTCTGTTACTAAGTCTTTCTCTAATTTGACTTTCAGAAGGAAATGCTCAAAACAACCTTGAAATGATTCAACTCTCACTCATCCACATAGCATTTTCAAGACATATTTTCAATATGGCTCCAAATGTATTCTTTAAGCACACATAAAGCCAAATTTTATGTCATAGTTCCAGATAATTATTTCATTTTGTTTTGTATTTTGCAGGGAACCCAAGCAGGAAAACCAAAGCCCCCAATTCAAATGCAGCATCAAATTCAACAATTGAAACGTCCTATGAAACTGATGATGTAATTCAAGATCCAAAAATGGATACAACACAAATCAAAACCGTGTATTATTAAAAAGCCTGTGTTGCAAAAGCTCACTGGAGAGGTGGAGCAATGCAAAGAAAGAATGCCATCTCAAATACAGTGTAATTGTAGTGTTCAAAAGTTCACCATTTACAAAGCAAGACCCAGCTGCATTTTTGATTATTCAATTAATTTATTAAAAACCCACTAAGGTTTCTGATCATGTGCAGTTTACTTTTATTTGCTAATTAAGATGTTTCTGTATTACATGAAATTATGCTAATACTTCAGGAGAAATTAAAGAACGTATCAACAACACAGACGAGCGAAACTATGCCAGTGTGGAACAATGAAAGATTTGTCACATTACCAACATTTCACAATTCTTTTGATACTCAGAGGCAGTTCTTTTTATGAGAAGATTCTGAACAGGTAAATCTCAGGGTGGGGTGGTCTTATAAAACAAAGGTGGCCTGTTAAGCCTCTTAGAGATAAACCACTACCTTTTTTTCAGGGCTTGCTGGGTACAAAATGAATGTACTGTGTTTATACAACCTAATGTTCAATAACAAAATACGTAACAATGAATAATCTGCATAATAAATATTTTCTGCATACCAAGGATAACCATAACAAAAATCCTTCACTGATAAAATTCCTACGGAGCTCCTAAAATGAAAGCTTTTTAAAAATAATTCTCTATTCCCACCTAAGGCTATTGCATTAATACTGTAAGACATCTAGAAACAAAACTATGGTTTCTGCACATTGTAATCGTCTTAGAAGATTTTTATTCCTAAGTATGATTTCTATTATAAGAACACAGACCTTGTTTTCTAAAGGAATTTACTAGGAAAAAAGGATTACTTTTAAAAGCTGGCTCTGCCCAACACATCCACTGTGTTGTGTAACATTACTGTAATTGAAAGAGTAGCCTTTCAAAATGAGTCAAATATGGCTTCTCTTGTCTGGGTGGGGGGAAAAAGGAATGCCCTATTGCTCTTGGCAGGCAAAGCTCAGGTTTCAAAACTTTCTACCATTAGGCTGTCAAAATTTTGACCAAGAACTGGGGGTATATTCTCTACTAGCACTGTGCACAAGTTTCTGTGGTGACGGAAATGTTCTTTCTGTATCTGCACTGTCCATGGTAGCCACTAGCCACATGTGGCAACTGGGCACTTCAAATGTGGCTCATGCAACTGAAGAAGACATTTATATTTATTCAATTCATCTAAATTCAAATAGCCATGTGTGGCTATATTGAGAGTATAGCTCCAGATCATTACTGCAACATCCACTGCCTGTGCTGGATTTCACACTGGCTGTCCTGATACACAGATATTCAAAATTAACACTATTAACCAGATGTTGCCTCAGGCAAAACCCTGGGATGAGAAAGTTAAGGCGCTGGTACAGTTCAACCTTTGCTCTTCAAGGGCAAGTGCAGGTGCCATAGATAACACAGGAAGCAGGCAAATGGGGTCAAGGCCAGCAAAATGCTCATGGTCCCCCAAACTCCTCTTAACCTGTGAAAGGTACTGAGGCTGGGCATGGCCGAATGTGTGGCTGGTTGGGGCCTCTGGGCTCTGAAAGTTGGATTACCGTCATGCTGGCTTTTAAGACACATACTCTCCTTGAATGCCAACTGCTCAGGAAGATGGAATCCCAGCACTAGTACTAGGTATAGTCCCTGCCAAGCCAGCTTACCTGAGGGAGAGCCACCAGGCTCAACCAGAGGACCAAATGGTATGTGTCTCTGTAACTCTGAAATAGTTGTGCTTCACACACTGAGACAAAATATTAAGAAAGTGAGAAGCCTCATCAAATTACAACCAAGTCTATAGAATGAAAACTACGTTAAATAATTTTTTGGGGGGTGTAACAAATACTAACCTAGGGACAGAATTTCAGTCAGTCAAAAATAATCTAAAAAAAAAAATCTTCCTTAAAATAATCTAAGAATTTAAGACAAAACACATTTTCAATTATGCACATATGCCGGTCATTCTGGGGATGGGTCTGATAAGGAATATAGTAGCTTTATGTGTTTTTAGAAGACAAGTCACTGGAATCTTTGGTAATCATCAAATCTTAGAGAGAAAAGTGGGTCTAGAAGAAGAGAACATGATAGGAATATACAAATAACAGGATGCAAAAGATTCAAGTTATTATTTATGTGGCCTTCTCATGAGAGCAATTTCATCTTTTAAAAATTGTTTAATTGGATTTTGAAATGGGTGAAACCAAACCTCAATAAAAGTCATTTCTTTCCTTAAAACTCTCTCATGTGTCTCATGAGATTGAAGTCCAAGCTTCCAAATTAGAACTTAAGACCACTTTCTCATGTTCCTGAGAACCTACAGAAGTAGTCTTAATTCTTCACACTTCATGCCTCACATATTGCTTGCAATTCTTGACACACGCATAACTCAGATTTTTCTGTTGTGGTCTCTGTTCACAGTACCCACTCACCAGTAACTGCCAGCACTTCCACTTTCATCCTCCATCAAAATCCAAGACAAACAATACTTTCTTTAGGTTGCCTCTTCTAACTGCTCCAGGCAAGCTAAGTAACCTTCTGTGCTTCTATAAATGCATGCTCAGGTCAATTACTGCACTTATCACAGTGTTGTGTTCTGCTGCTTCTCCTACCAATTAAACTAGGAACCTCTTCAGGGAAGCAAATGGGTCTTAAGAATCTCTGTATCCCCAGTACTTGGCAGAGTGTTTGCCATGCCAGGTGCTCAATCGGTGTTTGCTGAATAAAGGAACTGATGGTATTTCGATCAACATTATTCAGAACTCTGCAACCTAGTTTAACTGAAGGTGACCTGGGGTTATATAATTTTATATATATAATTATGTAATTATATATATAATTTTAGACAGAGTCAATATATAATTTAAGACAGAGTCAATTGGGGTTATATAATTTTAGACAGAGTCAATTGTAAATACAGACACATAAGTTGTTTTACTCCTTATTTATTGATGTTTTGGCCTCAGAGAACCAAAGACATAAACGGATATGTATGAAGGGTGAACAACTAAGGATACCTCAAAGATATTTTAGCCAAAAGATAATAATGGAGAAAAGAGAGAGGGAATTGTATAGGGAGTAGATCCATCAGCTAAAAGCAATAGCCTTAGGTATTCAGGTAATCAGGTTACAGATACAAAGCTAAACAGAAATTCTATACACATCTAGAGAAAATGACACACATTTATTGGTAAGAATGTAAAGTAAATATCAATTACCTGCTTAAAGAAGTTGAATGTGTTTAACAGTTGTATTAAGTCAAACTTTACCATTACAGAATGCTACCTTATTACCTATAATTTCTAAAATGAATAATATTACTTGAATTGTACTAAAATATTGGTAAGCATATACATTAAGGAGGGGAAGAGGTCTCAGAGATAACTGGGTACAGTATGTTATAGATGAAAGACACCAAGGCCCAGAGAAGCTAAATGATTTAGTTAAAAGTCACACAGGTGGTTAGAAAGGCCAGGACTTTTTAGATTTTTACTGTTAAATTCAGTTTTCCTTCTGCTACATAGCATCTCAGGGAAAATTTCACTAATCTTCCAAAATTTATGAATGAGATCTATATCCAATCCCAGTAATAAGATCATTTTAGATGAAAATTAGTGAAAAGAAATGGATTTTATTCAGATGAGAGATTTCATAAACTGTTCTCATACTATAGGGAATTTACTTAAGAATAATTCCAAGAATATTATCTAGTAGAAAAAATTATTGAGCAATCAAGTTTTTTAATTTGCACACTATATTAGTTAACAAGTGCTGAATTGTATATAACTCTTCTGGATAATTATTAATTGCGTCCCCATTCAGGAAACAAATCTAATGAGCCAATTATTAATCTCTACAATAAACAGAAATAAAACTCACAAATACCTGAATTAACTTTGTTTCACTACAATTATTAGCATTTTTTTAACCCTGTTACACATTCAATAGGATGAGGTCATCCTTGTGCATGCAGCATTTTTCAATCATTTTTAAAAGTTTTTTCTATATTTTTTTCATCATGATAATCAAAGAACCATATTTTTGTAAAATGCAGTTTAAAAAATACGTAAAATACAGCAAAGGCCAAACAAACCCTTAAAAACCAGTAACTGTGTTTCTCCTCAACAGCTGACAGAACTACCAAAAAAAGAAAAAGGTGGGGGGAAGACTTCTTTTTGAGGAGGCCATCTGACTAAATCAGATTATGGGAAAGCTAGAAGTGTGAAAGCTTCCTCAGCTGTACCGCTCGAGTAGGGATGGTGATGTGGCTTCCCTAGAATGGGAATATGGTGAGCACAGGTCTGAGGAGTCAGAAAGCTCCCCTAGTCTAACTGAGGTCATGACCGAGGAGAGCTGCATGAAGAATCAGTACACCTTTCCAGCTTGGGAGGATACGTGTACTTACCTGATTTCACCAAAATGATTTCACCTGTAGCCATGTCTGTAAGTGAGCAACTTGAAAATTTCTAACTGCACCACAGTGAGGTACCTGCAGTCTTTGGTGCGGAGCCATGATAACTGGGTGACATTTGATGCTGCTACACCAGTAAGTGTTTGACTTACTGGATGTCAGGGCTAAATACTAAGCAAAGTAAGTGACACTGATCACTGTGAAATTAAAAATGTAAGAAACACTTCTATCTACTAATATATGTTTGAAAATGCTTACCCATATAAAATTTCCATTGTTATATAAAGGCTTTCATGATGCAACTCCCTGGCTCTTAAGTTTAAAAAGTACAGAATAAAATTCTTAATCCTAAATTTTTGTCACTGCACTTAAGGTCTATGACTGAAGTAAAAGAGAGAAACATCCCCAAACTGGTCATTATTGAAACCATAAATTCAGTGTGAAACCAGCTTCAAAACTACAAATTATTTTAGACAAATAAATATATATGTTCACATTTATAAAAATTTTCCACATTACTCATAGAAACAAGCTTCATAAAATTTACATACAGAATACAATAAAAATCAGTTCTAATGATGATTTAGCTGTCATCCTCCTAATTAAAAAGTTCTGTGTTTGAGGTATCACTTGAAGAGATGCCAATATGGCACAGTTGTAAAACAACCCAGGAGTCTGTCCTAAAAATTCTATCCAACACAGCGTCATCTCTATGAGGCGGAACTACACTTGTCTTTTTAAACAAGGAAGGAAATTGTAATTGTTACGGTTCAGAGGAGGCAGATACTAGACACTCTGTTTTGTATAACAGTAAATATTCCTTATAAATATTTTCATTTCATCTTTCTGCCAACCCATTCATTTCAAATGTTCTAATTAAAACCAAGTAAGCAGCTTCATCTCCTACGACATCCAAAAAAGATGAGATCCAAAAACAACAGTGAAAAATTTCACCATCTTTATATATTATCATAGGATATAAAGCTATTAAATCTTTCAGAGTCCAGAGCAAAGCATTATCCCCTACCTCACTTAATCACTGGAAGGTGGATACTTGGTTCAACAAATACTCATTAAGTGCTTGGTAGGTTATCTGTGTTGACTGTAGTAAAGCCATTTACAATCAACTTAGGAAGCAGTAACACTAGTCGGACAAAGAGTCATGAATACCAAAAATGATGTGTTTTGTATGTACAAATATCCATATTTGGGGCATGTCTACCAAGTAGTAAGACTGATTCAATATTTTAGAGTCAGCACATTAAAAATGTATTGCCAGATGACAATGGTCCCATATATGAAAAAAATGTCTATATGGAAAAGGCTGTGATTTATTGCAAGGCATAATTATATAGCAAATTCCAAGGAAGGTCAGATAATTTTCAAAACCAATTTTAAAATTTAATGGCTTAGGCCGAAGATCCAGTTACTTTTTGGAGATCTCAGAAGGATTAGGGGTGGAAGAATGCTTTTCCTTTTTTCTCTTCTTTTTTTCCTTTTTGTGGTGTTTCCCCCTTTTTGACTTATTCTTTTTTTCTTTTTTCTTTTCTTTCTTCTGATATTTTTGTTTCTTTTGTTTTGAAGTGTCCTCTTCAGTGGAACTGGATGAATAAGACCTATGGGCAATAATACATACTGACTGATAATTGCATTTATGGCAGATAGGTAAATTTTAAATGGTATTTTAACTGTCTTAAATCATTCTTGGAGCAATGTGAGGTATAAACAAAGAAACTCAAAATGTGCTTTATATATTTGTATTCTCTTCAAGTACTGACTTTGGAATTTTTGCTCGTTGGCCCCAGAAACTGATGAGTAATTCTGCTCAACTCTAGTAATAAGTTTTAAACTCAGTAAGGATGTAATGGTTTTTCTGTGATTTTCAGTTTTTCATCCTGTCATACCCTTCAAAATCTTACAAGGTAAAAAAAGCGTCATTTACCAAGCCTTTATTATACATACAATTCAGGCGTGTATGCAATAACTTGTTAGCAGGGTCTCTTAAAAGAGCTACAGAAAGAGGCAGTTATATAAAAAGGGCTATAATTGTACCTGGGCATTAATGGGTGAAAGCTGAAAATTAGCAAAGTAAAAGCACTTTTGTTAATTCTTTTGATTTCTCAAGTTAGAATACTTGAATCTTCTAGATGCAGAATGACACAGCTGAGGACTTGCAATCCAAAGTAATTTTCACTGGTTACAAAAAAGATGTGTTTGAATGAGTATAAATGAATGAGGATGACTAAGCATTATTCTTTTTTTCTAATATTACTCTAATAAAAAAAAATTAGGGGGGAAAACTATAAAATTCCTTCCACTACTATGAGAAAAAAAGAAAAGTAACAAAAAACAGAGAAGCCACCTCTTAAGATCTTATATAAAAAGGTATACAATAATCTGCCCCAAACTCTGTGAAAAGACACAAACCGAGTAAATTTAAAATTAAAAAAGACATCTCAAGAAATAGTTGAGTGATCTAATGATTAAAAGTTAAAGCCCAAGCTAAGAAAACCCAACAGAGACATACGGAAGGGAAAAAAATTAGTGTCTGAGACTGTAAGGTTGAGTCTGTAGAGTGACTCATGAATCCTGTGTAGGAAATCCGAGTTTTCCCTTGTTTCTGTGATGCTGTACTCTCTTCTCCATCTTGTCTGTCTTACTTGGACTTCTGGCTGTTTCCTGGCCAATTTTCTCATGGAGTCTCTTGTTCCCTTATTGTCAACTCTTGTCTGTTTTCCTATTTTTTTTTTTTTAAGATTTTATTTATTTGACAGAGAGAGAGGCAAGCAGAGAGAGAAGTAGAAGCAGGCTCCCCATCGAGCAGAGAGCCTGATGCGGAGCTCGATCCCGGGACTCTGAGATCATGACCGGAGCTGAAGGCAGAGGCTTAACCCACTGAGCCACCCAGACGCCCCTGTTTTCCTATTTTAAAGACCCTGCTTGACCTATGGATTCTGACTAGAGCTTCTTTGCCTGTACATTTTTCTTTGGCTTTTTGGTCCTAGATTCTCATTTCTAAGATAAGGTGTTATACTTGTACACAACAATTCTACTAGGTGGCAAAATCTCTGCTAAGCATGCCTAGAAAAGTTCATTTAATTTCAGGCCCTGTCTGAGTTGATACTAAAAATTCACAGGTGGCTGATGAGGGTTGTTGAAAGACTTGAAGGAATTTTCAGCATCATTAGTGAGTATATAAATCCTACTAGTAACTTAATTTTGTAGCCATGACAATGATATTTTGAGAATACAAATATTGAAGCTCCAACTTCATATATATGAGGACAAAATATATATGTAAAGAACTTAGATATCATCCAATTAAAAGCCTGGCTGATGTTTTAAAATCAGAATTCTAGAACACATAAAAGAAGGGAGGGTGGCTATTATTTATTTATACCTTAATTTGCTCCAAAAAAAAAAAAAAATTAAGGTGGCTAGGTATCAACATTTTGATTCCTGACTTTGTTATTATACTGAAACAACTGAATATCTTAACTGAATTAGTGTCAAATTAACTGGACAACACACAAAAAATAAAATTTTATAATCCATCCTGGATTCACAGTCCTGCTTTTAAAAAACAAGGATGTTAAAAAAAATACCTTTTCCTTTTTTTTTTCAACTTGATTTTCTCTTTGCTTTTTGCTTTTTTCTTCTCCTCTTCTTCATTTACTCCTGTGTGTTGAGGGGAAAGAATCAGGATACCATGAATCTACACACTAATATGGTATGCATACATTTTTTTTTTTAAATTTTGGTTGTTGGCTGATGAATTTCATTGGTTAGGATATTGCACTTTTCTTGTAATAACTTTTCCTTTCCTGGTAGTTTTTTTTTTTTAATTGAGGTATAATTGACATATATCATTACATTCCTTTCAGGTGTAAACATAATAGTTTGATATTTGTATATACTGCAAAATAATCACTGTAAGTATAGTTAACATCTATCACCATGTTACATAGTTACCCCCCATTTTTTTTTTTTTGTGATGAGGACTTATAAGATCTCTTCTCCTAGCAACTTTCAAATATACAGTACGGTACTATCAACTATAGTCAACATGCAGTACATTATATCCCCATGATTTATTTTGTAACTGGAAGTTTGCACATTTTGATTACCCTTATCAACTGCCTCTAACAATCATAAATCTCTTCTCTGTATCTTCTAGCTTGGCTTTTTTGTTTATTTTTTAGATTTCATATATAGGTGAAATCATACAATGTTTATCTTTCTCTGACCTATTTCACTTAGTTTAATACCCTCAAGGTCCTTAATTGTTTTTATTTATTAAGAATCTTGTAAAAACTATTATATGCTTTTTTAGAAAAATTTCTATCACTGCTAGGTACATTAAGTAAAAAAAATTCATGCACTCCACCATGAATTTCCATAGCAAATCAATGTCAACAATTTGGTGGGCAGCACTTCAGGTCTTAAAAAGCAAAACAATACAATCAGATACAGATTTTCTCTTCCTTCTTCCTTTCTTCCTTCCTTTCTGTCTCTCTCTTTCTCTTCTTCCTTTCTTCCTACCTTCCTCCCTTCCTTCCTAGTAGACGCCATGCTCAACATGGGGGGGTGAACTCACAACCCTGACATCAAGAGAGTTGACCTTGCATGCTCTACTGACTGAGCCAGCCAGGTGCCCCTTGAATACAGCTTTTTAAAATTTTCTTTTTCAAACAAACTTAGCATTATGGGATTCTAGGATCATGATGTTAGGATCCCAGGACAACAACAACAGATCTAGTCTGGTGTGTTTTCTTCTAAGCTTGCTCTCTAATAACCAAATATGCATATACAGTCACTTATGTAAAATAGTTACATATAAGTCCTAAGTTTTTCTCTCTTTTGAAAGATGGATATATGGTATTTTATATGGTATATAATACAGTGGCATATATAATATTTTGCAACTTATTTCACCTTTGTCAAAAAATCAACTGAGCAGCAAAAAAAAAAAAAAAAAAAAAAATCATTTAGACTTCTGCTTCTGGGAAGATGAAGTAAGTGTATTTTTTTCTATTTCTCCCAGTAAGTTCAACTAAAAAGTACCAGACATTATAAAAACAAACATAAAAAATTGAAAAGTAGAAATAAGACAGACCAGCTAAGGATCCTGAAACCCAGAGAAGGACAGAGTAGTGAGTTCCCTGGAATTCTTGCTTCCTATAGCCCAGACTGGAAGCGCAAGAAGCAGGCAACCTGGCAATGTCAACAGGTACATCAAAAAATGCCCTAACGAAAGCCTCATTTCCTTACCCAAAGGACCAAAACAGGGACAGCCTAGGAACAGGTAGCTAGTAGATAATAACTGCCCTTTCTGAAGTCAAATATCACAGAAAAAATAGGCACCACCCCCACCCATGTCAGCAGATGCTAGATGGGAAACCTAGACATTCCACCCTTGTAAAGCTGTGATAAGGCACCTCAATTTCCCAGCGTGCCTAAGTGGGTGGCCAGAACTTTCATCTCCACAGGCCAGTATAGAGATCTGCACTAATAGTGTCAATGGAGACCACTTAGGAAGCTCTGACTTCTGCTGCCACCCAGTAGTAATGAGGGATCCCTTCCATCTACAGTGAAGTATTGGCAGAGGAGAGCTCATGAAAGTCAGGGCCTTCATCATCACTCAGTGGTAACAAGACCACTCCCACAATGCGATACCTCAACAGGGAGTTGGAACTCCTACCTCCACCCGGCAGTAGCAAGAAGTCATGCCACTTTGAGTATTTGTGGAACCTGAGTGGGGAAACAGAACTTCTGTCTCCTCCTGGCAGTCACAAGGTGGTATCCCCACTTTTCTTTCTGTGGTCATACCAGAGAAAATCAGATAAAAGAGAAGGTTTAAGAAAAGTCAGAGATGCATAATACAACATAACAATGCCCAAGTTTGAGCTGAAAAGAACTCAGTAAGTCAAGAAGCAGGAAGGTCTCAAATTGGATAAAAAATCAAACAATGAATATGCAACACCATAATGAGAGTGGTATTAAAATAATCCAAAAAGATTTTAAAGCAGCTGTTATAAAAATGTTTCTATGAACTATAATGAGATGCTGGAAACAAATGAAAAAATATGAAAGCCCCCAAGAAACTATAAATCCAAAGAAGAACAAAACAGAAATTTTAGAACTAAAAATATAATAAGTGGAATTAAAATATTCAGTGGATGGGCTGAATAGCAGAAGGCAAAGCACTGAAGAAAAATATCAGTGAACAGAAGAACAAAACAAGAGAAATCACCCAGGGCGCCTGGGTGGCTCAGTGGGTTAAGCCGCTGCCTTCGGCTCAGGTCATGATCTCAGGGTCCTGGGATCAAGTCCCGCATCGGGCTCTCTGCTCGGCAGGGAGCCTGCTTCCCTCTCTCTCTCTCTCTGCCTGCCTCTCCATCTACTTGTGATTTCTCTCTGTCAAATAAATTAAAAAAAAAAAAAAAAAAAAAAAGGAAGAGAAATCACCCAGTCTGAGCAATGGAAAGGAAACAGGCTTAAAGAAAAGAGACTGAGGAATCTGGGGGACAGTAACAGAAGACACAGTATTTATGGCACTTGGAGTCCTGGGAGGAGTGTATAAAGAAGGAGGGGCATAAAAAGTAATAGCTGAGAACTTCCCAAGTTTGGCAAGGGACATAAACGTACAGACTCAAGATGCTGAGTAACCTGAAACAGGGTAAAACCAAAGAAATCCATATCAAGTTAAATGACAATTTAACCTTTGAAAACAAATGAAAAAAAAAATCTTGAAAGAGAAAAATAATACATTACTTGTGTGAGTGAAACAATTAGAATGGAAGCAGATTTCTTATTAGAAAGCACAGAAGCCAGAAGTTATATGGCACAACATTTTTTAAGTGCTGAAGGAAATGTCAACCTAGAATCCTCTATCCGGTAAAAATATTCTTCAAGAATGAAAGAGAAATCAGGACACAGTCAGATAAGGAAAGATAAAAGAATGTGTTACCAGCAGACAGACCCTAAAAGAATGACTAAAGGAAGTTCTCTAAATGGGAAGTTATTGTAAAAGAAGAAATGCTGGAACATTGAGAAGAAAGAACACAGTAATCAAAAACCTGAGTACAATAGGCTTTCCTTCTCTTGAGTTCTAAATTATGTTTGATGGTGGAAATAAAAATTAAAACTATTGTCTCATATGGTTCTAAATGTATGTAGAAAACATAATTAGGACAACAGTATTAAAAAGGGGAGAGGGTAAAGAAACATAAAAGGAGGCATGGTTTCTACCCTTCACTTGAATTGGCAAGATGACAATACCAGTAGACTGTGATTAATTTTGTATACATAATACTTAGAGAAGCCACCAAAAATTTTTACATAAAACACCATAGAAAAATTTAAAAACACTATGGACTTGCATTTCCCATTAAAAAAAAAAAAACAAAACCACTATGGACAAAGCCAAAGATAGTACAGATACATCAAAATGCAATTCTACAAGTGTTCAAGTGACACTATAGCTAAATCAAAGCACTAGAGATAATTCTAAAAGATATTCAAGTAACCCATAGAAGGCAGGAAAGAAAAAAAACAAGAATGAAAAAAATAAGAATTAAAAACAGAGAAAGTCAAAAGAAAACAAATAATAAAATGGCAGAATTAGCCCTAACATATAAATAATTAACGTAAAAAAAGAGATACCGATTAAAAGAAATTGGCAGAGTGGACTGAAAAATATGATCCATCCATCCACACTGTTTATAAGACTCCCACCTCAAATAAAATGATATAGACACACAAAGTAAAAGGACAGAAATATGTCAAACATTATCAAAGAAAACCTAGAGTAGCTATATTAATAGCAGATAAAACAGACTTCAGAACAAAGAGGCATAATATAAAGATAAAAGTTTTGACTCACTAACAAGACATATCCTAAATGTGTATGCACCAAATAACAGAGCTAAAAATACATGAAGCAAAAACTGATAGAAAGGAGAGAACAGGCAAATCTATGATGGTAGAGATTTCAACATCTCTCTCTCTCTCAACAATTAATTGATACCATATACAAAGTAAGCAAGAACAGAGAAAAACTCCATAATACCATCGATCAACAGAATCTAAATGATATTTTAAAAACACTCCACCCAACAAAGGTAGACTATACCTTTTTTTCCAAGTGCCTACAGCACATAGACCAAGACAGTCTATACCCTCGGTCATAAAGCAAATCTTAACAAACTTAAAAGAACTGAACATATACAAAGTTATGTCTCTGTCCATAATGGATTCAAATGAGGAATCAGTAAAAGAAAGATAATAGGAAAATTTCCAAACACTTGGGAAAAAACAACACCCTCAAGTAATCCACTGGGCAAAGAAGAAGTCTCAAGGAAAACAAAACACACTGAAGTGAATGAAAGTGAAATATATCAAAATTCGTGTAACACAGTAAAGCTGTGCTGA
Organism: Mustela erminea; assembly: GCF_009829155.1. Taxonomy (NCBI): domain Eukaryota; kingdom Metazoa; phylum Chordata; class Mammalia; order Carnivora; family Mustelidae; genus Mustela; species Mustela erminea. The sequence continues at coordinate 71,426,425 of NC_045616.1, read as the reverse complement.
CAGGAAAATTTATAGCACTAAATGCTTACAAGAGAAATGAAGAAAAGTCTCAAATTAATAATACCTAAGCTTGAATCTCAAGAACATAGGGTGAGAAACCTAAATAAACATAAAGCAAGTAGAAGGAAGAAAATAATAAAGCACAAAAATTAATGAAATTGAAGACAGAAAAAAAAATAGAGAAAAAGAATAAGAAAAGGAGCTGGGTCGATAAACCTGACAAGTCTCTAGCAAAATGTGAAAGAAAAAAAAAAAAGACACTAACAGTGTCAGGAATGATAAAAAGGATATCAGCGCGGACCTGTATACATCAGAAGCATAACTGAAATAAATCTGACAACTTAGACAACATGAACTCCTTTCTCAAAAAACAAACTGCCACAACTTATTTCACATGAAACAAAATATTTCAAAAACCCTTTAACTGCTGAGGAAATTGAATTTGTAATTTAAAAACTTCTAAAAAGAAATCTTTTTTTTTTTTTTTTTTTTTTTTTTTTTTTTTTTTTAAAGATTTTATTTATTTATTTGACAGAGAGAAATCACAAGTAGATGGAGAGGCAGGCAGAGAGAGAGAGAGAGGGAAGCAGGCTCCCTGCTGAGCAGAGAGCCCGATGCGGGACTCGATCCCAGGACCCTGAGATCATGACCTGAGCCGAAGGCAGCGGCTTAACCCACTGAGCCACCCAGGCGCCCCTAAAAAGAAATCTTGAGGCCCAGAGAACTTCACTGAAGAAGTTCACCAAACATTTAAAGAAAAATTAACACCACTCTTATACAAATCTTATTCAATCTTTCAAAAAAAAAAAAAAAATAGAAGAGAATGAAATCGCAATATTCTATGTCACTGTTACTCTGATACCAAAGTCAGACTAATATAGTACAAAACAAGAAAACTATAGGCCAACATGTTTCATGAATATAAACGGAAAAATCCTTAATAAAATATTAGCAAATAGAATTCAGGGGGCAGAACTGGTTCAGTTTTCAAAAATCAATAATATAATCTACCATATTTACAAGCTAAGGGGAAATCATAATATCATACTGATCAATGCAGAAAATGCTTTTGGCAAAAATCTGACAACTATTCCACAATAAATACTTTGAGAAAAAACAGGAATAGAGAGTATCTTTCTTAACTTGATAAAGAGTGACTACATAAAAGTTAATGCTAACATTATACATAATGGTCCAAGTATAAATGCTTTTGTCCTCTAGGATTAGAATCCAGGTAAGAATGTCTTCTCTCACCACTCTTTCTCAACACAGTGCTGTAAGCTCAAGGTATGGTAATAGAGAAAAACAAACAAACAAACAAACAAACAAGAAAAAAGAGACTTACAAATCAAAAGGAAATAAATAAAACCACTCCTATTTGCAGATGATATGTTGGTTTACATAGAAAATCCCAAGGATTAAAGCCTCTGCCTTCAGCTCAGGCCATGATCTCAGGGTCCTGGGATCGAGCCCCACATCGGGCTCTCTGCTTAGCAGGGAGCCTGCTTCCTCCCTCTCTCTCTGCCTGCCTCTCTGCCTACTTGTGATCTCTGTCTGTCAAAAAAATAAATAAAATCTTAAAAAAAAAAAAAAAAATCCCAAGGAATCTACAAAAAACTCTTAGTGTAAACACAGACAAAAGAATTGCGTTTCTGTAAGTCAAGCAGAGAAAGACAACTATCATATGATCTCCCTGATATGAGGAAGTGGTGATGCAACATGGGGGCTTAAGTGGGTAGGAGAAGAATCAATGAAACAAGATGGGATTGGGAGGGAGACAAACCATAAGTGACTCTTAATCTCACAAAACAAACTGAGGGTTGCTGGGGGGAGGGGGGTTGGGAAAAGGGGGGTGGGGTTATGGACATTGGGGAGGGTATGTGCTTTGGTGAGTGCTGTGAAGTGTGTAAACCTGGCGATTCACAGACCTGTACCCCTGGGGATAAAAATATATGTTTATAAAAGATAAAAATTTAAAAAAAAAAAAGAATTGCATTTCTATATACTAGTTATAAACACAGAGACAACAAAATTCAAAATAGCCTAGTAATAAACAGAGACAATAAAATTCAGAATACACCATTTATAAGTATTTTTAAAAAGAAATATTTATAAGTAAAAAACTAATAAAACATGTACAGGATTTTATGCTGAAAATGACATAATGCTGAGTAAAGAAATCAAAGATCTAAATAAATGGAGAGAGATCATGTTCATGGATGGGAAGACAACATAGTAAAGATGTTAATTTTCCTAAATTGATATACATTTTTAATGCAATTGTTTTTTTTTTAATATTTTATTTATTTATTTGACAGACAGAGATCACAAGTAGACAGAGAGGCAGGCAGAGAGAGACAGAGAGAGAGAGAGAGAGAGGGAGAGAGGAGGAAGCAGGCTCCCCGCTGAGCAGAGAGCCCGATGTGGGGCTCAATCCCAGGACTCTGGGATCATGACCTGAGCTGAAGGCACAGGCTTTAACCCACCGAGCCACCCAGGTGCCCCAATGCAATTCTTAACAAAATCTTAACAAGATTTCTTTGTAGATATAGATATTATTCTAAAATTTATATGGAAAGAATAGAGAATAGTTGAAACAACTCTGGATAAGAATAAAGTGAGAAGAATAAGCATATTCAATGTTAAGACTTATTATATAGCTATGTTAATCAAGACTGTGTGGCAGTGGTGGAAGAAAAGACACAAAGATCAGTGGAATGGAAGAAAGAAACAAACCTACACAAATATGACCGACTGATATTTGGCAAAAATGCCAGAGAAATTCAATGGAGGAAAGATAGCTTTCCAACAGAGTGCTAGAACTGTTGGTTATTTTTAAGCAAAGACCAAAACCTGGCTTGAGTCTCTCATCTTAAATAAAAATCAACTCAAAAAGGATCATGGACTTAAACACTATTCAACGAAGAAAAGAAACAAACTACGGAAATGTGCAGCAACCTGAGTGCATCTCCAGAGAATTATAGCTAGTAGAAAAAGACAATCTAAAAAGATTATAAACTATAGAATCAATTTATGGAACAGTTTCAAAATTATATTACAGAAATGGCAAATTTTTGGTTGCCAGAAATTAAGAAGGTTGTAAGGACAAGAGGGACGTGGCTGTGACTTTAATAGAAATATTATCTTGATTCTTATCAATGTCAGAATCCTGGTTGTGATATTATACTACAATTTTGGAAGATGTTATCATTGAAGGAAACTTGGATAAAGTGTACAAAGTGCTCTCTGTATTATCACTAATAGCTGCATGTGAATCTACAATTCTCTGAAAATAAAAAGTTCAAAGAAATCAATTGGCCATAAATGTACGGATCTGTTCTGTTCCATGGATCTATCCTTACATCAATACCCCATTGCCTTAATTACTTGGAGCTTTACACCAAACCCTGAAATAGGTTGTGCTAGTCCTCCAACTTTATTACTCTTTTTCAAAGTATTTTAGCTATTCTAGTTTTTTACATTTCCACAAGACCTTTAAAGTGGCTTGTCAATTTCTAAAACAGTCTGTTACAATTTTGATTGTGATTAGTTTGAATCTATAAATCAGGTTGGGGTGAACTGACACCTCTCTCTTTTTTAAAAAAATTCAGTTATCCAATACATAGTACATCATTAGTTTTTGATGTAGTGTTCAATGAGAGAACAGACATCCTAAAAAGATTTAATCTTCTATTCCACGAATATGGTCTATCTTTTGATTCGTTCATTTCTTTAATTTCCCTCACAATGTTTTGTATGTTCCAGACTTGCACATCTTTTGTCAGTTTATTCCTAAGTACTTCACATTTTTAATGCTGTTACAAAAGGTATTTTTAAATTTTCAGTTTTTGATAGTTTGTTGTCAAAATACAGAAATACAATTGATTTGTGCCCATTGGTCAGTCTCGTATTCTACAACTTTGCTGAACTTAGTTTTCAGGTTACTAGTTTCTGTAAGTTTATTTTTTGTTTGTTTGTTTTTGTTTTTGTTTTGTTTTGGTAGATCCTACAGGATTTCTATATAGAGGACCAAGTCATCAGTAAATAGCTTTTACTCTTTCCTTCCCAATCTGGATGCCTTTGATGATTTTTCTTGTCTTATTGTGTGGCTGGACTCTCCACTACAATGTTGAACAGAAGTGGTAGGAGTGGACATCTATGTTTCGATTCTTAGGTTATAGAAACATTCAGTCTTTCGCCATTAGGTATTATGTAATCTTCCCCCCCTTTTTTTTTTTTTTAAACATACGTCTTTTATCAAGTTGATAAAGTTCTTTTCTTTTCCTAGTTTGCTGAGCATTTTTATAAAAAATAAAGTTCTTTTCTTTTCCTAGTTTGCTGAGCATTTTTATCAAAAACGGACAGTGGACTTCCTCATATAATTTCTTAAAATGCTGTAATTATCATATAGGTGTTCTTTTTAAAAGAATATTGAAATGGTGAATTACATTGGTTGGGTTTGAATTAAAACATATCTTATACTACTGGGATAAACACCACCTGGTCATAACATCCTTTTCACATATTGCTGGATCTGATTTGCTAAAATTCTTTTAATTGCTTAAAATTGTTTGTGCCTGTGTTTGTAGGAGTCTCTATTTGCAGTGTTATCAGAAGAATGCTGGTCTTATAAATTAGGTTGGAAAGTACTCCCTCTTCAATTTTTAAGATTTTATGTAGAAATGGTATTATTTCTCCTTCAACATCTGGTAGAATTAAGAGAGAAGCCATTCGGCTATGGAGTTTTCTTTGTTGAAAGTTTTTAAACTAAATATTTGACTTCTTTAGTACATGCAAGCCATTCAGTTTATTTCTTCTTCAAAGAGTTTTGGTAGTTTGTATGTTTTAAGTAACTGTCCATTTTATCTAAGTTGTCCAATTTATTGCAATAAGGTTTTTCACAGTATTCCATTATTTTAGCACCTTTATAATTTGGAGTGTTGTCACTTCTTTAATTTCGGATACTGGGGTTTTTGTTTGTTTGTTTTGATTTTTACTTATCAGTTTGGAGAGCAATTTTTCAATTTTATAGATCTTCTCAAAGGGCTGCTTTTGGTTCTACTAATTTCCTCTATTGTTTTCCTATTTTCCATTTCAGTGATTTCATCTCTGACCTTTTTTATTTTCTTTCTTCTGCTCACTTTGGGTTTCATTACTCTTCATTTTCTAGTGTTTAAGGCAGAGGTTACATTATAAATTTGAGACATTTCTTCTTTCCTAATACAGGAATTTAGTGCTGTAAATTTGCCTTTTTTTTTTAAAAATTATTTATTTATTTGTCACACAGAGAGAGAGAGAGATCACAAGTAGGCAGAGAGGCAGGCAGAGGGAGAGGGGGAAGCAGTCTCCTTGCTGAGCAGAGAGCCCAATGCGGGGCTTGAGCCCAGGACCCTGAGATCATGACCTGAGCCGAAGGCAGAGGCTTACCCCACAAGAGCATCCCATAAATGTTACACCGTCTTATGTTCAAAATGCTTTCTAATTTCCTTTTGCCTTTTTTCTTTGACCTAATGGATTACTTAGAAATATGTTAGATTACATATATTGGGAAATTTTGTTAGAAGGTATTATTAAATTCCTAACTTAATTCCCTTGTGGATAGAGAACATAATTTGTATAATGTGAATCCTTCAAAAAGTATTAAGACTTGTTTTATAGCATATAATAAAGTCTATCTAGGTAAATGTTTTACCCGCTCTTGAAAACAAATGTGTATTCTGCTGTTGTTGGGTGATGTGTTCTACAAGCACTGAATAGGTCAAGTTGGTTGACAGTGTTATTCAACTCTTACATATCCTTTCTGATTTACTGTCTACCTGTTCCATCAATTAATGAGAGAGGAATGCTGAGATCTCCAACTATAATTGTGGATTTATTTACCTACAAGGATTTTCCCTGGTGGTTCTAGCAGTTTGTCTCATACAGTTTGAAGTTGTAATTAGGGGCATAATCACTTAGTATTCATAAACACTTAGAATTCAGATGTCCTCTGCACTAACACTTTCATCATTACAAAGAAATCCTCTTTATCCCTAATGATATTCTTTGTTTTGAAATTGACTTGATCTGACATTAAAATAGTCACTTTAGCTTTCTCTTGAGCAGATTTTTTTGATATCTGTAAGTTCAGAATGACTACTATAAACATGCCCTTCCTGCAAAGTTGTAAGAAACCAAGCAAATAAGTAGCTAGGGGAAAAATAACTACTTCCATTTAGGAATGATGGATAAGGAATCCAGTGTCTCGGTTACATACAGAAATTAGTTCTAATAAAAAAGAAATAATTCTAGAACTCAAGAAATCTTTTTTCCTGGCTATGACACTTAGGAAGTAGCAATATTGACAGTAACGGTATAAGAGAATTCAAGCACTGAAGACAAAAAAAAGTTTGATTTAGACAGTTCAGTGTTTCGATACCACCACTCTTAAAATGATTCCACCTCTATTTATTGAAGTTCCTTCTGAGACAGGATATTGAAATGTAATAGGCATAGGGAAAAGAATCTGAGTTTTTTCAAAACAGTATTTTCTTGGAAAATGATACAATTAACCTTTGGAGTACAAAATTGAAGGCAAAAAGCCCCTATGTACTTTACCACTTAACGTTTCTAATGTTCAGCAAGAGTGGTAGTCTCTTGTGTAACACACAGGCATCACAGGATATGATCCAGTGCTTGGGAGACAACTTTGGGATAACAAGAAAGGAACACCTAGTAGCACCAGCAGCATCAGCCACTACATCTTTGCGTATGTCACCAGGTGTTTAGTTTACTCCCATTGCATTTCAATACCTAAGTGGTTCCAAACCTAGATCCATTAGTCTAAATTTCCATTCACTTTTGTGACTTCTAATCAACTACTTAGCAAATATCTTTTGTAGCTTTCTTATGAAAAGTACATTTTTAAAATAATTTTTTCAGTGTTCCAAGATTCATTGTTTATGCACCACACCCAGTGCTCTATGCAATACGGGCCCTCCTCGAAAGGTACATTTTGAGCCAAATACTAGTTTCATTCTAATCATGCTATGGATTCACTTAAGCCCTATCTTTATGAAGACTGAAACCACCATTGTAAGTTATTTTCTTGAATCTGATTCCAGCAGGTACTAAAGGGAATAAGAGACACAATTATGGTAACATACAAATACCTGACTGTGGTATTTTCTCCTGGGCAGCATTCAGTATCAACCATCCTTAAATAATATCAAGTATGAACTTAACATAAACCTTCCTTAAACAAACAAAATCATACCAAAACATCAAATGAAGCCCAAACCCCCAAATTTGTCAAAATACAACATTTCTTTTGTGGACTGCACTAAAGGAATATCATAAAATATTAAGGGATGAGAAATCAGGAGAGGACAACCTCCTGATTACAGGTAAATAGCTGATTAATACTGAATGATGCTAGGTAAAATAGAATGAGAAAAAAATCCATACTCTTGATTTCTTGGGTCCTTTGGAAATAGTAAAATCCTTTTACTTTGGCTTTCTGCATACTATAACATAAATAGGACTTCAGATATTTGCTACTATCATGTATAATTCCAAAGGCAAGTTTCTTTAGCAAGTTCAAAATATACTATAAAACCTTAAAAAGCTTACTAACTCATTGTAATGCCACTGAACAGAAAGCATGCTCACACACAAACATACAGTAATCAGTAAGATCTTTAAATTCTTGTTAGGTACAGATTATTGACTCTTTCCCTGTTCACAGCACTTGTAATGCAATTTTATAAGGCTGCATGGGTTCCAGGTTGTTGTACTATAAGACAGCAACTTGTTCTCATCCATGCCAAGTCCTGCTCTCACATTATCTAATCTGTGTCAAAAATCGATGTATTTGTCATTTGGACTTTTGTTTTAAATGAAATATCAAATTATGTTCTTTTAATTCTTTAAATACATTAAATACATTGAAAAATATGCTATATAATAGAAACAAATGTAAACAAAAGCAAAAAATATATAACTTAAACGAAAATAAGTTTTGAGTTTTATTTGGGGACATTTAGCTCTCTTCCCCTTATGTCTCTATTTCATAAAAGCAGAACAACTAATTAACGTTAAGTATACTAAAAATTCTTTGCTTTCTCCTGGCTCCCCATTTTTATTGTCAACCAAAAAAGTACCCCCCAAACCATAACTTATTCAAAAGAGCTGATAAAAGAGCTCCCCACCTCCAAGAACCAAGGAAGGATTTAGGAGCCCTTGGTACCACTAAAGCTTATGGCATGAGAACTCACACTCAGCAAGTCCGTGTTTTACCCTCATGCCATCAGAGATCCTGAGCAGCATCAGAAAGTTATCAATGCAACTAAGAACCACTACCTCTGTATACTTTTTCTTCCTGTATTTAGGAAGAGGTTTATTGTTTATTTGAGTAGGGGGTCACTGGGCTTCCACCAGATGACCATGAAATAAATATGGATCCCTTTTATAATACTTTTTGAAATCTGCAAGATATCCTGAAATAAGCACTGTCTTGTGTGGGAGCAATGAGACTTGGAAACAAGTTCTGAGCATTTAAGTGACGGTAAGCAAGTGTATCTTTTTAAGGGGGAAAAAAAAAGTCTGTATTGAGTTAGTCATTCTCAATGTGAAGTTAAGGGAAAGCTGATTCTAACAAGGAAGTCTGACCAACCACTCACTATTCTGGTATATGGTATGTTAACTCCCTCCCTTTTCCTGCCAGGGTAAGATTTGCCCCAAGTTTTCTGATTCAAAAGTCACCTCTAGACTAAGCCACTATTCATGATGAGGGTGTACTTTCTCCTTCAAGACTGATGTGGTGAGGGAAAAAAGGTCAAGAACCAATAGACTGGGTAATCCCTATGGTAGGAAAGCACCACACTGTAAACACTATAGGACAAGAAGGTGAGAAACATGGATCACAAGGATCACAAACATGGTGACAAGTTAGTGACCTGGGGTGACCATGGTGACAAGTTAGTTACCTGTCCTCAGCTCCTTTCCTGTAAAACTAGGTTTAAATTATGTGTTCTCTAGCAGCCTTACTAAATCTAGAGTTTTTGTTTTGGTTTGATTTTGGGTTTTCTTGTTCTTTATTTTTAGATAGGACAGTGGAGATAGATGGGGTAGGAACTGTCTCTGTGGAATTGAAAATCTTAGCCTTTCTCTCCTAGAATCTTCATTTTGCTCTTTCAGCCTGGTCTCTATGACGGGAGTGGCTGCCTTCCTGAGACTGCCTCTACAAGTGCCCTAGAGACTCCCTTCTTATCTCTTCTATTCCTATAAAGTCTTCCTTTTTAGGGTCTACTCCCTTACTTTGTTAGAAACCTCTGGAATCAGTGCTCTAAGAAAGAGTACGTGAGAGGTAATTCTTCCTTCCTTCCTTCCATTCTCTCTCTCTCTCTTTACTTTGAATGCCTGCCACAAGGCCTTTATTCTATTTCACACTCGGTTGATAATTTGGGCGGGTATATAATTCTCATTTGGATATAATTTTCCTTCAAAAATCTGAAAGCATTATCCACATCTACTAGCTTCCAGTATTTCTTTACAGAAGAACAAAGTTATTCTGACTCTTGATCTTTCACCTATGACCTGTTTTATCCTGGACTATTGAAGTGTGAATTATAATCTCCTTATCTCCTATGATACAAAGTTTTGTAACAATGCGTCTTTGTGTGGGTCTATTTCTAACACCCGTAGCCTGCTGAGGTGATAAAGGGAAGACATCTGGCTTCACTGAGTAGGCAAAGGGAACTGAAGGGGATTACTTCAGATTTTTAACCAGTCCTTCTGTTTTTAGATTTACAGATGCCTTTACAGAGGTACCTAAGGACTCATTACCAAGTCTTTGGGGAGTTTTAAAGTATTTACTATCAGGTGACTCCTCAGACTTCCTACTATTCAAGGATTGAGCTTCCTCAAGTGTGCTGTCCATTATCCCTAAACCCACCTGCTTTTCAAAATTTTGTTACTACTGCTTCCTATTTCATTTTCTTTGCCTTTGTGGGTTTATGTTTTTTAAAAAAATTCTTCCACTCTCACTTCAGTGGTGTTTCAGTAGGTAATAAAATCAAGTGTGTACAGCCAAGAAGCTATCTTTACCTGAAGCTGTATGTACTCATATGTAATGTAAGTCTTGCTTGCCCTTTCTAGGACTCTCCTCCTCTTGCCTTCTCAGCCCATCCTACTACGCTGGCATTTGACTTCACTTACATTCACTAGATATAATGTGGAAAACTTAAAAAGTTTTAAAAGGTACATGGTTTATTTTCTGATGAGCTAAAATAAGATTTTAACATTTTGTATCTCTCTCATTCCATGCCTAAGCCCATATTCAAGTAAGTTGCATTTTTATTCTGTGTGACATCTACCACATGGCATTTTGAAGTTCAAAAAGTATTTTCACCCTACAGCATTATATTTTATCCCTAAAAACCCCACTGCAAGGATGGGCCATTTTATACACAAGATGGGAAAGAAATGGTTAAACAGTAGCTATGCAATCTTCTCTTTGAGGAGAGAGGAGGATGCCCCCAAGAGAGAAAAAAGGCAATTTAGTCAAATCTCTTCCTAAACAGGCTAATGACAGACCTCCTGGAAACAAATGAATGGTATTTCCTAACTAGAGAATAGTTGGCCAGGGGGAGGAGGGTGTTGTGCTTAATTAACAGAAATTTATTTCCTCACAGTTCTGAAAGCTAGAGGTCCATAATCAAGTTGCTGGCAAGAGAATCCTTATTTACAGACTGCTTAAAGTAGGATGTAGCTGGTTTGCCTAAGATTATTTATGGGACCTAATCCTGGGATTTATGGATTTATGAGGCATGGCTCCCTGGACTATATGGATATAAAATTGAGATATTTCATGATTAAAGGACTTTCTTTTGGGTAAGTAATGAAGAAAACTCATGTTAATCTTGGCCAGAGTGGGTTCTGAAGTAGAAAGAAAACATGTTGGGAGCTGTATTGGTGGTCCTAGAACCCTTGCAGCTTTCCCTATGCCTCATGTCATGTATATACTTGAAATTACTAGTAAATCTGGCTACCAGTGAACATCTCTGATTGGAGTGAGTGTGACTTGACACACCAATTCTTTGTGATACCCCACAAGGAAATTAAGACTTGAAGTGGTTAAATGACTTGCTGAAAGGCACATGCTACAAAATGGCCAAACAGGTCTAAAAACCAAGTCTCAAATCAGAAGCTTTGTACCATGTGACACATCTTAGTGTGATGGAAAAACAACAACAAAACCTGCCTTGTGGAATCAGAAACAGACTTGCCTCCTGGTTCTAACACTGATCACTTGTTTGATTTCGGGCAAAGCACTTACAATAAGTCAAAGCCTATTTCCTTACCTATGCAATACCTATTACGTAAAATACACGACCTATCTAACTGATCAATACAAGAGGACAATGAACATGACATAATCATAGGCAGGAAGTTTGGAAACATTTCTAAAGGACGGAGGGAAAGAAAAAGCACCACTCACTTTTTTCTTGTAGCGCCTGCGATTTACTCAGTTCTGCGTGCTCTTCCTCGCTCTCTTCGCTGCTGGTGCTGCTCACGTCCAGAACTATGTCCCTTTTGGGGTCCACTCGGAGAAAATTGCGGCATTCAAATGTCAGGTGACCAGCTAAGTAAAACAAACACACAAAAACGTGAAAGACAAAATAATATATACATCATGTATTTGTGGTTTGTTGCCTCATGGTTAAGAAACAAGTTACAATTTTAAAAATACAATGTCTAAACTTTGATTATTCGGTGGGTGATAGTTTGCTTTCCCTGAATGGACCACTCAAGAGAGAGAACTTCCTTTCTTCATCAGGGCTTCTAATTTAATAAGCATTTTTGGCTACATCACACTTCCTGTATTTTCCCTTTTTATGTACTTAATTACATAGCAACTATATAGCTTTCATCTAATTAAAGGTGTCATAATAATATAACTTTTTTTTTTTTTTAAGATTTATTCACTTTAGAGAGAGAGCGAGCATGTATAGGGAGGAGCAGAGGGAGAGGGAGAGAGAAACTCCAGGAGACTCCTCGCTGAGCCCAATGTAGGGCTCCATCTCATGATCCTGAGATCATGAACTAAGCCGAAATCAAGTTAAAAGCTTGGGACGCCTGGGTGGCTCAGTTGGTTAAGCAGCTGCCTTCGGCTCAGGTCATGATCCCAGCGTCCTGGGATCGAGTCCCACATCGGGCTCCTTGCTCGTCAGGGAGCCTGCTTCTCCCTCTGCCTCTGTCTGCCACTCTGTCTGCCTGTGCTTGCTCTTCTCTCTCTCTGATAAATAAATAAAATCTAAAAAAAAAAAAAAAAAAAAAAAAAAGATCGACCAACTGCGCCATCCAGGGTGCTCTTCTACAGAACACTTAAATAAAAATTTCATTCTGAAAAAAAATTTCATTCTGATATCATTCACCCTCTAAAGACTCTCCCCATTATAAAACTGTAATAGTTACCCACTTAGTGCATGATACAGCTTTTCCAAAAATCATATAGTACAAATAACACAAAAGTACAGGAAATTATATAGCCAATATATACCCAAGTGCCTATCACCCACATGTTAACACTTTGTCATATTCACTTAGCTTTCTTTTTTTAAAGTAAATCTTTGCAAAAGTACTGTACACACACACCCGTGCACACACACATACACACACACAAAGGTGGGGATCTTGCACCATTCCTTGGGGCACTGTCCTAATCCCATTATTCTGTCTTTGGAAGCTGGTATATTACAGTTGGTATTTATCTTTCCAAAACAGCACACTGCATTATTTTATAACCTAAACTCAATTATACCTACCTATCAGTCTGCAATTAGTTTTTGCCACTCAAAATTATGTTTTGCACTTGTATACACATTCAAATACAGATACACACTAACACATTAACAATGAAACGAAAAGTTACCTCAAGCATTACTACATTTGATATTCAAAAACAAAGATAAGAAACAACACACAGTGCTGATGGTAACCACATAATTGATTCCACGATCCATTAATGACTCACTCTAACTCTATGCTAGGGTTTATTTCTAGTCCTCTTACTTTACGTGTGAAATCCTTTGTAAGTTCTACATTTATACAAGAACACCTCTTATTAGAGTCCCCATCTTAAGCAGAACCCCAGGCCTTGCTTTTATCTGTTATACTCTTCCAACCCACGAAAACACAAGTTCATGAACACTGGGTTCAGGAAATACCCTCAAGTCTTAACCTCTTTGAATTTCTGTTTTCCTTTGATTGTTATCTTCTAGTTCTTTATTTTCTTCCTAGAACACTACTGTAACTAATATATGTATTATACATTTTATACAAGTTTCTTAATTGTTTGCAAGAGGACCCAGTCTGCCATACTGCTAGAAACAAGTTTCCTCTGTTGTGATTTCTTTCAAATGAATCAAAAGTATTCTTTTTAGTTTACAAACATATGGAGTTTTCAAATTATGCTTTTGTTGTTTTATAAATTTATTACACTGCTACCAGAAAGTAGGGTCTGTATGAGATCAGTTATTTGCTATCTGCTGAGATTTATTTTGTGGACTATCACCTAGTAAAGTAAAATACATTTGGATGTATTTTAAAAGAATGTATATCACACTGTAGGATAGAGTGCTATGTCTATTTTGTTGTTTAAATCTTCTCCATTGTATTTTTTTTTTGTCTAGTAACTTCTGATAGTGTAATTTCTAAACACCTCTATCATCAAAGATTTGCCAATTTCTCCTTGTAATACAGTTTTTACTATAAATATTTGGAGACTATATTAGTAAGCACAATCAAGATCATTATCATTTTACCTTTTTCACTGTTCTTGAATCTCTATTCCTAATACTGCTCTTGTCCCAAAGTCTGATGTTGAAATTTCTCTACCGGGCTCTTTTGGTTGTTATTAGTTTAATCATATGAAGTTATCATTTTTGTGAGAAAAACCACTAAATATCAATGATATTTAATCTATCTCCTCTTCATTCCCCAATCCCTTTATTTTGAAAATTTTTACACAGTCTTTAATTTTCTGTTATTTTATTAATAATGACATATAGCAGGGGCACCTGGGTGGCTCAGTGGGTTAAAGCCTCTGCCTTTGGCTCAGGGGCTCAGGTCATGATCCCAGGGTCCTGGGATCGAGCCCCGCATCGGGCTCTCTGCTCAGCAGGGAGCCTGCTTCCCTTCCTCTCTCTCTGCCTGCCTCTCTGCCTACTTGTGATCTCTGTCAAATAAATAAATAAAATCTTAAAAAAAAAAAGACATATAGCTGCAATTAAGTTTCTTTATCTAATTTGATATTAGTCCAATTTTCCCCACACTTTTATTTAAATTCCAGTTAGTTAACATACACTGTAATACTAATTTCAGGTTTAGAAGTAGTGATTCATCAATTACATATAGCACCAGGAGCTCATTCTAAGTGTCTTTCTTAATGTCTATCACTTATGAAACCCATCTCCTACCCACCTCCTTCATGGACCTTCAGTTTATTCTCTAACATGAAGTGTGTGTTTCTTGGTTTGTCTCTCTTTATTTTCTCCCTTGTGTTCATTTGTTTTGTTTCTTAAATTTCACATATGAGTTAAATCATATGCAGACCAATCCTTTCTCTTTTTTTAAGATTTTTTTACTTATTTGACAGAGAGATCACAGGTAGCTGAGCAGAGAGCCTGATCTGGGCCTCAGTCCCAGGACCCTGAGATCATGACCTGAGCCAAAGGCAGAGGCTTTAACACACTGAGCCACCCACGCGCAGCCCACACTTTTTTAAAAGTAATCTCTTACACTCAACATGGGGCTTGAATTCATAACCCCTAGATCAAGAGTTGCAGACTTTACTAATTGAGCAGGCCAGGTGCCCCACTACCAGATCAATTTTCAATATTAATTTCTTAACCTGGAAAAATAGTTCCTGCCTCGCTGGAGGCAGTGTAAATTCACTCCTCATACTTACACATGGTATAAGCCTGGGTTGCCAATTCTTGATTATTCCTTTTCTTCTGATTATTATTTTGCAGGAATTCATACAATAAAGTTTTCTGCCACTCTCCCTAGATAGTGAATGTGATTTTTCTAATCCCCACTTCGCAGCCTTTAGAAAAGTCGGGCTTTATGCAGGAGTTCCCATCCCAGCCATGCTACCATCCCATAGTGGTCTGAGGCTTCATTCCCTATCCATAGAAGTCTACCCAGTAGGCCTGTGGACCTCATCGCTTTCAGCTATTATTCCCTGTTCTGGCTTTGAGTTCCTTTTCATTTCCAGCAGTTGGAAGTTCCCTTTCATTAATTTGAGCTGGGTTATTTCTTTGTTGTTATTCTGGTTTTCTCAGCATTTCTGTGTTGAAAGCATAAGGAGGACCTTCAGTCTTGGTTCAGCTTGCCATTTTGATCAGAACTCCTGATGATACACTATTCCCTTTACTTAAGCTAGCTCTGCACCCAAACACTTCATACTACCATGAATATTTAAAGTAAATAAAATACTGAAGTCACAACCACACTGGCAGCAAGCTCCATCTCACATGCATTTTAGCTTTACTTCAATGAAACTGACCCTAAACTAATCTTAAGACAAGTGACCCATGAAGCTACAAATAGAGTTTCCTATTTTTTTTTCCTCTTGGGGGAATAAGTGAACAAAATTAGGAAATAATCATATTCCAAATTACAGTTCTTGTGACTTCTTATCTAAACAGACTCTAAGCAGACAATGATCAGAAAGTTCTTAGGTGACCAGAAACAAATTCTGGCCACAGATACACAGAGACATTTCAAGTTACAACCTTTTACTGGCTGATTACTCCCAAATTCAAGGTGCCCTGACTAGCCAAACAATCCTGAGAAAGTATAAAAGTTGAAGACTCACACTTCCTGATTTCGAAAATTTCCACAAAATTATAGTAATCAAAACAGGATGGTACTGTCACAAGAATAAACATATAGGCCAATAGAACAGGATTAAGAACCCAGAAATAAACCATATACATATGGCCAATTTTTGACAAGAGTGTCAAGACTGCTCACTGGGGAATGAACGTCTCTTCAACAGATGGTGCCAAAACATCTTGATTTTCATATGCAAAATAATAAGGTTGAACATCTTATTCATATCATATGCAAGCCTGACTCAAAATGGATCAAAGACTTAACAATATAAGATTTAAGACCATAAAACTCTTAGGAGACAGTATAGGGTCAGTCTTCATGACCTTGAATTTGGCAAAGGATTCTTAGATATAAAACACCAATGGCACCTGGCGCGCCTGGGTGGTACAGTTGGTTAAGCATCTGACTGTTGGTTTGGGCTCAGGGGGTGATCTCAGGGCTGTGGGATTAAGCCCTGTGTTGGGCTCTACACCTAGCATAGAGTCTGCTTGAGAGTCTCTCTTCCTCTCCTCTGCCCTTCCCACTCACTCTCTCTCTCTCTCTCTCTCAAATAATAAATAAATAAATCTAAAAAGAAATTACCAACAGCACCAGCAAAAGAAAAAAATGATGAACTGGACCTCATCAAGATTTAAAACCTTTTTGCAAAGAAATTATTATGAAAGTGAAAAGATAACCTACAGAATGAGAGAAAATATTTGCAAATAATGTATCTGATAGGGTTTAACATCCAGGATCTATACAAGTGCTGTAACTCAAGAAAAAAATAAAGTAATCATGAATATTAATATACCATCCCCCAAAAGTATAAAAATTAGCATATAATAGTAACACAAAAGTAACAAGATAATTTTTTAAAATATTTCAGAAACAGTTTAATAATTTAATAATTTTCATATAAAACAGCAAATTAAGAGGCCATATTGTAAATTAATTGTGTATTTTTTAAAACTGCATTACAAAATACTATCGCTGTTTTGTTAATTAAAGCAGAAAATATCTATTAAAAAAAACGAAAAAAACCCCCAACTCACTTAAAAAATGGATGGAAGACTTGAATAGACATTAATCCAAAGAAGAGATACAAATGTCCAATAAGACTATAAAAAGATGCTGAACATCATCAGTCATTAGGGAAAATGAAATCAGAACTACACTGAGATATCACTTCCTATCTACGAGGATGGCTACACTTATTAAAAAAAAAAAAAAAGGAAAAGAAAAATACATATCAGCAAGAGAAATTGGAATTCTTGTATATTTCTAGTGGGAATATAAAATTTCTAGTGGAAAACACTTAGGCAGCTCCTCAAAAAGCTGACACAGATGACCCAGCATTCCACTCCTAAGCATATACCCGAAAGAACTGAAAAGAGGGATTCAAGCAGATACTTGTGCATGGATTTTCACTGCTCCATTAGTCACAATAACAAAAAAATGGAAATAATCTAAGTGCCTACCAAGAGATGAATGAATTATACAATGTGGTGTATCAGACACACACACATACACAGGCTACAACATGGGCGGACTCTGAAATGTTACAAGAAGGGAAATAGGCCAGCCACAAAGTACAAAGTACAAATATGATTACACTTCCATGATATATCCAGAATGGCCAAATTTGTAGAACAGGAAGTGCATCAGAGTCTGGGGCCCGGGGCAAGGGGCGGCTGCAGAAATAGAGGTTATAGCATTTCTGTTTAGGGTGATGACAAGTGTCAGAATAGACAGTGGAGACAGTTGTACAACACTGTGAATATAATTAATGCCCCTCAATTGTATACTTAAAAATGCTTAAAACAGCAAATTTTATGTTATATTTGTTATATATATGTTATATATTTTACCACAATTTTTACAAATGGTGGGGAAAAGACCATGACATAGTGTCAAGTTTCACAAATTACAATTCCAGTTTTCCCACTTAATAATAAAGAAATCCTCCTGAGCCTGTTTTCTGATTTATAACAGTAATAAGAGTCAGTAATAATTATTGAGGAATTCCTATGGCAAACCATTGAGCTCAACCCTTGCATTAGCGAATTTAATCTTCACAACAACTCTGTGGAGCTAGGGGCTATAACTGTTTCATTTTATAGACAGGAAACTGACACAGGTGGTAGAGCAAATTCCCTGATGTCACAAAGCTAGTAAGTGCCCGAGGGGGTTTGCACTGAGGCGACTGATCTGGGTATCAGTCTTTTCTTTTGAATGTTCATAAAAATGGAGACCATGAAACCTACTTCATAGGGTTGTTTTAAGAATGAGACACAATTAATTGTATCTTTAAAGCGCTTAGTCCAGACTCTAGCACCAAGTAGGTACTTTATACATGGTGTCAGGTTATGACCATTTATGACCAATAAAGGGAAAGGTATATTCTCCCTTGTCTGCATTCAAGGAGTGGCTAGATGGGTAATGTCAAGTGCCAAGTAATAATAAAACCTATCATTGGATTTAGACTGTCCTGATAAAGATCTGTCAATGAATGAAAAGAACTTCTGTTTTATAATTAGGGTGCTCATGTACGTTTTACCTGGCATGTGGAGTATACAGACCATGTGAACAAGGGCTAAGTAAATCAGCTTTTGGCTTTACCTAAGGTTCTCAGTTCTGAGAGCATAAAAGCTACATTACAAACTTTTCAATTATTAAACACAATTAATTCCACCAAGCTTCACCTCACTATCATTGTGATTCCTACCCAAAAATGCAGGCTTCTGTATCCATTTATCTTCCTTGAAGTCTTATCTTCATATTGTTTCTGGTCCCCTGACCTAACAGATAATCACTCCTTTCTTTCCCAATCTTTTTTTTTTTTTTTTAAGATTTTATTTATTTATTTGACAGAGATATCACAAGTAGGTAGAGCAGCAGATGGGGTGAGGGCGTGAAGCAGGCTCCCTGCTGAGCAGAGAGCCCAATGTGGGGCTCAATCCCAGGACTCTCAGATCACAACCTGAGCCAAAGGCAGAGGCTTAAACCTCTGAGCCAGCCAGGCACCCCTCTGCCAATCTTTTTATGACATCTTCTGAAACATGCAATCCTTAATGGACAGACTGTGATACCTGTTTGCAGTTTGCTCCCTCCACCACTTGCTTTAAAGGATATTTGGCTCTTCACTGGGAACACTTTTCTACAGCTTACCTCTTTATTATTAGTATCTGCTGGGCTTTCTTTCTTTCTTTCTTTCTTTCTTTTTTTTTTTTAAGATTTTATTTCTTTACTTGAGAAGGAGCGAGCATGCAAGGACAAGCTGAGCGAGGGGCAGTGGGAGAAGCAGGCTCTCCTCTGAGCAGGGAGCCCAATGTGGGGCTCAATCCCAGGATTCTGGGATCATGACCTGAGCCAAAGGCATCCCTATACAAAGCCTATCCACTGAAGTCTTTGGAATCAGGCTCCTATTCGAGTTCTTCACCCTAAGCCCTTCCACAAGGCTCAATGGGCAGTCTAGAGTGTTGCATGGCTTTTCTCAGTTCCTTGATATTCTAGATGCCATGGCCACACCATGCTCCTTGTCAGAACCTGAAGTGTTCCATCTCAGAAATTTTTTTTAAATTTTTTATTTTTTTAATAACATATAATGTATTATTAGCCCCAGGGGTACAGGTCTGTGAATCACCAGGTTTACACACTACACAGCACTCACCATAGCACATACCTTCCCCAATGTCCATAACCCAACCACCCTCTCCCTACCCCTTTCTCCCTGGCAACCCTCAGTTTGTTTTATGAGATTAAGAGTCTCTTATGGTTTGTCTCCCTCCCGATCCCATCTTATTTCATTTCTTCCTTTCCTACCCACAAACCCCCCATGCTGCCTCTCAACTTCCTCGTATCAGGGAGATCATATGATAACTGTCTTTCTCTGATTGACTTATTTCACTCAGCATAATACCCTCTAGTTCCATCCACATCACTGCAAATGGCAAGATTTCATTTCTTTTGGTCAATGCATTGTATTCCATTGTATATACCACATCTTCTTTACCCATTCATCTGTTGATGGACAGCTAGGTTCTTTCCATAGTTTGGCTACTGTGGACATTGCTGCTACAAACATTTGGGTGCATGTGCCCCTTCGGATCACTACATTTATATCTTTTTTTTTTTTCAAAGATTTATTTATGTATTTGACAAAGAGAGAGAGACAGTGAGAGAGGGAACACAAGGTGGGGGAGTGGGAGAGAGAGAAGCAGGCTTCCTGCAGAGCAGGAGCCCGATGCAGGGCTCGATCCCAGGACCCTGGGTTCATGACCCGGGCCGAAGGCAGACGCTTAATGACTGAGCCACCCAGGTGCCCCACTACATTTGTATCTTTAGGGTAAATACCCAGTAGTGCAATTGATGGATCTTAGGGTAGCTCTATTTTCAACTTTTTAAGGAATCTCCATGCTGTTTTCAAGAGTGGTTGCACCAGCTTGCATTCCCACCAACAGTGTAGGACGATTCCCCTTTGCATCCTCGCCAGCGTCTGTCATTTCATGACTTGTTAATTTTAGGCCATTCTGACTGGTGTGAGGTGGTATCTCATTGTGGTTCATCTCAGAAATTTTAAATTCCAACATCATACTTTGACTCAAATCTTTTATCCTTCTAGCTTTCTCACTCACACCCATGCATCGATCTGATTTGGAATCTTAAGACCTTAACTCACTCAATCCCTTTATTTTCTCCTAGTCTTTCAAATTTCTCATTCTTGACTCTCTGAATACTCTTTTATAAGCCTCTCTGACTCATTCATATTCTTGTTCTTCTATGATACCTCACTGTAAAACAAATACTCTGGCTCAAAGCTAACCTTTGGATTGTGCCTATCCCTGAGCAGTCAAGCAATGTTTGAGCACAATCATACATTGACGAACGTTAGCACAAACATAAAGCATTTCATTTTTTTTTGATCTGTCCTATTTTCCTCAGTGACTTTTCCAAACTTATGCCTGACTTAAACTATTGTTCAACCACTTTCCCGTCCCACTCAGGGCCCGCTTCCCAAATAGCCAGCTCTGCCTCCTAAGTTTACCAGACAGCATCTCCTTTTACTTTCTATTTCTACACCTGAAATATCTGTACTTATTCTCACCTAGCTTCCTCCCAAGTTAAGAGATATCCTTGTTATAACTCTTAGATGAAATTGCTTAATATTTTCCTATCACCTGTATCTGAAACATCTCCTGTATCCCCTCAGTCTATATAAACACATTATATCTTAAATATAAGACCCTCCATTTATCCTGAATTCCCTTCCAGGAATTACAGTTGACCCTTGAACACAGGGGTTGGGGCAATGATCTCCAGGTAGTCAAAAATCCACATAAAACTTCTGGTTCCCCCCAAAACTGAAATACTGTATTTAATGTGATAGAAAAGTAAGATACAAGTAAACACATGATGAAAAACAAAGCAATGGTGGAGAAAACTTGCAGAGAAGGCTAGAACTAGTTCATTGAGGTCTTGAACCAGGAGGTGCAAGAAACAGGCTCTGGGGAAGGATTCTTGGTGAAGAAACTAAGGGCCACATGATAACATGCCACCCCACAACCCTCTGACCAAGGGGGTGCAGGAGGACACCAACACCAGACAGAAGCCTGGGCCCTAGGGTGGGACACTGTCCAAGGTGCTGAATATTTTCTGAAGAGGGTAGCTAATATTGTAGGGAAACTGGCAGCTTACTCCTTGACAGCATTTTCCATGAGAGCATTTTCCATTAGAGCCACATAAAGTGGATCAGGTGGAACAAGTGATCTAGAGAGAAGGGTAAAGGTATTTTGGCTTCCCCTGGTTATCCCCCTTCCCTGGACTCCACATGGAAGGACATTTTCCACATTCCCAGGAAAAGAGCAAGAAACGGGTATTACTATAGGATCTATCCTGGCTAAGTGCAGGTGGGGAGGGGGAGACATGGTGGTTCCTGTTCTACTGCTATACTGTATTTATTAAAAAAAAAAAAAAAGACTTAAAACTAAACCCGTGCAGTTCAAACCTATGTTGTTCAAGGATCAACTGTATTCAGTATGTTCCTGTTATGACCTGAATCTTTGTGTCCCACCAAAATTCATATGTTGAAATTCTAATCCCCAAAGAGAATGGTATTAGTTGATGGGACCTTTGGGAGGTTATTTGGTTCTGAGGCTGGTACCCTCATGAATGGGATTACTGCCTTATAAAAAAGACTTCAGAGAAATCCCTAGTCCTTTCCACCATGTGAATATAAAATGAAAAGTCTAGGACCTGGAAAACTTGCTGGCACCCTGAACTTGGGACTTACAGCCTCTCCAATGAGCAATAATTTCTGTTTATATGCTACTGGGCTTGTGGTATTTTGTTATAGTAGTCCATAAGGACTAAGATGGTTCCTTACTTTACCCACATAAATTTTTGAAATAGGAGACCATATAGGATCTCTACTTTTTTATCCCTCCCCATATAAGCCTGAATCGGCACAGTTTGCTTCATGACATATTTGTTATTATTAGATATGTTTGCCTATATACAATCATGTAAGGCCAAAAATATAAATGTGGGGCAAAAAAGAGTGGCTGTTTCTATAAAACAAAGTTGTACTTTTGGAAACACCAGATTTAAATGAGTTATTTTTATTTTTATTTTTTAATTTTTAAAATTTTTTAATTTTTTAAAAAAATGAGTTATTTTTAAAAGCAGTTTTCAATTTAGGTACTAGAAAAGACTGTACAAGATAGAGGGGAATAAAACCCAAAACAATGAGAAAAAATTCTCAAAGGGGGTGGCCACTGTCATTCTGAGGCAGACAATTCTTCACTGTCCAATACTGCCCTACACATTACAGGATGTTTATAATCTCTATATCCTACATACTAAATGTCCTACTGTTGCCCTCAACCCCGTATGGACAACTTAAAAAAAAAAAAAAAAAAAAAAGGCCACAGATTTCCAGGGGGGGCTGTAGAGGAAGGCAGTATTACCGCTAATGAGAACTAAAGAAAAAATGATTTTGCACTCATGGTGATTCACAGACCTGTACCCCTGGGGATAAAAATATATGTTTATAAAAAATTAAAAATTAAAAATTAAAGAAAAATGATTTTGCACTCAGGTTTACTATTTTTCACTGCTTATCTCTGAAGAAACAAACTATAAAAAAGTAGCAAATGCATTTCAGATATTTGCACTTAAAAGTCTATGAGAAACAATAATGAGCAGACCCACAGGCAAAGAAAAGATCATGAATGTCTATTAATAAATAAGCATTTCAAGTTAAATAAACCTTAAAGATATTTTGGTATGTTTTTATTTCCTGCTGCTATGATTAAATGCTCAACTACTGAGTATAATAAACTGAACTGAACTTTTTAAAGGTATATTTTCTGAGAACTATCAAAATTATTTGAGACATTTATTCTATGGAAAAAGGCTTAGTGACCTTGTAGCTTTTAAATAATCAGAAGTTGCCACTCCAAAAAAACTCAACAACTTATCACAGAAATAAAAATTCTTATTTTGTTGAGGGAACTTCCATGAAAAAGTGACATCTGTTATTTAGTAACACACTCACTCTTAACTTGAAACTTAAAAACAATATAACCAATATTGAAACATATTGACAATAAAATCTTTTCAATCAAATATTAAAATTTTTTAAATAGTACAACCTAAACCATTAGTTTCACAACACTAGAGAGGCAATACTCTTTTGTGACTGACTGATGAATATGCACATTTTTAGGCATTAAAAACATTTCAAAGAGTTTCATGCACTTCTCTATTACATCTGCCATCAATACAAAGATTTTGGACTGCAAATAACAGGTAATTTTTAAAATGTAGTTTCTATCATAAAGACATGTAAATGGAAAAGACCGTCATCTTTAAAAGATGTTTATAACCCATTTGTTTTTTTTAAAGATTTTTATTTATTGATTTGACAGGCAGAGATCTCAAGTAGGCAGAGAGACAGAGAGGTGGAAGCAGGCTCCCTGCTGAGCAGAGAACCAGATGCAGAGCTCCATCCCAGGACCCTGGGATCATGACCTGAGCCGAAGGTAGAAGCTTTAACCCACTGGGCCACCCAGGCACCCCTTTAACCCAAGTTTAACCCAGAAGGGAACTATTACTGAATTTTCCATAGGAGACAAATGAGAAGTTATTTAATAACTTAATCATTAAAATAACAGATTAAAATAATAAAGCAGAAGGAAATAAACTTAGACCGCCTATCTGCTTACCTGCCTTCTCAAAAAAAAAAAAAATCCATTTACTACAGATAGTTGCATCATTGTGTAAAATAAAATAACAGTAAGGAGACTAGATCAACAAATACTCTATTTCCAAAATATTATTTTTATTATTTTCCTATAAGTCTTTTTTTTTTTTAAGGTTTTATTTACTTATTTGACAGAGATAAACAGGGAGAGAGAACAAGTAGGGGGAGTGCCAGGCAGACCAAGACGGAAAACCAGACTTCCTGTTGAGCAAAAAGCCTGACGTGGGGCTTGATCCCAGGGACCCGGGGAACATGGCCTGAGCTGAAGGCAGATGCTTAACAGACTGAGACACCCAGATACCCCTTAAAAAGAAGTCCAAGTAGATAAACTGGTATTTTAGACAAACTGGAAAGTCCATTCTAGATTTTGAAGTAAATAAAACAGCATATAAGGAAGAGAGAGAGGATGAGTGAGCAGGTTCTTAAGTCCTAAATCAAGAAATGGAACATGGAAATTAGCAAAGATTTAAAGAAAGGAAACAAAGCAGAAATAAATACATATACGTTTAAAACACAGAAAAGATTTCACAGCAGTCATTTCTTACATGAAAGTATAGTCTTTACGAGTTTTTATTTAAATGAAGGATATGTATGCTTATGCTCCCACTTTTGTTAACTGAGCAAAATTCCCTTATGCCACATTTCAGCCTTTGCTTGGAAGAATGTGACTTGGTACTCTCAGCATGCTTTCATTATGAGCCCTTTTAATGAAGATTTATGTACTGAGTGCTCTCTTAGCGCATGTTCTTGCATGGACATCTTTTATTTTTTACATAACTTTTCTGTACAGAATAGGGAATATATATAGTCGATGTTATTATAATAGCACTATATGGTGACCAATGGTAACTACCCTTGTGGCAAGCACAGCCTGAAGTATAAACTTAATATTATGTTGTACATTTGAAGCTCATGTAACATTGTGCATCAAATGTAACTCTACTTCTATGTAAATTAATTAATAAATTAATTTTATATGGAGTATTAACCATAATCCAGGCTCATGTACATGGTCTCCAATTTATAAAACAACAAAAGCTACTGTTCTCCCTGTTATCAAAGCTTTAGGAATTATTACATTTAACTAAAGAAATTATATTTGTGGTACATAATTACAAATTTAAGTTATGTAATTGTACATGACTTAAAGTTTACTTTTCTAGGGGCGCCTGGGTGGCTCAGTGGGTTAAGCTGCTGCCTTCGGCTCAGGTCATGATCTCAGGGTCCTGGGATCGAGTCCCGCATCGGGCTCTCTGCTCAGCGGGGAGCCTACTTCCTCCTCTCTCTCTGCCTGCCTCTCTGCCTGCTTGTGATCTCTCTCTGTCAAATAAATAAATAAAATCTTTAAAAAAAAAAAAGTTTACTTTTCTATTCCATTTCATTGATCATAATAGAGATGAATGACTGTTTACATCAACTTTTGCCTGTGAGCAGAAATTCTAGGACCAATTTCATCCTTAAAAAGACTAAATTTAATCAACAGGAAAAACCTTTAAAAATAATTTTCACTGCTTTCCCCTTTTCACCCAGTATCTAGAAAGACAAGGAGTAAAAGATTAAGTATATGTGTACTTTTTTTTTCCTGGATATACTCTCTCCAGTCCCCTAAATCTACCCCACTTGAATTTGACATCTTTGCTAGTCACTAAATATACAGCCACCTGTCACTGAGTCTACAGCAGGGAAGAAAGGAACTGTTTAGGGCTGACAGAGCAATTTCTGAATCATCTGCAAACCCGGGCTAAATAATAGGGCTTCAGAACTATGCTGAAATCAGGACACTGAAATCAGGATGCCAAATCACACAGCCCAAAGAGGCAATGATTCACTCTTTGAAATATTGTGTTTTTTAATGTACTTACGATATCCACATTTTTTACAGCCAGCTCGGACACTATCCTTGTTGCAACCTGAAATAAAATTGGATGACATTTTAGGAGACATGTAAAAAGAAGAAATGCAAGAATTTTTTTCACATGAAAAAGCTAAGAAACCTCTTTTTGTAGAATTTCTTTCTTTAAAAAAAAATCATTCCTGACCCAAATTAGTAACCCTATTCATTCAATTGTTATGGATGTTAGAAATCACTGGAAAAGCCAGTTCACTCAAGTTATTTTATTTGGCAGTATTTCAAGAATAATTCCGGAATATATTTTTCTTTAACAGAAATGCAGTGTTAGAGTCAAGAGCTTAAACATTCCAGGAATTCTAGAACACTAAGGAAGAAATTCCAGAGTGTTTCAGCTTGTCTCTCAAATGTAAGTAATTAGTGATATATGTATATACTCACTATATATACTAGTTATTATACATATGTATATGAACATTTGAGATAACAAATGTTTTTCTGCTCTCCTTTAGAAGAAAAACAAACCAATTTTTTAAAAGGAATTGGTGAAAATCCAGAAAAATACTTTGCTAGCTATTCTAAGAAACATCTGAATTCAGCAATCAGATTCTGACAAGAGAAAACAAACTGCTAGTTACATATCCAGTCTAAGCGATGTTCAGAAATATTTACAGTGTCTTTGTATCATTAGTGCTACACGCAAGCAATGTTGGAAGATAGTAACAGATGAAATAAATTGATTTTGTAATAAAATATACATAAAATTTATCCCCTTAACCACTTTTAAGTGTGGAATTCAGTAGCACTGAGAACATTTACAAAGTTGTACAGCCATCACCACTATTTCCAAAATCTTTCATCACCCCAAACAATAACTAAACCTATTAAACAATAACTGCCCATTCCCCCTTACCTTGAGCCCATGGTAATCTCTATCCTACTTTCTGCCTCTATAAATTTACCTATTCTAAGAATCTCATATAAGTGAAATCACACAATATTTATCCTTTTGTGTCTGACTTATTTTACTTAGCATAATGTTTTCCAGATCATCCAAACTGTAGCACATATCAGAAGACCATTCCTTTTTATGGTTGTATAATATATAGAGTTGAAACCAATTTTCACCTCCATTAAGGGCTTCTGGCAACCAGAAGGTCAGGAAAGAATTATTCCATTACCTTAATGCAAGGCATCAAACTCCTAAATCCTTCACATGGAAATATAGCCCAAATTCACTAATAAATTAAAGTACATGGGATGCAAATATAAAAGAATGTTAATTTTAAAGCAAAGATCACTTTTAAACAATCTCTTCACTGCTATGAAGTCAAAACATTAGTCATTTTTCTCTAATCCCAAATTTACTTTAAAATACACATTACTGAATAATCCTACTAAAAATACAGTCAGGTGTGCTATAATGCTTGTTTTAAAAACATAAAATTTGTTTCAATGCAACTGATGTAAGAGAAAATGACTTGCACATAATGTGACTTTTGTCCACGAAAAACCTAGATGAATGCAGAAAGTCGTACCCAGTTGCTCTAAGGCTCCTAGGAATATACAAAACACATGTAAAGACACACCCCAGAATATTTCTAGTGACCTCAGATCAGCATGTGTGCTATGAGCAGTGCCCACCCACAGAAGCTGTTATAACGCTGATCTGATTTCACATCATCCTCTTCCTACCATTATTTCAGAACAATTCACAAACTGCAATTCTTAATGAAGTCTGCTTCCACAGCAAATTGCAGGTCAAGGTATAGTACACTATTTACTGTATTATTTATGTGCCTTTTAGCCAATTAACATGTGCAAAACTGTGCTACTGTTATTAGGTTTCTATCATTTTTTTATGTATCACTGAGGAAGTTTTTGACTTTTGTTCCCCAATCTCATTTTTTCTCATAAACCTTGTGGTTTGTATTGCATAGGGTGGGAATGCATATGCCGCACTGTAGCAGAATTGTGGTATAACACTGGATTAATAATAAAATCTGAGGCTCTTTCATTATGAAATAATTGCCTGTTGGAAAAAAAGCTCAGAGAATCCAGGTCAATGTTAAGTCTGTTTCCATAGAAACCATAGACGCTAAATGAGACAGAACAAAACTGTTCTAAAAGCGCCATTACCATTCCTATGATAAACTAAAAATGTTGTAATGGACAGATCTGAAATTATCTCATCTCAGCACTTATGAGAAATTAACTTATTTATGATGAACTCTATCTCGTACTTTTAGAATGAACCAACTATCAAACTTTTTCAGAGTAGGTCATCTTCTTTAACAAAGTTGTAACTTTTACATAAAAGGGCAACACAACAAGAACTCTAAATAAATAACTCCATATCAACTATGTCCTCTCCAGCTTTTGGTTAAGTTAAAATTTCAAGCTTCATTCATCCTAATTTCACGACTGCTGGGCTAAATGAATGCTTCTACCTGGGACATTCAATCTGACACCTCTGATACAATCAATCAGAGAAAAGTGACTCTATGAAGTGGGGACATTTCACTCATTCTCCTGTCAAGGTGTAGTTTCTAGTGGCAGTGATGCCACAGAGAGCACTCTTAACCAGGTCTGGGGCTGTCCACCGTCTTGACTATGGGTGCCCTTGGTTTCAACTGTTTTCCAAGCCTTGCTATCTAGCCTTTGCTTACATTCTGTGGGCTACCTGAGATAGTTCATTTTCTTCTTCAATTAACTAGTCAGTTTCTGTTGTTGGGAACAAGAACTCTGCTGACACAACTGTACTCAACATCCCTGTCAAACTGAATAGGAAGGCCATATTGAGAGGCCCTTATTACTTCAATTAGAAGTTAGCCATTTCTCCATCAGAGGTTCTCATGCTGTTCTTCGTTCCATTCCTTTTAAAGTTTGCTAACACTGTTCAGAGTAATAGAGCCTGTCTCCCTCCAAATGTTCCTTTGTAATCATGACCTATAATCCAAAAACCATTCTATAAAAACTTATAAAATTGCCTACATAAAAAAATGGCGGAGACCAGCTAAAACAAATTCAAAAGACACATGAAAATGTAGGAACAAATATTTGCAACTCATAGCACCAATAAAGGGCAATTATGCCTACTGTATAAAACCCAGAAAATCATTATGAAAAAAACCAACAACCAACACAAAGAAAAAAAAAAATCAGCAAAAGAGCTAAACAGAAAGCTCAAAGAAACAAGTTTGAAACATGGAGATGCTCATCCTTACTCATAATAAATTAAATGTACATAAAAATCTATACCGAGATTACATTTTTCCCTATCATAATAGCAAAGAAAGGGTTGAAGAGAGTTTGGGGCAGAAACACTCCCACACAGTGCTGAAGAGTAGCGTAAATCAATACCACCCCTGTGGAAAGCAAGCTGACAAAACCTATCAGAACTATAATGTACACACTACTTTGACCTAGCACTTTTCCATTTGGGAATGAATCTTCACAATTTGCTTACACAAATTCATACTTATATTGACTTACATACAAAGTTATTCACTAGAGCATCATTTATAATAGTTGAAGAGTGGAGATAATTTAGACATAAATAAATTATGGTTAGTCTTAATGATATCTGATGATCTCTAAGATATAAAGGAAAAAAGCAAGGTATAGAACAGCGCTTATGGTATGTTGCCATTTATATGAAAGAAGATTAGATATAGCTAAGACACAGATTATATGTAGATTTTATTTATAAATAGATGGAGATACACAAAAAAGATCTCTAAGAATATAAATTAGTTACCTGGAAAAAAGAAGTGCCACCAGGGGTAGAAAGGGTGAGAGATATGTCACTATACACCTTTTGCTACCTTTAAAATCTGCAGCATGTGGATGAATTATCTTCTCAAAAACCAAACTAAAAACCTCCCTCAAAAATCCCAACATAAGAGTTGCTGTTGTGCAAAATTCTCTAACAACTAACTGCACTTGTAAATTCTTCAGAGAAGGCACATTATAGATTTATAACAAAATTTTATTAACTGATGGTTTTAGGAATAAACTGCAGAGGTCTTTATCTCTTATTAAATATCAGCAAGGGCTTACTCTGGATTTAGAACTCTTAATGTTAAACAACTTGAGTGGAAGGGGTCAGGTAAATGGCTTTTACCTCCCAGAAACTTAAAGAAGTAGAGAGAGCTTGTTTTTCTAGCTTCCAGAACATGCCATTCGATTCTATATACACCTCTCTGCTTAGCATAGTGTAGCCTTGCTAGATGTCCTCAACAAATGCTTGTTCATTTGAGGTTAGAAACTTAATACTTAGCACTTGGGAATCAGTAATGTATGCAGCTCCCAGTTGCTAGCTGTGAAACTTGTGTCTGCAGTGTCACTGGCCCATCTGAGGAAGATAGGCACTGGAAGAACAGTTACAAAAGAAGGACAATTAAAAAAGAAAAGGGGGCGCCTGGTTGGCTCAGTTGGTTAAGTGACTGCCTTCGGCTCAGGTCATGATCCTGGAGTCCCAGGATCGAGTCCCGAATCAGGCTCCCTGCTCAGCAGGGAGTCTGCTTCTCCCTCTGACACTCTCCCCTTCATGCTCTCTCTCTAAGTAAATAAATAAAATCTAAAATAATAACAATCATAATAATAAAAAATAAAAAAGGACAATTGAAATAAAACTAACGGTTATTTAGGCAAGGGAAGGGGGAAATGACAAACAACGCCTTCCTATGGTGATGGAAATATTTAAAATCTTGATCTGGGGGATAGAGAAATATGAAATTCACAGATAGGAGCCAAGAACTAACTTCTTAGCACTGGCTGCCCAACCCACCCCAGGAATGACAGGATCAGATATATAATTAAGAAAAATACTTCAGCAGCAATGTGCAGCACAGACTAGAGAAAAGAAATTATGTACAGTTTAGGAATGAAAAGCAATTGGATACATTGTAATTTAGAGTACTTCTATTACTAAGAAGTTACAGTGATGTGTTTTAAAAATTTGACTCACTTTCATATGCCACATATAATGTTATTTTGGCTACAGAAAATTCCCTATCTTGGCTATACAGATTTTACTGAATGAGAGAAAGAGTTTTTGTGCCAGCCACATGGGTAACATTCACTGACACTGGTGTTAGGCAGACTCTTCCTGGGGAACGGTGAATCATTAACATGAATCTCAGAACTAATTTTAACAACTTGAATGGGCAAAGTAGTTTCTAAAAGAAAGTCAACTTCACTGAAATCTGTATTTAAAGCTCATTTTTATTATTTTTTAAAAGATTTTTATATCTTTATTTTGAGAGAGAGGGAGGGAGAGAGTGAGCACAAACAGAGAAGCAGACTTCCTGCTGAGCAAGGAGCCCTATGTGGGGCTCCATCCCAGGACCCTAGTCCATCATGACCTGCGCAGAAGTCAGACATTTAACCAACTAAGCCACCCAGGTGCCCTTAAATGTCATTTTTAAAATAACAAGTACGAGTCTACAATTTCCCTAAGAAAATACACATTTCATTGTGTTGCCTACATAATGGTGTATGTTTACACAAAATGCTGTGGAAAAACAGCTGAAGTAGGTGAGCATAAAACAAAAGAGGCTGATTTTCACTTGTGGAAAGCATCCTTGTCACTTTATAGTCTTATAATAATAATAATCACTAGCAAGACAACCCAAGAAATGCCATGCTGAATCCATATGAGCATTATACCTAAAAATAAAAAAGCATAACATAATACTTGGCCTTCTCAATAATTATTTCAAAAGGTTTCTTGTGGAGCCCTATTTTTCTTCAGTCCACTACCTGGATCGATCATGCAGGAAATTATCTCAACATTTTCTGTAACTCTATTTCCTAATGGTACTTGCATTGTACTCTTACAGTGCTGTCATAATTATTATCTTCATTTTTGCTGGGTTTAAACAGTCTATCCATGTCTTGCCATCTAGCTTAATGGCACAATTTAAGATTATTATACTTTGGACCATTATTTTGAACTGGAAGAAGGTTAACATATCTATAACACTGGTCTAAGTTTAAGGAAATTCCAATAAGGATGTTTAAAAAAAAATCACTTTTTTTCTTCTTTCTTAAGCACCCCGCTTTCATTGCTAGACCTGTTTCATGAGATCACAAGCTGTGATATTGTGTGCCCTAGAGGGTCTAGACCATGTAAGTGCTCAAAAACGCTTGCTCAAGTAATAAAACCAACCATTTAGGAATGACAGCAACTCAACTCTAGTTGTAGTGGTGCAATACAAGAATCACCAGGGCTGATGTGAAGGCTCACGATGCCTAGGCAACCTACCACGCAGACTAGCCTTCCTCTGCTAGCTCCTTACATGTTGATAAGCTCCAGGCTGCAACCACAGACCCTTTCTTCAGTCTCTACACACTCCACCTGAGCACAGGCAGACACTACAATGGTCTCAACTCCTATTATACCTGTGGATGACTCAAACTGTGGTCTTTGATTCTGGCTTCTTTCCTAAGCTACAAATTTTCTCTCTTACTACCTATTAGATAGTTTCAGTCATATGTCTGACTATACCTCAACACAAACCCTAAACTGAAATTCTCATCATCCCCCTAAAACCTGCTCCTTCTCAGGTTTTACGTATAGTAGAAAATGGCCCCACCCAACTGTGTAACAGTGAAACCCATGTATACCCCACTTCCTGTCTTACCCACCTACACCGAGTCAGTCACTGATTCCTAGTGAGTCTACCATTAAAAAGGTATCTCCAATCCATGTGTTTCTCTCCGTTCCTGATACCATACCTGAAACATCATCATAACATACCAGAAATTACTCCTAATCAGTGACCTTGTCTCCAAACTAGTTCCCTTCCAATCTACTGTCCAGCCAGAATGATCTTTCCAAAATATGAATCTCTTAAAACTTTTAAATGGCTTCCTTTAGTCCTTGGGAAAATATCCAAAATATTTGTCATAGCTTCCAAGGTCCTTTAAGAGGTGGAAACTACTTTGTAAATTATACTGTAACACAGCCAAGATGAATAAGTGCATGGGGATTAGAAGAGCCCCCGTGACCTGTCACTTACTAGCTATCCCTTAATTAGCAAGTAACTTTGTTTATCCCTCAGTATGCTCATATAAAATTTAAGTATTCATACTTATTTTACAGTACAGATGTTAAATGAGATAAAATACAATCCTTGACACAGTGTGACACATCTGATACATAGTAAACACTATTTACACATCTGATACATTAATAACTATTAGCTGTTATTAACTCTCTAGTTAATTTCTCACTTCTCTCCCATTTGTATTCTGAGTTCCATTTATAGGGAGTATCTTTTACTTCTTTTATTTCCTCTTCTCACACATTTCTTCCTCCTTTATAATATCCAGTCCCACTGGCTGCACTTCCTCTCTCACCACTCCAACCCTCCTGGAATTCTTCAAGATTCATCCGAAATGCCACCTCCTCTAGGAAGGCCATTTTCCTAGCCCCTCTAGTCTTCTGTGAGGTGCCCTTACTATGCGCTCTTGAAAACTCCAAAATTTCCCTGCCATACATACGTCTGACTTTTTGGTCCTTCCTCCCCATAGCTACATTCTAAGTTCTGTGTGAAGTGCAACTGTCTTGTTCACCCTGTCTTGTTCACCACTGTATTGCCATTGCCTAGGACATTACCTAGCACGTGGCAATACAGAGAGTTCTGTGTATGACTGAGTGTATCTTTTTCCTCTTTCATAATTCCCCCTCCTCCCAAAACTGCAGTGGTTAGAAAAGAGCACTATTCCTGAAACAGTGATCCGTAAAATATGGTTCAGAAAAGGCTGCCACGGTACAAACATGCTTAAATAAGACTGGGAAGGGTAGGTTAAAACTTGAGTTCGGACTTCTGCACCGGAACACTTCTGAGTCTCTCCTGTACTAAGGAGCACTGTGCATCTCCAAGCTGTGTGTCTGGGGGCTGGACGAGTTGGGGGGGGGGGGGGTGAGGAGGGATACAATTCTCAAAATAACTTCTGCAACCAGGGTTCTTCAAGAGACATCGCAGCAAACCTGGTTGAAGCAGATGCCCTCCCCGACCAGAACGTCCGAGTGAGCTGGTAGCTGTGGCTCAGCAGTCTCTGAAGCACTTATTTCGTAGGGTTCACTGTTGGTAGGTCGGTACCCACTGGACACAGAACCCGAGAGCGGGAAGAAACCGCAGACGCACAAAGAGAGGCCCCGCGGGGCACCGCGACGGGTCGGCCGCCGCACAGGAACGCCGTGCAGGAGGAAGCGAGAGAAGGAGCCCAGACGTCAGTGTCGTCCTGCGACTTCCACGACAAACAATGCCTCTGGCTGCTCCGGGCCGTCAAGGGTTGCCACCTTGAGTTTTATTTTCCAGCCAAACCGAAGCGAAGTGCGTGTTTCTCGGCGGCTCGCCCCCTAGGCCTACGGTTCCCGGCCGCCTCCCCGCACGACACACGTTCCCTGTAATCCAGGCGGCGCCGCGGGAGCCCGGCTGGGCTGGGGGAGAGAGTTCCGGTCGCTCCTTCTTCCCTCCAGAGATTACTTGTGGAGTGTAAACTTTTTCAAGGAGACCAAACGAGCCCGTTCGTTTTAACGCCCCCGCCTCCATCCCCATGGGCGCTACTCCCCAGCCCAGCGCACCCAACCCACCCTACCCGCTCCCTTCCTCGCCTCGACCTACGGGCCCTGGCGTCGGTCTTCACCTGGGACTGCCATGGCGCTGGTAAGAGGGGTCGCAGGAGCCGCAGGCTTTCGAGAGGACGCCCGCCTCACGCCTGCAGCGAGGACAACAAATGGCGAGGGCGGCCTCTTCCTCCCACCGGCGCCGCGGGACCTCGGTGACAGTCCAGGAAGGCCTCCGGCGATAGCGGAACCCAGTCGCGTTGATTCAGTTTCCGGGGGAGGTATATTACAGAACACACATGGTCCGAACCATTGCTGCCAGCTTGGGGGGGGGGAGCGGTGAGTGAGACCTGCACATACGCGTAGTGAAGCAAACAACACCAAGATTTATAGATTGAATTTAAAAATTGTAACACAAATTAAATTAATCTGTGGGTTCTTAGTAATATTTTCTGCTTCCCTGGAGCCCATCGGAACCCCCCTTTTCAGGATTAGCGGTGCTCTGGTCCGGGAGCGACATGGCGGCGCCCGTGAGGAACTAGTTTGGGGTAAAGGTAGTGCTTGGTTTCGCTGTCTTGGCGACACTGACAAACTGGAGCTTTCCGTGACCATCCGACTGAAGGAAGCCTTCACTGATAGGTGGACAGCTTTAGAGATCGGCCCTCCGTTCTTATTCCCAATTAGAAGCCGAGTCCTGAGCACTGACCAGCATGAGCAACATCTACATCCAGGAACCTCCCACGAACGGGAAGGTGAGCGCCTCATCTAGGGAACCTGGGCTCCTCGAAGTGATACCGCACCGACCAAGGGAGCTCTGGGGTCTTACGGTTGGAAAAGATCACAAGAAGTCATGTCCCGTACTCCTGTCTCTGAACAGGATTCCATCTATTAAACACCTCTCTGCAAACACTTTGAAAAAGTCCTCAAAGGCAGATTTCTCCATCTACCAGCCTTCTGGTCCTATTTCTTGCTTCAGCCTAACTCAGGCAGGCGTTTCTAGGGTCTTAGGTACATTGTAAATTTCGACTTTTTTTCCCCCCTCTTTTTGCTTAACTTGGAAATCACTTTCTCCATTCATCTTACAGTTACTTATGGATGCCTGGTAGGCACCAGGCACTGTACTAGGTGCTGGGGCTACAAAGATGGTTGGGTAATGTTGTTGCCCTGGAAGAGCTTATGATTTTCTCTGGGAGGCAGGCAGGGAAAGAAAAATCTTGTGATATGTCTAGGCATGCTTAAGGAGAGAGGAATCTAGTGCTATGGTAGTACTAAAAAGTGAGCAACTGGGAAGGAAGAGAAAAGCTTTGTGGATGACGTATCTTTTGAGCTGGTCTTACTTTTTTTTTTTTTTTTAAGATTTTATTTATTTGACAGAGATCACAAGTAGACAGAGAGGCAGGCGGGTGTGTGTGGGGGGGGCGGGTAGGCTCCCTAAGCAGAGAGCCTGATGCAGGACTTGACCAAGGGCCCTGAGATCCTGACCTGAGCTGAAGGCAGAGGCTTAACCCACTGAGCCACCCAGGCACCCCTTGAGCTGGTCTTAAGACATGAGATGGCTGTCAGAAAAAGTAGGGAATGGGAAATGTTCCCACATTAGAATGGGAGAATGATTTTCTGATTGATTTAAATGGTCAAGGTATGTCAATTCCATTTGAAGATTTTTCTCTGCAGTCTGAGGCAGAGGAGTCAGTGATGGAGTAAGTATCACCTGAATTCTTAAAGTGAGAACTAGTCTATATCACGTATGAAAGACAATGAACCAGCATAATGGGGAAAATAGTGTGGCTGAGAGTACATAGTTGTATTAGGATAAACTAAATTTACATTAGATGGAATTCTATTGCATGATTGTATCATAGTTTGTGCAATTTTTTGTTGGTTGACATTTTGTAATATAATGGAAGCAATTTGAAAACAAAAACAATAATGCTCTAATTGATACCCCCAGCAGAAATTTCACTGGGTATTTTGAGCTGAGCAATTATTTTAATTCTTTGTTGTTTGAACTTCTCCTTACTCCTTACCCCTACCTCACATCATTGGGAAAACTCAGAATACCCCTTTTCATATTTCAAAATGTTTTTTAAGGGTGATATCACCCACAGTTGATAAACACTGGTAGAGAATTGATACATTGCCCATCCTTCTAGACTGGGCCTTCACACTTAATGTTCCTTTCTCTGGTATACTCTTTGGCCAGCTCAAATGTCCCCTTAGCAGGGAGGAAATCCCATTCATGTCTTGCCTGCCTCTCAACATTCCCTGCCTCTCTCCCTTTACTAAACTCCCTTTAGTAGTTTTTTCTAACTACTTACTAGTTACTGTTTATTGTGTCCTCTTCCTTCCCTTCTCCCCATAGAATGCAAGCACTCTGATGGTAGGGACCTGCTTCTAGAATGATGCTTGACAAATGGTAGGAAGAGTGCAGATATGTACTGACTGAACGAATAAATGGATGAATTAATACTATATTTCTCTTAAAGTATTAAGCATCAGTGAGTTTGAGGTTATACTGCTGCTGGTCAAGGGAAGATTTAGTTGCTTTACTCTGGAGGAAGATTTGATGTGATCATAAAGAGAAAAAGCTTTAACAGAGATACATTACTGAACAGGAGATCTTTTATTCAACAAATGTTTATTGAGCAGCTAGCACATGACACCTCTATGCTAGGTCTTAGGGATACAAGGGAAAGAAAAACCAGCATTGTCCCTATTATCATGGAGTCAGTGAAGTAAAATATACATTCACCAAATAGTCATGCAAATAAGTACATGCCAATTGTGATAAACACTGTACTTGTGGAACAGAATTGGGCTTATGGAGAATATCAAGCCTAGCCAAAGTTTTCTTTCAGAAACAACTGAGGATTTTTTCCCAGTGTAAGTCCAGTTGAAGACATTGAACCTCAAAGTTCTGTATCATAGAGAGCACGTGGCAAGAATTTTGGCCTGGAAAGAATTTAAAGATTTTATTTATTTAATTGACAGACAGAGATCACAGGTAGGCAGACAAGCAGGCAGAGAGAGAAAGGGGGAAGCAGGCTCCCTGCCTAGCAGAGAGCCCGATGCAGGACACTCGGGGCTTAATCCCAGGACCTTGAGACCATAACCTAAGGTGAAGGCAGAGGCCCAACCCACTGAGCCACCCAGGCACCTCTGGCCTGGAAAGAGTTTAAAGAGATATAAAAACAAGTTTGCTCAGTGGATGTTTAGTGCCTGTGCTGTCTAATGACACATTAGGTACTAAAAGAATAAAGAGATACTCAGAATAAATGGGACAAAGTTCCTCCCTTCAAAGAGCATAGTATCAACTGAGAAGTAATTGACATGTTATATCAGTGGTAGAACCCCTAGCAATTGTCTACAAATGTGCTGTGTTTTGCTGTTACTCAGGCCTCTGAATCTGAGGCACAGAAAGTACCATTGAGAAATGTCCTTTTACACTCAAGATGAAATTGCCACATACTATGAACACATAATTTAAATTGCATATTAATATATATTTATTAAGAAGCATAAAGTGTTGTCTTAGATGCTGCAGGAAAAGGAGCCACTGAAACTTCACAAAGTAGAGCTGGCCAACCAAATGTATGCAGAAAGGAGACATGTGCCTTTTTTTTTTTTAAATTCTTTATTCAAATTCAATTTAGTTAACATACACTGTATTATTAGTTTTAGGAGCAGAATTTAGTGGTTCATTAATTGCATATAACACGCAGTGCTCCTTACGTGTCAGGGCCCTCCTTAATGCCCATCACCCACTTACCCCTTCCCCCGATTCACCTCCCCTCCAGCAACCTCAGTTTATTTCCTAGAGCTCAGCATCTTCTATGGTTTGCCTCCTTCTCTGTTTTTATCTTATTTTATTTTTCTTCCCTTCCCCTATGTTCATATGTTTTGTTTCTTAAATTCCATATATGAATGAAATAAAATGGTGTTTGTCTTTCTCCAACTAACTTATTTCACTTAGCATAATACCCTCTAGTTCCAGCCACGTTATTGCAAATGGCAAGATTTCATTCTTTTTGATGGCTGAGTAATATTCCATTGCACAAATATGCCATATCTTTTTAATCTGTTCATCTGTCAATGGGCATCTGGGCTCTTTCCATACTTGGGCTATTGTGGACTTCGCTACTAACCTTGGGGTGCATGTGCCCTTTTGAATCACTTATGTGTGTATCCTTTGGATTAATACCTAGTACTGCAGTTGCTGGGTCATTAGGATAGCTCAATTTTTAACTTTTGAGGAACCTCCATAATGTTTTCCAGAGTAGCTATATCGGTTTGCATTCCCATCAACTGTGTGAGAGTTCCCCTTTCTCCACATCTTCGCTAACATCAGCTGTTTCCTGTGTTGTTAATTTTTGCCATTCTGACCAGTGTGAGGTAGTATCTCATTGTGGTTTTGATTTGTATTTCCCTAATGCCAAGTGATGTTGAATCTTTTTTCTATGTCTGTT
Organism: Mustela erminea; assembly: GCF_009829155.1. Taxonomy (NCBI): domain Eukaryota; kingdom Metazoa; phylum Chordata; class Mammalia; order Carnivora; family Mustelidae; genus Mustela; species Mustela erminea. The sequence goes on along the minus strand of NC_045616.1, from coordinate 71,387,405 downwards.
GGCCATTTGTATGTCTTCTTTGGATAAGTGTCTGTTCATGTCTTCTGCCCATTTCATGACTGGATTTTTTGTTTTTTGGGTGTTTAGTTTGGTAAGTTCTTTATAGATTTTGGATGCTAGCCCTTTATCTGATAAGACATTTACAAATACCTTCTCCCATTCCATAGGTTGCCTTTTAGTTTTATTGACTGTTCCCTTGCTGTGCAAAAGCTTTTTATCTTGATGAAGTACCAGTAGTTCATTTTTGCCTTTGTCTCCCTAGCCTCTGCAGAAATGCCTAGCAAAAAGTTGCTGCAGCTGAGGTCAAAAAGGTTGTCAGTGTTGTCCTCTAGGATTTTGATGGATTCCTGTCCTTCATCCATTTCGAGTTTATTTTTGTGCAAGGGGGAGAGGGAGAAGCAGACTCCCTGCTGAACAGGGAGCCCAATGTAGGGCTCGATCCCAGGACCCTGAGATCATGACCTGAGTCAAAGCCAGATGCTTTTTAATAGGTATAAGCATTCTTTTTACTAGGTGTAAGTTGACTGTGGCCAAAGAAAATTATATAGGAATAATAATTACAATAGTAATAGCTACTATTTTTTGAGCATTTACTATTTGTCAGGTACCGTTCAAAGGAGTCTATGTAGAATAAATCATTTTGTCCTCACAACAAACCTATAAGAATATTACCCCTATTTTTACATAAGGAAGTTGGGTCACAGATATGTTAGATATCATGTCTAAAGTAACAAAGCTCCTTTACCCTTTGTAAGTGGAAGGGTCACTATTGTCCTTTGAGGACCCTGACTCCACATACTACAAAGGCAGGGATGATGTATATTAGCTCGTTCTTTAGATCAGTGGTTTCTTTTTTTTTTTTTAAGACTTTTTTTTAAAATTTATTTATTTGACAGGCAGAGATCACAAGTAGGGAGAGAGGCAGGCTCTCTCTCAGTAGGTTAAAGCCTCTGCCTTCAGCTCAGGTCATGACGCCAGGGTCCTGAGATCGAGCCCTGCATCGGGCTCTTTGTTCAGCAAGGAGCCTGACTCCCTTCCTCTCTCTCTGCCTGCCTCTCAGCCTACTTGTGATCTCTGTCTGTCAAATAAATAAATAAAATCTTAAAAAAAAAGCCACATATTGTATGATTCCATTTATATGAAATGTTCAGTAGGCAAGGCATAAATATAGAAAGTAGATTAGTGGTTGCCAAAGGATAGGAGTAGGAGGAAATAGGGGGTGACTGCTAATGGGGACGGGGTTTCTTTTGAGGGTGATGAAATGTTCTGGAATTAGGTAGTGGTCATGGTACTAAAAACCACTTTAAAAGGGTGACTTGTTTTGGTATGTGAATTATATCTCAGTAATGCTGTTATTTTTAAAAAAGTTTCATTATATCACTAGTAAAGAAGATTAAGATTTATCTAAAAATACTGTTTTTATGTAATCCTTTGAAATGTTTATATTCTGTGACTCTTAAAATACTATAGGAAAAAAAAGTACATATTTGAGGACTGTGTGCGCCCAATTCCTTAACTCCTTCCCACTTCCCTTCTCATCTTTGCTAATACGGATGCATACTTTGAAAAAGTTGGAATCATTGTATTAGAATTGGAAAGGAGAGAAGACATGTGTAGGTTCCCTTTAGCAGTAACATTTTATTTTAAGTGTACAAGGGGATAATAGGTAGGACAGGACATTGTCTTTTTAGATATACTGTATTTTTGGGATTGGGATATATACCAGTTTTCATTAAAATCAAAAGATGTTACCCAGTGTTCTAGATACAGTCTAGGGAGTTACTCAGTCACTCACTTTGCATCCCAAAAATATACCTCCCAAGAGTATGAGAATCTAGTTGGGTTGATTTGTCATGATAGAGTATTTCTTTTATTTTCTTTCTTCCTTCCTTCCTTCATTTCTTCCTTCTTTTCTTCTTTCTTTAAGATTTTATTTATTTATTTGAGAGAAAGTGAGAGAGCATGCACACATGCACCAGCCAGGGGAGATAGAGGGAGAAGCACACTCCCTATTGAGTAGCGAGCTTGACCTGGGGCTCAATCCCAGAACCCTAAGATCATGCCCTAAGCTGAAAGCAGAAACCTAACCTACTGAGCCACCCAGGTCCCCTCCAGAATAGATCTTTTGGGCGTTGTTTCATGCCAAGCCAAGTTAGAAGTCCTTATCTTCATGAGAAGGTAGAAAAGAGGCTATCAAAGGATTCCACTGACTATAGATGGTGATTTTGAGATATACCATTTTAGTAATATACAACCTAGAATTAGATTGAGAATGTTTCATTGTAGGTGTGCCTGGGTGCTCAGTGGGTTAAGCCTCTGCCTTCAGCCTATGTCATGATTGCAGGATCCTGGGATCAAGCCCCGCAAAAGGCTCTCTGCTCAGGAGGGAGCCTGCTTCTCCTTCTCTCTCTGCCTGCCTCTTTGCCTACTTGTGATTTCTCTCTCTGTCAAATAAATAAATCTTTTAAAAAAACTTTAAGAAAGAATATTTCATTGTAAATTAGGAATTTTTTTTTTTTTTTTTTTTTTTTAGAGAGAGAAAGAGAGAGAGAGAAGGAGGTTGGGCAGAGGGAGGGAGAATCTCAAGTAGACTCCCCACGGAGCCTGGCATGAGGCTCAATCTGATGACCTTGATGTCCTGACCTGAGCCAAAATCAAGAGTCAGATGCTTAACAGACTGAACCATCCAGGTACTCCAGGAATGGCATGATTTTGAATGAGAAAGTAGAATGTTTATATGTAAAAACATAATTGTAAAATTGTCTTATGGTGTCAGGATTTCATGGGTTCATTGTTCTTTAATTTCTTTCTTTTTTTTTTTTTTTTAGATTTTGTTTATTTATTTGACAGATCACAAGTAGGCAGAGAGGCAGGAGAGAGAGGAGGAAGCAGGCTCCCTGCTGAGCAGGCATCCTGAATGTGGGGCTCCATCCCAGGACCCTGGGATCATGACCTGAGCTGAAGGCAAAGGCTTTAACCCACTGACCCACCCAGGCACCCCTGTTCTTTAATTTCTTAATTTGCTATGCCAATATTATTGGAAGAAAGGCTGCAAACTTTCTTAATTAAAGCAAGTTTAAATGATTGATTTTTAAATGAGTAAGTTTTTCTGATTAAAAAGGTATATGCTATTTTTTCCTTAAGTCCTAAGTTGTTTCTGAAAATGGTATTTGAAAGATATAAATTTATAATGACTTGTATTGAATTTTTTTTTTATTCAAGTATAATTAACATACAGTGTTATATTATTTTGAGGTGGAATGATTCAACAGTAGAATTACTCAACAATTCTATACAATATTCACTGCATTCATGAGAATAAACGTACTCTTTAATTGCCTTTATCTGTCTCACCATCCCCTACTTCCCCTCTGACAACCACCATTTTGTTCTTAGTATTTAAGGGTTTGAGGGCTTTTTTTGATGTTTTTGTTTGTTTCTTAAATTCCACATATATGTGAGAACATATGGTATTTGTATTATTGTCAGACTTACTTCTCTTAGCAGTATTACACCGTCTTTATCCATACTGCTGCAAATAGCTGTATTGCATTCTTTTTTTTTTTGAAGATTTTATTTATTTGACAGAAATCACAAGTAGACGGAAAGGCAGGCAGAGAGAGAGAGGGAAGCAGGCTCCCCGCTGAGCAGAGAGCCTGATGCGGGACTCGATCCCAGGACCCTGAGATCATGACCTGAGCCAAAGGCAGCGGCTTAACCCACTGAGCCACCCAGGCGCCCCTGCATTCTTTTTTATGACTAACATTCTACTACCAGATTTATATATATAATATATATATTTATGTACACACACACACACACACACACACAGGCATCCATGCCACTTCTTTATCCATTCATCTATGGATGCACACTTGGGTTGCTTCCAAATCTTGGCTATTATAAATACTGCTGCTGTAAACATAGGGGTACAAATATCTTTTCAAATTAGTGTTTTTATTTTCTTAGGGTAAATACCCAGTAGTGGAATCACTGGATCATATGGTAATTCTGTTTTCAATTTTTTTTGTTTATTTTTTTTTGTTGAAGATTTTATTTATTTACTTGACAGACAGAGATCACAAGTAGGCAGAGAGGCAGGCAGAGAGAGAGAAAGGGAAGCAGGCTCCCTGCCGAGCAGAGAGCCTGATGTGGGGCTCGATCCCAGGACCCTGGGATCATGACCTGAGCCAAAGGCAGAGGCTTTAACCCACTGAGCCACCCAGGCACCCCTGTTTTCAATTTTTTAAGTAATCTCTGTACTGCTTTCCACAGTGGCCACACCAGTTTACATTCCTACCAACAGTGCATGAGCGTTCCTTTTTCTCTACATCCTTGCCAACACTTATTTCTTCTTGTCTTTTTGATTCTAGCCATTCTCACAGGTATAAAGTAACATCTCATTGTGGTTTTGATTTGCATTCCCTTCAGTATTTGCATTGCTCAGCTGATTTGAGCATAATTTCCTATGTCTGTTGGCCATCTGTATGTCTTCTTTGGAACAATGTCTATTCAGATCTTCTACCCATTTTTTTTTCTTTCCTCTACCCATTTTTTTTTAAAGATTTTATTTATTTATTTGACACAGAGATATCACAAGTAGGCAGAGAGAGAGAAAGGGAAGCAGGCTCCCTGCCGAGCAGAGAGCCTGATGTGGGGCTCAATCCCAGGACCCCGGGATCATGACCTGAGCCTAAGGCAGAGGCTTTAACCCACTGAGCCACCCAGGCACCCCACCTCTACCCATTTTTAATTGAATTTCTTTTTTTTTTTTTTTGGTGTTGGGTTGTATAAGTTCTTTATGTATTAACTGAAGAGACATGTCTATAAAAACATTGCTAAGGCCAGTGTCACATTGCTATCTGTTTTTTTTTTTTTTTTCTGGGAGCTTTATGGTTTCAGGTCTCATATTTAAGTTTCTAATCCATCTTAAGTGTATTTTTATGTATGGTATAAGAAAAGTGGTCCAGTTTCATTCTTTTGCATATAGCTGTCCAGTTTTTCCAATACCATTTGTTGAAGAGACTGTCTTTTCCCTGTTGTACTTTTTGAGTGTATTTTTTTTTTAAGTATAGCAAGAAAAGCTCAGCAAAGTTTTTAAATTTAAAATTGAAAACTCATTAATGAATGCCTTAAATTGAGCAGTGTTTCAACTAATTATCAAGCCAAGATGATAATTTAATGTAATGATGTCATATTCTTTCTACAGGTTTTATTGAAAACAACAGCTGGAGATATTGACATAGAGTTGTGGTCAAAAGAAGCTCCTAAAGCTTGCAGAAATTTCATTCAGCTTTGTTTGGAAGGTAATCATAACTCTTGAGTTCTATTCTGTAGGAAAACTTATTAATTTAAAAATAAACTGAAGTGTATCTTTCCACAACATTGAGGCCTGCTGTTAAATGGTGGTGATGAATGATAGGAGTTGATATGAGTGATATGGTGTTGAGCTACTGCATCAGGAAATGGAGGAGATAAAGACTGTCTTTCAAATAAATCTGTGTATCTTCAGTAGAGAAATTTATCTCTCCAATAAAACTTTGATCATTTTTTATCTTTGTCTATTCCCCACTTCTTTCTTTCATCCTCCAACTAAAGGTACTCCCTGAGATTGCCTTGAGTTCTTTACTCTTCAGTTGTTACTTCTATCCAAATAACTGTCAGATTTAAAATTCCAGCCATTTTCTCTCTTCTTCACTCTAATTTACATATGGAAGTGGACTTTACTCCCAATTTAGGAGTGTACTTTACACTCCTCTGTCAGCTATAACTAAACCAGATTGCCTTGACTTTCATCTGCTGATTGTGATTGGCTTTTACCTGGGTCTTTCTCTCTGTAGTCTTTAATCTGTATACCCTCTTTTTTTATTCATCTAGCAGCCAAATCCTCAGATGGCTTGGCTTCCTAGCCTTCCAGCCTTGTTTTTCATCGCACTAAATAACCATATGGCTTCAGCTGACTATTACTTTTACTTCCTGAGCACTTCCTTCCCATTTCCACTTTCACACATACCCTCATACCTTCCTTCATATCCTCAGTCTCCTTTCAGAATACTTTTTCTTTCCTTCTTTACTGTTTGCCCACTTTTTAATATCTGCCCACAGTTCCATCTTCTCAATGAAGCCTTCCATTCAACATTCAGTGATGTCATTATCAATGTTTCCAGTATGATTTTAGACCGAGTCACAAAGTGACTATTTTTCTTTCAATAAACTTTACAGAATTATACATCCACTTGAGTGTTTTCTCCTTCAGAATATTCTCCTGTAGAACTAAACATTCTAAATATTTTTGTAACTTACTGGCTTTTGGAATACATTGCATATGGTTTCAGATATGTACAGGGGTGGCAAATCATTATCTCTCTAAGTTATATCTGATTGGTAAAGACAGACAGGGTTAATCAGGTATCAGAAAACAACATTTCGAGTCAAAAGCAAGGTGTGAAAGAGAACTTAGTATAACCAGTAGGAGGGTACAGAAAGAGCTCTCCAAATAGATAATAATTATACAAATAGATAATTACCAGGGGAGGATTTAAGATATAAAAATGAATAGATTTCCCCAAAACCTGCCCCCCCAAAATAGAGGGAAAGACATCTGCAAAAACCATTATTAATAATTGCTATGGCAGGCAGGAAGGAAATTGAGTCAGACAGGTAGTACAGTCAGAGAAGCCTCAAGTAACTATCAACAGAACTAAGAAACACAGTAGACATAGAGAAGTCAGACTCGCTTCTGGAAAGAAGTTTTGAAGACTCAAAAGCTCAAATTTTATAGGGGAAGAGTGAAAGTACAAAAACATTAGAAAGAATGAATGGTAATTAATAATCCATGACCAGGTGAATGGAAGAAACAGAAAACATCTGGATATAATATGATAGTGAAGAAAAAATAAAGTTCTTAAGTTAGGTCATGGTGGAACTTAATTGGAACAACAAAAAAATTATTCCCCTATTTATAAGAATACAAAGAGAAAGAAAAAAGAATAGGAAAATCATAAGAAAAATAACTTAGAGCAATTCTCTTAAGTTGAACAGGTGAAAGATAGAATTATTACTGCAGAGGCTGAGAAGAAACCTGAGAAGATTAATTTAAATGAGAGTACTCCCAAATAAAGTCAAGGTTTTAAAATCGAGAACCCCATTTTAATTAACTAATTCTATGATTTAAACAAGTCATGAAATTTCTAGGTCTTAGAACATTCATATCAGTATTTACTTCAACAAGGGATGATTTCCAGAATTAAAAAGTAAATGAGTAAAAACCAGGAGGGTGGAACATGATGTAGATAGGGCAGTTAAAGGCAAGTTTTTAGTCGTTTTTTTTTTTTTTTTAGCTTTACTGAGGTATTATAGACAAATAAAAATTGTATATATTTAGGATGTACAACATGATCTTTTTAAAGTGTACAGTGTGATGATTTAAGACACATACACATTGTGAAATGATTATTACTATCAAGTTAAGTAATATATCCATCACCTCACATAGTTACCTTATGAGTGTGTATGTGTGGTGAGAACACTTGAGATCTACTCTCTTCGCAGATTTCAAGTATACAACACAGTACTGTTAACTATAACCTCCATACTATACACTGGATCCCCAGTAGTTATTTATTTTATAATTAAAAATCTGGGGGGTATCTGGGTGGCTCAGTCAGTTAATAATGAGAAAATTATATGTATATCATGGTAGATGATAGTTAATAATATTGTATTGTATATAGGGAAGTTGGTAAGAAAGATCTTAAAAGTGCTCATCGTAAGAAAAAGGAATTTGTAACTTTGTGAGGTGCTGGCTGTTAACTAGGCTTACTGTGGTGAAACTGCACAATATATATAAATACTGAATCATTATGTTGTATACCTGAAACTACTGTAATGTTAAATGTCAGTTATATCTCCATTTTTTAAAAATGGTGGGAAAAAATTATGTTTAAGGCTACCCAGCCAACAAGATGCAAGAGTCAGAACTCCTGAATGCTGCCTAGTTTTAACGTACTCTGAGTAAATGGTTACTTAATACAGGAGAGATACTTTTAGACTCAGTTTTTACAGTTTCTATTTGTAACCAAGGAGCACTTCTTTGCACTGAGTCTCTCTTGCCAATATTGCTTTAAAGTATGGATTTTACATCCAGATAGATCTTGCAAATGTAAATAATGATGAGGGTGCCTACAAGCCACTGTATTATATAGTACTTTATGAATTACGATAAACCATAGTCTTGTTTTGACTCATAAAGTAGACACTTGATTGTATTTGTCATTGAATGAGTTACCTTGTGTTTAGGTGCAAGTAAGAGAAGACTCAACTCATTATTTACATAATAAAGACTTTATAATCCTGTATGAATGACAAGAAATCTGGTGTCAGGCAGTTCTGCAGCTCAGTGCAGCTTTCAGGGAACTATTCTCTCTCTTTCTGCTTTCCAGTCCTAAGCACGTGACTGAACTAGGACTACATTCAGGAATTAACTCCATCTCCCATCTACTCTGCTGCTACTTGTTTTTTGTTTGCTTTTACAATAATAATAGGTTTTGTTTATTCAGTACTTCCTTCAGGGCTACATATATATTCTTCATATGTTTTCCACTTAATATAAACTGATTCTGTCAAGCCCTAAAAATTGCCCTTCTGCCCCCAACCAACTTCTTGGCTCAGGATTTACCTCACTGAGATGCTGTGCTTCTGCCACATACCACTTCTTTTTCTTGGTGAAGTCTCCTTAATGATTTCAGGTTCCAAATAGTAAGTACTATTAAGAGATTATATATGATCCCTCTTGTATTTTTATAGCTTCCAAACATATTTATTATATGTTCCAAATATATTTAATATATTAATATATATTTTATATATTCCAAAATATATTTTATATATTCCAAATATATTTATTATATTAATATGTAATCTGGAGTTGGAGAGAATCTTGGAAATAATTACAATACAACCACCACCATGCTTTTTTGTAGAAATTGTACTATTTTGAGTAGACATTTTAGGGTAAGTAGGGAAGAAGAGCTTTGAGTTATGAGCCTATTTAATAGTGTGAGAAAAAAATCTTGTGACTCTAATACTAACTCTCAAAGCTATACACTTCGTTTTAGACTTTGCTAAATTATTTTAAATTTCTTTCAGCATATTATGACAACACCATTTTTCATAGAGTTGTACCTGGTTTTATAGTCCAAGGGGGAGATCCTACTGGCACAGGGACTGGTGGAGAGTCTATCTATGGAGCCCCATTCAAGGTGAAACTGAATTTTTATTGTTACTTATTTGCAAATCAGTTTGGATTGCTTAATTGAAAATGACTGTGCCCCACATGAAAAAAATGCATTTCACATTAGTGCACAAAATCTGGTACCTGTCACATGTTTAGGATTATCAGGTATAAGAGCAGCACTTCCCCTGTCAAGCATTCTGGGTTGTCTTATTGCTAGCGTTTACACTAGGTTGAATTCAGGTACACCTGCTTGTGGTCATGAGGAAAATGTGAGGCAGGAAAAAAAACTATCTTATGTAATTCTTGATATCTGATAATATCTGATCTCTGAAACTCTGTAAATGTAAAAGATTTTTAGAACATTTCATATGCCATCCTATTTTAAAATATTTTATTTAACACTATATGGAATTTATATTAATCTGTTTGGACCATTATAATAAAATACCACTGATGGGTTGGCTGAAACAACCCATGTTGTTTGCTTAAACAACAGCAGTTTATTTCTTACAGGTCTGGAGGCTAGGAAGTATGGGTCAACTTACTAGCATTCAGTTTCTGGTGAAGGGTCTCTTCCTGGCTTGCAGATGGCCACCTCCTCGCTATGTCTTCACATGGTAGAGAGAGTGAACTTTGGAGTCTCTTCCTCTTTTTATAAGGGCACTAGCAGTCCTGGATTAGGGCTTCACACTTATAACATCACTTAACTTAGCATTATCTCCTTGCAGGCCCTGTCTCCCATACAGTCACACGGAGGGTTAGAGCCTCACTATATGAATTGGGGAGACACAATTAGGTCCAAAGCAGAACTCATTCTTAATTATGCACAACAGATGTTTGTAGCCTAAAACACACGTCATAACAGGAAATCACAAGGGGGACAGAAGAAAGAATTAACATAAAAAATGTTAGAAAAAAAGTGTATTAATTAAGAATAGGTCTGTGATTTATTAACTGCCTACACAGATCTAAAAAGAAAAAAAAGAGCATTGTAGTTAATATTAATATCAGTGGGTTCAAATAAAAACTACAATTTAGGTTATTTATTAATCTGATGGTACTAATGTCATGTTCTTTGTATGAGTAAACATCGGTAGCTCTTAAAATATGAGAATTTTTAAAGACATCATGTTTATATGAATGAGATAGAGGGTCTGGAGTTTCTTTTAATTTTTTACTAGGTCACTGTGTGATTCTTGAGAAAAATATTTGAACTGTTTGCTTTAATTTCCAGATGATAATGACCTTAGAAAATGAGGAATGGCTATAATAAAAAAGTCTCAAATGTCACTAAAAACTACTTTGCATTTTACCAAATTAACTTGTCTCATGATTTTAGAGCTTCCATCTAGTAGAAAGCATTCCTTTATTCTGTTGTTCAGTGTAACAGTATAGCACTTTCTCATAATTCCTTTCTAAATTGAGATTTTTACTTATTATATAATACCATTATCTTGTTAAGTTTTTCAGTTAGGCCACTTTCGATACAGTATAAAGAGTTATGGCTTTTTTGTTTTTTTTTTTAAGATTTTATTTATTTATTTGTCACAGAGAGAGAGCACGAGCAGGGAGAGTGGCAGGTAGAGGTAGAGGGAGAATCAGGCTCACTACTGAGCTAGTTGCCTGATGTGGGACTCGATCCCAAGACTCTGGGATAATGACCTGAGCTGAAGGTAGATGCTTAACCGACTGAACCACCCAGGCATCCCAAGTTATGACTCTTTGTGCTCAAATCTTTAACAATTACTTATTAAGGAAAAATAACTTTCCCTCTGAAAAGCACTGATTACATCATACGTCTGTATTATAAATGAGTCTAGTATCAGGTCTGGACAGAAATTCTGTTAACTGAGAGACTAATGTATGTTATGTAGCCCTACCATAGCAAGAAATCCACTTTAGAGAGGCTTGCTCTGGTTCTTTGGAAAACTGGCAAATGGGAGCAGTGCCAGTTCAGAAAAGACTCAACAAAGACCTTTAAAAAAAGTAAAGCACATAACACAATTAAGTAGATTCCTTGAATTAAAAAACAAGAAGAAAGCCCTTTTTTTAAGACCTTTAGAATGGAGTGGGGAGGGGCAGTAGTTGAAGACCCTACAATGACTCCAAGGTAGTGTTTTTGGAAAAGAAAAACAGAAGGTTCTAAAAAGTTAGATAACTTTAAGGGTTGGATAAAGGGGAATGACTTAGAAATCTCTTCCCCTTTGAGTGCCCTTCTGTGTAAATAGGCAGCTTTCCCATAAAATGGGATACATTTGTGGTTGAGGATATTTAGAAGATGCTTACAGGCTAGTGAAGTCGAGTTTAACATTAGAGAAGGAATAGGAAGTATTGGATTTGATTATACTTGAAAATCAGTCAAATAAGACTTTAGCATTTTTGATTGGAAGTTATACAGAACCTGGTTAACAGAGTAGGAAGAACCTTATAACTGAGGTCATTCACTAAACTTTTTTTTTTTTATGCTTCAGGATGAATTCCATTCCCGGTTACGTTTTAATCGGAGAGGACTGGTTGCCATGGCAAATGCTGGTCCTCATGATAATGGCAGCCAGTTTTTCTTTACACTGGGTCGAGCAGATGAACTCAACAATAAACATACCATTTTTGGAAAGGTTTGTGTCCAGTTATCTTCAGCTTCTTTGATAAATATGACCAACTTATCTAGGAGCTGCCCTCATAAAAATATTCCCTGGGATATTTATTATTTCTAAAAATGATGGAATATATTCCTTTTACAATGAACTATCAGGTACCACCTTTATTTTTGTTTGTATGTTTCAAATAAGTCATTAATTATGACTGTAAATGTTCTTTTCTAAAGTCATACTGATGATATTAGCTACTATATTGCTCATCTGATAATTTTTGTGTTTTTAGAAATCTAGGTAACAACATTTAGTAGTTTAAAGTTTATTTTTGTCAATGATGAATTTCTTAAGTGAAGAGTGGAAGTTGTGTTGACATTAAACCATTTTACCTGAAATATTACTTTGAGTAGTACCTATTTAATTCTGTTCACATTTAACATCTTTCTTTAAAAGGGGATTCTGACGGTTTTGTTTTTTCATTCTCCCTTCTAAAAAACATATTTCCACGTTTTAACTCGTAGGCATGTTAGACATCACTAGTGTATCAGCTCCCTCTACTGGTTCAGTAGGAATGGTTTCCCCACAGCCTAGGCAAAACTGGATTGTGTGAGGATGAAAGGGAAAAAACAAACTGAGCACAACTGGAAAATTGGTATTATTTTAAAACTCCTGAGAAATGTTGAATGAAAGGACTCATGCTGAAAATGTTGAATGAAAGGACTCATGCTGAAATCTGGTTGCTTAAAACTTAACAACATAGGTTAAAATATGCACATTTGAACCACTATAACACAGGTTGTCTGATGTTCGTAGATTTTCCTTCCTACTGTTTTTAAAAAATAAAAACATATAATGAAGTGAGATTTAGATTGTCATTCTGCACCACTTCTTACAATTGCTAATATAGAACTTTCACATTAGAGACAAAGTGTAGCATAGTAATAAGAATTCAGAAAGGCCATCACTGTTGGCTCTGTAACTTCTTTGAATCTCAGTGTTCTTACCGAGAGAAGGAGGATAATGGCAGTACCTGCCGTTAGGATATTTGTGAAGATATAACAAGATAATGTCTGCTAAGCATTTACAGGTGGTACTGTTATTTGCTTGTTCCACCCACTTCTAAAATCTGAATTTGTTTATTTTGTTTAAATGAAAAGTTGTCATTCGGTATGAGGTTACTTGGCATCATATCTTCACTTTTAATAAAACCTGATGTTAAATATATATTGGAAGTTTTCTTGAAATGTTATTGAGGGATTGAACTCCCTTTATGCTTTTTCCCCTTGAGAAGAAGTTCCTTTATTTGCATTATTTAATGCATAGGCTCCTATATAAAAATATGAGATTTCCTCTTAATTATTGAAAAAGTATTTTCAGAAGCCCTCTCTCATTTCAGAGAATGAATGTAATAGTTTACAGCTAGGTTTTCTGTCTTGTTTGATAGGTCACAGGGGATACAGTGTATAACATGCTGCGGTTGACAGAAGTTGATGTAGATGAGGATGAAAGACCACGTAATCCACACAGAATAAGAAGCTGTGAGGTAGGAGCATGCTGTCCAAGATACAGCGCTTAAATTATCACATAAGAGAAGCGGGCGTTAGTATTTTTATTTATTTTATTTTTAAATTTTTATTATTTTTTTCTTAGGTTTTATTTATTTATTCATGACAAACAGAAAGAAAGAGAGGCAGAGGGAGAAGCAGTCTCCCCACTGAGCAGGGGCTCCTGATGCAGGACTCGATCCCAGGATCCCGGGATCATGACCTGAGCTGAAGGCAGATGCTTAACCATCTGAGCCAACCAGGAGCCCTGTTAGTATTTTTAAACTGTTGGGTAAAGGCTTTATACTAAATCAACATCATAATTCGGATTTTGTCTCTGTAATTTAGGCACAATTTCTGATTTAAGAATTTTTTTTTTTAATTGAAGGTTTTGGTTTCAAAGATGAAACTTTAGCTGATAATCCTGTATATGAAAACCTTGACTTATAAGGGAACATTAGAAGAATTAGGCTTATTTAGCTCAATGAAGTACCTTCCTGGGTAATGTTAGAGTGATCCTTCATTGAGGAAGAAGGTCCTTAGAAGCATTTGATTTGGGGTCATACTCTCTGAGTTTGTTTTGCTTACTCTAGGTATTATGTTTTATTGAATGTTTTTCCGTTTTGTGAAATCAGGATAAAATACCTTTTACCTAATTACACATAGGATTATCAGGAAAATCCAGCAAGGCCATGTAAGTGGAAGTACTTTATGTAGTAAATATATCACTAGGCTTATAATAGTTATGTGAGCAAAAAATACAGAAGTTAATATTAATGCAATTGAATACTGGTTTTAATTTTTTGTGAAATTTTTAAAAATGGGAAAATGTTTTCAAACTATTTTTTCCATAGGTTTTATTTAATCCTTTTGATGACATCATTCCAAGAGAAATAAAAAAGCCAAAAAAAGAGAAACCAGAGGAAGAAGTAAAGAAACTGAAGCCCAAAGGCACAAAGTAATCAGAAATAATAGAATAATAGAAATTCATTCATTTTGTTTCCTTTTGTAACAACTGTTTAGTTGTAACAACTGTTTAGTGAAGGAGAGGCCAGTGTGGACTGGGGAGATATCTGAATTATGAGGTGTTTTTTTTTTCTAAATATGCATTTCTTTTATTAAAATACTATATGTAACAAGCTAAAGAAGTATTGTGTCACATGTCTGCATGAAATCTGTATTAATATTTATGATCACTATAGCAGTTATTTATGTAAATGAGTTAAGAATTTTTGTGTGGTTTTTTTTTTTTTTACTTGTTTTTCAACTAATATATGCTCCATGTAAAGAATTTGGAAAGTCAAGTATGAAGGATATAATGACTGCATGGTTACATAATTTAACTTTTCACTCCTGTTTTGGAGTAAGTAAGTTACAGTATTTTGTGAACAGTATTTTTCATATTATTAGTTTTGTCTATTTTATTAAAATAGGTATCAGAGAGTTAGATTTCTACTTCCTCTTTTAGTGAAGTATAGCATCCACATTAGTGATTTTAGTATATTCATAGTTGTTAGAGTCAGACGTTCCAGGTACAATTCTGCCTGACACCATTTATAAGAGCAAAGTGTGTTCATATTTCTGAGCTTCAGTTTCCCCATCCTGTAAAATGGAAATTATAATTACAACATCTGGGTGTTAGGAAGAGAAAATGAGCAGGGGAATTTGAAAACACCCAGTGGCATAGGTATTCAATCACATTTGTTTCTCTTCCATGATACCCTACAGTATAAGGAAGTTAAGCTGCTTTTATAAACTGTCAAATGTGAGCCACTTCAATAAGCAGTTGATGTTGTGGCAAAATAAATTCTTATATGGTAGTGTATTTGATATTCTTCTATTTTTTGATTCATTGCTTTTGACTAATTTACCTCTGGGTGAAAGGTCAGCATCACCATATTCAGGTACAATATTTCATCACTGTTATTTATCTTGATATTAGCCCAAAAGCTGGGTGTTTTTGTTTTTGTTTTTAATTCATAGCAAATATATTAGGGATGATATGGTAGTCTTTGATTGCATCTAGGTTTTGAAATAAAAAATTCTTCTTGTTGCCAAATCTTTTATTTTTTCAGTATTTGAGAGAGAATTTTAATAACTTGCTATTTATCTTCCTTGGGCTCTCTTTAGTTTGAAGGCTCAAAGAAAACAAACAGTTTATTCTTCCCCATGGGCTATTTTTTGTTATGTTTACTGCTTATATTTTTTTTATTTGACAGTGTTGTGTAACTTATCAATTTCGAAGTATTATGACATTTTGGAAGACACTAGCTTAATTGCTTCCCATTTGTAGTGCTCTCAGGGCTATATATTTATTAGGTTTCCAGAAAACTCCCATTTTGCTAACCAGTTTTTATAAATATAAAAGGCTTAATTATTTCTGTCATGCTTGACTTAATATATTTAATGGTAGTGCTGAAGATGGATTTTTGGTCATTAGGTTCATCTAATATATGAATTTCTTTGGTCTGAGGCCAATGCCTTAACATTATGCTGAAAATACAGGTCCTTAGTATATTTCTGCTGAATGCTAAGTCATATTGTGTATTCCTGAACAGTTAAAATGTGTTCTTGTAAATTCTGTTTTATTGCCTTGAAAATATAGTATAAGTTTTGCTTAATTTTCTTAATTTTCTTTCATTCTTCTTTCCTTTTTTCTTTCTTTTTTTGATAAGAAATTTTAGTTTACTTTCATTTGGAGAGGAAGCTGAAGAAGAAGAGGAGGAAGTTAATCGAGTTAGTCAGGTAAAACTCTAATCCCTTTGTTCTGAGTTATGAAAGATATAAGGGTCTCTCTCTCTCACTCATTTTTGTATCTCCTGCTATATATATGGCACAGCATGTTTTCCACCGTACACGGTCAGAAAGTGTTCACTGAACTGTTTTGTAAAATGATTTGTTGTCAGTAATATTTGCAATTCCTAAGCTGATATGCCCTCTTGAAATTAGAGTTTTATGGGGTTTTTTAACAAGCTATTTTTTTTAAATTCAGAACTAGAGTTAAAAAATGATTCAACCTTGTGATTTAGATTTTAATTACTATTTAAGTGTTTTGCTAGATGATAATGATTATGATTGTTATTATAATAGTGTTGGACCAAAGCTTTTATATTCATTTTAATATTATCTGTATATTCATTAATGTCATTAATTTTCATCATTGCCCTTTAAGATAGGTATTATCATTAGCCCATTTTACCCAAAAATAAATTAAGGTATAGATAGGTTGTAATTTGCTCAGTCACACAGCCAGTAAATAGCTAGAGCTGGGATTTGAACCATGTAAGATACATGTATTTGGATTATAAATCCACTCCTGGTCTTTTACCCCACCAATGCTTCCATTAGGCCTTTAAGTGTGGTTTTCCTGAATACCACTTTTGACACAATACTCATTGCTGAAACACCTATGCCTTGACAATATTTAGAATAGTGAGTCTGTTAAATACACTCCAAGAAAATCACCTTCAAGGATTTTTACTCCCAAAGATTCTGCTATGTATTCCCTTAAATGATGAAGAGATGAAAATTTGGAGAGTCAAATCTAGGGAAGGGGCTGGTGTGCTGGGGTAGCCTTTGATACAGGAAGTTCAGTGAATTATAATAATAGTGGAGGGTTGAGGGACACCTGAGTGGCTCAGTTGGTTAAGGGTCTGATTCTTGATTTCATTTTAAGTCTTGATCTCAGCATCGTGAGATTGAGTCCTACATTGGAAGATTCTCTCCCTACCCCTCCTCCCTCTCTCAAAAAAATTAATTAATTATGAATAATAGTGGAGGAATGGAATGTAGAGTTTTTTTTAAAGTGGATAGTTCCTGGGGTGCCTGGGTAGCTCAGTGGGTTAGGCCTCTGCCTTCGACTCAGGTCATGGTCTCAAGGTCCTGGGATCGAGCCCCACATCGGGCTCCTTGCTCAGTGGGAAGCCTGCTTCTTCCTCTCCCTCTGTCTGCTTACTTGTAATCTGTCTCTCTGCCACGTGAATGAATGAAATCTTAAAAAAAAAAAAAAAAAAGTGACTGTTCCTGTTCTTACATCTGTTTGTAAAGAAAATCATAATGCCTTTAAATTACTCTTCTGTAAATAGATTACCTTTCTGCAGTGTTTAAAAAAGAAAGAAAGAAAGAAAGAAAATTAGTGAATACAGAAACCCAAAGGGTTAAAAGTTCTGTTGTAATAATTAAAACTCTGTAACTTAGCCCTGTCTTATTTGCTTAATATAGTTACCTATTTCTAACCAAAACTAACAGTAGCACTAGTTTAAAAGCACATTATTTTTACCCTGGTGTTTAATTCTTTATCCATGTGCTTCCCTCATAATAGAGGATGGTTTTGATAGGCTAATGTTGGGCATTTAGTAAGCACACTGCTTCTACCCTTTGCATTAAGACACTGAATTGAAATGGACATGTGTAAGAAATGTTCTGGTCATGACTTTTTCCTGCTGTCTTCAGTATTCCAGAGTGATATATTTGATACCATGGATTCTCACCTTCCACCTGTATACTAGTATTCTGAACTCTGGGACACCTGGACAAATATTATTTCTGGCCTCTTATCTGACATTCTTGATTTCCTTTAGGAAAAATCTCTACTTTAGATGTCAAAATTAAATTCATCTTTATATGAAAACCTCCTTTCCCTAGACCTCTTCAGCATTATCAGTCATTCCGGTACCCTTCTTTAGATGTTAGTGCACTAGTCTTGCCTTATTCATGATTTAAAGTTCTGCCTTATTAAAATGAAAGATATAGTATATGTCATGATTGTCTGGGTATACTTGTAAATGGACAAAACAACAAATGTTAGATCTGGAAATTGCCAGTAGTCCCTTTCACTGATGTTTTCTAAAGATGTCAAGTTCAAGTGCCTTCCCCACAATCCTCCCACTCCTGTTTTTCCTTTTGCTTGGATTAGGTTCTCCTTTATTTGGTTAGTTTTTGTTTTTCCTTTATGATTTAACTCCACTATCAACTCTGGACTACCTCCACCCATCTCTGCCCATCTCCTACCCAGGCTAAGTTTAACTTCTTCCCATGGTAATCTGTGGCCATCAAAGCATATGTTAGACTGTAATTATTTTCCTCTGCTACCTGTGTTAAATATTTATGTTATGTCACCTCTATAACAACCACATGCTAGAGATGTTAGTACTCCTATGTAAGGGAAGAAATCAATTCTGAGAAAGGTTAAATCACTTGTGCAAGACCATGTAATTAGGAGGTGGTACAATCAGAATTGCGAACTTAGCTTTCTATAGCTATTTATGTCTCTAATATGATCTTGAATGCTGCAGAAGCTGCTTCCTTTAAGCCCAAGCCGTCTAGAAGACTGGCGGGAAATTAAGCTGGTAGCACAGCATTCTGTGGTGGAAGGCAACTCAGTGCAGTCAGCCCCTTACCCTTTCCTAACTCACATGGAGTCCTGACTATTAGGCTGAGCAGCCTGAGGAAAGCACAAGGGTAGGAGAAGGGAGTTTTTCTGTTAGTCTTTTTGTGAGTTAAATTTCTGGTTGAAAGTATGTTTTGCTTACCCTTACTTTGAGATCAACTTTACTAGGAAGTTAGTTTGAATTTTTTCTATTGTAACAACAGTATGTGTTATATGTTTCAAGCATATGTTACTATGCTGCTTACTATTATACAAAGTAAAACAAAATGTTTAACTTACACTGACTATAGTGAACTTGATAACCCCAAAGCAATCTGTGTTTGCTACAAGGTTGAAATGTGCAAGGATACCACTGCAGATGGTATTGGCTTGTCCTTTATGTCGCCTCAAACCGGAAAAACACTTCAAACAGTGGAAAGACTAAGTAAATTCATTCCTTTTTGCCAAGAAAATTGCAACCTACAGTACATTATCATGGGAGTAGTATATGCCTAGTATTGTGTCATCGTATTTCTCTCATCTGACTGTACTGTGTGATAAAGTTTTCAAATGTTTGCTTCTGGGGCGCCTGAGTGGCTCAGTCAGTTAAGTGGCTGACTTCGGCTCAGGTCATGATCCTGGAGTCTTGGGAATGAGCCCCATGTCAGGCTCCCTATTCAGTGGAGAGTCTGCTTCTCCCTCTGCCTGCTGCTCCCCCTGCTTGTGCTCTTTCACTCTCGCTGTACCTCACATAAATAAATAAAATCTTTAAAAAAACAGTGTTTGCTTCTGACTCTCAAATCTCTATCTCTAGGCTGGCTTACTTTTCTTTTCTCCAGCTGCCTATTGGCCATCTCTCTATGTTTAAATATCTTCTAGTAACCCAAGTCCTGGCCAAGGCTTAATTCATTATCTTTGTTTCCCAGACTTTTCTGTTTTGTGACTTCGTTTTCTACTCCCTGGTATCAGTATTCTCTAGAGAAGAATTTTAGATCCTGACTTTTTTCTTATTCTTTCTCTGCAAAACCAATTTGTTGCACTGTCCTACCAATTTTTCATCCATGACATATCTCAGATCTATTTTTTCCTTTTAATTTATTTTGTTACTACCCTCATTCAGGTCTTTATTTCTAGCCTCTGCTGTTGCTCTAGTCTACAGACTTGTCTCCCATCTCCTTGCTTTTCTTTCCCTTTCACTCATTACCATCAGGACAGTCTTCCTAAAACCTCATTAAGGTATCACAATTGCAGGGTGCCTGGGTGGCTCAGTGGGTTAAGCCTCTGCCTTCAGCTTGGGTCATGATCTCAGGGTCCTGGGATCGAGGATAATAAAATAATAATAATAATAAAATAAATAATAATAAATAAAATCTTTAAAAAAAAAAAGATAGCACAGTTGCTTTCTGTTGACTGTAGAAATAAGACTGTGACTCTCCATTACCAACTTGGCCCTTTAGTTAAATACTTCTTAGACCACTTAAAAACCACAGAAATGTCAGATCCAACACTGTTTTAAAAATTAAAAATTAAAACCTTACACCCTCCTCAGACCTATGGAATTAGAATCTCCAAGGGAGGAGCCTGGGAAGCTATACTTGTTTTTTTTTTTTGGTGGAAGCTATACTTTTAATGAATTCCTTGGAATTCTTAACAGGGAAAGGTAGAGAACACTGTGTTAGCAGATCTGAACTATTTGCTGTTCTGTATATATGTTTTGTGTTTTTCTTTCTGTATGTCTTTTTTCATGTTCTTTTCCCTGCATGAAGTATCCTGTCCCATTCTGGATGTCAAAGTCGTATTTATTTTCAACACATAAAATATCATCTTTTCCAAATGTCTTTTCTTAATCATTCCTTTTTCTTATCTAACGTTTGTCTGGCTTGTAATGCTTACATTTCCCTTTTAAAAATATCCATTTTGTTTTATTACACAAGAAACATGACTGTGTTCTCAATGTATACTAAAACATTATACCCTTTTCTTTCTGCCCTATTAAGTGTGTAGAGTCCTAGGCTGTGAGCTCTCTGTTGGTAAACTGCCATCGTTGAGGGGCAGTGTGTTGGAGCAGAAAGACATGGATTTGGGATCATACACACTGATACTGGCTCTTCACTTTCCACTGATACTCTGTGACTTTGTAAAACTTAGGCTCTCTGAGCCTCAACTTTCTTCTTTGTAGCATGAAAATACCAGGAACCATTTAGAGTTGTGAAATAAGGAAGTGGATAGTCATTACTTTGATTCAATATGCAATCTCGGAAAATGGTTTTGAAATTTAAACGTCTTAAGCAGTATACTCTATGTTATAATTTATATTTGATTCTCAGAAAGCTGAAGAATATCAATCTTTGGTATGATTGTGGTTATTAGGCAGAAGGTGCTAAAGCAGTCTAGAGGGTTGACAAAAAAAACTTTACCAACAGTTTAGCTTTCTGGGGTTGGAAGCCTTAACTCAGCACAATGGCCTGACTGTTCTTCCTGAGCACTCCCACTGGGTCCTGGATAGTAGCTTGAGCAGCATTTAAGAGCACTTGGGTACACGTGTATATCATGATCCCCCAACAACCGATTCTTCTCTACATGTGAATGCATCTTGGCACTTTGTACAGAGTCTTTGGCTCACAGAATTCACCTGTTTTGTCTGTTTATATAATAAAATGAATAAGTTTAGCTTGAGAAAATAGATCAACGATAAAAAGAAATCATTGAAGTTTATTGGCTTAGAGGAAAGGAAATTTCTCTAGAGGGCATGAGATGAATTTTAGAGTGAATCACAATGGAAGTACAGTTTATTTATTTTCCTTTTGTACTGTTATTCAGACTTTAAGAACCTTCTAATACATTTTACCTTTGGAGTAAAATGAAACCTTGGTAAGAAAAAGGAACACTAGCCTGAATATTGGAAAAGTATGACCAATAGATAAATTTCTTTAAAGTTAGCCTTACTGTTTTAAACACATCTAATAATTAGAACCAAAGTCAAGTTAAGTATCTTTTACAAAGACTAAGAACAATTTTCAGTTACAGGGCTTGCATGAAATTAAATATTTGCAGAGGTCTTAAAAATAATTTGTTTCATTATTCATTTACTTATCAAGTTTCTTTTTTCAGTGACTCCACAGTATGTTAAGCTTTATTCCAGAACCTGTCTAACATCACAAGTTAATAATTGGTAAAGTCTGAATTGGGGCTTTGCTTTATCTGAAAGGAGAAAGAAGATGGAGTCCCCTCTGGTTTATGGATTACCAGTGTGGGATTACAGACACTACTTCACCCCACTCATTTATTCATGACAAGGTACCTCTCCCACATGGGTTAGCTTTCCTTCCTTATTTATTTCAGTATCTTTCTACTACCTGATAAAATCTCTTTTAGAATAATAGAATTTTATAGCTCAAAGGGATCTAGTCCAACTTCCTTGCTTTATAGATGAGGAAACTGAGACTCTGGTTAAGTGACTTGCCAGACTGACTTAATTTCCTTTTTGATAGGATTGCATGATAGAATGAGGCCGTAATAACATATTTTGAGTTCCAGAGAGTACATTGTCAGAGTCTCTCATCATAGTCTTGTGGACAACATGAGGAAATTTGATCTGGGAGATAGTCTAGTCAGATGGATTTATATCTGATTGAATACTTCTGCCCAAAGAGTGCTTTGTTGTCAACCTGCGCATGATTATTTGAACTAGTCAGTTAAAGTGTAATAGGAGTACATATAAATTCTATGCTTGAGTTTAATGCAATCAGCTGAATAGGTATAAGACTTAATAGCCTGTAAGCTCTAGTTGAATTATTAAGAGTAAGGTCTCTGGAATAAGAAATTTAACATTCTTTGCATTTTGGGTGATCACGTTTATAGCATTTTGTTCAGTTCAGAACGTATTTAAGAAGGATACTGACAAAGAAAAGAGAAAGAGGGAGAGAGAGAAAGGGCAAGAAAGAAAGAAACTGACAAACTAGATGCATTCAGAAGAAGGGAGGATCGTGAGGAGGACGGTGATAAAGCCAAGAACCACTCCACATGGAGAATGCTTGAGGAACTGGATATACTTTGGAGAAATAAAAGCTAAGTAAAAATATGATCCTAGGCTTCAGACATTCAAAAAGTTTTTATGGAAGATCCCTCCTTTCATTTTGCTTCTTAAATGTTAGTTTTATTCAAATGTCTCCACTGGTTTAAAGGTTACTCCTGAATCTTTGTATATAACTTAAAAACAGATGTCAGAAAATATTTTTCAAGTGAGAGCTTACAATCAGACAAGTAGTTTTCATGAGGCAGGTTAAATGGTAGATTCATTATAAAAGTATCACAATAGCTAGATTTAAAAATACTGATTAAGTTGTGCCACACTTACAGTGATACACATAGTATTTCTCTCACTGCAAGATATGCCAACATTTTACCTCAAATCCCAAGTTATAAGAAGGCTTTTTCCTCACCCCAAAAAAGTTATATTGATAGACAAATACACTCACTGCTTTTGAAAATAAAGTAAGAATATTTTGTCATATTCTTGTTTAGTCCAAGAAATTAAGCTTTCCCAGGAGGTTAGGATTGGTGGGAGAGGAAGTGGCAGACATGGCATGGAGAGTGCCACTAGGCCTTTTGCACAGAGGTTGTAAGAAGTGTTGAACAGTCTTTTATATAAACTGTTTTTGCCTCATTATATTGTATTAAACTTAATCTTTCTAATTGTTTACATTGAAGTAATTTTAAAAAGATGTTAATATATTTATGTTTGTCTCATATTTCTGCTGTAACTAATTACCATAATTTAGTGGCCTGAAGCAAAACAAATTTAATATGTTACAGTTCGGAGGTCAGAAGTCCAAAGCAGGTTTCACTTGGCTCCATATTGGGGTATTGGCGGGGCTGCCTTCCTTCTGGAGGCTCTAGGGAGAATCTCTTCCCTTAACTTTTCCAACTTCTAGAGCTCATTTGCATTCCTTGGCTTGTGGCCCCTTCTTCCATCTTCAAAGCTAACAACAGACCATAGCTTCTTTCTTATGCTTTATCTTTATGAAACAGACTCTCCTGCCTCCCTCTTTTACTTGTAAGGACTTTTGTGAGAACACTGGATATACTCTGACAATCCAGGATAGTCTCCTCATCTCAGAATCCTTAATTTATCTGCAAAGTCCCTTTTGCCATGTAAAGTAACAAAGTTACAGGTTTTAAGAACTAGGACGCGGACATCTTTAGGGGGCCATTATTGTACCTACCAATCTCTTTGTATTTAAACTAAGCTCTCTGTAGTTCTAGAAGGTAGGACTAAGATTAGTTGGATGGTTGGAAATTACACATAGATTTTTTTTTCTCCAATTACAGAGAGAACTGTCCAACTTTAGGAAACATTTGAAAAGGAGTGATTTGTGTGTATGTCTAAGGAAAAGCTCCTTTCAGGTGTTGAAAACACTGGCTGAACTAGTTAGCAGTGATGTCAAAAAGATTCCTGCATTGGGTGGGAGACTAGATTAAGTGGCCTATAAGATCTGTTTGTTTCTAAGTTTTTCTGTCTGTGCTTCAGGTCAAAGAATGTAATAGGATTCTTCAGAGAAGCAGAATACATGTATACATGTAATTCTGTGCAGTATGGCCTATGTGTTTGAAAAACAATTGTGTGCATTTATTTCAAATTACTCTTGTGAACTATCTTCTAAGTTTTACTATCTGGGTCAAAGAATTAGTTTAGCTGTATGTATATCATACATACAGCTAAAGCATACCAATCATAATATTTGGAAATAGTAATCAATAAACTTATTTTGAAGGATTTATTACTTTTAGGAAGAAAAAGTATTTTTTTAAAAAGATTTTATTTATTTTATTTGACAGATAGAGATCATAAGCAGACAGAGAGGCAGGCAGAGAGAGAGAGAGGAGGAAGCAGGCTCCCTGCTGAGCAGAGAGCCTGATGCAGGCTCAATCCCAAGACCCTGGGATCATGACCCGATCCGAAGGCAGAGGCTTTAACCCACTGAGCCACCCAGGCACCCCCAAAAAGGATTTTCAATCAGTGTGAGAGTTAGCTTCTTATTTGTAAAGCTTTAATTTATATTGAAAATTTCAGGAACATGTATCTTTTGTTAGCCATATTATAACAGTACTAGATTTTATATAAATGTGTTAACTTGTTCTTTTGGAAAACTTATTTCTTCTTATGATTATATCCTACATTTTTCCTTAGAGCATGAAAGGAAAAAGCAAAAGTAGTCATGACTTGCTTAAGGATGATCCCCATCTCAGTTCTGTTCCAGCTGTTGGAAGGTTAGTATGCTACAAGTGTGATCCTAAGTGATTCTCTGGCTCAGATATTTTCTTGCTGCCCTTGTAAGAAAAAAGACAGTTCACTCTCTCTTTTTTTAAAATATTTTTATTTGAGCGAGAGTGTGTGCCATGGGTGTTGGGAGTGCTGGAGGGAGAGGGTGAAGAATCTCAAGCAGACTCCCCACTGAGGGCAGAGCCCAGTGCGGGGCTCAGTCTCACAACCCTGAGATCACAACCTGAGCAAAAATCCAGAGTCAGACACTTAACTGACTAAGCCACCCAGCACCCTGGTCAGTTCTCTTAAGTGCAGTTTTTTTAAACTCAGACAAATAACGAAAGCATTTTGGTGATGGAGGTAACAGAGCTTCTAGCATAATGGAGGGAAGCATTCTGGCCCCTTTCATTTCGTCTTGCTATCTATTTCTTCTGGGCTAATTAAATTTAAAATTAATTGCTTAACTTACATCTTGGTAAAGTTTGAGTAGGAAACAGTTTGCTTTAAAAGTTTAATGTTTAATTCAGAGTTACTTTGTTAGCTTTTTCCTTAAAGCATTTTTGTGCCAGTTGGTACCATAGGTAAACAGGGCAGAGTTGAAAGGTTATGTGAAGAAGTCACCACATTTTAGACCAATCCATTGAGTAGTTCTTTCTTATACATTTTGGTAGTTATCAGGAAATGTCTCTCTCTGTTGCTTCTCTTGGAGAAGGGAAGATGTCTTCTGTTAAATACAGTTGCACATGATATATTGGGTTAGTGTCTCAAAGGGGATTAAAATGCTATTGCGTTGAGTTTAGCTTGTTTTCAAAAATTCTATGTAAAAAAAATCTTTTCTTAATATCCTTGTATTTGAAGGATTTGGTTTTTTCTGCTAGAGTACATCAAGCTGATGGAAAAAATTGTTCACTGCAGCCGTTTATTTATAAAAACAGCACCGTTAGTTGTTGTTTGCTTTTTTCCCATTAATTCTAGTTAATTTATATGTGTGCTCATGGAGCATTGTTCTTATTCTATTTGTAAAAATGACTCTGTTGTAGAATGTTTCTATTTGTTCTACAATTTCATTCAGAAATTCCTTTGTTGAGGTAGGTCTTTGAACTATTCATCCTAACAAAGTATTTCAAATTTTGAATGATCCTAGAATTTGAATAATTTTAGTAGTTTCACTTTGAGGCTAAAATTTTCCTGTTTTCATTCCTTTTGTAGTGAAAAAGATGATGCAGTAGGAGAGTCAACCAATGTAAGTATTAACTTTAGTATATAGTTTGAACAATTAATAGAAAATTCAAAATGTTTATAAAAATTTAATATTTTTCTTAAAAGGTAGTATATGTTACATTTATAATTATATATTTAAATTTTTGAAAAAATTAAAAATCTGAGAAGTAAATCATTTATTTTGATTGGAATATTTCCTTCCAAGCATATGTGTAGATGTGTATGTATTTCCCTACAAAATTGAAATCTTACATGTTTATGAATTGCTAACCTGTTTTTTCTCCCTCTCACTACCTGAATACTCAAAATTCAGATGTCATTGATTTTATTTTATTATGTTAACATAAGTTTAAATGTTGATGCATAGGTATCCTACATGGTGTATGGGAAAATGTTTCGATTAGTTATTTATAGTATTCCTTTATATACACAATTCTGAAGATCCTTTTTCAAGACTATGTTGATCTTTCTTTATTAGTTGTATTGGGTATTAAGGCAATAAAAAAAGACTTGAAGGTGATGAGAGGGCAGGCAATGCAGATACATGGAATATGAGTGTTTCGAGATAGAAAGAACACCAGCTCTAACTGGTGATTCTTATGATTTTATCCTACATTTTTCCCTAGAAAAATGGTGTTGCTGGCCTGGAGTTGTAGGAAATTATGTCCAGGAGGTATGGAATGTATAGGGTTGTAAGTGAGTTGGGGATCCACTGGAGGATTCTGAGAAGAGGAGTAGGTGGTATAACTAAGATTATAGGAGGAAATCTCAGCTTCTCCACCTCCTGATTCTACTGGAATTAATCTCTAGTTGAGGCCAGTCAACTGCCTGCAGAAGCCACATTGCCCACTGGGAAAGAATAGGAATATGGATAGACACAATATCCTGGGTAATACAGAGGGAGTATGGCCCGTGTTGCACAGAAGGGCTATGGGTTAGTGAGCAAACACCCCTTATTTGGGTATCCCATACTTACATAGTTGGCCTAGAGCAGACCCCAGGAGAATTCCCACCTGGAATAGATTCTTCAAGCCCCTACTAATTAAAGACAAAAGAAAACAAAAAACAAAACTGGCCTAGATAGAATGCAATGATGAGAGTCTGAGATGGATCTCTGGAAGTTTAAGGGGAAAAGGGATGCCTGGCAAATATTCCACTTCAATTTCTACAGGATGGAGAATATGAAGGTGCAGAGCATGATGAATATATTGATGGTGATGAGAAGAATCTGATGAGAGAACGAATTGCAAAAAAGTTAAAAAAGGACGCAAGTGGAAATGTTAAGTCATCTGGAGAGGGAGACGTGAAGAAATCAGTTAGCCGCAGGTGAGTCAATTACTGTGTGTCTGACAGGTGTCAGTTTGTCTTTTTTAGACTTCACTTTAAATTAGTATGAAGTCCTCTATTCAACTTATTTTTTTAAGCACTATTTTCATAATGTTTGATATGTATGCCATTTGTGTGTTAGCCTATTTGGAGGCCTAAAATAGATCATTTTTGAAGTACTTATAGCAGTGGTCCCCTGAGTCAAATTCTACTTCATTTCTTTCTAATCTCTTCTTTAAAAGCCACTGTAAATTTTCCTATGTGGGGTAAACAACATATTAGTTACATGTGGAAGGCCATGAAATGAACAGAGTGTTCTATAGAATAAAAAAAGAAGTCCTCAGGGACGCCTGGGTGGCTCAGTTGGTTGGACGACTGCCTTCGGCTCAGGTCATGATCCCAGAGTCCCGGGATCGAGTCCCACATCGGGCTCCCAGCTCCATGGGGAGTCTGCTTCTCTCTCTGACCTTCTCCTCGCTCATGTTCTCTCTCACTGTCTCTCTCTCAAATAAATAAATAAAATCTTTAAAAAAAAAAAAAAAAAAAAAAAAAAAAAGAAGTCCTCAGATTTAGGTGAGTAAAATTTGTCAAAATTGCTTGTGAAAGTATGTGGGCCTGAAAACATTCTTAAATATCTTTTCAAGTCTGATTCGTACTATATACATCTCCTGATCTCAGTGGTATCATGAAAGAAATGTCAGCAAATGTGTGATGATAGTTGTTGAGTTTTGTGACTCCTGAAATTCAATTTAATTGAAAAGCTCTCCTTTGTGATTCTGTTATTACAGCTGTATGGTATACATTTAAATAATACTGCTTTAACTATCTTATTATTTATTTGAGGGAGAGAGAGCATGCCCACAGAGAGAGAGTGAGAGCGAGAAACAGACTCTCTGCTTAACAAGGAGCCTGATGCAAGGCTCCATCCCAGGACTCTGGGATCATGACCTAAGCCAAAGGCAGATGCTTAACTGACTGACTGGGCCACCTAGGTGCCCCTAAATAATATTGCATTATAAAAGGTTTTCGGGGCACCTGGATGGCTCTGTCAGTTAGGTATCTCAGAGTCATGACCTCAGGGTCCTGGGATCGAGCGCTTTGTCGGCCTCCCTGCTCAGCAGGGTGTCTTCTTCTCCTTCTCCCTCTCCTTCTGTCCTTCCCACACAACTAGTTCTTTCTCTCTCAAATAAATAAGTAAAATCTTAAAAAAAATTTTTTTTTGGATTATACACATTTGTTGATAAAATAGATGTAACTACATATAAACAGTATTCTTTTTCTCTATTTCTGTTTTATATAGAAAAACATTTAAAAAAAGAAAAACTTAAAAATGAAAAACATTTCCATGTTTTCATTGCTTCACTCCCTTAATTTTTTCTTTATGTAACCAGAAAAGTAATTCCCAGAAATTCCCACTGATAGTATAAACTTCTATATTCAGAAATAGTAATTAAATATAGTAGATTACCTTTGGGCCACTATTGACAATATTTTAGCGCTTATACATCACATCAGCTCAGTAAGTTTAAGTCAGATTACATATACAATCAATATATTTTTTTCTCTCTTTCATTCAAGACATGCATTTTCTGATTATTAAGAGCTATGAATTATTTAAAGATTAGGTTTATAATGTGACAAAAATATATTTTCAGTTTTTAAAAAAGATTTATTTATATTTAGAGAGAGAGAAAGAGCACATATATGGGGAGGTGGTACAGAGGGAGAGGGAGAGTATGAATCTCTAACAGACTCCAAGCTGAGCACGGAGCCTGAGCACGGGCTCTGTCTCAAAACCCTGAGATCATGACCTGAACCAAAACCAAGAGTCAGATGCTCAACCAACTGAGTCACCCAGATGCCCCCATTTTTAGTTTTTAATAGATGAAACAAATAGTTGTTATGTTTAAGTGCTTAATTCCTCAATTCTACTGTCTTATTGGCTTTCATAACAATTTCCAGTACTACACCTGGCTTCCTGCTCTGTGAAATAAGAGTAACTCCTTCCACTTACTCTTTTCTTTTCCCCTCCCTGCCCTTTTGAGACCGATCCTTAGTTTCTTCTCCTCTGCTGCAAAGGGAAAGGAATCTCTCTACCCAAAGTGATTCCACCCTCTTTCCCATCTTTAGTTTTCTCTCTTTACTGGTTCCTTTCCTTCAGCTTACGAATAGACTTAAACCTCTCCCAGCATTCAAGAGTGAAAACAAACAAAACTATTCCATTTTATTTCCTGTTCCCACCTTATTACTTCCTATTTATTTCTAAATATCCAACAGTTAGATTCTCCCCCATCATTCCACTGAAACTACTCTCACTAAGGCCTTCTAATTGGCGATTCTAATGGCTGCTTTGCAATTTTTGTTTTTCTTGGTGTCTCTGCTGTGGAATATTGGGCATTTTTTTATCTCTTGTCTCTTGAAACCCATTTTGTTGCAAAACTTTGCTACTTAAATTGTGATCTATAGACTAGTAACATTAGTATCACTTGGGAAATATTTAGAAATACTGAGTTTCAGGCCCTGTCCCACACTTGAGGAATCAATCTGCATTTTACAAGAATCCCAGCTGATCTGTATGCATACTAACTTTTGAGAAATACTTTTCTAGAATACCAATTTTTAATTCCCCTGTTACTGGACTAGTTCAAGTTTGTATATCATCTTACCTCCAAGGTCAGCAACTTGGTAGTACCATTTCTGACTCCTTAGGGTGTACATATTACACCTTTCTTTTCTTTGTTTTTTTTTTTTTTAAGGAGATTTTATTTTGTTTTATTTTATTTTTTTATTTTTTTTTTTTAAAGATTTTATTTATTTATTTGACAGAGAGAGAGATCACAAGTCGGCGGAGAGTCAGGCAGAGAGAGAGAGAGAGAAGCAGGCTCCCGCTGAGCAAAGAGCCCGATGCAGGGCTCGATCCCAGGACACTGAGATCACGACCCGAGCCGAAGGCAGCGGCTTAATCCACTGAGCCACCCAGGCGCCCCTATTTTGTTTTATTTTTAAGATTTTATTTATTTCTTTGACACAGAGAGACAGACACAGTGAGAGAGGGAATCCAAGCAGGGGGAGAGGGAGATGGAGAAGCAGTCTTCCTGAGGAGCAGGGAGCCTGATGCGGGACTCGATTCCAGGATCCTGGGATCATGACCTGAGCCAAAGGCAGACATTTAACACCTGAGCCACCCAGGCGCCCCCATATTACACCTTTTTTTTACATGTCTGTGATAGTATGATGTTAGCTTATACCTTTCTTTCCTTCCTTATGTACCCTTATTCTGTACTTTTCTTGAAGTTAACTTCTCAAAGGCAGAAAATTGTACCATTTGTTTGTGTTTTTCCACGGTCAAACATCATAGGTACCCAAATATTTGTATAAACGAATGAACAACATCAAAATGATTGAATTTTTCTTTAACAAATCACTTTCACCTCTAGATCTTGTAAGTAACTTGCTTGTATTTATCATATGGGATTTACTGGTTTACTTATCTATCCCTTGCCTAGATTAAATTTCTCCAGAGATTATATCCTTTTTTATCTTTTCTTTTAAAAAAAGTTTTTATTTATTTGAGAGAGAGAACAAGCAGGTGAGGGTGAGAGCAACAGGGAGAAGCAGACTCCCCACTGAGCAGCGAGTCTGACGTGGGGCTCAATCCCAGGACCTTGGGATCATGGCCTGAGCTGAAGGCAGACGCTTAACTGACTAAGCCACCCAGGTGCCCTGTGTCCTTTTTATCTTTATATCCTCTGAGCCTAGTATAGTAAGTAGATGGTCCTTAAAGTTTGTATGAGTAGATTAATAAATGAATAAATATATCTGTGATGGGGATATTAGAGGAATGGTTTTTCATTCCCAACTTTCTGTTAGATTCCCTGGGGGAATATTCAAAGAAATACTGATAGCTAGGCCCCAACTTCACAGATTCTGAATCATTTGGTCTGAAGGAAAACCTGGACACATCCTCCTCTTTAACTTTTTAGCTTTTAATTAAAGTATATTATACATACAGAATATATTTGTCTTAGCTCTATTTCACAGTGCACATATAATAATTATATAGCTTGCTAAATTTTTACAAACCGTATATACTCATACCCATCATCCAGATCAAGAAACAGAAAATTCTGTCACCCAGAAATCTCCCTCTTGCCCCATTTCCCTCCCCTCACCCTCTAAGAGTAACTGCTTTTCTAACTTGTAAGAACAGATACTAGTTTAGGGCAACAATACTTTTTAAAATCTCCCCAGATATACTAATGTGCCTCCAGGGTTAAGAACTCTGTTCCCCTCTAACCAGAATTAGAGCAG
The DNA here is from genome assembly GCF_009829155.1 of Mustela erminea. NCBI lineage: Eukaryota > Metazoa > Chordata > Mammalia > Carnivora > Mustelidae > Mustela > Mustela erminea. The sequence continues at coordinate 71,355,544 of NC_045616.1, read as the reverse complement.
AGATCAATGAGTTAGAAACTAGAGATACAGTAAACACATTAACAAAACTAGAAGCTGGTTCTTTGAAAGAATCAATAAGATTGATAAAACACTGGCCAAACTAATTGAAAAGAAAAGAGAGAGGACTGAAATTAATAAAATTATGAATGAAAGGGGAGAGATCATGAGTAACACCAAGGAAATAGAAACAATATCAGATATGACTATCAACAGTTATATGCCAGTAAGTTAAGCAACCTAGATGAAATGGATGCATTCCTGGAAACCTATAAACTTCTAAGACTGAAACAGGAAGAAACTGACAATCTGAATAGACCAATATCTAGTAACAAGATTGAAGCAGTGATCAAAAACCTCCCAAACATCAAGAGCCCAGGACCTGATGGATTTCCTGGGGAATTCTACCAAACATTCAAAGAAGAGATAATACCTATACTCCTGAAGCTATTTCAAAAAAATAGAAACAGAAGGAAAACTTCCAGACTCTTTCTATGAAGTCAGCATTACCCTGATCCCCAAACCAGGCAAAGACCCCATCAAAAAGAATTTCAGACCAATATCCCTGATGAATGTGGATGCCAAGATTCTCAGTAAGATACTAGCTGATAGGATCCAACAGTACCTTAAAAAGATTATCCACTATGGGTTGCATCCCTGGGATGCAAGGGTGGTTCAAAATTCACAAATCAATCAATGTGATAGAACAAATCAGTAAGCAAAGACAGAAGAACCACATGGTCCTCTCAATTGATTCAGAAAAAGCATTTGACAAAATACAGCATCTGTTCCTGATTAAACTCTTCAGATTATAGGGATAGAGGGAACATTCCTCAACTTCATAAAATCTATCTATGAAAAACCCACAAGGAATATCATTCTCAGTGGGGAAAAACTGACAGCCTTCCCTTTGAGATCAGGAACACCACAAGGATGAACACTCTCACCACTGTTATTCAACATAGTACTAGAAGTCCTAGCAATAGCAATCAGAAAATAAAAAGAAATAAAAGGTATTCTAACTGGCAAAGAAGAAGTCAAACTCTCTTTGCAGATGACATGATACTTTATATGGAAAACCCAAAAGACTTTACTCCCCCCACCAAAAAAAAAAAAAACTTTACTCCCAAACTACTAGAACTCATATAGCAGTTCAGTAATGTGGCAGGATACAAAATCAATGCACAGAAATCAGTTGCTTTCTTATACACTAACAATGAAAACACAGAAAGGGAAATTAGAGAATCAATTCCATTTACTATAGCACCAAGAACCATAAGATACCTGGGAATAAACTTAATCAAAGAGGTAAAGGATTTGTACTCAAGGAACTACAGAACACTATGAAAGAAATTGAAGAAGACACAAAAAGATAGAAAAGCATTCCATGCTCATGAATTGGAAGAGTAAACATTGTTAAAATGTCTATACTGCCTAGAGCAAACTATACTTTCAGTGCCATCCCAATCAAAATTCCACTGGCCTTTTTCAAAGTGCTGGAACAAACAATACTAAAATTTGTATGGAACCAGAAAAGACCCCGAATTGCTAAGGAAATGTTGAAAAAGAAAAACAAAACTGGGGGCATCATGTTGCCTGATTTCAAGCTATACTACAAAGCTGTGATCACCAAGACAGCATGGTACTGACACAAAAACAGAAACATAGACCAGTGAAACAGAGTAGAGAGTCCACTCTGTGGTCAAATAATCTTAGACAAAGCAGGAAAAAATATACAGTGGAATAAAAGACAGTCTCTTCAATAAATGGTGCTGGGAAAATTGGATGGCTATGTATAGAAGAATGAAACTTGATCATTCTCTTACACCATACACAAAGATAAACTTGAAATAGGTAAAAGACCTCAACGTAAGGCAGGAATCTGTTATAATCCTAGAGGAGAACATAGGCAGTAACCTCTTCGACATTGACCACAGCAACTTCTTTCAAGATATGTCTCCAAAGGCAAAGGAAACAAAAGCGAAAATGAACTTTTGGGACTTGCTCAAGATCAGAAGCTTGAAAACAAAACAAAACAAAGTCAACAAAACAAAGAGGCAACCCATGGAATAGGAGTAGATAGTCACAAATGACACTACAGACAAAGGGCTGATATCCAAGATCTATGAAGAACTCCTTAGACTCAACACCCAAAAAACCAGATAATCACATAAAAAATGGGCAGAAGACATGAACAGACATTTCTCCAAAGAAGAACGTACTAACAGACACATGAAAAAATGTTCATCATCATTAGCCATCAGGGAGATTCAAATCAAAACCATATTGAGATACCACCTTACACCAGTTAGATTGGCCAAAATTAACAAGACAGTAAACAGCATGTGTTGGAAAGGATGTGGAGAAAGGGGAACCCTCTTACACTGTTGGTAGGAATGCAAGTTGGGTACAGCCACTTTGGAAAACAGTGTGGAGATTCCTTAAGAAATTAAAAATAGAGCTACCCTATGACCTTGCAATTGCACTAGTAGGTATTTACCCCAAAGATACAAATGTAGTGAAAAGAAGGGCCATATGTACCCCAGTGTTCATAGCAGCAATGGCCATAATCGCCAAACTCTGGAAAGAGTCAAGATGCCCTTGGACAGACAAATGGATAAGGAAGATATGGTTCATATATACAATGGAATATTACGCCTCCATCAGAAAGGATGAATACACAACTTTTGTATCAACATGGGCGGGACTGGAGGTCATTATGCTGAGTGAAATAAGTTAAGCAGAGAGAGTCAATTATCATACAGTTTCATTTACTTGTGGAGCATAAGGAATAACATGGAGGGCATTAGGAGAAGGAAAGGAAAAGTGAATGGGGTGGGGGGAGACGAACCATGAGAGACTATTGTCTCTGAGAAACAGACTGAGGGTTTTAGAGGGGAGGGCGGTGGGGGTTTGGGTGAGCCTGGTGGTAGGTATTAATGGAGGACACGTGTTGCATGGAGCACTGGGTATGGTGCATAAACAATGAATCTTGGAACACTGAAAAAATAAAATTAAATTTTAAAAAAAAGACTCTACTCCCCACCACACACATACTCCCTTGATTACTTCTGAGGCACAGAATAATGTAAAGGTGGATTTTTAAAAATCATGCTGTCACTTCAGATAATTTTTGCAGTCTAACAGTGATATAGGACACTTACGTCAACTAAATTTAGTTTTAATCTTTGAAAAACATAAAATGGTCAGCATAGTGGGACTCAAATAATTTTATAAGAACTAAACTATGACACTTGAGTATTTCTGATGTTTTTAAAAGATATGTGCTGCTAAAGACTCAGATCAATGTCTTTCGACTTTTCTGTACATTTAGATCACCGGAGAACATGCTCCACCCCAGACTAAGTCAATCAGAATTTGTGGAATGGGATCATACGTTTAAGAAAGCACCCCAGGTTATTCTAATGTGCACTCAAAGTTAATTGTAAGTTTGGGATTATTTGGAGCTTATCTTTTGGAAAATCCCATTTTAAAATTGATTATAAAGAATTATTTTTGCCTGTAGGTGGAGCTCAACTGCTGCGAGTTCATTCTGTAAACCAAATTGCGTTGTCTGCTCTACTGTTTTTTAACATCTGTGTATTGATTTATAATAAACGACCAAAGAGTAAAATCAGATGTAACAAGCAGACCAAATAGTTAGAAGTCAATGGTTTGTTGTGATGATTGTAATCATTACGGAAATTCAGTTTTTGTGTGATTTCTATCAAATGTAATTATGGTGTGATTTCTCTTCTAAATTATTTTCATCAAATTGAAATATAAATAAAATTACTAACATACCCTCAAATTATAATCATCAAACGTTTGATAAAAATGTTTCAAGGTTAACTGGGATGGTATTAGTTTTAATGTTTGAACAGGTTCCAGTTTCATCAGCTATGTTCTGTTTATCCATCATATTTGCTGATCTTCTTCATAAAATGACTCTCTTATTTGGTAAAATTAAGTGGAATTTGTGTTTTAGTTACGATCTGTGTTAGTTGGATATGAAATATCATTATTATGATAGCACCAGGAATTTAGATATGGATATTGAAGTTGAAATTGAGATTAAAGATCTGATGAATTGGGGCGCCTGGGTGGTTCAGTCGTTAAGTGCCTGCCTTCAGCTCAGGTCATGATCCTGGGGTCCTGGGATTGAGCCCCGCATTGGGCTCTCTGCTCAGCAGGAAGGCCACTTCTTCCTCTCCCACTCCCCCTGCTTGTGTTCCCTCTCTCCCTGTCTCTCTCTCTCTTGCTGTGTCAAATAAATAAATAAAATCTTTTTTAAAAATCTGATGAATTGGATTGAATTTAAAATTATGAAGCAAGGGAAAATGTAGTCATAAATACCTCCTGAGTATACTCCGGGAGGCCTGGGTGAACACCCAAATTAGATGTTACCAGTTGTTGTCTCTCAAGGGTCTCTTTGTCAGGTTTGGCATGTTACTAGAATTTCTTACTTCCCAGGATTTCTGTCCTTGAAAACATTTGTAACCTTTCTTTCAGCCTTGGGAAATCTTTTAGTCTTAATATGATCAGACATAGGAGGAACAGATTCAAAAAGATAATACAATATTTACATTTCAGAAATTTAGAAGATAGTGGGACACCTTGGTGGTTCATTTGGTTAAGGGTCTGCCTTTGGCTCAGGGTCCTGGGATTGAGTCCTGCATCGGGGTTCTTACTCAAAGAGAAGCCTGTTTCTCCCTCTGCCTGCTGCTCCCCCTGTTTGTGTGCTCTCTCTCTGACACAAAAATTAATAAAATATCTTCTAAAAAATTTAAAAGATAGTGTGCATTTTTAAACTATAGTACAAATTTTAAAAGATAATATAGTAAAAAAGATTGAAATCCACAGATATTTTAACAATGCTGTATGAACCATTAGAATCATCATCTGCAGAAGTGCCCCTCTTCCTCTCATTAGAACATTTACAAGCAACGAGTGCATTATCCATTGAGAGCATTTCGTCTTCCTTTTACTTTCCTTTCCTCCAAGACATACGGAAGCAGATGGTAGGAAAGAGGAAGAGAAAGACATGTGAGGCCTATATAGTGGGTAACTGGACTCCGAATAAAGAAAATTTGCAGTTATTATTTCTTTGGTATGGAGTAGTAGTGGTCCAAATATTGTATTTTCAGGAAATATTTGGGTTTATCAGTAGGTACTAAGCCTTGGAGCCATCCTAATTTTAATGAAGTTTTGCATGGTAACTTACACTAGAGATTGATTTTATTTTTTTGTATGTTCTTTCCTAAGCAGTCAGCCTATTCTCAACATACACTGCCAGACACTGCAAGAACTGCTAAGCGCCAGACAGTGCTAAACTCAGGAACACAGAAATAAAGGAGAAATTATTTCTTTCTGCAAACATTCATAATATAATATAAAAATGAGGTTACAAACAATTAATTACAATTCATCATGTCAAATACTCTAAGAGACATGCATACATGCAAATTATTAAGGATGTTAAGTAGGCTATATGTATTTCTGGAAAAGATGAAAGTACCAAGTCAAAAAGAGTTGAATGTAAAATTGCCATTTTTGTAGATCAAGAACAGCTAGCAATTTCATAAGTTATACCCTAATGCTAATAAGATAAACCATTTGGAGGCACTATTGGAAAGAAATAACATTTTAGCATGAAGTCTAGTCCTTTAGTGTTGTATAATCCTCCAGTGTAGACTAGATGGTTTATTTTACTGCCTTTATCTATTTCATTTAAAATTTTGGAATAGTAACAATTATAAATCATACCATCATTTGGCATTTCTGGCAAGCTTCCATTTTTCTTATGTTTGGGTCTTTATAGCAAGGATTTTTGGATATTCTGAACAAAACTGTTTCTTGGGCTATTCAAAATAAAAAAACACTTTTAAAATTCCCAGTTGTGGGGCCCCTGGGTGACTCAGTTGTTAAGTGTCTGCCTTCAGCTCAGTTCATGATACCAGGGTCCTGGGATCAAGTACTGTGTCCGGCTCTCTGCTTGGCGGGGATTCTGCTTCTGCCTTTCCCTCCCCGTGTTGTTCTGCCTGCTTGTGCTCTCTCTCTCTCTCTGTCAAATAAATAAATAAATCTTAAAATAAATAAATAAATAAATAAATAAATAAATAAATAAAATGCCCAGTTGGTTCATTGAGAACCTTAATCCACATCCAAGGACTCACCTTCAAAGTAAAAGAAAAAAAAAAATCCTTGAACTTCAGAAATACAACCACCCTACTGTTTTTACAATTAGATTTCAGATGGCAGACAGGAAGCAGTGAAATGCACACGTGAGGAAAATTCTCTTGTCAAAATGGGGAAGAGGTGTTTGCATTTCTTTAGAATGTATTGACTTCTATTACTCTTGAGAGTTATGTTCCATTGATCTGGTAGTATAAGTTGTTTTTGGAGGATGCAATGTACATTTGAAATGCAGTATTGAGATTATGTGCAAAAAACATTCTTTAAGTTATTCAAGCATCTGAGGAAGTGTTCTCTACCCTGGAAATCTAGTTGTATTGAGTTTTGAAATTCATTGTTTTCCTGCTTTCCTTGTGTATGCTTTGTGAATTCACCTATAAATTAAATTGGCAAGTATGGGGTGCCTGGGTGGCTCATTCAGTTAAGCATCTGACTCTTGATTTGGGCTGAGGTCATGATCTCAGGTCCTGAGGTTGAGCCCTGCGTTGGGCTCCATGCTATTCCAAGATTCTTTTCCTCTTCCTCTCCTTACCCCTCTACCCTTCCCCCACTTGCACACGTGCTCTCTCTCTCTCTCTCTCAAATAAATAAATAAATAAAATCTTTAAAAAAAGTAAATTGGCAGGTATAATTTGGATAAAATACAGAACAAAGAGGCCTCTCAAGATGCAAAGATCTTTGTTTAACACAAAATTAAAAGCACTTGAAGTTACACATGGGCCTAAGAGGTATTTATAATTAGTGATTCTATTTTTTCTTTCTCTAGTTTTCTCTCTGGATCCTTTCCCCCCCTAATTGTTCAGGGATTTTACCACCTTTCAGGTATGGTTTCGCTTATGCACAATAAGTTCTTCCTTTGTACTAGGCACTGTGCTAGGTTATGGGATGCTCAGATTACTGTGTCTGAGTTTCTTTACAAGTTGCTTAGTGTCTAGTAAAGGAGACAGTTGTATGAACAGATAAGGACTGTGAGGTATTCCTAGGTGCTGTAGCCAGACAGCTATTGTTATTCCTTGTTCTACAGTGTGACCACTTTGCCAACTCAATTTATTTCTCTAATTTAACCTCCATAACAAAGCTACAAGGTATAGTCTATATTATGATTCTCATTTTTAAAGTGAAGAAAACTAGACTTATGTGCATAGAAAGTGGCAAGTCTGGTACTTGAACCTGCAGTGGTCTGACCCCTCTCTACAGCTGTTGGTTGGTTGGGGCCAGCTCACAGTATCTAGCTGATGTGTAACTCTCACATGGGATGTTTCTAGCAAAGGTATGACATCATGTTAGAAATACTATTCTGTATGAGTGTAGGGAATGGATTGGAGGAAGGAGACCAAAACAGAAAGACACATTAGTAGATTATTACATTCATCGAAGGGAGAGATAATAAGGGTCTAATTCCCTAAAGCAGTGTCTATGGGAATGGATTTAGAGATAGTAGAGATAACAGATTTGGATATAGGAGACCGGAAGAAAAAAGATACACTCCAGATGACCCCGAGGTTTCTGGCTTAGATAACTTGGCTGAATGGTGGTGATAAGCATTGGGATAGGAGTTCTAGGTGTTTCTAGTGCTCCCTTCCTGTTCATCCTTTTAGTCTTTCCTGATACTCTTCAATGCCCTGCATATAAACATACTGAATTGCTTCCTTTATTAGTCAGCTTAATTTAGGTTATGCTATGGTAACAAACAACCCCCATATCTTAGTGGGTCAAAACTAATGTTTGTTCTCTAGTTCTGGCTACATCCTGTTAAGATCTGTGGATAAACTCCCCAACACTTACATTCATGGGCCCAGAATGAAGGAGAAGCCTCTTGCTGAGAGGCACAGCAGAAGCAAAAGAGTGACGATGGAATCATATGCTAGCTCGTAAAGTTTCTGCTTAGAAATGGCATCCATCACTTCAGCATTTCACTGGTGAGAGCAAGTGATGTGGCCAAGCCTGGTATGGTGAAGTATAAACCTTTCCCAAGGAGGAGCAGTGAATGCTTAGAAACAATATGTAATCTCCAGGCTTTGTGATTTAACCAGGAATTGCTGTAAATACCCGTGACTTTGTAATGAATTTAGTCAGCATCTTCCTGGTGGACAGGACAAAAAAAAGACATAATGAACATTACTTAATTGCCATTATCTGAATTTTAAAAAGAAGAATATCACTTTTGTAATTATCACATACTTTTTAAAAGCATAAAATTCTAAAGGAAATTCTCTCTTATCTGTCTTTCCATATGGGATAGAGAAGAACACAGTGATCTTCCACGAGTTTCACAGAAAATGCAGAAACACTTCATATGCACGGAACATCAATCAAATCATAACTTTCTTATTAGGTACCTTAAGGATCCTTCGGTTGTAGTGAATAGAAACCTACTCAAAAAAACTCCCATTTTTCTAGAAAGGGATTTTACATATTAACTGAAGGGATTTCTGCGTAAAGGAATAGAGGAGTTGCACAGAATCCAGATAAAAGAATTGCATCAACCCTGATATGAACGGAAGCCGTGACATGAACTTCTATTTTCTCTCCTTCTACAGCCTCAACTCTCCTTTTCTTTGTTCATTTGTTCTGTTACTTTCTACAGTCTTGTATTTTCTCTGTAGGATTCTAGTCTAGTATCTCTTGCAGTTCAGTCCTTCAGAAGTAAATTAACTTAATTTCTGTGTCCCACAGCCTGACTCTCCAGAGAGAGAATCTTACTGGCTTGGCTTGGGTTAGCTATCCATATATGTTATTGAGAGGATGGTGATAGTGGAGGGGCTCTGGAAAGCCATGAGATGTGGAGGTGTGACAGAGGTGTCTTGTCCTTTCACTATCCACTTCCCTTCTTATTTAGTAATGAGAACCCAGATATCTAGCTGGACTCATGGCTGCCTCATTAAAAGATATTCACCATACTCCTTTGTAGCAAGGCAAGGCCTTGTGACCAAATTCTGGCAATGAGAGGAAACAGAAGCATATCACACTTTCAGGAAGTCATTTCTAAAGCAAAGAAAGAAGGGGCTAGCCTTGGTGGAATAGAGAAGTTGAAAGAGCCTGGGTCCTTGAAGACCTCATGGAGCCACAATTCTAGCTTAGATTGCCTATCTGGAGTTGTTCAATGTGGGATAAAAAAACATTCAAGTTATGTAAGCACATTAGTTGGAGTTTCTGTTAAGTGCAACAGAACCTAAACCTAACTGACACAGTAAGGCTGTTTCTTCCAGGGTTATGAGTAGGGTAAGTTCTCTGTGGTGGGCATGTGGACAGAGAGGAAATGAATAGCTGTTCCATTATTTTTAATAGCTTTCTTGGTTGGTTTTCATGTTATTGCTGGAAGAGAATCGTATTAATTAATAATACCCAACATCTTCACTGCTCTTCTACTTTTGGCTGATCACCTTGTTCCTTATTTTATTATGAAAACAGAAACGGTGAGAAAAATTCCTCATTTTCCCACCAACAGTGTACCCCTCTGCATCTGAATTCATACGCTTCTGGCAAAGGCAACCCGTTACTCTGTGTTGTGGTCCACACACCATCCACTTTTTCACACACTTTGGCCAAGCTATTATCCACCTTACTCTTGTGGTTCACTTCAAATGCTGCATATTGTCTGTCCTTCTTGCTGTTTCCTGGACATGCCAACCCCATTCTTTTTCAGGCCTTTTTCAGTTACCTTCAGGTAACTTTGGGTTCCCTCAGCTGCAAAGTGTCTTCTCTAAAATAATCTTAGTAACCATTCCTTCTCTTCATACAGTTTCTTCCTCAAACATTGTCTTTTCCGACCACATTATTTAAAATAATTCCCTCCATGCCTATCACGGGTAGATAAGCAAATAACCAAGACAAATTTAAAATTTGTTTGGCTTTTACAAAATGCATCTGCGAGGATCCACACCCTTCAAGAAATAAATACCAAACAAACAAACAAAAAATTCATCAGTAGTGCTAGGATGTGATTGGTTCATAGTTCGTATAGCCAGATAATGAGTGATGAAAATCACGTTACTTTGCCTTTTCCTATATGTTGGGAACATTAGGTGAAATGAGGATAAATGAGGTTAAAAATTAAGTTAGGATCCAGATATCTGTCCTCAAAGCTAGGCTCAGATGTTTGCAGAAGACAAGGTCACTCTTTTCTAGGGAGACAAAGTGAGAGGGTCTCTTCTCCCAGCCAAAATCAGTTTTCTATAAGTTCTGTAACGCTTTAAAGAACCTTTGCCATAATATTTCATCAGTATTAATCTGAGTGGATTTTGTTTTATTTTGTTCACTTTATCAACTCTTTGCCTTTATTTAAGCTTGTCTTTTTAAAAGCAGACACAATATAAACTATTTAGTAATGACCTACTTTGAAGAGGAATCTCACAGAATTCATTACAATTCTTTCCTACCTTTTTGCCAACTTTGATCCATTAGTAGTATTTGATCTCTCTTCTCTCCTTAGTTTTTATTGTTAAGATACTGCTACACCATGTGTATTAGTTCATTCAGTATATTTGTGCATTCATGTTGATTTCAATGTGTTTACTATTTAAATGTACCTATTTGAGTGTTAAACCTTAAATAGGATTTCGATTATTATTTTTAGGTATGTCAGTGGCTTACTAGATTTTTCATCTAATTTTGTATTTGATTTATTATTATTCTACTCAAGTTTACCTTTTATTTTAAAGATTCTTAATACATTTTCCTGGTATTGCTAATTGCTAATTTTGTCATGTCAGGTAGTTTGCTTTTCTGTTTTAAAATTTATAGTGTTGATTTAGGTGCTTCTTTAAAGAATTATTTTGTTTAAACAGTCTCAAATTTGTTATATTATAATGGGTAGATTTCTGTTCTTACTGAAAAGTACTTTTCTTAGGGTAAAGGCAGATATTAATTGGCATATAAGCTAATGAACAAAATCTTTTCTCTCTAATTTGTATTTTCAGTTTACACACATGCGCACGCACACAAGCACACAGTCAACAGACAGGAAGTTAGATTTGTCCTTTGCAGTATATTTGATTTTCTGGAGTCTGTGAAAAAGAATGTTTTCTTAACTATGAAAATTGTATAATGACTTCCTACCAATTTTTCTTCCTTTTAGATAAGCATTTACTTTTTTAGACTTATTAATCATTATAAATCAATAGAAAATTTCTGGATATGCTTATTTGTTCATAATATTAACGATAACTTGAAATAATTTAAAGACAGTCTTTGTTGAAGGGAATTAAGAAGAAAATCCCTTGGCTTGGCTTCAGAGAGTTTAGAAAGATACAGTGTAGGCCTCATACAAAGACTAGAGTGTTGCAGTCCTTGTATTTTATGTCCTGCTGCTGTATGATAAGACTCCATTTTAGTTGTAGTGTATGTACTTGCTCAGTCACCTAGATCTATAACCGACCTGTGGAAGGACATTTAGTGTGATAGAAGGTAAGAATGTCTAGTCCTGATGCTGCTGGAGAGTGGCCCAGAAATTGAAAGCCAAGATAATATCGCGAAGTTACTCACCAGCCTTAATTGTTTGGCTTGATGCTCAGTATTATATTCTCAGGTAGGATTTATCAGTAGTCCAGTGAAGTTTTAAAAATTATATTTTCTTCATTTTATTGTTTTAGCATATGTTGTATAGTCTGGAAACACAAAATGTGTTTACATTTAAGTAGATGCTTAAAGGTTTTGCTCATCATTTTTGTATTGAATGAATTACTGAGGAAAATATGAATATTGCTTAACCTTTTCCTGTATGTTGGGAACATAGGTAAATAAAGGTATATATTTAAAAGTCAAGTCTGGATCTAGATTATTTGTCCTTCCCAAGGCTAAGTTAGATGTTTGCCGAAGACAGGGTTACTCCATTCTAGAAAGACAAAGTGAGAGAGAGTCCTTTATTCTAACTAAACTACTCTTGCTTCTAAGCTGTGCCAGTGAGTAGCAACAGTTTTAAGGAACAATAAAGGGACTTAACACCTGTTACAGTAATCACAGCCTGTAGCAAAAATTAAACACTTAAGAGCCTAGCCTTCAGAGGAGGGTTACACCCTAAACATGGTGAGACTACAGCATTACCACTTTAGGTCTTTGGTGCTGTGGCCATAAGATGGAATGATATCTGCATTACCTTAATTCTTGGACTCTTAAGATGATAGAGAGCCTTTATAGTTATAAATGCTTCTATTAACTCAAAATAATTTTCATAAAATACTGATGAAATACTCTTATCCCCCCAAAATGCATAAAAGAATGTATGAGAAGATTACTTTCAGTTTGTTCTTGCTAAAAGTTTTTAAAGTAGCATTTGAAGAATGTTTATAAGTTCATACTGTATATATCTTTGAATTGTTCTTTTTTAAAACACTGTAGCTGCTGAATTTTAGATGAAGATCTGGCACCTAAACCAGGTTAAAATAAAATGCAAGCAATTACCCCCCCCCCCAACTATAAATTTGACTTGGAAATAGATTCTGCAAAAGAGATTCACCTCATCTGGGCTCTTTAAAGTTGAAAACTCACTTTCAAGGCAGAGTAGTTGCCTAGCCTTTGAATATTATTGCATTCTTTTCCTGCTTCACATTAGTCAGTTCTGTTTAAGTTTACTCTTTATTGTTGCTGCATTTCTGTTTCTAAGTCTTAGAACAGAAAGCAGTCCTTATTTGGAGCTATGATACCTTGAACTGAGTATACTTAAGTATATGCCATTTATAAAAATCTACAGCATTATATACCTATTAAATCATACAGAGGGAAAAAATAGATGGTTACTGGATAAAGAGAGAGAGAGAGAGATCAATAGAAGAGAATAAAGCGCCCAGAAATAGACCCACACCTACACAGATATAATCAACGGATTTTTGACAAAAGTACAAAGAAAGTTTGAGAAATGATAATCTTTTAACAAATAATGTTAGAGTAACTGAGAGTCTGTGTGCAAAAAATTGAACATTAACACCTACCTCTTTCTACAAAAATTAACTTCTAATGGTTCATAAACCTAAAAGTAAGACTATTAAGCTTCTAAAAGAAAACATAGGAGAAAATCTTTATGAACTTGGGTATGCTAATGAGTTTTTAGGCACAAAAAAACATGAAGTCCACTGATAAATGAACATCATCAAAATTAAAAAAAACTTTGGCTCTGGAGAGGTTGCTTTTAAGGAATGAAAAGACAAGCCACAGAGTAGGAAGCAGTATTTGCAAATTACACATCTAATAAGAGATTTGTATCCAGAATATAGAAAGAATTCTGAAAACTCAACACTAAGAAAACAAACCAATTTAAAGAATGGACAAAAGATCTGAACAGATATTTAACCAAAGATATATGAGGCAAGCAGTATATGAAAATGTTATATGTACATCCTTGCTGAGATAGACCACTACTGCAAGCAAGGATTTAAAATTTGTATGTATTATTACTTCACATTTTAGTATATAGTGACTAAGGAGCTTGAAGAAAACAAAGGTTAAGGCTTGTCTGTTTTTCAGTCTGGAACTTGACTAATCACATCTACCTGCAAGGAACCTAGAGCTTAGATTCTAAATTGGCTCTTAGATATATATTTTACACAAATGTCAAAGTTGCCCACCAAAGTATAGGAATAGAGTGGTTTTGCAAAGAGTAGGGGAGGAATGGTGAAGTAGACAGCTTTCTAATCTTTCTTCAGTTGTGTTTGCAAAGTTTAACTTACGCAGGATTACTCTCCAAGCAATGGACAGTCCAGGATTTAAACACATATATTTGACTTAACTGCCATATTATACCTCCCCTGAGATGAGGCATTAAAATGGAATATTAGAATTTGGGGCGGGGGTGCAGGATGCAGACTGTGCATGCAAAGGGATTGGTGAGAATTTGATATCCTGATATATGTGGGAACTTATATATACAGGGACACATACCTGCAGGAATTATGGTAGGAAGTTATTAGAGGAGTAAACTGGGGCCAATCAAAATGGGCCTTGTATGGCATACTTAGAAACTGGACTTTGTTCTTTAGATGGTGGAAAACAATATAAAAGGTTTAAAATTGGAAAGTGACATGATTAGCATTTTGTCTTAGAGGGATCATTGTGGTAGTAGCATGGAAAATAAGCTGGAAGGAGCCAAGACTAGAGGTTGAGAAGACTGACCAACCAGAATACTGCTTTAATTGTCCAAGTCCAGGTAAAATATAATGAAAACCCCAACCAAGACAGTATTCTATTTGCAAGGAAATTTGCATTCAGCAAACATTTTCCCAAACATCTAAAATATGCATGTGGTAGATAGAAAGATAAAGATATTCCCCTTGCCTACAAAAAAGCTCTCAGCTGAGCCAGGCTTTATAACACATACATACACAATGAACTCTATATAAAGCCGAGGTTCAGAGAAAGTACAGTAGCTCCATGGAGGAGGGAGAGATTAATTTTGACTTTAGGGATCAGGAAGTCTGCATGTATGCAAAGTGGACAGCATTAATACTAGGCCTTGAAGAAGGGGCAAAGTTTGAATAAGAGGAAATGGGTGGGAAAGGGAATTTCCAGTAGAGGAAACAGAGAAAAGTACAGAGTGTATTTGAGGAACAACCTGTTGTGACTAGAGAGGATATTGTTGGAAATAAAGATAGAAAGATAGGTTGGGACCAGATCATGAGGTACCTGCCAGGCTAGTAAAGTGCAAATATAACTCGTTTTGCTCTATGTATGTGTACAGGAAAACATAGATCAACCTCTTTTTTCATTTAAAGTATGCCAACTTGAAAGACTCAAGGTTGGGTGAATACTGGATTTCTACATTTTTGGACAGGAGATATGTGAGTAGGAGGGTTTGGTGAGATGGCTGGAGTAGAGAATCATGTTTATCTTAGTTTTTATAATTTGAAAGTGAACACTAAATCCCTATAGTAAATGAGGTGGTAGTTGAGGGGGAGGAATGAATCTACCTAGTGACAAGATGAAAACAAATTTTGTGAAATAATACGTGTGAATTACTTTCAAAACATGATGCCGGTGATGGCTAGTGGTTATAGTTTAAAGTGCCTTTAGTGACACACAATCCAACCTTAACAGCCTTAGAATCGCTCACTTTCTGGTAGCCCCTTCCAACCATGCCATATTTCAAAATAAAATGAAAACCTAATGCCAGGTTAAATGTCAATGGTTATTAAGCATATATAACAACCAGATTAGTATTTAAGGTGATGTATGTAATTAAAGGGGCATGATATCAATGAAGTAGAAGAGATAAACCCAGTCCACAGGGACAATTTGGGGAGACAAGCCAAGCATACCTAGAAGGAAAATGAGACACTGGTGTCCTTCATAAGCATCCTGGCTCTCCCACCTGCCTCCCACATCTCTCCTACACTACAGAGAATTACTCTGCATCAGATGTGATTTGTTACTTAAGAAAATAATACATTAAAAAGCACAAAATGGCATAGACAGACTGAGTACTCTAAATGCATAGGAAATCCCAAGTAGAAATGGTGTAGAGTCAGATGAGGTTTATTAGTTTTCTTGAAGATTTGTTTTCAGGCAGGTTTATACTGCCAATTGCCAGACCACACACTGGAGTAAGCTGATGATACGAGTAATTTTGCTGGTAAAAGAAATACTCTCTTATAAGATAATGAGTGTGCTAATTTGTTGCGCTTTACTTAAGTTGTTAATAACTATTTTTACCTCATTTGTTTCATTTTGAATGTTTATTTTAAAAATGGAAGTATTATTTTTGAGAACATCCTGTTTATAATAAAAACTTAATGACAACTACATAAAACAAAAATAGCATGTCTACAAATGTGATTATGGACATGTTCATTTAAGGAAACAAATTTAAAAGATAAAATTCTAACTTTAGCTAGCGTATGCAATGGTTTTATTTTAGAAAGGTAAATGTCCTTGCTGAAAATTCAGTGATGACATTTATTGCTTAGGAAAACATGTTGCTATATTTTTCCCTCTATGTGATTTTTGATATAGCACTTACAGAAACACTTCAAATCTTACTAAACAAAACAAACTTAGAATGTCACTTTCTAAAATGAAGTACTGGTAATAAAGTTTACTGTCTACTCTTAACACTGTAGTTCTGCTTGAATATTTCCAATGTGAGAACCTTGGTCTGTCAAGAGTTAAGATACAGCTTAAAAAATTTAAGATACGATTTTTAAAAAATATTTGACTTGTTTATGAATGGAGCATTTTTATAGAATGATATTACCTGATGTTCTCCCTTCAACAAGATGGTGAATGACTGATAAGCAGGGCTACCGAGGAGAGTTGTGCAGAACACTTAGCCATGGAATGTGAATATGAGCTGGCATCTAGGCGGAGTTCCCCTCCAAGCCCTGTGCACTGGGGAGGGCCACATTAGCCCCAGGAATGGGTGCCTTTTTCTAATCTTTGAGCCAGGAAAAGGTATTTGTTTCCTAGGAGGTTCCACTAGAGGGTGTGCCCTTTTGTAATTAACATGACGGTGCTTCAGGCGCTAGCCTATAGATAAACTTAAGAATTAAAAGAAAATGAGCAGCTAGGCTGTAGCTTTTCTCAATGGGTACTATTACACAGGTATGTGGCCAGTTTTTAGTGACAGGAAAGAAAACTTGGAGACGGTACATTGCAAGGGGAATTCCTTTCGGAAGGGGTTTTGGAAACCAGGGTTCTAGTCCTTGAGCACAGGTGTTTGACCTTGGGTGTTCTGTTCTTGAAAAAAAACCTTGAAAACCACCTTTCAACCTTGAAGGGTGCATCTAGGAATGCATCCAGGAATGTTTTATCAGGAGCGTGATAAGCAAGGAGAGGTTTGATCTGGAAATTTTCCAAACTGGCACATCTGAAATGTCATTAAAAGTCTTGGAGATATGTATTTGCAGGATCTATAATAGTACGTCTTGAAATAAAGTATTTCTCCAACTTTCTTCTTTCTACTTACTTTGTTTAATTTGCTTCTTCTCGCCTTTTCCTTTTTCTTCTTCCTGTCTATTTTTTTGTTGTGGTGGTGGTGGCTGTCGTTTTGTTTTGTTTTGTTTTTAGCTTCTTATGCTGGAACCTTACATAATTGATTTTGGACTTTCTTCTTTTCTAATAAAGCATTTAAAACTCTAAGCACTGCTCTCTCTGCATCTCACCAGTTTTGTTGTCATGATAATCAATTTTATGTACCAACTTGGCTAGGGTACAGTCCCTAGTTGTTTAATCAAATACTAATACAGGTGTTGCTTTGAAGGTATTCTATAGATGTGATTAAAGTCCATAATCCGTGACTTTTAGGTAAAGCAGTTTATGATCTGGGGGCCTGATTCATTTAAAAGACTGAGGAAGAGAGCTGAGGCTTCTCAGAAGAAGAAATTCCATCTGGGGAGAGCTGCTTTAGCTTGTACTGTGGAGAGTTCCAACTTGCCCTTCTTGATGGCCTATTTGCACAAATGCGTGATCCACATTTTGGATTTCAGACTAGGCAGACCCCGCAACTGCACGAGCCAGTCCTTTACTGGATGTGTGGGGGTGTGTGTGTGTGTAATATTTATAAATTTGCTTTGAATTTCATTCAGTTCAAAATTTTTCCTATTTTCTTTGTGGCTTCTTCTTTGACCTATGGGTCATTTAGAACTGTACTGTTTATTTTCCAAATATTTGGGAATTTTCTAGATATTTGTCTGTTACTGATGTCTAAATTAATTTTATTGTGGTCAGAGGACATATTCTATACAATTTCAGTTATTTTACATTGAGATGTGTTTCGTGGCTCAGTATGGCTTATCTTGGTGCATGTTACACGTGCACATGAAAAGAATGTGTATTCTGTTGTGGTTGCTTGGAATGTTCTATAAATGACCCCAGTATTTGTTACGGCAGTTTAGACTTGAATTTTAATGTTTAAATTATACCTGTTAAGTTACAAATTTCCTTGATTGATGAGATTTTTCGAAATGATACTATTTCTGAATAACTAAACGACCAAGTAGTAATTTCTGACTTTATACTTCACTAATTATTTCAATTAATAAGTTAATAGTTACTTTAAACTTTGTTTCTTGCTACTTGATTATTTGCAGTAGGCCATAATACAACTGTAAGTTTCATGTCTTTTGCTTTCAGTTTTGTCTTATATAATACTTAGAAATATTTCTACATTTCCTCTTGATTATCCAAGAATAAATTTTTAGTTGGTAAATTTTCTTGGACTTGTCCTACTTAATTTTCTTCAGATCATTTTGTGCGTGTGTGTATGTGTGTGTGGCAGTTTTGTTGTCTCAATCTAAGAACAGAAAAAGTACATAGAAATGAAAAAACAAATCAGTGTATTTTTTTCTGGAGCAAGTTTTTTAAGAAAGCATTAGTAACCAGGGTTAAAATGGCCTTTTGAAATTTCAGTGCATTTTTCTTTTAAGCAAACTCAGTGAGAGAAAATAGTTAAAAAGAAAAAAGCAAGTCTTTGGATCCTTTCCTTAGAAGATTCTGTGATTATTCCTTTAAATTATATACCTCCTATTTGTGATCAATCTTTAATTAATGTAATAGAAATTTTAAGTTTCTGTAATGAGTGGAAAAATGGATTAGATAACATTTAAGCTTCAGTGAGTTGAGAATATTACTTAAACTTGAGACATTGAAGGTGCCTGAGAACTCAGCACAAAACTTATTTTACTGGAATTCATCCACATCCTAAGCTGTTATACTATGTTTATTTGGGATTTCTTTTTCCTTGCTGTTTCTATTCTTGTTACCATTAGTAACTGAGACTTGACTATAAAAAAGAGATTCATTTGTAGGAATCAAAATGCATTATGTGCATGGGTGGTTCCGTGGTAGAATTCTCACCTGCCAAAATGCATTATGTAGTGGGAAGAGTATTGGTTTGGAGTCAAAAGCCCAGGTTGTGCCATTTTTTAACTAAGTATCCTTGGGCGAATGAATTATTTATCTGACTCTCAGTGTCTTCCTGTAAAATGGGAATAAAAAGGGGCACCTGGGTGGCTCGGTCGGTTAAGTATCTGCCTTCGGCTCGGGTTGTGGTCCTGGGGTCCTGGGATCAAGTCCCATGTCGGGATCCCTGTTTGGTGGGGGGGGGGAGCTGCTTCTCCCTCACCCACTCCCCCTGCTTATGTTGCCTCTCTCACTGTCTCTCTCTCTCTCTCTCTGTCTGTTAAATAAATAAATAAAATCTTTTTTAAATATGGGAATAAAAAAGACCTATTTTACCTGATTGTTGCATGATGAGATGAGTTGGTAGACATTCAATAAATTATAGTTATTAAAATACATCAGTTATAATATTTAGTTTTCAAGATACTACATACTTATAATAATATTCTCTAATAATATTTTCAGAATCTTCAAAGTGTTTCTTTCTGAATACTGTTCATTTTACTATTTGAGTTTACTTAAGTAAAATTATTAATGTATATATAATACATTCTGAAAAGAGCTAGGATGAGTCACTACTTTTTTTCCCCATTAAATAACATTTAATCTCCTGGCCCTCCTAATCTTCATATGCCAACTGTTCACAGTACCTAAATAGAATTAGGACATTTTAAAGTTGGAAGAACCATATCAACTGTCTTTCAATTTCCTCATTTTACAGATAAGACCAGTAGAGAATAAGTGACAGATCATTTTGTTTTTGCCAACCTAGGTAGTCTCAGTGAGTCTGAATGTGAATCTAGCATACTTTTTCCTTTACTTCCTTGTGAAAGCTTCTAAGCCACTCACTAATCTACAACAATATTTTAATAGTGGAAACAGCTATTAAATTCACATTATTTTTCCTCCACTCACAAAACAGTTAATAAAAAGGGGACAAAGCAAGAAAAAGGCCAGGAAACCATCTGAAGAATTGGTCACAGCTGTGCCAGTGGTCATCTAGTATATGGCAAATATTCAACCATTGTTAAAGAAGTAAGTGAATGTCAGATCTATGATCGTGCAAATGATAATAGCAGTGATTATACAAAATGCAAGTGTGGTTTTTTAAATTATTTTTATATAAATACAGATTTGATAACAAAAGTATAATTAAGCTTTTAATGTCATTTCTTATAAAATAATTTTCTTGATTTGCATTTTCTACAAAGAGTCCTCATCGATACCTTTTATGACTCATGTTTTATTCTTTTTTGTTATTAGACTATTTTTTGGGTTCAGGAAATTCAATCATTTTCCATTTTTAGAATTACTGGCTGAATGTCAGGGTACATACTGACTCATAAATGGATCATGTTTGCAAGTTTATTTGTGTGTTACTTAGAATTTAAGAAAATTTTCCTATTGAAACAGGCCGCAATTGATAATTGGTTTTCCCCAATTTGGGAAATTATATTTGGGATCTATTGGAATACTATTGGGGGACAAAAAAGTTACCAAAATATAAACATTTAACCTATGTTTGTATGCATATACAAAATTATGTGTGTGTAAAATCTATGAAATCCCATTAGAACTACACATAAAGCCACATACATGTGATTGCTATAGGTATCCTAACAATAATTTCAATGACGGCCTGAGGAAGAAGAATCAGTTTACTCACTTATTTTTTCAGTTAACAGATATCATTTATTGAACATCTGTTTTATTAGCACATATTTTAAGAAGCTTTATTTCAGCTAGATTTTCAAGGATGGATGGGATTTGAATAGGTGCTATATTACATTATGTGTGCTTATATCAGTATTTGCCTTACATAACACATATGGTCTGTTTGTGAACCACACATTTAATTTGACGTTCTTCAAACATTCAAATAGGTTTGCTGGTTGTTTAACCTTCAGAACTTTCTGGTTTATTACAACTATTTTCTTCTTAGTCAAAGTACTACTTTTTTTTTTTTTTTTTTTTTTTTTTAGTGCTGAATAACGCTTTCTTGTAATAGAGAATTATAATTCCAAGGTAATTCTTATGTTTGTGGTCAGTACATTCTCTTCCCAGTAGGGAAGTAGGGAATCCTACTCTAGCTCTAGAAGATGAATGAATACAGAAGCAGTCAAGGGCTGTTGTGACCCCTGCACCCCACTACCTCACCACATGTACACACACACACTCACACACATGTAGAAGAGAGACAGCATAGCTTCCTAAAGCAGTTCTCAAACTTTTTGATCTTAGGACCCTTTACGCTCTTAAAAATTACTGAGGACCTAGGGCACCTGGGTGGCTCAGTCGGTTAACTGTGTGTCTTTGGCTCATCATCCCAGGGTCATGATCCCTGGGATCGAGCCCCACATCAGGTTCTCTGCTCAGTGGGGAACCTGCATTTCCCTCTCTTTCTGCCTGCCACTTCCTGTGCTTGTAGTCACTCTCTCTCTCAAATAAATAAATAAATAAAACTTTAAAAAAGATTTTATTTATTTATTCGACAGAGGGAGAGCACAAGTAGGCAGAGAGGCAGGCAGAGAGAGAGAGGAGGAAGCAGGCTCCCCACCAAGGAGAGAGCCCAATGCGGGGCTCGATCCCAGGACCCTGGGATCATGACCTGAGCTGAAGGCAGAGGCTTTAACCCTCTGAGCCACCCAGGCACCCCAAATAAATAAAAATTAAAAAAAAAATTACTGAGGACCCCAAAGAGAGTTTGGTTTTATGGGGAATTAATACTGAGAAAATTTTTTAAATATTAACATACTTTATTTTTTTTTAAGATTTTATTTATTATTTGACACAGAGAGAGAGGTCACAAGTAGGCAGAGAGGCAGGCGGGGGGGCGGGGAGCAGGCTCCCTGCTGAGCAGAGAGCCTGATGTGGGCCTTGATCCCAGGACCCTGAGATCATGACCTGAGCTGAAAGCAGAGGCTTAACCCACTGAGCCACCCAGGTGTCCTAAAATAATAATATACTTTGAAATAACAATAATAGACTCTATTATATTTTAACATAACACATACTTTAGAAAAATTAATTATTCTTCCCCCAATAAAAATCATTTAGTGACAAAGACAAGAATATTGTTTCACCTTTTTACAAATCTCTTTAATGACTGGCCTAATGGAAAGCAGCTAGATTCCCATATCCACTCCTTCATTCATTCTGCTGTATGAACTATGTTGTTAAATTATAGGAGGAAAATGTGACCTCACACAAATATGTACATTGAGGAGACAGGAGTATTTAATAGACTTTTCAGACAATTATGGTTATTCTTCTTTTGATACTGTACCAAAACTCAACAAATGCTAATGTCTTACTGGTTAAATGCAATGTGAAATAAAAAAACCCTTCATAATAATCTGTTGAATATTAAAATCCATTGGCTTGTTTTATACTTTGAATGGGTCTTTTACCCATGCATGATTATTATAACATTATGTATTGGTCATTTGAAAAGTATTGGTCCATCCAATTATGCAGATCTTCCAAATAGTAATACACTTTTCCATACAATATAAAAAAAAATCTTATTCATTAATATCATCACTAATCTTCAGAGGCTTCCAGGTTTTGGTCAGTCTCATGGTAGTGGTTTTGAATTTTCCAAAATCTTTTTTTTTTCTGCGAAAGCTCAAATTGTATCATTGTCAACACATATTTTCATTCTCTTTTGTTTGTGAGAGGATCACTTTGTTCCCAGTTCACAATAACCAAAGCTTATCAGTTGTTCTTTCAAATAAAAGTGGTGGACTATTAAAAAAGACAAAAAAAACCCTGACTGTTTTAGCTCAAAGTTCAAATAATTGCATGTTTTCCTCAAAATAACTGTCATACTTGTATAGACAATAAAAGTGCTTTATGCATACTTCAGTTTCAACACAAAATACTGTGCTTAAGGTTGAAATTTCATAAAATTAACAATTTTTATTGCTTCATCAAGGCTATTCTTAGGTGAAAGTGGCTGAAATTTGTTTGTTCTTTTCTGTCAGTACCTGGCAGTGCTGAATACAGTGACTTCTAGCTCAGTGTGCTGCCACTGCCTTGATTCAATGCTATAGGTCCACCGGTTTTACCCATTGTTGTTTTTGTTCCATCAGAGCAAAAGTCAAAACAGTGAAAAGGGCAGATCACATCTTAATATTATTAATAAAATAGTTTGACCTCGTGGACTCTTTTGAAGTGGTTTCAGGGTTTTCCAGGGTCCACAAACCACACTTTGAGGATGCCTGCGTAGTGATTTAAGAGCATAGAGTAGAGATTCTAGAACAAAATGAATCTGGCTCTGCCTAGCTATGAGCTCTAGAGAGCTAGAGTAACTAATTACCCCAGCTTTATTTATAAAGTAAGCTTATAGCAGTACTACATAATAGTATTTGTGTGAGGATATGAGTTAATATATATAAAGTTCTCAGAAGAGTACCTCATATAGAATAAACCTATGTGTTTGCAAGTTATTATTTTGTATTATACACAGATTTATGTATGTATTCCATCAATTCCATATTTGAAAATTCCATTCAAGATCATTTCACTGCTTTTAAATCAGCTCGTACTTAAACCAGACCAAACAGATGACACATACTATAGCTTGAAGACCCTAAGAGACAGTTCTTTGGATATCTTGCTTATACTACTTCGGTTTGCAAAGTATACTTTGAATTGCTTTGATAGCAGTGATGGAGGAAAGCTTCCATTTATATAACTGGATTCTTTTAAGGATCACTCTGTGCTTTTGAGATGATTCCTTCTATAGTTTAAAATGGCCTTAAGAGGTATTTTCAGTGTGATATAAGGAGGTTGTCAGATTGTTTTGGTCTTCAGAATTAAGTGATAGCACAGCTTGACTAGGCTTAAAGTTAAGCAACCATTTGTACTACTTTTTGTAAGCTTTTGCCTTCAGTTCATATATTCTTTGGAATTTGGATCTATTTGAAGGATGATAACTCAGTGACAGAATCATAATTTTGATTCTTTTTTTCTTACAGTCTTCACCCAGTGCTTTGTGCTAAGAAGCTAGTTACCATCTTTGCCTACAGTGTAGGAAGAAAATGTTGAGTCTCTGAATATAGTCAAAATTAGTCTTTGCTAAAGTTAAATCTATCATTTATCCAGAACACAAAAGTGTTGAATACTTCTATCTTTTTTGAACTTATTTGCTAGAACTTCTGATTGAGTATAAAAGTAGTTTTAACCACACTTTTGGGTCCAACAGGAGCCTTTATGCTATTAATCGATCACACTGAACGTAATTATTCTGTTAGAACAGTAATAACATTACAAAACATGATTTGTATAGTATCACTAAAAAGGAAGTAGGAAGAGAATCAACTGTGAATATTTTTGGAAGCAATCTCAAACTTTGCCCCCCCCACCTTTAAAAGAAATCATGTTGTATCATTAATATTGAAATTGTACCTTCTAAACAAAAAAAGTAAAACTAAATTAATTCTTTGAAAAATTTCAACATTTATTGAATTATATCTGTTTGCATAAAAGGGTAATAAATACTATTTCTTTGGTTATCTTTGTAATCAGCAACATAACTCTGTTCTTTTCTGATTTGAACTTTGAATGAACCCTTCCATAAAGCTCTGACATTACGTTTCCTTGTACTATCTCAGTATTCTTCTACATGTCATAAACACAAAAGGAAATTTTCTTTTTTTTAACTAAGAGAACTTTGATGTAATTTGTTAGGATCCTACAAAAGATCTGGAATAATTTCATATTTTGTTTTAACCTCATGTTTATAATTTGGTTTTTGGAGTTCTATGAAACGCCTTTCACTCTAAGTTAGACTAGATGATAATCACTCTTCTCAACTTAGCCAAAAGGTAATGCTCAGTGCAGTTACACATTCAAAAAAGGAAAAGTAGAGAGATTTCCAAGCATTTATCTCAACTTTATTTTTACTGATGTATGTCCTTTCTTGTATTTTCTGTCATTTGTTTTGATTGAAACTAAAGTGTTTCTTTGTAAACTCCAAGGACACATATGTATTCTATACCGAGGGTCCAAATTTCCCATTCATATGCTTATACTACGCTGTTTCTTCAGACTTGTGTACACCTAAGCTCTTAATCCTTTCCCCTGAGCCATCTCCCAAAGTGAGCTTTATATTTGGTGAAACAAGAATTGTTTCTAAAGATTGTCCTTGGATTTACTTGTAGAACAGGAAAAGAGTTTGCAATTCTGGGAGTTCCCCTGGCTCCCACCACCCAAACAACTGGAGGTTTCTGGAGCCTGCAAGCAGATCTCCTTCTCAACAGTACAGAGACATATCTTTTGAAATCTGAATTAACCAAAAAGAAATGGAAGAGCCTTATAATAAATATATACTCTTAGGGTTTTTAGACTTATAAGTATAATTCTGTTTGTTTCAATAAACAAAGCTATCCTTTCAGGCAGATAATAGTAGACTGGAGAAACTTTTCTAACAGTGTATTTCCACTCAAGCTCTTCAGTATGTATTAACATAATGTCTTTAAATAGTAAACATCTTCCAACCTTATAACTGGAAATTTTACTTTTCAAAAAGTTACTAAATAAATGAATGCTTATTTTCAATGTAAAGTAAAAGTCTAAATCACGTTTTCAGAGGATTATAGGCTTAATCTATGTTCCTCCTTCCCATTACAGGCTTGTCCATAAAACAGATGTAATCCTGGCTATGGATATCTTATACATTCAAACTCCGTAGATTGCTGGATGTTTGGCAAAGATAATTATATAGTTGGCTTGGGATGTGGAAACAGCAAACTTTTCCACTTTCCATTATGTAAATTAGCAGTGGAAATAGCTGTATATTTCTCTATGATTTATTTTGCTAAATATAGGTAATGTGGATTCATTTCTATTAGAAGGAATCATTTTCCATGAACTGATGGTCAAGTTTTTGGTATAACTTAAATATCATATTAATATTCTTACAGTGTATGGAAGATCCAGTCTCTTTCAATAATTTACTTTTCCCTCTAAACTTCTACAGAATTATGGCCTCTAACAAAATTAATCAGACTTGTCTCAGGTGATTTTTTTATAGGCTATTTTTATATTTTATGTGGGGTTTTTTCTTTTTTCTTAAAAGTTTTTTATTTGTTTTTTTTATGAGAGACCACTGTATTCTTGCCTAAGGAAAAAAGACTTGAGTTTTGGGACTCCTGACATGTGGGTAGTCAAGCCCAAACAAAGATTTAAAATTTGCTAGTTTAATTTAATGGTAAGATAGATATCAGATGTCCTAATTCAAGAACAAAGTATTTAATGAAGAAGTAAACTAGTTTATAAATTGTAACCTACATCTAGTTTAACAGATATTTGAATACTATATAATACTGTATTCATGTAAGCGTTAATCACATGCAAGGCACTTGGTTGAGATTATATTATTCTAATCACTTTTATAAAAAATAATGGTATCTAGTGAACCCTCAGCAAATGGCTTACACTTAAGTTTGGATATTGCTCAGGCCCAACTTCTTCTCAGTGTTTACAAGTCCTACACCTTTGAGGTGACCTAACTTTCACTGGTGGCTCTAGAACACAGTGGACAGAAAAGAGGAAAGAGGTGAATCTCCAGCAGCCAGGCACAAATACCATTGACTGTTTGCTGTGGTTTTGCAGAGCATGATAGGATATATTCTGTTTTTAGATTTCACTTTAACTGTTACATTTTTACTTTCATTCAGTTGCTAATCAAGAGTTTCCTATGTGAGGATGTTTTTGCCATTCTTGGAACCACATGGAGTTTTCCCTTTAATAATACTACTGTTTGCTGAGGTCCCAGGCATGTGACCTTAAAAAAAAAAAATGGCAAATCATTTTCCTACTTTTAGTATGCGGTTAAGAGTGAGCTGGCCCATTCACATCAAGCTTAATTTGATCTAAGTTAGAACTAACCTTTGACAAAATCCACATTTAAAATTTAGGCTAGAAGGAGACAATAAATCTTACTGTTTAAATCACCCAACAGGGCAACAGTACTGTTTGTAACATTTCTCCAGTGTTCGTTCCTAAATCTGTTATTCTGTGATGTAAAGCCTTGGTTGCTTTTCAGTACTTTTAAATTTGTTTGCAGAAGGTGGAGTCCAGAAAATGTGCCCATCATTGAATGCTCTAAGTTTAGCTGAGGAAAAGCAAGGCTGCTGTAATGTTTCTATTCTAAAAAAGTTGTATTTATCTGAGTTACAGGAC
This sequence comes from Mustela erminea, assembly GCF_009829155.1. Classification (NCBI taxonomy): domain Eukaryota; kingdom Metazoa; phylum Chordata; class Mammalia; order Carnivora; family Mustelidae; genus Mustela; species Mustela erminea. The sequence goes on along the minus strand of NC_045616.1, from coordinate 71,328,337 downwards.
TGGTTTACATAAACGAGAAAAACTAAGATTTTCCATACACCAGGAGAAGTTTCAGAAAGATGGCTTTTGTGCCTGCCACTTCATACCCACCAAATGTTACAAACAAATAGTCATGTCTGCAGCAGGGTATTTGTGGGGTATGTGTAATTGCAGGTCGCAAGCCATTCGAGCTCAAGACTCTTCTAGGTACAAATGAGAAACCCTCAGAAAATCAGCTCTCCTCCATTTCTGGAATGAGGTTTATAGTTTTTAAGGTTTATAAAATTTATTTTTTTGCATGAAAGTAGATATACCAGAGGGTTACTTTATTTCCAGAAAGGAATTCTAACACCTTTGGTACAAATGATACTATTGTAATCTTTAGGATATGTAACTACATTTTTTGGTTTTGGAGACTGGGATTTAAAGATGTTAAAATCTTCAATAGCTTACTTCATGTTAGTTAACTCTTAAAAAGAACTTTTGTACCCTCATAAGTTTTTATGTGACTCCATTGCTTATGTTCGCTACTGAAGTGCCAAATTTGGTTTTAGAATTCATAAATATATTCTAATTAGTTACCTTTTCATAAGGAAACGAGAAAAGGTCAGCGAAGTTGTGTTTAATATCTACCATTAGTTTTATATATTACTATATGGCAAAATGGCTTGTCCTTAAGCCAACAAGAAAGAAATCCAGGCTTAATAAAATCCATTTTACTAATCTTCCCCCCCCATTTTGGACATTAAGAACAAACAAAACAAAAACTGCTTATAAGAATCTTCCTTATTTAGAATTTTACAAATTTGCATCTTAGTAATTAATTTAGTGTGTAATTTTGCTCTACACATTCCAAAATAGGAAATCTGAAGTATTTATTCCTGGTTCTAGAAACCCATTTCCTTTTGAAGTATTTTTGAAGTTGAAAACTTTGAATAGTATTTCCTTTAGAGGGCATTTTCAACCTTTTCTCTCTGTTGAGGTATCATTTCTAAGACATTAAAGTATCTCTTAAAAAGCACCTTCCTAGGGAGGCCTCGGCGGGTCAGTCAGTTTAGCATCTGCCTTGGGCTCAGGTCATGATCTCAGAGTCCCCAGGATCAAGCCCCATGTTGGGCTCCCTGCTCAGTGGGGAGGCTGCTTCTCCCTCTCCCACCGCCACCACCCCCCCCACCCCACTGCCGCTTGTGCGTTCTCTCGCTTTCTCAAATAGATAATAATAATAATAATAATAATATATAAAGTCTTAAAAAAATCTTTTCAGTACATTTTCCTTAGAGATTCTCGAATTATTTACATTTTGTGTCCTGATGAAGAGTTCTCCTTACTTAAGATTCTCTTCAATTAATCAAATGAGCATTCTCGTCAGTATTGATCACATAACTGATTTATTCCTAATTAGCATTACTTAAAAGTGATTAGATTGCCTTTGCTATGTTAGTTTTTCTTTAAGTACAGTGTTTTAGGTGGGTTATAGATTGACAGGAAGAAAACATACATAACATTCATTATACACATATTTTTTTTTAACTTTAGTTCCCAACTTAATTAACCACAGTTCCAGTATTGTTATCAGAGGTCAAGTCAGAGCGGAAGCAGATATAGCACATCTTAGCAAAGCTTCTCTTCACCATCATGACCCCTATTAGGGATTAGCAGTTCTTAATAAAAATATACATGCAAGTCTGACAGGGTCCCTGAATCGGGAAAGTTCATTTCTTGTTGTGTCACTACCCTTTTATATTTACTATTCTAAGAGAACTAGCAATCTGTGGGCTATTCCATTTTCATCACTATTCCAGAAGAACTTGAAATAACAATCTCTGGGCTTCCTTTTAAGGGAATGTTTATAATTACCAGACTTTCCTGGTTCTTGAACCAAACTAAGCGTCAGCAAGGAACTTTCTCATCCAGAGGGAGAAAGCAGAGTTAATACCCAGGTGTCCTCTGCCTTTTAAGTTACAAGTGTTCTGGAAAGCCCATTTCCCCATAAGTATTAAAGCTGAAATTTACAATTTTGAATCTTAGAATAACTTAGTAAGCTCTAGATTTTTTGCATCAAAGAAAAGGAGCAAAAGTATGGTAATCTAAATTGGCCAAATTTGTAAAATCACTTGTGTTGAGAATGATTTTTATACTAAGGTTTGATTGTGGCCCTATATGCTTAGGCTATTTATGAAAAATAATGAATAATACTATGAAAACCTGACTCAAGATGAACTGAGAAGCCATCTGGTCTATCTCTTCTTTGATAGGAAAACAATGTTTCAGAACAGTGCAAGGTTGGACCTAAAAGAAAAAACTATTTCTCTATTCACAAAGCTTCTCATACCAATGTGAACATTTTCTGCAAGTCATTCTCTGTGGATACCAACTAGGTGTTCTACAATTTAATTCAATTCTGATACTTAGTACCCAGAATTAGCACATACCCCATGGGTTTTATACACACCTACTTCCTAACTTCTGTCCCCTGCCCCATTCCATACTTTCTTAAACTGTAGGCTTCTGACCTCAAGTCCCACAAGACTACCCTCCACTTTAGATGCCAATCAGAAATGCTAGGTTCCCAGGTTACTTCTAAGAACCTCTGTCTAACTTGGCTACAACTCTGGGATTCCCACAGCCCCTTCTCAGTTTCAGTAATTACCAAAACAGCTTATAGAACTCGGGAAAACACTTTTGTTTGCTGGTGTATTGTAAAGGATTTTATAAAGGATGTAGATGAACAGCCAGATGAAGAGATACATAGCCTAATATCTGAAGGGTCACAAGCACAGGAGCTTCTTTCCCCATGAAGTTTAGGGTGTACTGCTCTTCAGCATATGGATACTTTGGACAGCTCAATTCTCCACACTCCTTAGTTGAGGGATCTTCACTGAGGCTCCCTTACATAGGGATGATTAGTTATTAACTCACTCTCCAGCCCCTCTCTGCTCTGTGGAGGATATAAGAGTAGGGCTAAAAGTTCCAAGCTTCTAATCAGACTTGGTCTTTCTAATGACCAGTTCCCATCCAGAGCTTTCCAGTTAGCCCACCAAGAGTTACCTTATCAGAACAAAAGATGCTCCTATCATCCAGGAAATTCCAAGGAATTTAGGAGCTCTGAGTAAAACACTTCTATCACTCCCATCACTCAGGAGATTACAAGGGCTTTAAGGCTTCTCTGTCAGGAACCAGGGACAGAAACTGAATATATATATATTTTTTCTTACGTCACAGACTGGTTTTTGTTAGTTTAATTCAATCCTCTTTGTGAATTCCTAACCTCTGTGCCTACATGTACTAAGTGCTCAAGAAATAGTTGTATCCAAGAAGTACTTTCATTAGGCTATTTTTTAAAATTATAATCATTCTATTTTATTAGTTACTGTTGTTAATGTCATACTGTGCCTACTTTATAAATCAAACTTTATCATAAGTATGTATGTATAGGAAAAAGCACAGTTATACACGGTTTGGTACTGTCCTTAGTTTCAGGCATCCACTGGTGGTCTTGGAATGTATCCCCTGTGGGTAAGTTAGGGGGTACTACTACATTTTAAAGTATTCTCTTATATAGTATTTGGTAATGTTTAAAGCTTGAAGATTTCAGTAACTGTATTTTCATCCTCTGTCTTTACTAAGAAATATGTTTATTTACTTTTATTATGTTCAGTTAGCCACTTAACAGTACATCATTAGTTTTTGATGTAGTGTCTTAAATATATTAGGTGCACAGCAGTTAGACATGTGAGGACAATCAGTCCCTAAAATACTTTTGAGAAGAAATATTCATTTGGTGTTCATCCCTTGTACAGGGAATTATAGTAGCCTCTGTGAAGATTCCAAAATGAAGAAGATGAGGGTAAAAAAGCTATAGTAAAAGGACGTTTGGAACAGGGTGGGGACAGAAGTTAGAGAGTAAGTATGTATGATACAGGCAGTATTAAAGGAATTCAAGTTGACTTTCGTGAACAAGGAAAGCGTAATAGGATAGGTAGTATTTAAGCCTTAAAATTTAGTAGGATAAAGATGGTAGAAGGATGATCTTCCTTTTTGGAGGGGATTTGAGAAAGTACCTGCAAGTGGGAAAGAATGGGTCTGGTGAGGAATCCGGGAGAGGCCCAGCTATCTCTACAGGTAAATACTGGGAAAAGAAGTGTGGAGATCATGAGGTGTACTGTTTCGCTTTCTTCAGAGATCTATTCAAGTTTATGAGTACTACATTAATAAGGTGGATTACAGTGGTGGAAGACTAGAGGCAAAAGGATCAGTGAGGAATCTGGACAGTTATACAAGAGAGATTAAATCACTTGATAAAAACAGAAAAGAGAAGATGGGGGCAAGAGGGGAAAGTTGGTTGTAAAAGAAGAAAGACAACCAGTCATAGAACCTGATTGCGTGCCCAGAGAAGATGGAATCAAAGAGAATTCCTGACACTGCTTATAAGGGGCATTGTAACTGTCTGCAAGGTCATCTGTGGCCAGAACTGCAAATTATAAACTCTCTCAAACCTAATCTCTAAGGCCAGATGAGCTTCCTGCCAGTGACACAGCTCTTCCAGCTTGCCCTCTCCAGAGCCGAATCACCTGCTGGTCTGTTTGAGAGTCAGTGTGGTGGAAACAAGTGTGCAAAGCTGAGAACTGAGCTCTGCAGCCACGCAAGCCAGGCCAGAGAGGGATGACTGCTGCCCGTGCATGAATAGTGGCCTCAGGGGGTAGTAAATGTGAGGATGAAGGCTTCCCGATGACTGATGGGAAGGAGCTGATAGGAAAGGGAGTTTGTTGTCGTTCTTGTGTGTGTTTTGAACTTTCCCTTTTCATTAAAAAGAAAGTAATATGTAGTCATTCCGTATATTTTAAGAAAAGAGCAGGTAAAATGGGAAAAAAAATCATTTAAACAATCTATATAGAGCTGTTAATATTTGAGCATAATTTCTACAAGTCTTTCTATGAAACATGTTTTTTTTTTTTTTCAGTTGAAGATTGACAGTATGCACCAAACAAAAGCAAAACAGAGCTACTGTGATTGCTTGTCACTATCTAAACAACAAGTAGAAGTCAGATCACTAAAGCTGTTGGGAAGCTGTTGTAGTTTTAAGCATGGGCAGGGCTATTTCAGATTTGTGTCTGAATGGTTCCTTTGGCCATAGTGTAGACAATATATTAGAGGACCCAAGGCTTGATGCCTGGAAACCAATTCTGAAACTATTCCAATAGCCCAGGTCATAAAGGGCTAACCAAGGCATTGGGAATGGGGAGTAAAAAGGGAATTTGGAAGTTTCATAAGGAAGAATTGAGAGGATGTGGTGATTGATACACTGTGGAGGTGGAAAAGCACACTATACTTACTGTCTCTATTACATCCCCTCACTTAAACTGTCTAAATTAGATGTCCCACAGGAACTTCAAATTGAACATGTCCGAAACAGAAATTATCACCATTTTTACCAAAATTACTCCCCATCTTAGACTCTCAATGACTATTCTCACCCACTTATTTCTACTTGCCCAAGCTAGAAATTTGGAAGTCATCCTAGACTCTTATTTTTTTTTTAATATTTTATTTATTTATTTGACAGAGAGAGATCACAAGTAGGCAGAGAAGCAGGCAGAGAGAGAGAGGAGGAAGCAGGCTCTCTGCTGAGCAGAGAGCCCAATGTGGGACTCGATCCCAGGACCCTGAGATCATGACCTGAGCCGAAGGCAGCGGCTTAACCCACTGAGCCACCCAGGTGGCCCTAGACTCTTATTTCTGTAAGGTCTACCTCTGTATCTAGTCAGTCACCAAAACCTACCAGATCTTACGCTTAAATCTTTAAAATCTATCTCTTCACTGTATTTGCCAAGTTCTACTTTTTATTTTTGACTTATAATTGGGGTTGGCAGTTTATAGCCTACAAACCAAATCCATCCTGCCACCTGTTTTTTGAATCTCTTGTTTTAGAAAGTCTTAGTAGAACATAGATACACTCACTTGTTTACATTTTTTTCTGTTGCTGCTTTTATACCACAAAGGCAGAGTTAAGTAAGTAGTTGTGATCGTGACTGTGTGGTCTACAAAACCTACAACATTTATTGTCTTGTCCTTTATAGAAATCTTGCTGACCCCTGGCTTATAATACTGAAATAAAACTCGTTTCCCTTCTTTCACTCTACCATTTGGCCTTTACTCTGTTGATGGAGTTGCTGGAGGAGTCCCCCCACCATTTTGCTCACATTTTTTTAATGGCTCCCACAGCAAGGAGAATAAATCTACAGCTCTTTAGCATAGCAGGTAATGAGTTCTAATATAGTTTTCAAATTCCAGTTTTTCCTCAAAATACTTTTGCCAGTAAAGCCCAAGTGTCAATCTTTAAGTCCCTTGTAATGGTTTACTTTAAAGAGATTATTTACATGAGAACAATACCATTAATGTTAATGTTAGAATGTTTAATCTTTTAAGGTCTTAAACAGGGATTCTATGAAGAATCTGTATTTTTATGAGATGATAGTTCTTGGAAAACCCTGGTGAATTGTCAGTTGTGTATGTCAGTAAAAAGGAAGAAAGTAAGTATTATTGCTGAAGCTTGCTAAGATTTTTAACAGCCTTGCTCTTTTCATTTATTTTGAGATTCTGAGTAGACCACTACTATGTATCAGGAAGCTCAGAGATAAGGAATTCCAAATTCAGCATGGAAAAATTAAAGATAACTCTCTATTCAAGAAAGAATAGGATTCAAGTTTTGCTACATATATGACAAAATATTCATTTTAGCATCTAATTTCTAATTAACTCGGAGGATTTGGGTTGTGTGGGGGTGTATGTGTGGGTGTGTGTAGGTGTGTGCGTTTTAAGTGTTAAGGCATTTCATTTGCAATTTTAGTTTCACTTAGACTATTAATGACAGAAGACTCAGGAGAGACTGGCAATATGCAGAAATAAGTCCTCTTTTCACCCTCCATCCCAATAAAACTTAAATCTATGTAATTGTTTAGGTAAATCTGCATATAGTAGAAAGAATTCTGAGAGAAGAAAAGAACCTTTTTTTCTACGTTGAAAATGAAAGGAACTGAGATGTTATGATTTGGGGGAGGTCACAGGTGCTTCTAAAAGGAAATTACTTGACTCTCTCTTTCTGGACATTAACAGAATTTTTTATAGTACTGGAAAGTCAAAATGGAAATGTAGTTGTACCCAGTCAGATAACTATATAGAGTTTTCTCCCCCCCGCCCCAAAGATATTTATTTATTTATTTATTTATTTGACACAGAGAGAGAGGCGAAAGCAGGCTCCCCCCTGAGCAGTGAGTCCAATGCAAGGCTTGATCCCAGGACCCTGAGACCATGACCTGAGCCAAAGGCAGAGGCTTAACTACTGAGCCACCTTGGTGCCCCTAGATTTTTTCTTTTTTCTTTTTTTTTTTTTTTTAAAGATTTTATTTATTTATTTGACAGAGATATATCACAAGCAGATGGAGAGGCAGGCAGAGAGAGAGAGAGAAGGAAAGCAGGCTCCCTGCTGAGCAGAGAGCCCGATACGGGACTCAATCCCAGGACCCTGAGATCATGACCTGAACAAAAGGCAGCGGCTTAACCCACTGAGCCACCCAGGCGCCCTAGATTTTTCTTTTTTTTAAATAAAAATATGTTGGAAAATTTTTGAGAAATATCAAACTTACTTATATGATTTCATTTAAACACTAAAAAAGAAGATACTGAATAAAAAGCTCATTTCAACTCGAGATTTATTGAACACTTCAGGGCCTGCATGCTCATTTATTCTATAGTTTTTGAAAATTTAGTCACATTTATCTTACTTATTTTCTTTTCCCTTTTCAGGTGTATTCCAGCCCTTTAAAACTAATAAAAAATTTTACTTAAGTACTTGAAGCCAAACTTTTCAAAAAAGTTTACCAACACTTATTTCAAGTGCATGACATAGCCTCTTATTATAACTTAGAGAGCGTATCTTATAATTTAAAAAAAAATGATATTTTACCTAAATTACTTTTATTATTTCCTGAAATAAATTTTCACTAGAACCAAAACACAAGAGATTTCTGTAGAGATTAACACATAAATAATTGGTTAGAGTGCTTCATTAATTTGTAGCTGCTGCTAACTAATGCCTAGTATTACTTCATGTTTATGTGTACATAAATGAGCCCGATGATCACAGTGACTAAAAGTGTATTAATCACCTCGGATTGAGTAAGTGCTGAACAGCTAAAATCTCCAACACAAATGAAAATGAAATGGGAACTAAGAAGATATTATGCTTCTGGCATAACCTTTAGCCCAAAGCACTTTGCTAGCAGCGTTTATTAGATATCTGAGAGCTACTTGGGAGGACAGAAGAGCCAAATGGAGTTCCAGGGTTTGGCAGCAGGAGATTCAAGAAGTAAATCCCTTTTAGTTATGAAATTAAATCCCTTTAGTTATGAATTTAAAGGCTGGCATTTTAGAAAACTTAAAATTACAAATGATTTCAAATGAATTCACATTTCTTTGAAAACTTGTAAGCAGATCTTTTTGAACTCCATTTTAAGATAAAATGGTGTAGGATTATTTGGATTCTATTGCCCATCCTTCAGGGCAATGGGCTGATGGACTTACTACAAAGAAAATAGTGACTATGATACTAGGGCATTTCCCATAACCCCTTTATATTGAAATGTGTTCATATGAAAGAAGAACTAGATTTTTTTCTGTCCTCTCTAGGGCTCCTAAGGACAGAACCAGGATAAATGAATGAAAGTTACTAGGAGACAGATTTGGGTTTAGTAATAAGGAAAAACTGTCTAACAGATAGACCAGGCCCAAAATGGAATGGAGCTGCCATCACAGAGAAGTACAGATGTTCAAATGGGAGTTAGTGGCCCTTTGCCAGAGGTACTGTGGGAGAAGGTGTGGATATAACTTTTATTTGTGCATATAACAAATGAACTTAAGTCTCCTTCTGACTCAAACAATGAACACCTGCTTTCCTCTGAGGAAGCAGTGCAAAACTTCTAAGACTTATTCCAGCATATCATCAAGGATATCATCTCCTGAGACAAGGGAAATAAAAGCAAAGATAAACTATTCAGATCACACCAAGTAAAAAGCTTTTACACAGTGAAGGTAGCCATCAGTAAAACAAAAAGGCATCCCCCTGTGAATGGTAGAAGATACTTACCCACTAAGGGGTTAATGTCCAAAATATATAAAGTACTCCTACAACTCAACACCAAAACAAACAAACAAACAGTGCCATTAAGAAAATGGGCCTGACAAAGACATTTCTCCAAAGAAGACATGCAGATGGCCAACAGACAGATGAAAGATGCTCAACATCCCTAATATCAGGAAAATGAAAATCAAAAGTATGATGAGATATCACCTCACATCTGTCAGAATGACTAGGATCAAAAAGATAAAAACTAACAAGTGTTGGTGAAGATATGGGGAAAAAGGAATCCTCCTGCATTACTGGCAGGAATATAAATTGGAGCAGCTGCTGTGGAACACAGTGTGGAGGTTTCTCAAAAAAACTAAAAATAGAATTACCATATGATCCAGCAAATCCAGTAAATACCCACTACTGGGTATTTACCTAAAGAAAACAAAAACACTAATTCAAAAAGACATACACACCCCTATGTTTACTGCAGCATTATTTACAATAGCTGAGATAAGGAAGCAGCCCAAGTGTCCATTAGTGGGTGAATGGATAAGTAAGAGTGGTGTGTGTGTGTGTGTGTGTGTGTGTGTGTGTGTGTGTGTGTGTGTTATGGAATATTACTCAGACATAAAAAAAAGAATGGGATCTTGCCATTTACAACAATATGGATGGACCTAGAGGGTATTATGCTAAGTGAAATAACTCAGACAGAGAAAGAAAAATAATACATGATTTCACTTACATGTGGAATCTAAAAAAACAAATGAATAAACAAAAAGCAGAAATAGACCCATAAATACAGCGAACAAATTGATGGTTTGGGGAGGGAGGGCTGGGTGGCAGGAAATGGGCAAATAGGTGAAGGTGAGTGGGACAGACAAGCTTCTAGTTATAGAATAAGTCATAGGGATGAAAGGTGTAGCACAGGGAATACAGACAGTGGTATTATATTACCATTATATGGTGACAGATGGGAGCTACACTTGTGGCAAGCATAGCATAACATACAGACTTGTTGCATTATTATGTTGTACACCTGAAATTAACAGTGTGTATCAATTACAATTCAATTTTTATAAAAATTTTAATTTACTTAATACATACTAAGCATTATCATATGCAAAGTAGTGACATAATTTCTGTTTTCTTCCACTCAGGAAATCAATTTAAAAAATCCTTTTTTAGGGGGATCATGGGTGGCTCAGTTAAGTGTCTGCCTTCACTCAGGTCATAATCCCAGGGTCCTGGGATTGAACCCTACCCACATCAGGATCCCTACTCAGCTGGGAGTCTCCTTCTCCCTGTCCCTCTTCCTTTGCCCCTGCTCATGTGCACACTCTCTCTCTCAAATAAATAAAATCTTTAAAAAAAATTTTTTGGGGTGCCTGGGTGGCTCAGTGGGTTAAAGCCTCTGCCTTCAGCTCAGGTCATGATCTCAGGGTCCTGGGATCGAGCCCCGCATCGGGCTCTCTGCTCAGCGGGGAGCCTGCTTCCTCCTCTCTGCCTGCCTCTCTGACTACTTGTGATCTCTATCTGTCAAACAAATAAATAAAATCTTTAAAAAAAATTTTTTTAAATTGTAGTAAAATATAAATAAAAAATTTACCATCCTAACCATTTTAAGTGTGTTCAGTAGCGTTAAGTATATTCATATTGTACAGCCAATCTCCAGAACTTTTCATCTTGCAAACTCTTTACCCATTAAATAGCTCCCCATTTTCCCTTCCATCCAAGTTACAGACAACCATGGTTCTACTTTCTGTTTCTATGAATTTGACTAATTTAGGTACCCCATATAAGTAAGGTCATACAGTATTTTTCTTTTTGTGATGGGCTTATTTCACTTAGCATCAATTACCTCAAAGTTCATCCATGTTATAGGATATATCAGGTTCTTTTTTAAGACCAAATAATATTCTATCATATTTACATACCACATTTTGTTCATCCATTCATCTACTAATGGACACTTGAATTGCTTCCACATTTTAGTTAGTGTGAATAATGCTGTTATGAACATGAGTGTGCAAATATCTCTTTGAGATCATACTTTCAGTTCTTTTGGACATTTACCCACAGAGGGGACTGCTGGTTCATAAGGTGATTCTACTTTTAATATTTTTGAGGAATCACCATATTTTCCATATTGCTGCACCATTTTACATTCCCACCAACAGTGCCCAAGGGTTCTGATTTCTCTACATCCTTGTCAACACTTGTTATTTTCTGTTTTTTTGTTTGTTTGTTTGTTTTAACAATAGCTGTCTGAATGGGTGTGAGGAGTACTGACATAATTTTGACTTCGGTGCCTTGTACAATACCCTACACATAACTTCTGTTTTATAAAAGTCCATGGTTGAAATGTTAAAACTTTAATATTTTCATAAAACATAATAATGTTTTGCCTTATAATATTGCCTTATAATGTCTGTGTTTGCCTTATAATGTTAATCTTGGATAGAGATTATTAATAGACTGAATGTTCTGTGCTTTAGGGTAAAATAAAGAAGACACGTCTTAGAAATATCTCTTCTTATGGCTGTTGCACTATTAATATTCCACTTTTCAGCACTGATGTTGACTTTTATGTGTTATTCTTATAAACACCCATCACTGTGCTAGCTTAGAGTCATAAACTATCCATGGCTTTAGTAGTCTGCTTCTTACTTTCAGTCCAGTGATTTTTTATAATACTTGTGAAAGACAAACAATGCCGATTCCTCTATAAGAAAACCATTCAGTGTACATAGGAATTGAGGTTTTAGAGTTTTGTTTTGTTTTGTTTGGTTTGGTTTGGTTAAGAGGCTTGTCAAGAAAAAAAAAAATCCAGTTTACTACATTTAGAATTGTGGTGTTTAGTTTTTCTCTTCTTTTCTCCCCTGCAGTGCCTACAGGCTGATATGAGATCACTGGTGCTCTGAGCCAAGTTTATAGTTAGTGTGGTCATGTTTAAACTTTTGCTATCTTGAATAAATGCTTTCTGACTTCAATATTAATGGTATAATAATTAGCAATTCTTGGCTTTTTGAAAAAGAGATTTATTGTTGTTGTCATACTTGAAAAAAATTATTTGAGAGTAAGTAAGAGAACAGAGTGTTTTAACTCCTTACTAGTTATTGCAGAAGAATGCTTTAAGTAGTATTTTTGATAGCACTGAGTGAAAGCAACATTCTCAGAGACTTTTGTGTTTGCAACTAGAAGATATATATCTTTCTCTGAACATGTTCGCATAATAGGTGGTTTGTAAGTGTTTCACCTTTAAAGTGTTGATATAGAACAGGGCTCCATTAGTTCTATGTTTAAAATAATTCACTGTTTCTTTGGAAGTGTTATAATAAATGTGTAAGGTATAGTTTTGCTGTATTTATGACTCAAAACCAAGTGCTATTAGGCTTAAATGAGTAGAACATCTTATTTTGACCTTACAGAGATGAATTTTTATTGAATAATGACCAAAGCAAGCTTCCGCGAGCAGTTAGGGATACGGTGGTAACACTGTACCTACTTAAAAATCCCTCTATCATGACCATTTCATTAATAATATTTGGTTGAATACAAAAGGATTCTTCAGAAAGCTTTCTCAGGTTCTCCTATTTACTTAATAGGACAAGAAAGATAAGGGTATGGAAGTTTGAATAACTCTCACACTGAAGAAATGGGAGTAACCTTTTTTATTCAGACATATTCTTCTTATCCTCACTTTTATTGGAGACAATTCTTTCCCGATTTAATGCACTCCTGTTTTAGGCTTCCAATGGATAAGCAAAGAAAAAAAGTGGATGTTTGTGAGAAAGCCATAAGATGAACAGGTTAAATGTAGATTCAACTAGCAGGAGGAAACTTGGATTAGGGGGAATTATAAAACTGACATCGTTTTTAGTCGAAGAGTTTAGAGATTATTCTTTTGGATGCATATTTTGTGGGGTTTTTAAAAAAGATTTTATTTATTTATTTGACAGAGACAGAGACAGTGAGAGAGGGAATACAAGCAGGGGGAGTGGGAGAGGGAGAAGCAGGGAGCCTGATGCAGGGCTCGATCGCAGGACCCTGGGATCATGACCTGAGCCAAAGGCAGATGCTTAACAACTGAGCCACGCAGGCACCCCATATTTTGTGATTTTTTAGATGATTTCAATCTCCAACGTTAAGGATTTTTTTTTTTTAAGCAGATACTTTACTATCTCTTATAAAAGCAAAAAAGGTCCTTTGATGGGCCAGTTACATCACCAGTGCTCACCACTTAATGTCTGTATTTATGGGAACACAAATGATTTGTTCTTATTGTTTAAGTTTTTAAAATGTTAATATATTTATTTTTATTTTTTAAAAGATTTTACTTATTTTGACACACAGAGAGAGAGAGAAAGAGCACAAACAGGGGGAGCTGTAGGCAGAGGGAGAGGGAGAAGCAGGCTCTCCACTGAACAAGGAACCCTATGCGAGGCTCAATCCTAGGATCCTGGGATCATGACCTAAGCCAAGGCAGACACATAACTGACTGAGCCACCCAGGTGCCCAAATATCTTTATGTTTTAATTAAAACTTCTGTAGAGTATCTTTTGAAAAGTATATGCAAATAGTTTTCCTTATTAGAAGAAATACTATAAAGCATATACTTTTTTTTAAAAGATTTTTCTTTCTTTATTCAACAGAGATCACAAGTAGGCAGAGAGGCAGAGAGAGAGTGGGGATGCAGGCTCCCCACTGTGCAGAGCCTGACGCGGGGCCCAATCCCAGGACCCTGAGATTATGACCTGAGCCGAAGGCAGAGGCTCAACCCACTGAGCCACCCAGGCACCCCTATAATTTTATATTTATATTTATATTTTCATATTTATATATATTTATATATTTATTTTTATTTATATATATATAATTATATAAATAATTTTATATATAAATATACTTTAAAACTGAGTTAGCTTTTAAAATTTTCTCAGAACATTTCCTGTATTTATATTTTGAGAGTTGTTATGCTACTTTCATATTTGTCTTACAGAAATTTACTCTATATGTGAAAGGTTATTACATTTCAGTCCGAACTTCTAATAGTTAAGTTTTTCAGTAAGGTTTTATCTTTATTTTTCGTGGTGACATTTGGTGTAAGAAATTTGTGAGGTTCTCTTATTGCTCTAGTTGCAATAGTAATTCCTCAAAGACTTAGGGACTTGGATCATTCAGGATATCATGTTCATCAGAAGAAAAGAAGATAATTTTAAGTCATTGATAGTCTTAAGGAATAGAAATTGTTTCAGTTAAAGATAAGCATTTGAAAGAATCTTTGGAAGCAGTAGAAACTGACTTATTCTTAGTTGTCTTTTCACAGCCTTTCTGTATAATAGCAATAATAATATAAAAGCAAATAATACTATTTGCTTATAATTCTGAAAATCAGATCTGAATTAAATTATATTTCTGTAATGGTCTCTATACAATAACACTCTGTGATGGATCAGATGTTGCTAGCTAATGTAACTAGCCTAGGTTGAAAATAGATGTTGATAAAAATCTATGAATGTGTCAAAGCCTGTAAAGAATAGCAATATTTTCATAGCCAAAGGACAAGTGTCCATTGATGATGCATTTTTCATTCCATTCTCTCTGAGAAGGTACCAGATTAGAGACGTTTTAAGTTCTTGCTTGATTTAATGTTTGAGCAGGTTAACATCTGGGCAATATACTGTTCTAAAGAATAAAGTCTAAGCAGCACCATTTATTACCAGTTTAAATTCTAGTATTCAGTTCATTCATCATGGCCTAATAAAGACTAGACTTCCTTTTTCACCACATTTACTCACTGGCTAGTGCTCTACCACTGTTCAGAAAAAGACAGACAAAAACAAATGCCTGTGTGTAGGCAGGAGACTCTCAGTCAGGAATTCATCTGATAGCTATCAGGTTTAAGAAATCTAGCAATACAGGGGCGCCTGGGTGGCTCAGTGGGTTAAGTCTCTGTCTTCGACTTGGGTCGTGGTCTCAGGGTCCTGGGATCGAGCCCCGCATCGGGCTCTCTGCTCTGCGGGGAGCCTGCTTCCTCCTCTCTCTCTCTCTCTGCCTGCCTCTCTGCCTACTTGTGATCTCTCTCTGCTAAATAAATAAATAAGTTCTTGAAAGAAAGAAAGAAAGAAAGAAAGAAAGAAAGAAAGAAAGAAAGAAAGAAAGAAATCTAGCAATACAAAGCCAAAAAAGTGGAACCACTGACAGGGTCCCACTGTTGGGTCCCACAGAGGACCTGTTAGCAGCTTTTGGCAAGCTGGTTATATACGTATCATAGTGTAGTCCTGTTTTAATTATCTGTTGCTGTATAAAACCATTCCAAAACTGAGTTACCAATGGGATATTACTCAGCCATCAGTAAGGATAAATTTACATTGACATAGACAGAACTGGAGGGTATTATGCTAAGTGAAATAAGTGAGTCAGAGAAAGACAATTATCATATGGTTTCACTCATCTGTGGAATATAAGGAATAGTGCAGAGGATCATAGGGAAAAAAAGAGAAAACGGAATGGGAAGAAATCAGAGGGAGACAAACCAGAGACTTTTTAAAAAATGAACATATAATGTATTATTTGTTTCAGGGGTACAGGTGTGTGAGTCATCAGTCTTACACAATTTACAGCACTCACCATAGCACAACCCTCCCCAATGTCCATGACCCAGCCACCCTATTCCTCCCCACTCCCTGCCCTAGCCAGTTTGTTTCCTGAGGTTAAGAGTCTCAGGGTTTGTCTCCCTCCCTGTCCCATCTTGTTTCATTATTCCTTCCCTTGCCCCCACGAACCCCTGCCCTACCTCTCAAATTCCTCATATCAGAGAGATCATATGATAATTGTCTTTCTCTGATTGACTTATTTTGCTTAGCATAATACCCTCTAGTTCCATCCATGTCATTGCAAATGGCAAGATTTGGGGGTTTCTTGAGGCTGCATAGTATTCCATTGTGAATACATACCACATCTTCTTTATCCATAGTATGAGAGACTCTTGACTCACGGAAACAAACTGAGGGTTGTGGAAAGGGAGGTGGGTGGGGGGATGGGGTGGCTGGGTGATGGGCATTAAGGTGGGCATGTGATGTGATGAGTACTGGGTGTTACACACAACCGATGAGTCACTGAACAGTACATCAAAAACTAATGATGTATTGTATGTTGATTAATTGAATTTAAATTTAAAAAAACTTAGTCACTAAAACAAGAAACATAGTTGTATGGATCAGGAATTCAGATAGGGTACAAAGAGGGTAGTTCATTTTGCTCTACTGTATCTGGGGCCTTAGTTGGAGTTGCTCAATTGGCTAGGGATTAAGTGAGATAGTAGGCATGGATGTGCTTATTTTATTAAATAGTCACAGTACTTAGAAAATTTGAGGATTCGAGAAAAAAGAAAAGTAACCATGTGAAATTCTAATTATATTACTTTGTTGATTATAACTTTTTAATAAAAAATAAAGGAAAATTTTAGCTTATTGACAAAATAAAGGACAAATAATCTTACCCCATATCTCAAATTAGTTTAATGAAAAGCAAAGGGATCTACAGTCATATGTGCATCTTATTCTATAAAATGGTAGCTTTTATTCATGAAGCATGCATCAAGCCTAAATTAAGAACCCACATAAATATAAATAAAACATCTTTTCCATTTGGATTGAACTAGTTTGAATTTCACATTAGCTAAGTTAAAAATATGTTTTTATTAGGTGCAAGTAGTTTCCAAAGTGCTTTTCCTGGCCCATATCTTGTCCTTATTTTCTTGAAGGGCTGGTGTAGCACAGTTCAGGCAAAATTTTTGGTCCTGTTTATCTGCCAGGTGGTAGCAGAGTAGGAAACCCACAGAAAAGTTAAGTCCTACACAAACTTACAAAAAAGAAAAACTGGCCTTTTCCGCAGCAGTACCCTAGGGATGGGTCTGTTTTTGCATCCCATCACTAATGCCTCTGAGGATGCAACTTGTTTTCAGCTAAATGCCAGATGGAGTTCTAGAAGTAGAAAATGTGTAGCTTAATTTAGAATACATCTTTAGCCACAATGCCGGTGAAAGTTTTTTAAAAAGTAAGGAAGCATAAGCCGATGGCCCCTGCTGTGGCTTAGTGCCTTTTGTATCCACAATACTTATATTGCACTGTGTGGTTTATGGAGTTAGAAAGGAAAGAAAATTAGTTATTTTTTTCCTCTCTCTCAATTTGAATCATTTTTGTTTACTGCTGAAAAACTGTAAAACCTTTCCTCTTCTTGTTTGTTTCCTAATTTCTTCCCCAATCGCTTGCCCCTATGACCCTTAGGATAGAAAAGAAAAGAAAAAAAAAATTTTTTTAAATACAAAAAGTTTACATTCCTTCTCCAAAAAATTCTTAGTGGCTCAGAGCCATAGAACAGAAGCATATATCAGGTGGGCTCCAAATGTTGAGTTGTAAGAGGTGTGATCAAATTTGAGCAAAATGTTTTTGTAATAACCCGAGCTTGTAGTTTCATCACATTCATAAAGCAAGTTGATTTATCCTTGCATAATTAAATCACAGTGGAGATTTTAAGGAACATTTGCTTAAAGATTCAGTACTGTCATTGTAGTAATAGACTTATGAGTACAAATTGGAGTATTCCGTATGTTAAATTTCATTTGTCTTGCAAAAAGATAAATCTAAACATGTACGCATTCAGGTATTTCCCGTGTTTGACTTTATATATGCTACTAAAATACTCTAAAATATCTAAGATTATGCAGTGAAACCATTGTGGAAATCAAAAATCAGTAAAATACGTTAAGTGTTCCGGCTGTCAGAGTATTTTTAATTAAGTTTAACTTCTTAGTTTTATTTTTTTTTTAAAGAAGAGTACAGAAGGAATAATGGATCATAATATCTACCGTTAATATTCAGATGAAATCATTTGAAATATTCCCCCTGAAAAAAGAGACTTTTCTTTTTCTGAACAGAAATAGGTTAATCTTTATAATCAGAATTTAGAGTTTATAAAATCATTGTCACATAGTATTGTACTCTACAGAGCTAATCATTGTTTTCATTTTGGTAAGCATCCTTTCAAATCTTTTTCTTTCTTTCTTTCTTTTTTTTTTAGTTTATTTATTTATTTAACTCTGCACCCATTGTGGGACTCAAACTCATAACCCTGAGATCAAGAGTCACATGGCTCTTCTGACTGAGTCAGCCAGGTGCCCCTATTTTTGTTTTTGTTTGTAGGCATGCACACATTCATAAACACACAATTCTATATAAATTAAATAATACTTTGTCTTTATTATATAATTTGTATTATATAGTCTGATTATTTTCAGCAGACATTTTGCATTATAAAGAGTGTTATAATGAAAAGTCAGTACTGTTTCGCACCTGTCCAGGTGCTTGAACACTTTGGCACCTTACAATGCATGCCTAGAATTGCTGAACTAAAGTGTTCACACACTTACCATTGATACATTTTGCCAGTGCTTAAGAGAAATGAATTTTTTTTTTTTTTTTTTTTTAGTGTTAGTGTAGTATTTGACATATTTACTGAGTGCTGAATACTGCTTGTGTGTCAGATTCTGTGCTAGTTATTTGGGTTATAAAAGTAAAATGACTTGGTTTTATTGGGCTAGTGGATCTTACAAAGAAGTAACAGGCAGTTAAAATACCGTATTCCAAGTGTAACAGTAAGGATAAACATTAGGGAACTTGTGTACCAATATCAGAGTTCAGAAGTCTCTGCAGAGAAAGTGGAATAGAAGCTGAGATCTGAAAGGTAAATGTGAGTTCTATATAAAAAGGAAGTAGAAGAGAGGAGTGTGGTAGGCCTTGAGGAGTAGGTGTCAAAGATTATGATACATTCTAAGAACTAATGGGGTTTTAGAATGTGTGGAATGCATGCAAAGGATGAGACACCAGAGACAGAGATAGAGAATAAAGCATAGCTGAGACCGTGAAGAACCTTGTAGTAAAGTTAATAAGTATGGATTTTAAGCATCAAGGGGTGCCATAGCAAAGAAGCTATGAGATCAAATTTGAGCTTGAAAAAGTTATCCTGACTCTAATTAGAGACTGACTTGAAGGCAAGCCAAATCAGAGTCCCATGGTCAAAAAGATGCAGTGAACTTGATTTGGGAAGGCATCTGTACCCAAAGAATCTAAGCTTGCTCATTAGACTAGGCAGTTAGGAAGGGTAATCTTCAAGTCAGGTAAGTAAGAGCACCATTTATCTAATGGCTCCTCTGTCTTGAAAGAGCAAGCAAAGTACTTCTTGGGGAACTTGGGAACTCCCACCCACCTAGTGAGAAGAGAATCTGAAATTAAAATTAGGAAAATAAGATATGATATCATCATCATCATCACCACCACCATCTTTTAGTTACTATCAGAAAGGCTACACTTGCATTAGACTTGATTTTATAGACCTACAATAGTGTGATTCATTCTTGAGCAGAATAGAAGCTTATGATGTACTTTTTGTCCTCATCACACTGGTCCAGGAGCCACATAAAAGGGGCATGCAGGTGAAAGAGGGACCTCAGTGTCTCTACATGCATTAGATAAAGAAGGCAAGGCCAATAGTCCTTAAGCTTAAAATAGGAAAGGTTTCAGTGACTAAGAGGACCACCCACATGCAACTCCATTTGTGAAAGAAACACTGTATAAAACTTCATGATCCTCTAGAAGCCAATTTGTATAATTCTAATTCATGCTGATCAAAGTCTAGCTGAATACCAGAAAAATTTCTCCCTCTCTTTCCTTATTTAATCCATACCATGTACTCTATTTAAAATCATTTGTTCACCTTTTCATACTTTTACATAATATTGAAGCTGTTTTGATGTAAATTTAGTAAAGCAAGAGTACTGTGGGAAATAGGAAATCTTTAATAAATAATTTACATAATGCCTATTTGTCAATAAGTATGACCTTCACAAAAATTACATCACCATTTTTTGGTATACTTTATATTATCTGTTGCAGTTTTCTTAGTGGTTTTTATTTTCTGTGTTATGTTTGAAATATCTTCCTGTAAAAGTTCTCTTGCCTAGCCTCCACATGTCTCTCTGATGGTTCCCAGGGTTTAGTATTATGATACCATTTCTCCCTCAGTTTATGCCTCTATTTGTTTAGCCTAGACTACATACTGAATTACAGTGTTAGATACTGTGATAAATGTAGTCCATTATTTTTTTTTCTAAATTACTTTAGTTTTTTGTAAAACTGTTGCTTACTCATAAAAAATTAAGGGAGTATGTCAGAGCAAGAAGAAAATAGGAAACCCAAAACAACAACACACGTATATCCAGAAATAACTATTATTAACAGAAAGTGAATATTATTCTAGACATCTCTTAAACTCAGGACTGAGGGAAAAAGAAATGGTGGTGAGTAATAAATCCATTTAAATATAAAAGTAAGACCATATATGGGGCACCTGGGTGGCTCAGTGGGTTAAGGCCTCTGCCTTCAGCTCGGGTCATGATCTCAGGGTCCTGGGATCGAGCCCTGCATCGGGCTCTCTGCTCAGCAGGGAGCATGCTTCTCTCTCTCTCTGTCTGCCTATCTGCCTACTTGTGATCTCTCTCTCTCTCTCAGTCAAATAAATAAATAAATAAATAAATAAATAAAATCTTTAAAAAGTAAGACGATATAACTGAAAATCCTACATATAAATGCTATGAACATTGACAATGTAAAAACAATAATATAATTAACCCAAACTGGAAAATGGAAAAAATATTAAGTATACTAATTTCTTCAACCTTTAGGCCAGGAAGTGAATCAGTACAGCCTAAAATGTCATTTGAAAAAAAAAAAAAAAACCCAATCTCTTAATATTTTTATAACATTTTTTTCATAAAATGGAAGAATTTCTTAGGAAATATCTTGACACAAAGAAACATTTATATAAAATTTAGAAAATTTTTTAGTCTTCCACTTAATATTTTCATGTTAAATTCAAGTAGAATAAAAATATATTCTTTTTGAATGAAATTATTTAACTTTGCTTCTTTCCTCTTCTTGGATCATCACCAGATGTGAGGAAAGAGGGCAAACTTCTGCCTCCAGTATTGGAAAGACAGACAGGTGACCACAGGGAGTTGCATCTCACCTGAGCACAAAGAGAAACTGCCATGAGAACAGTGCTGGGATGAGAAACCTGAACTATGGTTGATGAATTGCTGGAGGCTCTGTGTGGACAAATAATCTGAGAGTTAAAAAATCCAGGGTGGCACAGTCATAGGGAGGCCTCCCCATAATATCGTGAGATTTATCTCTGAGTGTTCAACTAGATTCTTAGAGTAAATATAACAGAAAAATCGCCTAGGGCGTCCTCCAGAGGAAGGGTAAAGGAACATTTTGAAATATAATGGAACATAGTCTTCTTCTTATTAGCTTTTAGGGAAAACTAGTTAACCAGAGCCTGACTTGCTGGGGAATTATCAGAGCCCAATTTACCTGGGGGAAGGGAAATAGCCAACTTCCTCTAGCTCTAGCCCTCCTTGTGGGAGAAGTGAAACATCCAACTCCAGTTCCCTCTAGCCTTTCATGTGGGAGAAGGAAAATATAAACTCCAGTCCATGTAGCCATCCTGCCCCACCTAAGGGGGAGACAAAAAACAAAACAAAATAAACAAAAAAATAAACCAGAGAAACACTTGTGAAGTCATAGACCAGAGGCATAGTATCACTAAAAGACTAATACCTAATCATAGGACTGTAGGGCATTTCCTCCCACTCCTCACCACCACATTACTAAAGGCCTATTTACAGCAGCTCCTTTGACCTAGCACATCATGAATGGCTACCAGGAAAAAATTGCAAGGCATACCAAGAGGCAAAAGACACAATTTGAAAAGACAGAGCAAGCATCAGCGCCAGATATGGCAAGGATATTGGAGTTATCAGACTGGGAATTTGAAACAATCATCATTAATATGCTGAGAACTCTACCGGTTGAAATAGACCACATGAAAGAACAGACAGGCAATGTAAGCAGAGAGATGAAGACCAAAATGATGAAGAAAGATGAGAAGGAACAGAAAAGAAATCCTACAGATCAAAAACACTGTAAGAGAAGTGAAGACTGCCTTTGAATGGACTTATGAGTAGACTAGACGCAGAGGAAAGAATCTCTGAGCTAGCGGATATGTATCAATAGAATCTTTGAAAACCCAAAAGCTAGGGGAACAAAGACTAAACAAAATAGAATAGAATATCCAGGGACTGTGGGACAACTGCAAAAGATGTAACATGCATATTGGGAAACTTGTACTTCTTTTAATGAGACCTGTGATCATACACACTCTTTTGGGCAGTCACATCATGGTGTTGACTCAGATTGTGCTGTCAGCTAAATCCCCTTCAGTCTTTTATATTCTTGCTGCCATTAGTACTCTTTCCACTACCTGGACCCACCCATTCATCCTACACCTGTAGTTGGTTTGCCTTTTGGTTATAGTCAAGGCAGCATTACAGGCCAGAAATGGTAAGAACCTACTCTATAGTACGTTAGTAGAAATATATCCCAAGCTTAACTTTGACCTGCTATTTTGCATTCTTGAAATAGTTAAGCTAGTTAGGACTAATCTATAATCATTTTTGTTTACACATCCAGCCATTATTTGTTCTTTAGTTTAGTGACAATAATGAAAGACATCATTTTATGTTGTATAAGTCCATGACTACTTTATTCTCACAATATGTTTGGCTACTTGCTCTGTCAAAGAAAAAAGGTGAATTTAATTTTAAGTAATTTATCCTTTCTTTCTTTCTTTTTTTTTTTTTTTTTTAAGATTTATCCATTTACTTTATTTGAGGGGGAGAGAGAGCATACAGGACAGGAGTGGGCAAGGGGAGGCAGAGGGAGAGAATCTCCCAGCAGACTTCCTGCCAAGTGCAGGACTAGTTTCCAATGGCCCATGAGATCATGACCAGAGCTAAAACCAAGAGTGGGATGCTTAACTGACTGAGCCACCCAGGTGTCCCTTTGCTGATTGTTTTAAGATCAGTTTATGGTGTTCTGCATTTTGACTATGATATGTCTGCATTTAGATTTTCTTTTTATTTATCTTGCTTGAATTCATTGAGTTTCCTGAATCTAAAGACATACTTTTCATCAGTTTTGGAAAATTTCCAGACATTATTGTCTCAATTCCCGTTTCTGTTTTCTCTTTCTGCAGTTCTACTTGTAATGGACTTTTTCACTCTGTCTTCCATTTCTTTTAACTTCCTACAGTTGTTGATTCTTTTCCCTCTGTTTTGCATCCTGTGTTATGTGTGTTTTCAGATATATCTAATTCACTCAATCTTTTTTTCAGCTATCCAGTAGTTCATTGAGTTTAGCTGTCCAATTTATCCCTTTTTAAAGTTGTTTTGATTCTTCAATTATTGACATAGATTTTGTATTCTGTTTTTTAGTATCTCCATATAATAAATATACTTGTTTTATTTTTGCAGTCTAAAGTTTTGAGGTCCAGTTCTATTATTACTTGCTATTCCTCTGATTCTCACAATGCTTTGTTTCCTTGTATATTATGAAATCTTTAATAGGGAACCCCCCCCCTTTTTTTTAAAGAACTCTTCAGAGTCCTTTGAAATCAGACTGTAGATTTCTTCCTTCAGATAGAATTTGCCTTTTGTTTCAACAGGCACAATAGAGTTTAATAGATCACTGGTGGTTTAATTAAAAATACTCCTTAGATATCCTAAGAATATTCATTAGCTTGAGAGCCTGCATAGACCTGAGACAATCTTCTTCTTAGTCTTTTTTTCGTAGAGTGTTTATTCTCAACTTCCCTATGAGTAGAGAATCTTTAGATTTATGTGTAGAAGTACTACTTCGATCCTTATGACTAAAACCCCATGTTAAAACCCACAATCCTAGGTTAGTGAGACCACTTAACTCAGAGTGTCCCAGTAACAGTGCAATGCTTCTTGCTCTGGTTCTTAGTCCTCTTCAATCCCTTGCTTTTTAGCAAGCTGAGCTATGGATTTAAAGAGCTAAGTTAGACATTTATTATATTTTTAAAAAATGTACTTTATTCAGCTCTCCTAGGTATTTAATTGCAAGAGAATTTTCAGGTTTCCTCCTATGTTACCTTACTAGAAATGGAAATCTCATGTTTTTCATATTGAGTTAATATCATTTGTAAAGTTGGGTTGTGGAATAGACATATGGCTTAAGACCGAATTTCTGCCACAACAAATTTACCCCACTTATGTGAAATGTTAGCTAAGCCAAGATCTTGCCATAAAATAACATGTTTGATTCTGCACTTTTTACTTGGTATTTAGACAGAATAGCAATATTACCTACTGTTATGGACATTTTATGATTCTGTGCAGGATTCACTGTTTAGTCTGTTTTGGAAAAGAGTAAAACTTTCTAATATTTGGAAGAGATCTTACAAGACTAATGGCAATCTACATTGGATGTCTAAACTTTTTATTTAGAAATAAATGTGATGGGGCACCTGGGTGGCTCAGTGGGTTAAGCCTCTGCCTTTGGCTCAAGTAATGATCTCGGGGTCCTGGGATTGAGTCCCACAGCAGGGAGCCTGCTCCCCCCTCTTTTTCTGCTGCTCCCCCTGCTTGTGCTCTCTCTCCTCCTCTCATTCTCTGTCAAATAAATAAATTCTTTAAGAAAGAAAGAAAGAAAGAAATGTGATGTTTCATATGAAATGAGTAAAATTTTAAGTCTAAAGGCTATATGCAGTTGCATTTAGGCTCCTCCTTCGTTCCAAATTACAGTCTTTCTGTTCCTGTATATTGGTGTAATGATTATGAAGGACATGTAGAGCATTATCTCTCAGATTAAACCTTATCTTTTGATAAATGCTTTCTAAGATCATGTAGACTAAAAATAATGTAGGTTTTCCTTTAGCCTTGCTCATATAATTTGTAAGTATATGTACTTTTCTTTTTTGACTTGTTTATTCTTTACTTTATCGGCTAGATTATAATGAAAGAAAATAACCAGTTCAGTTCCAAGTGTTTAGAGACCAGAATTAGGAAATGGGAATTTTGTAATTTTTAGTTTTTTTAAACTGTTGCATTTTTCATTTTCATAACATGTGGTGTTTAATCCAAGCAGTGTATTAAATACAAAAATTTATCAGTAAGCTTTTGAAATCTATACATTCATGAGAAAAATGAAAGAATTTGCCATTGTAATCTTTTGAGTTAGCCTGACGTCTCAGGTGGTTAGTAATTGATTCTGTAAATAGTAAGAACAGAAAGTGTTTGTGGTAGGGGTGAGAAAACTAATGGTAATAGAAGCAAACTGATGTTGCAAACATATTCTGAGCCTCATGTTAAGTATGCTAAGCAGTATCCATGGAATTGTATTCATTTCTTACAACCTTAGTATTTTTCACATCTCAAAATGCAGAAACCGAGACTTAGATTTAATCTAGTTGTCTAAGGCCAGACTGTCGGTAATAGTTAAAGGAGAGCTTTAAATGTACAGTGGGTTTCCCTGACTTAATTTGGTTAGGTATTTCCTGGATATATGTATATATTTTCACAATTCATGTATAAACTACAACATATTCTGATACCTTTTGATCCATGCTAAACCTCCATTCCCTGCTTCAGCTGATGATACCAATAAGCCTAAAAATTGTGCTATGTATCTATAGTTTTAATGCTTCTGATAGGCTATTATTATGGCTATTTTATGATTTCATCAACAGCCAAGCTGTTGTTTCATTATATACAGAGTCAGTATCTTTGTGATTAAAGCAGCAGACTGAAAACCATGAAGGGTGTACTGTTTGCTTTGCAATCATTTCCATGTGTTATGAATTCTTATCAGATGTTGGGAAATAGCAGGCTTAAGCTAACTGCAAGTTCCACATCTTTGGTCCCAGAAACAATGATCTGTAATGGACATATGTTTAGCTGTCAGCTTGTTTAATAAGGTCTCTAAACAAATTCGTTTATTGTCCACTTCATTTTCATAGAATAAAATTCTTTTCAAAAGTCAAATGCAGGGCTTCTGAGTGGCTCAGTGGGTTAAGCCTCTGCCTTCAGCACAGGTCATGATCTCAGGGTCCTGGGATTGAGCCCCACATAGGGCTCTCTGCTCAGCAAGGAGCTCTGTGCTCTCTCTTTCTCTCTCTCAAATAAGGAAATAACATCTTTAACAATAAAAAAAAAAAAGAAAGAATGTCAACCAGTCAGGTCTTTTTTTTTTTTTCTTAAGGTGAATGTTAGAAAACATCAATGTTTGAATTCATTACCCTAACATTAAGATGATATTTCTCATGCCATAAGAAAAAAGAAGAGATATAACTCAGAATTTTCCTAAGGCACATTTCTGGAAACAAGAATATGAGAAAAACATTTGGGAGGATGCCTGGGTGGCTCAATTGAGCATCTGATCTTTGGTTTTGGCTCAGGTCATGATCTCAGGATTATGAGACCCACCAGCATTTCAGGCTCCACACTCAGCAGGGAGTCTACTTGAGATTCTCTCTCCCTCTCTCTGTGCCCCTCCGCCTGCTCATGCTCTCTCTTTCAAATAAAGTAAATTTTTTTTTTTAAGCATCTGGAAAAAAATAAAAACTTACTGAAAATTATGTAAGATAACGGTTGCCATTTTAAATCCTCAGTCTCAAGTTGAAAAGCTGCACAATTTAAAACACTGCAAGGTTTTTAACTGCTACTATAAAATAATAGTCTGACAAAAATGTACGCACACCATAATTATAAAAACTTTCCTGTGTAGTTACTTATTCATAGTGTCTTCTGTTCTTTAAAAAAAGTTCAGCTTAAAAATCAGGTATTAAGTCAACATGTACTGTTCACTCAGTGAATAGTTAGCAAACTAAATGAGAAGCCATATAAAGAATCAGGAGCCTCTATCATGTTTACAGTTCCATACTGACTTGGGCAATATTGATAAAAATCTCTTACTGTCTTCACATTTCACCTTCTTGTATCTAAGATGAAATGACCATATTCGGCATCTCACCATTTCCTGCAGTATTGGGTTTTAAGATCCTTAATACAAAGAAGTTGAAACAGAATGATCTATAGAGTGTAATCACTTACACTTTTCTCAGAATGTACTTGGATGATGATGAAACTGAGGCAAAGAAGTAGGATTAATTGCTTGTGGTCATATCATGATGTTGGGTCTAGGCCTTCTGATAAACATGTCTCTGTTTTTACCAAAATGTTTTGTTTAATCTTTGAAATGGACATTAGATTTAAAAAGGAAAAAAACCCATCAATGGCATTAGAGTAGATGCATTTAATAGTATAGTACTTAGTATCATTCTACCATCAATTTTTACTAAAATGTTTAAATTTCATTTAGTTTTAATTATTGTATGGAGCACTGAGTATGGTGCATAAACAATCGATTCTGGAACACTGAAAAGAAATTTTGAAAAATAAATAAAAATTTAAAAAAAAGAATGTGGACAGCAAAAAATAAATAAAGTTTTAATTATTTAAATTGTTTATGTAATTTAACAGTCATGAATCTATTGTAGTACATTTGTCATTAAAAAACCCTGCCTTCTAAGCAACTGATAGTGCTGTTACTCTGACTTATTCTTAATCTTTGCATCAGCCTCGTTGTAACACATATGCTGAATACAGCTACAGTTTATAGATGAGAAAACTAAGGCTCAATGAGCTTGGCAACCTTGCCCCAACACTGTACTCAGGTGCCACATTCTCCATGATGTACTGAAAGCTGAGGGAAATTTTAGTAAACAGAAATAGGGAGGAAAGACCATTTTAGTTAAAATGGAAATAGCACGAACAAAGGGATGTGTGTACTGAAGCTGAAATACATAAAGAGCATCAGGCTAATAATTTTGATTTTGTACATTGAATGCATTAGGACAGATGGAACTAAGTCCCAAATGTGCATGAAATCTAAATAGAAAGAGAGAGGGTTGACTAGGCTACTGAGAATTCCTTAAATCTGAGGAGCAGGGGTCTAAGAGTAAAACCCAGTGGAAACAGAGACAGAATACTAGAAATGTAGAAGATCTGGTATGACACTATGTCTGAGATTGCAAAAGGTCATAGGTAAGGTGGTCAAGAAAGATTCTAATGAAAGTCCAAGTTAACCATTGAAAGGGAAGCTATTGAAAGTTGTTATTAGGAGGTCATAAGTTACTTCTTCTAAGACAGCAATTTAAAGAATGTATGGGCTACTAGCAAAGTATTAAAGTAGGTGGATAGTAGGTAAAATGAAGCAGTAAGAGCAGGTCAGAAATTGAATATTAAAAAAATCGAAAGCTCAAAGCTGTAGAAAAATTGGAGGAAAATATTCCCACCTGGTCACCCATAAATGCTTGGCATTTAGACTCTGTCCCAGATTCTCTTCCTAGCTCTATCTTTTGTTACTAGCCCTAACCCTACAAATATTTATACTATAGCATAATGTTTTAACACCCACCCTGTGTTTTGCTGCCTCCCTGTCTTGATTTAAACATAATGCCTAGGTGAGTCTTCACTGTATCTCCACATGGGTGGCTAATTCCTATTCATCTCTCAGGGTGCAGGTCAGATGCCTCCTCTGTGAAGCCATCCCTTATTTAGCCTACTGTAATCTTTCCTTCTCTGAATTGGAAAATGCTTCAGGTACTTCTTTATCATGGCAATTCACCACTTTTTATTAAATACTGTTATTATTTATTTGTGTACAAGATTTATGTCCCTCCCTGGAATTTAGGCTCCTTGGAGATTTTCTCAAGGTATTAGTGTACCACAATGTAAAGAATATAGACACTCCCATTTTTAATTTGGACCTCTATCAGCTACTGATCAATAATGTGACTTCAGGCTAAGTACTTAATCTCCACAAACCTTGGGCTTCTTATCTGTAAAATGCCTATACCACAGGTTATTGAGAAGACTAAGTGGTAAAGGAGGTGACTGATTTAAAGAATCTAGCTAGGTTAGGTTACTTTCCCTCCTTCTTCACTTTGATTTCTGTGCCATCACTCAGAATGGTACTGTGCAAATATTAGATGCTCCAGAAATTATTGAATAAATTAGTAATTTCTTTGCTGTTACTAAATATAAAGGTTACTATAATTTCTAGGCTGCTGATATTTTATTGGGCTGATTTTTTTAAAAGAAATTCTTTTTTCCATTGGACCAGATTAAAAAATATTACAAGGTAGAAATAATCTGGTGGATAATGGTGATATCATACAAACCATATCAAAAATCAAATGAATTTAAATTAGAAACATACTTACTAGGGAAAAAAGTTAATTAGCTCAGAGTTGATAATCAGTTTACAGAAGGCTTTTCTTTCCTTTTCTTTTTTTTTTTTTTTTTTTTGAGAGTGGGAGAGAACAGGAGTGGGGAGAAGCAGAGGGAGAGGGAAAGAGAAAGAATCTTCAAGCAGACTCCCCACTAAGTACAGAGCCTGACATGGGGCTCAATCCCAGTACCCTAAGATCTTGACCTGAGCCAAAATTAAGAGACACTTAATCGACTGAGCCACCCAGGCACCCCAGAAGCCATTTCTTTTTATCATACAAACAGAAACTAGGCTCTGAGGGCAAAAAGATGCTGCCTGACTCCAAAGCAAGCCCCTAATTTGGCAGTATAAGGTGACATGTACTCCAGGCTTCAATTTTTACTCTCATTTTAATAGATTTAAATATATTCTAGTGCCAGTAGATAAGACTATATTCTAGAGAATATAAGATCGGAAACCCTAAAATTAGACTGTGACCTAAGGATTAGTTTTAAAACTTGCAGTTCATTCCAGGAGTTATGGATTCCACAAGTACCAACAAATAGTGTTGTTTCAGTATGGGAGATTTTGACAATGTTGTAAATTCTGAATCATTTAGAAAATTCAGTATAATGAAGCTATTTTTAATAATCTTATAGACCTTCCCTTCTCTGTCTTACTTAGTCTTTTTTTGAGTTTTTATTCATCCTTATTCAGTTTGTAAGTTATTATGGCTACTTCATTAGTACATCCAAATCTCTGACTATTTAAGCATAGATCTTTAGAAGCTGGCATTATGTGTTCCTTGCCATTTATAAAAATTATGAACAGAGTTAACCTCCATATGTAGTAAAGGTAACATTTATTTATAGTAAATAACATAATGAAGAAATATTCCTAATTCACAAAGAATCCTTAACTGTAGTGCTATTTTAAACATGATCTAAATAATAATAGCTACCATCTGTTGAACATGTATTCAGTGCCTAATATTTTAAATATCTTAAACCATTTTATAGTTGAAGAAACTGAGTCCCAGAGAAGTTAAGTAATTTTTCTTAGGTCACTCAGATACTAAGTGTGATAGAATTAGCCTTTAAATCAGGACTTTCTGAACTCAAAGAATCCTTTTGATTATTGTGCTTTACTGCCTCTGTGACAGTACATACTGTCATCGTCTCTCATATTTTACATACTTCAGATTACTCTCATAACTAGTTTGTTCAGCCATCATGCAGTATTTCATATTAAACTTTCAAAATAAGCTTTGCCTCAAAGAAAACATCTAAATTTCTGAATTACTTACCAAATTAAAAATTTTTTTTAAATAGTATAAAAGAAAAGATAATGGTGTTTAGTGGATGGAGCAAAGATGTGGTTGCTATTCCCTGTGCTCATATAACTTCAAGAAATAGGAAGTAATTACATTTATTGGAGGAATACATAATGAGAGCCTAAACTAAGCACTGATGTTGAGAATCAAGAGGAATAGTTATACATGAGAGAGATTGGAAAATGACATACTTTGACAGTGATTCAGTGAAAGGGTGGGGGAACAGTCCCAGAGGAAGTTTAAAGTCTGGTCATTAGGAGGAAAATGGTTCCACAATCAAATAGAGACTTCCGGAAAAGGAACAGATTTGGGCAGGGAGGAGATGACTTCAAGTTTGAACACAGTTTGTAATTAGGCAGTGTCTAGCCTCTGCTGTCCATCTAGATCTTGGCCCTTGAAATATGGCTAGTTGAAACTGAGATGGCCTGTCCCAGATTTAGACATTTAATATAAAAAAGTGTAAAATATAGTGTTAATATTTTTATGTTGGTTGCATGTTGAAATAATGATATTTTGGACATAATTAAAGTAACTGAGTTAAAATAAGTTGTTAAAATTAACCTGTTTTCTTTTATCATTTTTTAATGTGGCTCCTAGGAAACTTAAAATTGCATATATGTCTTACCTTATATTTCTGTTAGACAGCACTAATGTACATAGAGATTTGTAATGCATAGTTAGAAATGCAGGACCAAAAAATCAGGATGAAACATCTAGATTTGGAAATTACATATATAAAAGTGATATTTGATGTTATGAGATTAGATAAAAATGCCAGTGTACAGGGTATGGAAATGAGAAAAATGCCAAGAATTCCAGGCTGAGAACAGAGCAAGTAATTAAGACAATATCACTGAATGGTAGAGAAGCCGAAGAGGAAAAGGAAGCCTGAGAAAAGACCATTGAATTTGGTTGATACAGAAGCAGTTTCAGTAGAGTATAAGAAGGGTAGATTGCAAGAGATTAAGAAGTTCAAGGTTGAGAAAATAGACTCTATACAGAAACTGTTCTTTCGGGGAAGGAGTCCACTGGTGAAGATAATCATCACTTGATTGGAGCAGAGTCCAGGGAAATTTGAGTATGTTTGTTGGCTGAATGAAAGGATCAGTGAAGTAGGAGTGCTTGGAGTTGTAAGGAAGAGAAGATAATTGCTATAGGGTGGTCCTAATGTACTGGATCCCAAACCTGAATGCATGTTGGAATCACCTGGGGAACTCATTACATGGGCAAATTCTCAGGCAACATCTTACATCTAACAAAATAATATTCTCTGGAGGTTTGTCTCCTGGAGCTTGTTGTGAACAAATTCTTCTTTGTGATTATGATATATTCATAAGGACAAACAAGTCAAGATAATTAAAGGTGCTGGTGAGGATATCAGTGAAATAACTAACCTTATCATCCAAAATGGTTAGAGAGCCAGGTGGGTAAGAATAGGCACGTTGGATGATGAACTATGAAGATGTTGGCTTTCATTTTAACGTAAGTGAGCACAGGTTCAATAGGAATGAAAGACTGGGAAAGTTAAAAAGGTCGTAGGTTTAGATCAGAAAGGGAAGTTTCAGAATTCAGGATCCTGGAGGCCAACCAGATAGAAAATATAGCTATATGTGTTTGATGTGGAAATGAGGGAAAAAGAACTGAGTGGTGCACACTGTAAGACCTATCAGTTTGGTAACTGATACAGGACTGTGTTTTAAAAGGGGAAAAAAAGTATAAGATTTGGGGATCAAGAAGAAGCACAAAGGTTGAATCAGTATGGAACTGTTTAGACTTAAGATTCCACAAAAGCTTGGCTTGGGTTTCTTTTAGACCTTTTCCAGACTTGTTACCTACTCGGGTTTACAATGTTCTTTGAGTATCTGTTATCCATTCTAGCTTTTACTTAAATAGTGGATACCAGACATTCACAGATATGAAATGCAAAGTTTTGACTGGCCACAAGTGACTCTAAGGGTTCATGACATGGGTACAAAGCACATGTATGTGAATCTGCCCAAAACTGGCTTGTAGAAACTAGTCACGTAACAACTTGTAGTCAAGTTGGTATTTACATCTCCGTCTACCTTTAATATATGATTTTATTAATCATCAGAATACTGCAGCCTGCTAGGTTTCACAGAAGAAGAAATTATTTGCCAAGCTGTGGCATTATATGGGCTCAGAATTAATTGAGTTTTACAACTTCAGTTTAAAGCATTTTAACACCTCTCCTAGCATGTAATTACTTAATAAATGGTAGCTACTGGTGCCAGTTCAGGAATTCATCAAGTTTTAAAGACACATCTTTTTATGTATATCCATGTTTAAAAAGTAGAATTTCTCTTAAAATTTTGCTTTGATTCAGGATCTCCATGATTTATTAAACTGGAACTAGAATATGAAATTCACAGCTGAATAAGGAGGACAGTGGGTCATTTATCACTTATCTATTCTGTTTGAAATATCTGAAAGGGAGTATATTTTATAGGTAATTCATATTATATTACTATTATGAAAAATTGCAGCTTTTGAAACATCCTTTGGCTATG
This sequence comes from Mustela erminea, assembly GCF_009829155.1. Lineage (NCBI taxonomy): Eukaryota > Metazoa > Chordata > Mammalia > Carnivora > Mustelidae > Mustela > Mustela erminea. The sequence goes on along the minus strand of NC_045616.1, from coordinate 71,295,175 downwards.
TTTCCATACCACAATAGACATGTAAGGAACAAAATGTATTACATTATTTATTTTGTTTTTCTTAGAGATTTAGTGTACCTGAAAACCAATAATCCTGGTTTTTTTTTGTTGTTTTGTTTTGTTTTGTTTTAAGATTTTATTTATTTATTTGACAGAGAGAGATGACAAGCAGGCAGAGAGGCAGGCAGAGAGAGAGGAGGAAGCAGGCTCCCTGCTAAGCAGAGAGCCTGATGCGGGGCTCGATCCCAGGACCCTGAGATCATGACCTGAGCCAAAGGCAGCGGCTTAACCCACTGAGCCACCCAGACACCCTCAATAATCCTGTTTTTGCTAAGTAGTTTTCTCTCTCAGTCTATTATATACTTACGTAACTGTTTTTGCTTTATAGTGACGAGCTCAGAAAAGAAGCAAGACAGTTAAAGCGGGAACTCTTAGCAGCAAAACAAAAAAAAGTAGAAAATGCAGCAAAACAAGCAGAAAAGAAAAGTGAAGGTAAGGATATTTATCAGGATTTTTATTTTCACTTGGTACATTTCCTTCTTCCCTCCATCTGCTCTTCCTTTTCTCCTCTTCCTTCCCTTTCGCTTCTTTCCTTCCCCCTTCCTTCCTGAGTTTTCCTTTTTATTTTATTTTTTTTTTTAATACTTGCTTTGGGTAGTTAGCCAATAAAATAAATTTCTTGTTAGGATTTTTGTCTAAGAAGTAAATTCAGGCAAACATGATCATAACTATTATTCTAAAAAGCTTAATGAAAACTAACAGACTTGACATCAGATAAAACTTAAATACCATAACACATATCTAGGAGGGCACAAGAATGGAATGTTCATTTTTTATATTGTATACCTTTTAAAACATTAAGAAAAGCATTTAGGCCCTATGTTTGGGACTTCTATAAACATTTGTGCATTGATTTGAAGTAGTATGAAGTATAAAGTCTTGTTTTTTATTTGTTTGTTTATAAGACACTGAAAATCTAAAATACTAATAAAGCTGATCAAAAACAACCAAAATATTACCCTGTTGTTTATACAGGTTCAATGTGTTCCTTGTTTTACTATGATTTTTAAGAAGCCTAAAAGGGCTTTTTTTTTTTTTTTAAAGATTTTATTTATTTATTTATTTGACAGACAAGAGATCCAAGTAGGCAGAGAGGCAGGCAGAGAGAAAGGAGGAAGCTGGCTCCTCCCTGCTGAGCAGTGAACCCGATGTGGGACTTGATCCGGACCCTGGGATCATGACCTGAGCCAAAGGCAGAGGCTTTAAACCACTGAACCACCCAGGTGCCCCTAAAAGGGCTTTTTAAAGTTGCTTCACTGATGATTCTTATTTTAAAACTGTTTCAGCTATAAAACATGTAATGGCCAATTTCCAAATTAACAGATTAGAACCTTCTGTTTTCTTTTCACAGTAATAAATTACAGTATAGATTCAGTGAACATGATCAGAAATTTTATTCTTAGTTTTAATAATATGTACTAAATTTGGCTTAACAAATCTGCTTTATGCATATGTCTTCTGTATTCTCATGCTTTTTGGATACCAAAAAGTACTTTTATATACCAGATTCTATCACAGTTATTGGAGATAAATCAAAGAATAAGATGCCACATCTAGCCTTAAAGATTTCATATTCTAATAAAGAACAGTCATAGGCATTAGTACTTTTTTTAAGTAGCAAAAGTAATACCATATAACTATCTAAAGGACATATTGCTTATATTATTTGCAGCATATCCCCCACTGACTATTAGAGTAAATAAGGCAGGTACTTAATAACGAAGTCAAAGTCACTGAAATATATTTGAATGAAACTACTAAAAAATTAACTCACCTATAATAACACAAATTATAAGCTGAATTTAAAAGAAAGGATAAACTTGTGTATGACTAGGTCATGTAGGTAAAGTATAACCCAGAAGAGAAACAAGCTATATTGACAATACCGAGATTTGAAAGAAGTACAGTGAGGGTTATTTCATTTTTAAGTTTAGATGTAATTTTCTCAGAGTATTGTTCCTAATAATTAAAAGCATTTTAAATATATCAAAGTAATTCCTTTATCTTGAACTTTTTAATTCATTTTTGAGCTAATAATTATTATTATGCCCATGTCTCAAGAACCATGAGGGCCAGAGGGATGAAGTTGGCAAGAGATGGATGGTTCTTGCCTTTGTAGTTTATGATCTAGTAGAAGTGAGAGAATTGGAAATAGATAATTATTGTAATAGTGCTCTACAGTTAAGGCGTATATTAGATACAAGCAGTGCTATTTTAACTTGATCTGCCTTTGAAATATTAAATACAATTAAAGAAAGGTTTGAATCTTAGAACGATTTCTTAACACAAAACAGAAGATTCTTCTATAGCTTATGTCAGTCTATTTATGAGAAAATTAGCCATGTTAAAATCTTTTTTATGCCATAGTTAGAGAATTGTATTAGTTAGTAAGTACTTTTCTGAATTTAATGTTGCTTATATCTTTGAGAAATATCTGGATTTTCCTTAAATTTGAATGTCAGCGAAAAATTAGCTTCCACAAAAAGTGGGGCTTTTTACTAATTTATTTTTTATTGTTTTATTTTGAAATAATTTTGGAACTACGGAAGTTACAGAGTTCCCATATACCTTTAATGTTAAGGTCTTATATCAATATAATACAATGATTAAAACCAAGCAATTAAAGTTGATACATTACTATTGACTACAGACCTTATTAGAATTTCACCAGTTCTCCCACCAACAACCTTTTTCTGTTCAATTTGTCCATCCAGAATTCCATATTGCATTTAGTCCTTGTGTCTCTTTAGTCTCTAATCTGTGACAGTTCCTCAGTCTTTTCTTGTCTTTCATGGTCTTGACACTTTGAAGAGTCCTGGTTAGATACTCTGTGGACTGTCTTACTTGAGTTTGTCTGATGTTTTCTCATGATTAGATTATGCATTTTTGGGGCAAGATTGCCAGAGAAATGATATGTCCTTCCCAGTGCATTATAAGATTACCTATTGTCTTTCTAGTCATGATACTACCTGGATCATTAGCTTAAAGTAGTGTCTGTTGAGCTGTTACATTTCCCTTTGAGATTTTAAGTATTTGGGGAAAAAATACTTCGAGACCATCTATCCTGTTTCTTTTCAAGCTTCCCCCCACTAATTTTAGTATCCATTGGTGGATCTTGCCTATAGACAACAGTTATTTACTGTGACATTCTAATGGTTACTTTTTATTTTTTATTTGCCTGATTCCCATGATTTTTTTTTTTTTAAAGATTTTATTTATTTATTTGACAGACAGAGATCACAAGTAGGCAGAGAGGCAGGCAGAGAGTGAGAGAGGGAAGCAGGCTCCCTGCTGAGCAGAGAGCCCGATGCGGGACTCGATCCCAGGACCCCGAGATCATGACCTGAGCCGAAGGCAGCGGCTTAACCCACTGAGCCACCCAGGCGCCCTCCCATGATTTTTAATACTTGTAATTCTTCTATAAGAAAGATCACTTTCTATTTATAGATTTACTTACTTATTTATATCAATTTGGGCTTGTGACTATTTATTTTGTTCTGTGTGTTATAATCCCAAACTATCATTATTTATTTTATTGTTCATACAGTACCAGAATTGGTCATTAGTAGTTCCTTCCGGTTGGCTCCTATGTCTTTGCATCTTGCTCCCAACTTTGAGCACATTTTTACTTTTAAGCACAAAAGGCTCCAGGTTGATCTTTTGTTTTCCCCTCTCCAGGCCTGAAATCAACCACTTCTCCAAAAAATTCTGGTTTTCCATTGTATTTGGCACTAAGAAACCAAGACCTAGGCACTAAGTCAGTCTTTATTTTGATTCTCATAATTTTACAGTGCTATTAGAAACAATATTGTTTTATCACCATCTTATTAGAATGCTGAACAAAATTTGCTTTTAGGCCCTATCTAAGATGCATTATGAATTACCTTTTTCTTGGAATTGTATTTCTTCTAAATTTATTTTACTTTTTAAATTGACTAGTATGGCCGATGCTAGGAAATTGTATATTATGTAATATTTGTGAATTTCAGCAAACACTACATTATATTTGAAATTCACATGTCCCTATGGAGTTTTTAAGTCTAGTTTTCCTTCTTGCCCCATGATTAAAAATGACACCACGAGACATATCACTGCACAGCATTTTGGAAACAAAGCAGAATTTTAAGCATCCCTGAATGTCAGAACTTAGCTTATCTTCCCAGCTGAAAGATATTCCATGGTTAGAACTATATAAACTCTGGGAACAGATCCAAATGTTCTCATAAGCATTTTCATAGTAAGATCATCACAGGGAAAGAAGCTGAAGGTATTATTTGACTTTGGCTCTATACCTTCATACATCAGCTGAACCTATTCAGGAAAGATTTCTTAATTGGGCTATATGGCTGCATAGCTGGCTTTTATAAAACATTTTATTTTAATCCAAGACTTAATTATCTGAGTATTATCATAACTCTAGATGATTTGGTCTTTTGAATATTATATACTATATCTAGAAATTTAATTTGCCAATTAACTTGGAAGGAGATAATTGGTATTAAAAAGAGGCTTTTAGATACTTTGGTTTGTAAACTGTTGTGTAATGTAGACATGCCTTCCATGTGAATTTCCATCTGGATGCAGGTACCACATTTACTAATATAGAGAGACTAAAAATATACTTATTTTGGTATTTTTAATAGTAATTTTGATAGTAATACTAAGTGCTTATTATATGTAACACTAAAGGTTATAAGAATACTTTAGAGTATTAAATCTTCTAAAAAAATAAACAGGAATGTATTGAGATTTTAAAGTCCATTTACTAGCAGTGAAGTTATTTAAGCCTGTGTGATTCCATTTTCTTACCATAAATCCAGATAGAAAAATGCTTTGTGTACCCGTCAAGTTTCTTCTAAGAAGTAAATTAGATAATGAGAAGACCTTTAATAAATTTACAGTGCTATATAAAAATAATTTTAAATTTGTAAGGAGAAAGATAAAGCTATTTTGCTTTCCACTTTGTCCTATCCAAATCCCACAAATGGAAATTTTGAATTTTAATACTGTGTTAGTTGCAGTTAAAGCCTGTAATCAATACAGCTGTATATAAATAAAACATAAATCAAAATTTCAAAATAAATATTCCTTTCATGTGCTTTCACAATTACATTTCAATAATCATTTTCTTTGTTAAAGGGTTTATATGTGAGTTTGTCTACATGCTTAAGTAAAGCATCCAGTAGCATTTCCTGATTTTATGAAGTTATCTGGCTAACACTTGCTGACCATTGCCACTTCACTTTAGAATTTAATGTAATATCCTCAGATTAAAAGTACTTAGGAAGATACCCATCAGAACAAAAAAGCTTTGTATTCTAATGCTGGTGCTTTAATCGGCCCATTTTTGGCCTTCTTGTGTGAGTTGGAGGCCTCCCACTTAGCGTTTAGCCAAGTGTTCTAATAGATGTGATACTTTATCTGGGCTTCTGTTGTCTAAGGAAATCTCCTTTGGTGAGAGTAATAGTCCTTTGGTTTTATACTCTTTACCCAGTTTCTTGAGCCAGATCCTTAGCCAGATTTATATAGGCAAACAGGAATTTATATTCTGACTATAGCTATACTTATAAGTCTCTTCTATCACCTCAGGCAAGTTACTTTAAAATCAGGACCCATCTATTTCTCTCTGTATAAATATAAGATAAATAAAATGTGCTATTCCTATATTTATAGTGTTTTACTATTAAGTATTTCCTTTTTTATTAACTCCTTCAATTCTGGTATGACAGAAAATAAAATACTTTTGATGCTTTTACATCAATAAATACTTTGGGCCCCATACAATTGAACAAAATTATACTGGTATTTGTTATTACCTATTGTGGTGATAGTGCCGTGGGTATAGGCGCACGTCCAAACCCATCAAACTATACCTGTCCAAACAAGTGCAGCTCTTTTATATACCAGCTATGCCTCAACAAAGCTGCCCCCCCAAGAATATTAGTCCATAACCCAAAACCTCCTGAAATCTCTGCCCTAGTAAGAAAACATATAGTTAAAATTGAGCCAACCTATTAATCTTTTGAAAACCAATGTAAAACAGAGCTTCTCTATATAGTAAAAATGTATATAGGACCATCCATTTTCTTTTCAGTCTTCCCAGGAAAACTCAAAGTCTGCTATTCCTTATATCACAAGGGTATTGTTGGGTAACAAATATGATTATACCTCTATATAAGAAAAGCATTCCATAAATATAACCTTATAATTTTTGCTATTGGTTTGCCATCTAAATATGTTTAAAGGCTTTTATTTTCAAAGGCTTCACTAAATGAAAGAAACAGAGCATTGAGGAATAAAGCCATTATTTTAGTCAACAATTGGAATTTTTTTTCTTTTAAAGATTTTATTTATTTATTTGTCAGGGAGAGAGGGAGAGAGAGAGAGTGAGCACAGGCAGACAGAGAGGCAGGCAGAGGCAGAGGGAGAAGCAGGCTCCCTGCCGAGCAAGGAGCCCGATGTGGGACTCGATCCCAGGACGCTGAGATCATGACCTGAGCCGAAGGCAGCCGCTTAACCAACTGAGCCACCCAGGCGTCCCCACAATTGGAATTTTTTATGATAGCGTAAATTTGACTCTAAAATTCAAAGCAATTAGGTTGTATATTCACTTGAATACAGAGTCTGCAGTAGGTTCTAACACCCCAGTTTAGGTAAACAAGGAATGTAGTGTTATACTTTAGATACCAGCAATGTTGGAAGAGATGTGCTACCAAACAATCCTATTTACAGCCAGGGAGTCTCTGTACTCTCAGTGCAAATCATCCAGGCCTGTCCATGGGGTTTTCATACAAATTTTGAATAAGACTGATAGTTAATCTGAGATAGAGTTGGTTTCCTAGATTGGCTCTGTCAGATTCTCTAATAAACTACATAATCCTTTTCATTAAATTATGTCTCTAAGTCCTTTCCAGGTTTCTTTGAGTTTTATCACATCAAAACTAGTACCAAACTGAACATAGTCACATAGAGATACAGGTTGGGACATATTCTCTAATCAATTTTAGAGAGATAAGGTATCAGATCCTCTTTTCAAAGTTCAAAGCACATAATACCTATTCTCTGACTAGTGCCAGAAATTAGAGCAGGAAGGGCAATCTGAGCTTGTAAATCAAGAAAGAATTCTAAAGCCTCTTCATGAACACATCCTTGGGGTGTTCTGTACCTCTCAAATTGTACCAGGCCATTTCAAGTTTCATCAGACTCTCTTTTTAACACTGGATTAAGTCAGACTAGGGCCCCTCAGGCTTGATAGGTTGTAAAAGTATATAGTTTTTGACTACTTTTCATCTATCTAACATATGATGTTAAACTAGCTTAATCTTGGTTTTTGTAAGAAACAGAAGCTCTTTTGGAATACTAGGTCTGTGTTGTGCCTAATACCATGTAGAATTCATTCCTCTCACTAAGCAAACTGGTACTTTTTTCCAAAACACTTAACTTCCTTTAGGTACTCAAGTCATCATTTTTTTCCTTGAAGGCTGTAAGTATCAAGCCTGTTTTTCCCATACTCTACTCTTAATCTTAATGCTAATTTTTAATGCTATTTACATAGTAAAGTAAAAGTATATGTGCAGTTGAATCATAGAAAGCCTCTCAGGCCAGCCATCAATAATACTCTATTTATTCTTATTTTGTGCATGGTACTAATAAACTGATTGTCCAGTTCTAAGTTCAGAAAAGATGAAAGAATAATAAAAGTGAGGGAGAATACCCTTTATAAGGGGAGATGTTATGGAATATGAAATATACCTGAAAATTATAATATAAATAAATAAATAAACAAAAGCATAGGCCAGCCCCTATTAGGTTGATTTTTTTTAAACAATTAATGCAATATGCTGGCAGTTTTTGGTGGATATGTTTTCAAAATTCTGCATATAAACTCTTGCTAGCTCACTATTTTATTGGAATTAAACAAAATTAAAAATAAAAAGAGTGAGAGAGAAAGGCACAGCTAGGGACTTCATTCTGGCAGCAGCAAGACATGATAGTCGACCACTTGACAGTAAGTAATAAAACACAATAACTAATAGGAGTGGAATATTATGGATTTGTTGTACTTCATTATACTTGGAAAGCATGTTAGTATTAAAGTTATTGATGCTCATTCAATTAAGAAAAGTTTAGATGGTACTTATTATTGTTTAGTAAGGCAGAGATTGGGCAATGATTCTAACCTAACTGGTTAAAAAAAAATTTTTTTTGATCATTTTGCTCAATTAAAGACAAAGATTCTCATTTCTAAAATATTCAGTTATATGAAATACTTCATTTCTTAGAAATCCTAGAAAAGTAAAGACTCCCTCTGTAGCCAGGATAACCAGTCTCAAAAGTAAAATTTTTTTAAATACATGTCACTACCTTCATGTGCCAGAAAGCATGTTACATTTTTAACAATGCCTTTCAATAGTATAATTTTAAAACTAGTAAAGATTTTTAAAGGCAGATAGCAAATGTACAGATGAGCATACCCTCACATTTAGACCAAGAATTTCACTAGCCATCATGAGCAAATCCTGTCGAGCTTTACTTTGAGAATCATATATTATGGGTATATTTAATTTTATGTGTAGTGAAAAATGAACTTTAACCAGTCGTCCTCATTTGTTGTTGTTGGGGGTTTGTTTTGTTTTGTTTTTAATGAGCCAGTGTGTTAGGGGTATCTCTTTGCAGCCCTTCACTGTCTTAAAATAATTTTAAAAGAAGCATTATTTCTGCCTGGTGTTAGATGTAATTCCAATATAGGAAATTTGACAAGAGCCTTCAGCTATATTTTTAGTAACTGCACTTTGTCTTCCTATTGATGCCATTCCTAACCCAGTAAAAATAGGTTGGTTAATTGATACAGGTAAGTAATAATCTTTGGCCTTAACTGTCTCTTTAAAAAAAGGGGGGGGTCTTTATTATTTCTTCCAGTGATAAGAGTAATGTATATCCTTTGCAAAAATATGAGAACTGCAGAAAAGCATAAAGGATAAAAAGAAAGATCACTCCATAATACTTCTGCCAAAAACAACCATGGTTAACTATGTGATATTTGTTCTTCTCAACTTTTTTATCTTCATGTCAGAAACATGTGTATTGTTTTCCATAATGTTATTTTATCATAATCTTGTTTGATATGCTTTTTAAAAAACTTTGCAAGTGAAATTGAGATAACTCTTAAGAGAACAACCTGATTTTAGGGGTATTCTTTCTCTTAATTTACTCATATCAGCAGGATATATAGGAGGATAGATATAAAGAGTGTATAAATGTAGTTGGAAGGTTAAAAATTCCCACCGTTTTCCGCTCTATTATGTGAGGCCACTGACACCCAAGGACTCCATTTCCATTGCTGATGGGCATTATTCATACCTCTCATGAATTAATACTAAACAACAAAAAAGTATTGATTGACGTAGGCTGGGGTAACCTGCCACTTCTTCATTTGTCAAGTGGCCAGTGATAAATCTTCAGGGAAACATTCTAATCAGTACTCAGAGCATGAACTGAAATAATTACAAATATGTCCTATTTAGAAAGTAACAGACGAGGGGTGTGTGGGTATATGCACATGTTGTTTTTTATTTTGTTTTGTTTTGATATTTAGATTGTCTCACGGGGAGAACTAATATCATCATTAAAATTTTGATTATAACCAGCATTCTTATTTGGGATTGGAGTTAACTATTCCAGACTGCTGTCAAGACCTTATTTTAAGTGAGATGTTTTTCTTTTATGTGACATTTTATGAGGTTTTGCCAAAAATGACATCAAACATATAATTCATTCGACTGCTGAGTTTCTTCCACATCTTGCAGCACTTAATCAAATTTGAAAAAGATAATTTTTTCACAACTTCAGAGTGTAAACCTGTGAATATGTTGCATTAAAACTTACTTTGGACAGTTTAATCTGTGTGGTATTAGGTTGATTTTTTTAAAACAATTATTGCAATATGCTGGCAGTTTTTAGTGTATGTTTTCAAAATTCTGCATATAAACTCCCAGCAGACAGTATAGATGTAGCTTTTGAGTATTTGTAACTTTTCATGCAAAAAAGGCATAATACCTAAATTATATTAAGAGTTACAATAATTTGGGGCGCCTGGGTGGCTCAGTGGGTTAAAGCCTCTGCCTTCGGCTCAGGTCATGTTCTCAGGGTTCTGGGATCGAGCCCCGCATCGGGCTCTCTGCTCAGCAGGGAGCCTGCTTCCCTCTCTCTCTCTGCCTGCCTCTCTGCCTATCTGTGATTTCTGTCTGTCAAATAAATAAATAAAATCTTTAAAAAAAAAAAAAAAAAGAGTTACAATAATTTGAAATGCCAGAAAGGACAAAGAGAATAAAGATGTTCTCAGAACGTCAAAAGATATCAAAGAATCTTGAAGATTCTATTTTGAAGTATAAAAGGAGTTTATATTGATTTAATGGCCACACCAGTATGCTTATTTAAAGCATTATGCTGCTGTATGTTTAAAATGTGAAAGTAGACTGGCCTTAAGGAATGTCTTGAGTATGAGAAACTCTGATCTTGACTGTGCTCTATTTACACTGAATACTTCTCTGCAATCTTCATACAGTTTTAATCCTGAAGGGAACATCCAGTCCTACCCTTTCATCATATACATAAAAAGCCAGAGGCCAACCAATTAAGGGGCTTACCCAAAATCACACAGCAAACTCAAGCCTTCTGGCTTCCATAGCTCTGTTCTTCAACTTGATCCAACCTTGAGGAGATACAGTCTATAAAGTTTTAATTGGTATTTGTTAAAATCTACTTTGATTTTGGTGAGAATAATTGTTTCTAAAACCTTTTGTACAAACCTAGAGTTTTTTTAAAGAGCACATTAATGTCATACTTGTGTCTTTTCAAAGACTAAACATGTAATTTTGCGATGACTGGCAAAAAATTTAAGTGTTCTAGAAAATGTTAATTCCTGGCAATATGGCAGACCAGAAGTCCAAACTGATCTTCCGACTGAAAACAATTAAATATGTTAGATGTAATATAAAAACATTTTCTCACATTATCTTGGGAACTTGCAAAACAAACAAATAAAAAACTGTCCAAACAAACAAAATAAGAAATACCCAAACCAGGGAATTAGTAAATATGAATTAAGAGAATAAGTGGAACACTAGGTCTGGCTTTAACTTTAACCCTAATGACATTTGCTAAACCGAATGACCTAGAAAATTGTTTTTTGAAGCATTACAAAGACATAACATAAAACCCAAGGTTTTCTCAAGGTAGATAGTGTCTAATAGAAGACTATCCCATGTAGCTGGGAGCCCAAACATCCTTCTTCTTAGTGGCAGGGAGAATTAGAAATAAGCAGAATCACCTCACTCCCATCAAAGATCTACAAGGAAAACTATCTGTCTTGGTAGTAACTAACTCTTTTGGTTACTAACTCTTTTGGGGCCAAGAGCATTTCCTAGGGACTCAAGCCATAAGAAAATTTTCTCATCACTTCAGAGCCCCAATTCATCCTGCCTGGGTGGCCTCAAAATCTCCCAGCCAAAAATTTAGTTTGAAGCAGTCCTAGATCCTTAGTGCCCCCAAGTAGTCGATACAAATAAACACAAATCCTTTCAGGAGAAAGCTGCTTTCATTCACTGTGCTCAGAGACAGTTCAGAAGAAAATGAATAGCTCTGAATAACCACCCCCCCCCGACACACAGAGAATAATACAAGTACCTGACAAAAAGCTAATAGAAAGAACAGACAATAGGATCAGACTCACAAATAATATAGTAAGTTTTTTATTTAGACGCTAAATGTTAAATTAAGTATATGTAATACATTTCAAGAAAAGAAATGTTTAAAAGTATATGGAACAAGAAGATTTTATTTTTATTTTATTTAAATATTTTATTTATTTACTTATTTGTCAGAGAGAATGAGCACAAGCAGGCAGAGGCAGATAGAGAAGCAGGCTCCCTGATGAGTAAGGAGCTCAAAGTGGGACTCGATCCCAGGGCTCTGGGATCATGACCTGAGCAGGAGGCAGGGCTTAACCCACTGAGCCACTGAGGCATCCCTTGGAACAAGAAGATTTTAAAACTAACAGGAAATCTCCTAGAAATGAAAAGTATATAGTAGTTGACATTAAAAATTCAATAGGTTTTATAACACATTAGACATAGCTAAAAAGAGCACTGGTAAACAGAAAGATAGAATTGAAAAAACTATATGGATTTCAGCCCAAAAAGAGATAGGAGACCTGGAAGAATAGAAAAAAAGAATCTAATAAATCTAATCAAATTCTAGGAGGAAATCAAAGGACAAGCAAAGGTAATACCTGAAGAGCTAATAGCTGAAAACTTTCTCTAACTAATGAAAGACATAAATTCACAGAGTAAAGAAGAATGAAAAAACCTAAAAGAGGATAAATAAGAATAAATCCAGATATACACATACCACAATAATATTCAGAGTGTTCAACACAAAGAGACCTTACAAGTAGCCAGAGAGAAAAGAGATTACCTTTAAAAAGCAAAAGCTGGGGCATTTGGGTGGCAGGCATCTGACTCTTGATTTCAGCTCAGGTCATGATCTCAGGCTTGTGAGACTGGGCCCTACCCAGTGGGGAGTCTGCTTGAGATCCTCTCTCTCCCTCTGCCCCTCCCCCATTTGTGGAGGGGGTGCTAAAAAACGTAAAGAAGAAAAAATAAACAAAATAAAAAACCAAGTGCTGATTTCTCAAGAGCAACAAGCATGGACATAGGACATAATATTATCTTCAGTGTAGTGAAGGAATGTTTTCTTCAGGCAAAGAAAATCAGACTCTGCTACCTGCATACCTTCACTAAAGGAAATTCTATAAGGACATACTTCAGGCAAAAGATAGGTGAGCTCAGATGGAAGGTCTGTACTACAAAGAGACAGGAGCATAGAAAATAGTCAATATATAACTAAAGAAATATTAAATGAGTAAAATAATAATGTCTTGTGCTTAAAATAAAAAAAAAAAACTAAAATAGCTTGTAAGTTTGCGAAGCAGGTAAAAGGAATTTGGAAAAGTGTTCTTGCATGAATCCTTCTTCTGGAAGAAGCTAGAAATACAAATGAACTTGAGACTGCAACATTAAATATCTATGTTAAGATTTTAAAGAGGAAGAGGAAAAGGTCATAACTCTGAATGTAGTAGAGAAAAAGATGGAATTGGAGGGGGAAATTCTATCTGAAAGTTGACAAGAAAGAAAAGAAAAAGACATGTAGACTGAACAGAATATTAAAAACAACAGTGCAAAATAAGATAGGAATAATAAAATACAGATCTATCAGAAGCTATATTAAAATAATTCAAAAAGTCAAACTCTTCACTTAGAAAACCAAAACTATCAAACTGGGCTGAAAAACAAATTCAGTCATATGCTACCTACAGGAAAAACATCTTAAATATATCAGACAATTGCATCTTTAAGACAAAATGTGTTATTATGGATAAGAGGGCCTCTATGTAATCTTCATTTTGCAGGAAGATTTAATCATCCAAAACATGAATGGACCCAGTAACACAGACTCTAAATGTATGAAGCAAAATTGATAGACATATGAGGAGAAGCAAACAAGTCCTTCTTATTAGATTTTAATACATTTTTCTTAGTAACTGAGTAAATAAGGTTATAAAAAATTAATAAGAACACAATTTAACATGCCTTGATATCGTGCACATAAACAGTGTGTGGCCCTCAACAGCTACAGAATACACACTCTTTTCTAGCACTCTTGAAACTTTTTTGGAAAGTGGCCACATAGTGGGCCATAAAGAAAGTTAGAAAATTTCAGAGGATTGTTTTCAAACCAACACTCTGCTCTGAAAAAATGCAGTTAACAATTAACAAATGATTTTAAAGTTACTGATTTCCAAGTATATTGACGTGGCTGTAGCAACACTTAGAAAGAAAATTATAGCTTTAAGACTTTTTTTCAGGAAATTACTGGAAACATTTCCCATGTAAAGAAGCTTTAAAAAATGCAGGCAAGGGCGCCTGGGTGGCTCAGTGGGTTAAAGACTCTGCCTTCGGCTCGGGTCATGGTCCCGGGGTCCTGGGATAGAGCCCTGCATCGGGCTCTCTGCTCTGAGGGGAGCCTGCTTCTTCCTCTTTCTCTGCCTGCCTCTCTGCCTAGTTGTGATTTCTCTCTGTCAAATAAATAAATTTTTTTTTAAAAAATGCAGGCAAAATTAACTCAACAAAGTAGAAAGAAGGAAATACGAAAGAGCAAAAATCAGTAAAACAGAAAACACCTGTTAGATTGGGGTTACAATAATTATAATAAGCAGTAATATAACTTTTTGGTCCCTTACACATAATAGATAACCAGAAAATTGATTTGATTTTGTTGTGTTAGACAATTGTCACTTGTTCTTTCCCAGATGTCCTTCCAGTCCAGAGAAGGTAACTACTTATTATGTAGAAAAGTGCCACATATGGAAGTTTCTATTAATACAGCTAGTTTTGTAAGTCACAAAAGAACTTGGTATTAAAAAGAGCATAGAGAGAAGCAGACAAACACTCAAAAAATACAGTGTTTAAATAATATTGGGGATTATTTCTCTTCTGTAAAGTAGCCAAGGTATAAACCCTTCATGGCTAGCAGCTCATTCAAAGACCTAAGTTTTTTTTCTTTTCTTTTTAAAGATTTTATTTATTTATTTGAGAGAGAGAGTTAGCAAGTGAGAGAGCACATGGGCAGAGGGAGAGGGAGAAGGACAAGCAGCTTCCTCTGCTGAGCAGGGAGCCTGACTCGGGGCTTGATCCTAGAATCCCGAGATGAGGGCCTGAGCCTAAGGCAGACACTAAACTGACTGAGCCACCTGGGTGTCCCACCAAATTTCTTTGATTTTGTTTTTCTGCCATCTCCTAGGATGTTGTCATAGTCCACATGATTGAACCTGGCCTTTGCTGAGTCTTCATATCTGTGTTCCAGCAGGAAGGAAAGGGAAAGAATAAGTACCAGACAAGTGGCTGCATCTTGAAGATGAAGATGACCCAAAAATTGCACACAGCAGTTTCAATCATATCATAGCATCTTGAATCATATGCCCATACCTAGATCTAAGAAAGGCTAAACTACATTTGGGTGGGAAAGTGCCTAGCTAAAACTTAGTGTTGGGGGTCGGAAGGGTGGAGTTTGGTTCTATCACTAAAATGTTAAAGGGGAGAATGAATTCAGGGAGAAAATTAGCAGATGCTGTTACATAATATAAACAAAGGCCTAGGAAGAACCAAAAAAAGCAGTATTCCATTTGGTCAGGAAAACTTGACCAAGTATCTGAGCCAGGTATTAAGAGATGATGAGTAAGATTTCACTGCAAAATGAAGGGCAGTAAGTACAGCAATAGTTGAAAGAGTGCCCTACAGGGCAGAAGTCATAACTGATTCATTTCCATATGCCTGCTACTTGACACGATGACTGGCAAAATATAGGCATTCAACAAATAATTGCTGAAGGAATGAATGAAATTATCTTTTGTTTAAATGGATAATTATATAATTTATAAGCTAAGAAAAAAAATAGGAATGAAGACAACTCAAGATTATCTACTTTTTGAGCATAAATCCATGATAAAATAAAGACCACATATGAACAAATAATGAACAAAGTAATTTTAGATAATAACGGCTATGAAAATAATCTCTAACAGGACAATGTGATATAGGGATTGGAAGACTACTTTAAATTGGGTAGGTATAAGAAAGGACTCAGTCAAGAGACAGACTCCACGAACAGTAATTTGAAAATAGAAAAAATATTTTTAAAGTATTTTTAAAGATTTTATTTATTTATTTTACAGAGAGAGAGAAACCAAATAGGCACAGAGGCAGGCAGAGAGAGAGAGTGGGGAAAGCCGGCTCCCTGCCAGAGAGCCTGATATGGAACTCGATCCCAGGACCCTGAGATCATGACCTGAGCCGAAGGCAGAGGCTTAACCCACTGAGCCACCCAGAGACCCCAAAAATAGAAAAAAATACTTTTAACAGCTTTACTGAAGAATAAAGTGAACAATTTAATTTGTTTTGACATACGCAGTGCCTGTGAAACCTTCACCACAATCAACACAGTGAACATATTCTTGAAGGCCCAGCATGTTCTCTTGCCCCTGAGTAATCCCCTTTTTAATCCCTAGGCAACTGCTGAAGTTCTTTCTTTCACTCTAAAAGTTTGTGTTTCCTAGAATTTTATTTAAATAGAATCATATACTCTATGAAACCTTTTTTATGTGGCTTCTTTCACTCAACATAAGTATTATGAGATTTATCTATATGGCTGTATATATCAGTAACTTCCCTTTTATTACTAAATAGTGTTCCATGATATAGATACTCCACAAGTTTTTATGTGGCCACATACTTCTCTCTTGGGTAAAGACATAGAACTGGGATAACTAGGTCATGTAATAGGTGTATGTTCAACTTTTTAAAAACTGCCAAACTGTTTTCTAAACAGGTCATCCCATTTTACACTCTCACGAGTAGTGTATAAGATATCCTAGTGCTCCATCCGTATTAACCCTGGTATAATCACTCTTTATGGTTTTTTTTTTTAAAGATTTTATTTATTCATTTGAGAGAGAGAGGGAAGGAGAAAGCATGAGTTAGGGGGGAGGCTCACAGGGAGAGGGAGAGGCAGACTCCTTGCTGAGCAAGGATCCTGATTATTTGGGGCTCAATCCCAGGACTCTAGGATCATGACCTGAGCTGAAGGCAGATGCTTAGCTGACTGAGCCACCCAGGCACCCCGAGTCACTCTTTCAGTTTAGCCATTCTCATAGTTTATAGTGTTATTTCTGTACTTTTAATTTGCATTTCTCTAACTAATAGTGATGTTGAGCAGCTTTTCATGTGCTTATTTGCTGTCTGTATATATTTTTTGGCAAGTATCTTCTCAAATCTTTTGCCCATTTATATGTTTGTTATCTGCTTTTGGATTGTGAGTTCTTTATATACACTGGATACAAGTCCTTTTTTTTTTAATATTTTTTATTTGTTTATTTTGAGAGAGAGAGAGCATGAGAAGGGAGGTCAGAGGGAGAAGCAGACTCCCCATGGAGCTGGGAGCTCGATGTGGGTCTCGACCCCAGGGCTCTGGGACCATGACCTGAGCCGAAGGCAGTGGCTTAACCAACTGAGCCACCCAGGCGCCCTGGATACAAGTCCTTTATCAGATATATGATTTTACAAATATTTTCTCCCAAATAGTGGCTTCTTTTTCATCCTCATACTAGTGTCTTTTGAAAAATAAAACTTTCCCTTTTTTTTTTAAGGTTTTATTTATTTATTTGACAGAGAGACAGCAAGAAAGGGAACACAAATAGGGGGAGTGGGAGAGGGAGAAGCTGGCTTCCCACTGAGCAGGGAGCCTGATGTGGGGCACGATCCCAGGATCCTGAGGTCATGACCTGAGCCAAAGGCAGGCATTTAACTACTGAGCCATCCAGATGCCCCCAAACTTTTCCAATTTGATGAGGTCTAATTAGTTCATTTTTTTTTTCATTTTTGGATTGAATTTTTGATGTTGGAGTTAAAAAAATTTTGCCTAGCCCTGGGTCACAAAGATCTTCCCGTATGTGTTCTTCTACAGATTTTACAGCTTAAGATTTTACATTGATGTATATGATCCACTTTGAGTTACTTTTTGTATTTAGTGTGAAGTATGGGTCCAAGTATGGTTTAATCATGAGTGGCTGGAGACAGGGAAGCAGTGTTAGGAGTCTTCTGCTTTGGCCAGGTAATTTGAACTAGAACAACTAGAAAAGCTGGACAAATATTTAAAATCTTCAAAAGAAAAAAAAAATCTTCAAAACATTGGAGAACTAACAGGAGAGTAAAGAATTTCAGGGCCAGGAGGGATGCCTGGGTGGCTCAGTGGGTTAGGCTGCTGCCTTTGGCTCAGGTCATGATCCCGGGGTCCTGGGGTTGAGTCCTGCATCGGGCTCCTTGCTCGGTAGGGAGCCTGCCTCTTCGCCTCTGCCTGCCTCTCTGCCTGCTTGTGTGCTTTCTCTCTCTCTCTTTCTGACAAAAAAATAAAATCTTTAAAAAAAAAAAAAAAAAAAAGAATTTCAGGGCCAGGAGCCAGTAAAGAATAGAGGTCCAGGTTTAGGGGCAACTCTTCCCTTAGGAAAATTTGCTAAATTCAGAGGGCATAGTGTTGAGGCTAAAAGATAATACGTTGCTTTTGATAGCCTCTTAAGAAGATGGGACAGGGAATGGACTCCAGCACCTGGAAAGGCTATGTTCGTGAATGTTTTGGCTCTGGGTCTTTTCTCTACTGGTAAATGTTAACTGGAAGTGGACAGGCCTCCATAGGTATACAGCTTCAAATCATCTCAGTTGGATTAAGGTGATCTTGGATTGCTAGTGTCCTCATATACTGGCAGAACCCAATGTAAATCATCCCTGAAGAAAAATAACACCATTCCTAGGCACTGTATTTTTCTGCAAGCAAATGCAATATCTGACTCACAATTAAAAAATAGGCAAGCATACAGAGAGACAAAATCAGTTGACCAAAACCAGCAGAAACAATCAGTAGAAGCAACTGTGAAGAGACTCCAGAAACTCAAATTATCAGAAGCAGTCTTTAAAATAAATATACTTACTTCGTTCAATAAGTTCAAAGACTAACCTGAGTGAGTACCCCTCTTAAGTTAGAAAAAGAGAAAAGCTAATTAAACCCAAAGAAAGAAGAAAGAAGTAATAAAAAATAAGAGCAGAAATCAGTGCAGTAGAAAATATGCATACAGTATAGGGATGACAAAGACAAACACATTCTTTTAAAAAACTAATCACATGGCTAAGTTCTTCATTAACTTGGATTTTAAAAGAAGGTGTACATAACCAATAACAATTTTTTTAAAAACATAATTACAGATCCCACAAACACTAAAAAGCTTTCAAGACGATCTGAACAACTGTATGCTACCAAGAAATATTGTACCTTACTAAGACTAACCTAAGAAGTAGGATTCTAAATGTTACTTCTAACTTAAAGAAATCAGATCCATAATTTAAGACTCATATATTACACCAATCTCACAGAAAGTTGACTAGAGAATAAAAAAGGAGAGAACACATTACTGTTCAATTTATGAAGCCTGTACAATTTTGATAAGGAAACCTGGTAGAAACATTTCAAAAGAAGGTGGTTATAGGCCAATCTTCATAAACTCTAAGCAAAATACTAGTATATCAAATGAGGCATTATTTTCAATGCATAATGCATTTTTACAAATTTGGATATATTCCAGGAATGCAGTTTTGACTTAAGATTCAAAATCAACCAATATAACTTACCACGTTAGTAGAATCAAGGGAAAAATCATTTTATCATCTTGAGAGAAAGAGAAAGAACATTAATAAAATTCACAAGGTGTTCACGATTTTAGCTAAAAGTTCTAGGACATTAGAAATAGGACTGTACTATAGAAAGGGTATCTAAAAAAACTGATAGCAATATGCAGAATGGTATGATGATATCTGACATGAGTAAAGGTGCACATTATAATCTGTTTTACTCAGCATAATTACATTCATAAAGATTCATGGGAGAACCTAGCTTGTATAATAAGGGCAAGAATTAAAAGTGAAAAGTTTTGGAAAAGAGGAAACAGTAAGATTCTGATTTTCCCCCAAACTTCTACAGTTTCAATAAAAATTCACTAGGTTCTGTAGAACCTGATAAGCTGATTCTAAAATGTATAGGGAAATCCAAGAAGCTAAGAGTTATAAAGGAGATGAAGACAGTGACAACAGTAATGACTCTGATACCTTATAAAGTTAAGTAGTTAAGACAGTGTGCAATTGGTACAATGACAGACAGGTATGGGAAATAGAGCAGGAAGCAAGTTGGCCCTGCAACATAATGAGGAAAAGAGAGTCTTTTAAGTGATGGTGTTGGAACTATTGGATTATTAATTTGAGGACAGAAAAATACTTGACATCTTATACCACACCATACATAAAAATCGATTTCAGATAGACCTGTAGATCTAAATGTGAAAAACACAGAAGTAAAACTTCTAGAAAATAATGTAGGAGGATGGCATTATGACATTGGTATAGAGATATAAGGATTAGGACACAAAAAGAACTAATCTTAAAGAAAGTGTTTGCTCTATATTATGTTAAAATTAAAACCATTGTTCATTAAAGACACCCTGAAGTTAGTGAAAAGGCAAGCCAAGGAATGGGTGAAGATATTTACAAGATAGCCAAAAGATCTCAAGAACTATTATCAATCAATGAGAAAGATAATTAACTCAAAGAAAAATAGACAAAAGACTTCAGTAGCCACTTAACAAAATATCCAATGCCCAATAATCCCAAGAAAATTTGCTCAACCTCATGTGTGTTCAGGAAAATGCACATTGTAGCCAATACTACACTCTGTAGAAGAATGACAATATCCACTGCTACTGAGAATGAGGAACATTGGAACTCTTATCCTCTGGTGTTAAGAGTATAAACTGATAAAGCACTTAAGAAAACAATAGACATTTTTTGCCAAAATTAAAAACACATGAACTCTGTGATTCACTGATTATACTCTTTCTTTGGTAAATTGCCATCAGAAATGTGTACAATGTGTGAGAATGTTCATGGTAGTATTATGTCTAGCAGCCAAAACAAACAAAATGCAGCACAAATATCCATCAATAGTCGAATAGTTTAAAAATATAATATATTTCTAGAATAGAATACTATATACCAAGGAAAATTAATGACCTATAGCTACACACAAAATAAATAGATGAATTCATTTATATAAAATTTTAAAAATAGGCAAAATTAAATAAATTTAATAACACATACTGAAGTGTTACTATAAAGTAAAACTATAAAGAAAAGAAAGAATGTGATTGTCCCAAAGCATAGTATAATGGTTGCTTTTGTCCCAGAGGAAAGGTTAGACAGTAGCTGGAATGGGCAGCAGGGGTACTTCTACAGGACCAGCAGGTGCGATTTCCCAACTTGGCTGTTTACTTCATGATACATCACTGAGCTCTACATTTTAAATCTATGCACTTTTCAGTATCGGCATTACTTTCACAATAAATGCAGTATGAAACACAAACACATACAAAGGCAAGAGATCCTAACAATGAATTAAAAACTCCTTTCCTTGAAATACTTTTATCCTTTTGGTTTGCAACTGTGTGTTATTTCCACACTTCTCAACAGCCTTCTCCTGTCAGCCCCCTAACCATTATCACCTGACTCAGTTTAATGACAACTATAACAATAATAGCAACTACCATTTCACAAATACTTACCATGTACCAGGCTCTATATTAGAAGATTTACTTATATAACTTCAGGGGCACCTGGCTGGCTCAGTCGGTGGAGCATGCAACTCTTGACCTCAGGGTCATGAGTTAAGGCCCCTCACTGGGCATAAACTTTACTAGAGAGAGAGAGAATTTAACTTCACACCGTGACCCTATATAGATAGACATTTTACAGATAAGGTAACTGAGGCTCAGAGAGATTAATTTTGCCCATTTCACACAATTATGGAGCTTTAAGAATGAACATTTGGGTCTTTCCATTTTATGAAGCTGCAAAAGAAAGTCTGTGCACCCTCTTTTTTGCTAGTTTATCTAGAGATTCTTAA
Source organism: Mustela erminea (assembly GCF_009829155.1). Lineage (NCBI taxonomy): Eukaryota > Metazoa > Chordata > Mammalia > Carnivora > Mustelidae > Mustela > Mustela erminea. The sequence continues at coordinate 71,273,506 of NC_045616.1, read as the reverse complement.
AAGTTTTATTTTCATTTCTTCTCACTGATTGATAAAGAGCACAGCTCAAGTACCATTTTCTTATACCTCTGCCTGTCCTTTTACACAGTATCCAAATAACCCAACTCAGATATGCCTACTAAAGATTTTCCCTTTCAACAATGAAATTATATTTTATAGAGTAATTTTATAAGATTTTCCATGTTAGCTTAACTCTTTTCAGAAAATTTATTAAAGAAGCCAAGATATAAAATCAGGAGAATGCTACAGTTCCTTTTGGTGGCAGATACCTTTAGAGGATTCCAATTTTCAAAAACCAGTGAGGTATCATGGTTAAAAGTATAGCCTTTGAAGTCAGAAAAATCTAGGTTTGAGGTCTTAGCTCTTCCACTGATACCTGTCTGCTCTTGGATAAATTATGTAACATTATGTAACATATGTAACAAATATAAATTATGTAACATATATAACATTATGTGTATTTCTTAAGGTTCTTGATCACAAGCGATTAAAATTTGAGCCAAAGGATGAGATCATTGAGATAGCACACAAAGTGGAACACAGCTGAATGGCCAAACCTCAGGTTGCGAAGGAAGACCAGAGACCTTGGATGCAAGAGCTCTTGGACTCCTTCTAGGATCTATCATCAGACAACTCACCCTAGCTTCTTTCTAGAGCACCAACTCCTAGGAGACAATGACTGATTGATCATGTGTCACTCTGCCATTGGGCAGAATCTGTTAGAAGTGGTCAAAAACACATTAGGCAAACAAAAACACAGCTATAGCATTTGGCCTCTTCTAGCCTCAGTTTCCTCATCTGTGAAGTGGGTGTATTTGTTTGTTTACTTTAGTGTAGGCTTTAAAGTGTACAGTATCTAAAACATATGGTAATTTTGGTAGCAACAGTGGTAGTGGCAGTGGTGATAGTAGCAAATTTGTACTGAAACAAAACACTGTGTTGAAAGGGGATCTTCAGATCCCGAGCCTCAAGTGGTATTTGTGGAGAGTTAATAAGGATTTTCTCCCCTTATTACCATGATCTGCATGAAGAGATAGTCAAAACTCCAGTGGAGCTCTGAGGCTTACGTTTAACTGTTTTTTTCCCCCCGATATAGCCACATGACTTGGTGCTGAGAGATTGGTTTTGCTGTATTTTGTGATTTCCAGCTCTCTCCCTGAGTTCCATGTACTTCCACCCACATGCCCAATTAAAGTGCTTGCTACTCATCTTCTGTAGTCTCCTTCATGTATAATGTAACTAACGGAGACAACACTGGGGTACAACAGTAGCCTTTTGGCATTAACTGGCATATTTCCTTGTCCAAGTAGGGTATCTGGCAGTATCTTCTTTAAATAATATTATTACTTTGACGTGAAAGGCTTCAGAAAACTGAATTCTGTTAGTTTCGTCATGGAAAGACAGAGGCTCTTTATCTGAAATGATGGTTAATTTTATGTATCAATATTACTGGGCTACAGGGTAGCTAGATACTTGGTCAAACATTATTTTGGTTGTGTCTGTGAAGGTATTTTTGAATGGTATTAACCGTTGAATCGGTAGACTGAGTAGACTGCCCTCCCTAGCTTAGATGGCCCTCATCCAAACAGTTCAAGGCTTGAATAGTATAAAAAGGCTGACCTTCTTGAAGTAATAGGGCACTTCTCCTGCCTGTTTGCCTTGAGCAAGGACACCAGTCTTCAATGCCTTTGGAATCAAACTGAAACGTCAGCTCTTTTTGGGTTTCAAACCTGTGGCTTTCAGACTGGAATTTAAACCCTCAATTCTGCTGATTCTCAGACCTTCAGACTCAAACTTGGGTGTCTAGCTTACCAACTGCCAATTAGGAACTTCTCAGACTTGATAATTTTATGAGCCAATTCCTTACAACCAATTTATTTCTACATATATATGCATCCTGTTAGTTCTTTCCCTCTGGAGAATCCTAATACATCTGATAAATTCAAAACAAAACAAAGCAAAAAACCCTTTTTCACTTTTCCATGTGTTTGTTTTTCAGCATCCTAGTCTCAGTTCAAAAAGGAAAAGAAGGAAAGGAGGAGAGGCTTATTTTAAAAAATACAGCCCCCCAGGGGCACCTGAGTGGCTCAGTGGGTTAAGTCTCTGCCTTTGGCTCAGGTCATGATCTCAGGGTCCTGGGGTTGATCCCCGCATTGGGCTCTCTGCTCAGCAGGGAGCCTGCTTCCACCCTGCCTGCCTCTCTGCCTACTTGTGATCTCTGTCTGTCAAAGAAATAAAATCTTTAAAAAAAAAAAAAAGTGATGTTTCATAACATGATTAGGGTTTTCATCAAAAGAGTTACAACTAAGCTAGAGGGAAAATGCAAAATCATTCAAAGTAGGCTTAAAAAAAAAATACAGACCCCTCAAAATATCAGTAACAACTTAGTATCCTTAATGGGGTTGACAGAAAACAGACCACTACCCACACAGAAAATCGCTAAAAAAAAAAGGTGGAGTTCTTGGGGCGCCTGCCCGGCTTAATCATAGAGCATGCGACTTTTAATCTCAGGGTTATAAATTCAAGCCCCACGTTAGGTGTAAAGATTACTTAAAAATAAATAAATAAAATTCCTTAAGAAAAAAAGGGAAATGGAGTTCTTAGCAGATGATACTCAATTATTTTTATCTTGAGGATATTTTTATATATTCCAATAAGATACAAAAATGAAAAAAAAGACCATTTGGTATTAATATTTTTCTCAAATTTAACACCTGCAATATAATCTTTTCTGCTTGTTGCTTTATGGATTTCTGTTAATAATGTCTTTCACTTCCTTTTCAAATGGTTGTATAGTGTTACTGCTTTGTTCCACAGAATATCTACCACAGTCCCCTACACTTCTCTACGACCCACACCATCCCAACTCCATCCCTCAGTGGTTGCATACTGAACATGAGCAAAGTCATTCTTCCAGGGTTTGTAAAGCCCTTTGGGATTACTGAGTATGAATGGTGTTATATAAATGTCAGATTGTTTCATAACAGTTCTTAAAACAATGAGATAATGTCTGTTACAGGATTTTAAGTTCCATGGAGAAACGCAAGGCATAAAACAAGACCTTTTTTTATGTTACATCTATATATTTTTGCTGTACAATTTAAAACATTATTACATCCTTTAAAAATATAAAAGCTAGGGTATGTCTCTGTGTGTATGCATGGACATGTCTGTGTGTTTCTGTATGTGTGTACATGCACACTGCTGACTATATAGAACTAAAGAACCAGAATCTATCGCTTTGTTCTGGCATTTGGGTCCAATAAACTTTTCACCATAAATACTGCCAGAGTAAAATTAGAAACCTAAAACATTCTCTTTCTAGGATTAAATATGGTTTTTATCTCTGAATTTAAAGTTTTGTACTTGTACAATACTGATTTTTTTTCTTAAACATATAATGATTTACTGAGTTTTATAAAGATTTCATTGAAGTCACTTATTTAAAATAATTCCTGAGTCCCTTTTTCTGAGCTTTAGGCCCACATTTTCAACTCCCTTTTTAAACACGTTGACTTAAAACTAATAGTAACCCAAATTAAGTGTATTTTCTTCCCCACAAAAACAAGTCCCAGACCTAACTTCCCTACTAGTACTGTTAATGGCACCTCTGTTCTTTCAATCAGCCAAGGTTAAAAAAAAAAAATTCATGTCACCTTTGGCTTCTTCTACTTCTTCACTCACCCCTTAGCCCTACCCTACAGACATTCCCAGTACATTTGTACCTATCTTTTCATTTCCATTACTTCATCCATTGCTCTATCTAGGTGTGTCTCTCACTACCTCTTCCTAAAGTTTTGAAGTTAGTTCTTCGTTTTCCTTGTCCCTGGTGTTTCCTTATTCCAGTTAGTTTTAACACTTACGAAGTTAAGAAATATTGACCTGGTTTTTTGTGTTTTTTTTTAAGATTTTATTTATTTTTTGACAGAGAGAACACAAGCAGACAGAGGGGAGAGAGTGAGGCAAGACTCCCCACTGAGCAGGGAGCCTGATGTGGGGTTTGACCCCAGGACATTGGGATCATGACCTGAGCAGAAGGCAGATGCCCAATGACTGAGCCAACCAGGTACCCCTTGACCTGGGTTTTAATCTTATCTTCATCTCATACTAGTTTCCCTCAGGAAAATTACTTAAATTCTCTGAATCTCAGCTTCTTTATCTTGAAAATAATTACCTACTGGGTTAATTCAACTGTGATAGTTCACTATGATGATGTCTTACTCTAGTCTGTACTTTATTGGTTCCATTGTCCAAGAATTATTCAGTCTCCTTTAGGGGGGTTCTTGTAAACACAGTGGAGTCCCATGAATACTCAAAGACAACAGCCAGAGTAGACAGGTAGATTGTGCTCAGAAACTGAGGCTGTTCTCCTTTCAAAGCGATGTAATCTGCTTCTCCCTTTGTCTGCTTCTCCCTTTGTATCTCTACTTTTCTTTCTCTCTGTCTCCTCTGTACTCTTCTTTCTCTGCACAGTCTATTTTTATTATCCTTTAGAATTCTGTGTTGCACATGGTCTCAAATGACCGTTCCAACTCTTGATGTGTGCTTCCTTCTGTGTATCACCAGCTGGCTCATTCTCACTGTATTTGCAAGATAGAAATCTGATTGGCCCATCTCACATTTTGATTAGCTACACAAGTCATAGTCATTTGTGAGCATATCTGGCTCATATTCCATCCCCAACCCCAGCTTCTGAGGCTAAAGGAAGGAACAGCAGTTGTGAACAAGAAAGATTCCACTAAAAGTGGTTATGGACAAGCTGGTAATGATTGGCATCTATAGAAATTTTATGTAAAGTTCTTAGCATAATGTTCAATGGCAGTTATTATTTTTATATGCCAAAATAAACTAACCAAAGTCAGTCTCTCTCTCTCCCTCTTTCTTAGACACACACAAACACATATGTATGAAAACATAAAAAATAAAAAACTTACAGTTAGCAACATGGGCCTGGAACCATCATCATATATGAGTTAGAGGTGTAAGTCTGTTATTCAAAACCTATGTGATCTTGGACAAATTACTTTCTCTATCCTGCAGTTTCTTCATTTGTAAAATGGGAATGACATTTTTAATTAGGAATCTTATGGTTTTAAATAGTTAAAAAGGCTTATAATAAAAAATTTCTGGGGTGCCTGCATGGCTCAGTCCATTAAGTATCTGTCTTTGGCTCAGGTCATGATCCCAGGATCTTTGTCAGGCTCCCTGATCAGTGGGGAGCCTGCTTCTCCCTCTCCCTCTGCCTCTCCCTCCTCTGGTGCTTGCTCTCTTTCTCTCCCTCTCTCTCTAATAAATAAATAAAATCTTTATTAAAAAAATTTCTTTGGGGACTATAATGTAGAACTGATTCCAGGCACAGCTTTAGCAAAGGCTAAATGTGGACCTAGATTTTCTCTTTATATATCCATCTCTTGTTTCTGCTTTCACCCTATCCCCAACGTATATACCCTTATTTGTGCCACTCAGGCTTTCCCTGTGGGCTTGAGTAGTTATAACAGCAACTCCTCACATCTTCCCAGATTCTAATCCAGTGGACAAGGATGCTTCATTTGTCCAGAAGTCTCAGTAAAAATCTCCTACCATCTCATTGTCACTGATACCGTCATGTGCCCATTCCTGAGACAATTACTGTAGCTATGGAATTAAAGGCTCTAACTGACCAGTCCTGAGTCACATGCCGTTTCTCCAGCCAGAGATAGAGTCGGAACCACTAGAGTCCCATGGACTCAGGAGTTCAGGGAGAAGTATGTCCACCAAGATGACGAACATGACTGTCCGGAGGATTAAGTTTGATAAAGTAAGCAAAACCCTTGATCTGTGCTCATCCTGTTATTTAGCAAACTATATGCAGAATCCTCAAGATCTGCAGTACTACAGATTATAAGTCCTTTCTTCTATCACTTCCTTAGATATATTCCTATTCTCCCCAAAATGCCTTCATGCATCATTGACTACACCCTACTCTTTCTGGTGTGTCATTTTGCTTGTGCAATCCCGTTGACTTGAACATCTTCCACCATTTTAGTCTATTGAATTTTTGTCCTTCATGTCCTGTCTCAAACACTCCACATCCTATAAACCTTTTCCAAACTCCCTTACACTCTGTTCAAAACCCCACAAAAGATAGGTTATTGATTTCCTTTGATAGATGACTCCCCAATCTTCATTTCTAGCTCCACGCGTCAGATACATTTCAAAACACATTTACCAGGATATCTCAGTGAATTTCTTATGCTATTTACGACATTCTTCTTTATATTAATCCTATCTGTGATTCTACATCATAAATTCTGAAGGTTCACAATAAGTATTTCTCTCACAAAATTAAATACAATTTTAACTAATTCACATACTTTATAAAACTTTAAACCTTTTGTTTTACTTAAGACAAGCTTCTAACCTTAACAAGGAATTTTATACTCTTGATTCTAGTATATCTTAAATATATAGCAGTAATCTAGTAAACCAAATGTATAGTCAGTTCTTAGTAATCCACAATGCTGATATCACTTACGTCATAAATAATCTATTTTTCCCAGCCTTGCTTTTTCCTGATATGCATTAGGATTCTTTGGATTTGATTTTCTGTTCATTAACCCATATTTGTTGAGTGCCACTATATTCTAGACACTATCTAGACACTGTCTATATTCAAGACACTGAGGATAAAACAGAACAAATTGATGAAGTGTCTGTTCTCATGGGCCTTACATTCCAACTGGGAGTGGGAATGGGATGGGTAGGGACTGGCAGTAAAGAAAATAAATACAAATATTACGTTAAGTGATGCCAGTTCTGCCAGTTTTAAGTTGACAGAAAGATTGTTTGTTTTAACATCTCTGTGTTTCGAGATTAGTGTTGGAAAGGAAATTACTATAGGGTGGACTTCAAATAAAGGGAGGGAAGGAATATATTATACTACTTCCTGCCCAGAGCTATACCAGAGAATGCCTTTTCAGTTTCTTGTACTTTGTTACTTTTTAATCTCTCTCTCAGCTGGGATTAGGATTAGCTGCCATTTTATATTATGAGTATCAAAGTCAGCTAACTTTGATTTGGTCTAAAAATCAAGAGGCATTCTTAAATACTGTTCTGAAAAAAATGGTGAGTTTTACTATGAAATAGTAATGTTTGTTTATTTGGTTAAGTATAATGGCAGACAGAATTATTTAGATACTTGATATTACTAGTTTAAAATAATATGTAAAATGTGTGTATATAATCACAAATATGCATATTTCTAATTCAGATTTGGCAAGTGCAGTATTTTTTAAAATTCAACTCTTGAATTGATACATTGTTTGTAATTTTATGGGATAGCTTAAAATTTTTAGTTCAATAATAGAAGGATGGCAAGAGTTTCAGAACAGTTACATCATTTCACAAAGCTGAAGAAATTCCAATACAGAGATTGTTGTGTTTATATTGTTCATTCTGTCCTGTGTTCTCCACATGGCCTCTCTGTGCCAAGCATTTTCCACAGTCTTCACATCTCCAGTGCCAACCCTGCCTCTCTGCCCCAACCGTGTACAGATTACCTCATCTTTACTCTTTTGAAAAGACCATCTATGTGAGCTTCTCTCCACCACAGAATTTCTGTTTTCCCACACATTTCTCCAGCCTGTCTTTTCTCTCAGGGCAAAGTGACCCTAGTTCTTTTCAAGATTAACCGGCCTCCCACCCCTTCCCACAGTCTTCAAAAACTTTTCCTTCTCCTTGTCCTTTTGCAGAAGTCTTTCCATATCCACTGACTTTTCCCTCCTTCTGTCTCAATGTATTCATTTCGTGCCCAGCTTTAAAGATACGGTTTTAACCTTGTTTCTTCTGGGTCTCCCTTCCAAACTCTGCTTCCACTGTTAACCAGTTTCTGAGGAGAGTAGTCTGAAACCCCTACCTCTCCTCGTTCACAACTATTCTTGGACTCTAGTTTCCCAACTTCACAAGTGTACCAAAATTGTTCTTTCAGAAGTCAGCAGCCACCCATCACCACTGCGTCTTCAGGCTGACAACACAGGGGTCTCAGATCTGTTTCTGATATACAGTTTTTACTCTTGTACAGCAAAAATATTTAAAAGAGCAGATATTCAATATGATATTAGGTAATGATTATATTGCTTTTTTTCATTGTTAGAATGCTTTGTTTTTGTTTCCTTGTAGCAGTCTCCAGTAAAGTTAGCATTGGAAAGATTATTAGCTGATTATTTCCAATAAAGGCAGAAAAAATAATAATTTACTACTTCCTTCCTAGGGGTATACTGAAAAATGCTATTTTTTGTTGTTGTTGTTCTTTGAAAGTAAGGGGAAAAACTAAGTGCAAAGCAATATATGCTATACAAATGTATAGCAATATATGCTATACATATATAGCATATATTGTCATACATATAACATAGCCTTTTATGTGAGAAAAAATACGACACACACACACTTTTTTGAAATCTTTTTTTTAAAGATTTTATGTATTTATTTGACACACAGAGATCAAAAGTAGGCAGAGAGGCAGGCAGAGAGAAAGAGAGAGGAGGAAGCAGGCTCCCTGCCGAGCAGAGAGCCCAATCTCTGGCTTGATCCCAGGACCCTGGCAGAGGCTTTAACCCACTGAGCCACCCAGGTGCCCCCACACACACACTTTCTTACTTTTATAAAAAGAAACATAGGAAGGATAAACCAAAAGAATCGCAATGAGATTGTTTTATTTGTAAGAAATGGAAGAATGAGAATGGGTAGAATAGATGGGGAGGCAGGGACACCTCTGAGTTTATCTTTTGGTATACTTTTGGCTTTAGGAAATGTATTCATGTTCTATGTATTTTAAAAATTAAATTAAGTCAATAGCATGGAAAGGAAAAAGAAACTAAAACAGTATGAACAGAAACAAATAACTGTTTCTAATCAGTAACATTACATTGATGAATACACATAACTACACATTATCAAGAAAGAAAATTAATTCAAACTTTGAACATAATGTTTTGACTATATTATCTTTGGTCGTGAGTACGGGAGAAGAATAGTGAACAAAACTTGAACTCTTTCTAGTAGGTTTTGATTTTGAATGGCTATAACATACTCATTATAATACTATTTTATATATATGATAAGATTTAATAAATGAATACATAGGTGATGTTGTAGGAGCAGTACATATATTGTTATTCTTATAGAAAAAAGGACATAAAAATAGGGAATGAGGGAAGACAAGAAAAAAATTTCAGAGGATGGATATGATTTGTAAGGACTCATAATATCTTATACTTAAGTGTGTGTGTGTGTGTGTGTGTGTGTGTGTGTGTATTTATTTATTTATTTATTTCCTACAACTGGCTGCTAAAAAGACCTAGATAAATAATAATCAGTAACAGCACACCTGGCATATTGGTTTCTGATACCATTTCCCATTGAAAGGAACCAGGGCTTTCTGGACAAATGGCTAGTCCCAAGACTGGAGTACCTACTATATAAGAAAGTAGAAAATGCTTGGGAAAATGATGGTAGCATGTCGAGAGGACATAGTAGGCATCTTGAAAGGTCTTCCCCCTGACTCCCAGACCAAATCTGGGATAATCTGCTCTTCAAGTAACTGAGGTCATATAACTCAAAAATACAAAATATAAACAACCCAAATTAAAAATAGGCAAAGCATTTGAATAGACAAAGAAAAATATACCAACAGCCAATAAGCACATGAAAAAATGCTCAACATATTGCATTAATTGTTAAAAAAAAAAAAAAAAATCAACCTAATAGGGCCTGGCATAGGCCAGCCCCTATCCTGGCGTTTTATTTATTTATTTATATTCTAATTCTTAATATATTTCATATTTATATTTCATATTCCATAACATTTCCCCTTATAAAGGGTATTCTCCCTCACTTTTATTATTCCTATATCTGTTCTGAACTTAGAACTGGATAACCAGTTTATTAGTACCATGCACAAAATAAGAATAAATAGCTAAAATACAAAAGAAACAAACATGTTGGCAAGGATGTGGAGAAACTGGAATGCTTATACGTAGCTGGTGGGTATAGCTACTTTGGAAAAAGTTTAACAGCTCTCAAAAAGCTACACAATGAATTACCATATGATGCAGAAATTCCATTCGTAGGTATATACCTAAAAGAATTAAAAACAAGTGCTCAAACAAAAACTTGTACACAAATGGGTGTCTGGGTGGCTCAGTGGGTTAGGCCCCTGCCTTCGGCCCAGGTCATGATCTCAGGGTCCTGGGATCGAGTCCTGCATCGGGCTCTCTGCTCAGCAGGGAGCCTGCTTCCTCTTCTCTCTCTCTCTGCCTGCCTCTCTGCCTACTTATGATCTCTCTCTGTCAAATAAATAAAATCTTTAAAAAAAAAATTCTCTAAAAAAAAAAAAACTTGTACACAAATGTTCACAGCAGCATTATTCATAATGGCCAAAAAGTAGAAACAAGATAACAACCTAATAAAATGTATATAGCCATATAATGAAATACAATTCAGCCATGAAAAGGGATAAGGTATGATTCATGCTGCAAGATGGATGAACCTTGAAAATATTATGCTAAGTGAAAGAAGCCAGTCACAAAAAGCCACATGTTGTATGATTCATTTATATGGAATGTCCCAAATAGGAATATCTGTAGAAATAGAAAAGAGATTAGTGGTTGGCAGGGGTTGCAGGGTGGTGAGAATTCTGACTGCTAAGAGTGTTTCTGCTAATAAGATAGAGGGTTTCCTTTTGGAGCAATGGAAATATTCTGAATGATATCATGCAAGATGGTTGTACAACACTGTGATTATACTAAAAACCACTAAAAATACAACTTAAAATGTTGAATTATCTTATATGAATTTTATCTCAATAAAAAAGATCCAAAAAATAATAATTAAGGACAAATGAAATTTAAGTCATTGTGGAAAAATAGGAATCCATGACTTCATAATACTATAAATGAATGAATGAATACTTAGAAGAGAAGGGATGTCTCCTCCTTACAGTAAGATGCCAACCAGTAAATGAGAAGGATGTGGTAGACTTGGAAAATTACTGTTTTCGTAGTAAAGACTGGTTTGGCAATAAATATCAATGGTTACTAAATCTAGAGGGAATATTTGAAGACAGGTATATTTGCATGATCTTAAATCTCCCTGATTGCTTCCTAGGTGCAATGTAAAACACATAAGAGAAAAGGTAACAAGTTGACTGATCAGAATTAATATCATTGGGACAGTTGGATGGCTCATTCCATTAAACTTCTGCCTTTGGCTCAGGTCATGATCCTGAGTCCTGGGATCAAGTCCCTCATCGGGCTCCCTGCTCAGCAGGGAGTCTGCTTCTCCCTCTCCCTCTGCCCCTCTAGCTGCTTGTGCTCTGTCTCTCTCTCAAAATCAATAAATAAAATCTTTTTAAAAAGTAATAACATTAGCAACAAGAGGCAACAGGTATTTTCTAATGATACCCTGAGAAGAACACAAAATCAGGCAGTTCTAAGGTCTTCTGGCTGGGAATGCATAACCTGAATCTAGTTATAAGGGAGCAGAGGACAAACCCAAGGTGTTTTTTAGAAAAACAACTGCCCTATGTTCTTGAAAAATGTCCATGTTACAAAGTTCAAAGAAAGGCTGAGGAGACTAAAAGAGACATCAAAACTAAATATAGTACATAATCCTGTACTGGATCCTGGAACAAAGGGAAAAATAATGCTAAAAAGGATATTACTGGGCCCTTGACCAAATTGGAATATGGGTGGTATATTAAAGTATTGCATCAATATTTTATTTTTGGATTTGATATCCAAGCTATAGTTACATTAAGAGATTATCTTTGTTCTTACAAATTACAGATGAAGAATTGAGGAATAAAGGTCCATGGATATATGGCAAACTATTTTCAAGTTGAGAAAAATATACATGCAAAGGGAGAAAAAATAATAAAATCTGTAGTAAAATGTTAAAAATTGGTGATCTTGAAGAAAAAATTATATGAGTTTTCATATTACTCCATATTACATTTAACTTTTCTATAAGTTTAAAATTATTTCAAAATTAAAAAAACATTAAAATGTGGTTTTTAAAAATATATCAAATTGGTGGACTGTCATTTTTCCTCTTGCCTTTGCCTTTACCTTATGAATTTTAAACATACAGAAAAGTACAGGGATTTAACCTGGTTTTTCTACCCAAATAATCATATATTTTTTAATTTGTTTTAGATTTTTTTTTAAATATAAACTTTACAGTTACTGTTTAAGTCCACTGTATGCTCTTCAGTTTCATTTCTCTTCCCACAAAAGTACCCACTACCCAGAAGTGAATGTGTTTCCTTCCTGTGCATGTTTTTAACCTTTCACTACATGGGTTTATATGTCGCTGTTAAAGGTAATATTGTTGACTATGCCACTTTATATAAGTGGTATCAAATGGTATGTGTCTTACCATACCTTGTTTTTTTTTTTTTTTTAATTTAACATTATTCTTCCCACACTTATCCATGGTTTTTAAATGTAGGACATGTTTGGGGCGCCTGGGTGGCTCAGTGGGTTAAGCCTCTGCCTTTGGCTCAGGTCATGACCTCAGGGTCCTGGGATCGAGCCCCGCATCGAGCTTTCTACTTAGCAGGGACCCTGCTTCCCCCTCTCTCTCTGCCTGCCTCTCTGCCTACTTGTGATCTCTCTCTGTCAAATAAGTATATAAAATCTTTTAAATAAATAAATAAATGTAGTACATGTTTTTTCATTTTAGATAATGTAGTCTCTGAATGCTTATACCAGTTTGTTTTTCTCCTGTTCATGAACTTTGAGGTTTTTCCCATGTATTTTCTACTTGAAACATTTTGCGGAAAGCATCCTTACACATTTCTCCTGTGCATAAAAACAAGAGTTTTTCTAGGGTATATCTTGAAATGGAATTGCTGGGTCTGGGTTGTTATTATCATAATTCTAATAGCAGATGTTTACCAATGCTGTGTGCTAAGAACTGTTCTAAGTATCTCAGAGGTATTTATTTAATTCTCAGAACAATAGATAGACAGTATCCCACATTTTACAGATAAAGAAACTAAATTATAGTGGTTAAATAAATTGTCCAGAATCCTGTAGGTAGGAAGTCTCAGAGCCCTGATTGAACTGATGTATGTTTTCAGCAAATACACTGTACACAAACCATATTCTGTGGAGTACACACACCTCTGGCTCCTCTAGATACTGCCATTTCTTCCAGAGTGATTTTACTAAGTTACACTCTTGACAGCTAATAGAAGTCTTTTTTTTTAAGTTCTTAATTTGTAAAATTAAAAAGCAACTGATCCATTAAAGTTGCTTGGAATGTTTACAGATCTTTAAAATCTGCAAGTCTTACAACCATTTCCTTACATGACACTGTTTACAGAAACATGCTTTATAGAATCATAAGGCTGGAATCACGGCTTCCTTACTTGACACTGTTTAGAAGAACATGCTTTTATAGGATTATTAGGCTTGGGATGCTTGGCCTTTAAAAGGCTCAACTATAGGAAGTTTCCTTGAATTCATCCAGATCCAACCTGTTCTATCAGCCATCCAGGCTTGAAATCTCATTAACCTTTAATCGCTCTCATCTTTTCCTCGCCCCTTCCCTTTTCCTTACCCTGAGCCTGTATCAAATTCAGCCAAGTGATAACTCTTAGGCAACTCACCATTGTGGAATCTCTCATCTATTGTCTTCTAGTCCTATAGGCTAATTTAGGTTCTTAATACATCTTTCTTGGCACTATTATAAGACACTTAAACTGGTCTTTTCCTCTAGAATCTCCCTAGAAGTGACCCATTCTATACACTGGTACTAGGGTGATCTTAATATAATTACTATTCCTTTGCTCACAAACTTGTAGTAGTGTCTTATTGCATACTAAATTAAGTTTTAAAAAATAATCTCTCTCTTCTCCACAATCTTCTTTCAATGGTTATCATTTATCCCTATTACAACTCTCTATCAGTAGAACATAAATAGGTCCAGAGTGGAGCTGAATAATTGGATTTCTCTCAAGTTTTCAAGTAAAGCTGATGGTGCAGGTCCAGTCTGGGTACCACACTCAGAACTACTGCTCTAGCAAATCCGTAGGACCTGGTATCAGGTCTTCTACATGAGCTGTTCATTGGATATATGTTGACCCTTGAACAACGGGGTTTGAACTGACCAGGTCTACTTATACATGGATTTTTTTACAGCACAGTATTGGAAATGTAGTTTTTCCTTATGATTTTCTTAACATTTTATTTTCTTTAGCTTCCTTTATTGTAAGAACACAGTATATAATACATATATAAATTATGTGTTAATCAACTATTTATATTATCTGTCAAGGCTTTTGGTCAACAGTATGCTATTAGTAGTTACATTTTAGGGGAGTCAGAAATTACATGCAAATTTCTGCTCTGCCTTCTAATGCCCAAATTGTTCAAGGGTCACCTGTATATTGAATAGTGTTAAATCTTTTTTAAAGCCTAGAAAAATTGATTTTCCCTTAGTCTCCTTAGAGACTAAGCATTAAAATCAGAAGAGATGATTACTTTAAAAAAAAAAAAAGTTTCAAAGTTAAAGAAGAGTTATAAGAACAATACAATGAACCCTTATATGTTTTTACTTCAGTTCACCACTGGTTTATATTTTGTTACATTTGCATGTGCTCTATGTATGTATATATGTTTGTATATATACATAATTTTTTTCTTAAACAGTTTGCACCTTAGTGATAGGTCTTTCCTCTAAATACCTAAGCATATATTTCTTAAAAAGACTATCACAATTACCATATGATCTCTCTGATACAAGGGATTTGAGAGGCAGGGCAGGGGTTCGTGGAGGGAAGGGAGGGAAAAAATGAAACAAGATGGGACCAGGGAGGGAGACAAACCATAAGAGACTCTTAATCTCAGGAAACAAACTGAGGGTTGCTTGGGGGGTGGGGGAAAGGACAGGGTGGCTGGATGATGGACACTGGGGAGGGTATGTGCTATGGTGAGTGCTGCGAATTGTTTAAGACTGATGATTCACAGACCTGTACCCCTGAAGTAAATAATACATTATATGTTAATTTAAAAAAAAGACTTTCTCTGGGGCGCCTAGGTGGCTCAGTGGGTTAAGCCTCTGCCTTCAACTCAGTTCATGATCCCAGGGTCCTGGGATCAAGCCCCACATTGGGCTTCCTGCTCAATGGGGAGCCTGCTTCCCCCTCGCCCTCTCTCTCTGCCTGCCTCTCTGCCTACTTGTAATCTCTCTCTGTGAAATAAATAGATAAAATCTTTAAAAAAAAATTCATAGATTTTTTTTAAATATCCTTTAGACCTATTTAGGTTTTTTTTCCCCTAGTGCAGAAACCAATCTAAAATAATGTATCACATTTAGTTTTAAGCAAATATTTTGAGACTGTATAAATATGGCATATCTCATCAAACTTTTACCATTAGTTTTAGTGTTCACTGATGATTTTCTAATTCCATCATTCCTTTTATATTTATAGCATTCCATTATAAAAAAGATATTCCCTTCTCTATTTTCTTAAGTATATCAGACTGAATTCATGGAATCTTATTTCATGGGTCATTGTCTGTTTTGTCATTATTTATTTTGGTGCTCAAAACAAATATTTTTATTTTATTTGGCCAGTGGGAACCCTTTCAGGCTGGTTCCTGTATTCTTTTGATATTTTTCCATTATTATTTGAGTGCTTCCTTATTTTCTGATTTAACTAGATGTTCTGATGTTCTTTACTTATACTTTCCTTGCCCCTGCCCTGAAATCACCCTTTATCTAAGGAGCTGTTTTCTTTTAGTGGAGAATAGTATTTAAAAATCAATAGGTGAGTGCTGTGAAGTGTGTAAACCTGGCGATTCACAGACCTGTACCCCTGGGGATAAAAATATATTATATGTTTATAAAAAATAAAAAATTTAAAAAAAAATCAATATGTGGGTGCTAGTTGTGCTCATTCCTATTGCCTCGAGGCATTCTCAGCCAACGGAGCAGGGAAAAATACTGATAGAGTAATTATAGTCCCCACATCATGGTACATTCTAATTTTTCCATCCTTCCATAATTGTAACCAATACCAAGAATCCTTGTTCCTTTGCTATTTTTTTATTCAGGCAAATACATTATTTAAAATTAACACATATATAGAGACACCAGGATGGCAATGTCAGTTAAGCATCCAACTCTTCATTTCAGCTCAGGTCACAAGCCCTGAGTCGAGGCTTAAGATTCTCTTTCTCTACCCTCCTCCCTCTGCTCCTTCCCCCACCCCTGCATACATTCTCTCTCTCCCTAACAAAACAAAACAAAACAAAACAAAAATTAACATATTTATTGCAGAAAATTTTTGTCAGTTAAATTGCTAAATGCAAAAGTTTTATATTTTTAAGACATTTTAGCCCCTCTGCTGCACTATTAGGAGTATGATTTTAACAGAATCCTACCTCAGACAGATGAGGGCTTCATCATTATTCACGCTGATTTGGGGGATAGGTGATCTTAGGCAAGTCATTTCTGAGCTCAGTTTCCTTATCTATAAGATGGGAATAATAATTTTAAAATTAATTTGTTATAAGATATTAAATAATGTGTGTCACCACAGACTTCTTAGCATAACAAGCATGCAGCAAATTACAACTGTTTTGCATATTATCAAAGCAATTATTTACATGTGTAGACAGTTTATTGATAGCATGGTGAGTATATTATACTAGATTAGAGCACTTGTTGTTACTGTTCTCACTGTTTTAATTCCAGTACAGTTAACATACTGTGTTGTATTTCAGGTATACAGCATAGTGATTCAGTAATTCTATATATTACTCAGTGCTCATTCAGGATAAGTGTACTCTTATTCCTCTTCACCTATTTGACCCAACCTGCCCCACCCACCTCCTGTCTGGTAACAACCAGTTTGTTCTTAAAGTAAAAAGTACTTTTTGGTTTGTCTCTTTTTATCTTTATTCATTTGTTTTGTTTCTTAAATTCCACATATAAATGAAATCAGTCTTTCTCTGACTGATTTATTTCCCTTAGTATTACATACTCTCTAGATCCATCCATGTTTTTGCAGATGGCAAGATTTCATTCTTTTCTGTGGCTGAGTAATATTCCATTGTGTAAGTAAACCGCATGTTCTTTTCATCCTTACATCTATCTACGGATCCTTGGGTTGCTTCCATAATCTAGCTATTGTAAATAATGCTGCCGTAAACATAAGGATGCATGTATCTTTTCGAAATAGTATTTTTGGGAGTTCCTGGGTGGCTTAGTTGGTTAAGCATCTCCTTCAGCTCAGGTCAAGGTCAGGTCCTGGGGTTGAGTCCCACCTTGGGCTCCCTATTCAGGAGGGAGTCTGCTTCTCCCTCTCACTCTCCCTCTCTCTCCTCTGTCTCTCTAATAAATAAATAAAATCTTTAAAAAATAGTATTTTCGGGCGCCTGGGTGGCTCAGTGGGTTAAGCCGCTGCCTTCGGCTCAGGTCATGATCCCAGGGTCCTGGGATCGAGTCCCGCATCGGGCTCTCTGCTCAGCAGGGTGCCTGCTTCCCTCTCTCTCTCTCTCTCTGCCTGCCTCTCTGTCTACTTGTGATCTCTGTCTGTCAAATAAACAAATAAAATCTTTTAAAAAATAAATAAATAAATAATAGTATTTTCATAGTATTTGCATAAAGAGCCAGTAGTGGAAATACCAGATCACAGGGTAGTTCTGTTGTTAATTTTTTGAGGAAACTCCATACTATTTTCCAAGTGACTGTACCAGTTTGCATTCCCACAGGCAGTGCAGTAGGGCTCCTTTTTCTCCACATCCTCACCAACACTTGTTTCTTGTGTTTCTGATTTTAGCCGTTCTGACAGGTGTGAGGGGACACCTCATTGTGGTTTTGGTATGCATTTCCCTGATGAGCAATGTTGAGTATCTTTTCATGTGTCTGTTGACCTTCTGGATGCCTTCTTTGAAGAAATGTCTTTTCACATCTCCTGCCCTTTTTAAAATTGGATTATTTGGTTTTTTGGTGTTGACTTATACAAGTTCTCTATATATTTTGGATTCTAACCCTTTATCAGATATGTCATTTGCAAATATCTTCCCCCATTCAGTGGGTTGACTTTTAGTTTTATTGACTGTTTCCTTTGCTTTGTAGAAGCTTTTCATTTTGGTGTAGTCCCAGTAGTTTCATTTTGTTTTTGTTTCCCTTGCGTCAGGAGACACATCTAGAAAAATGTTGCAATGATCAGTGTCAAAGAAATTACTGCCTGTGCTCTCTTCTAGGATTTTTATGTTTTCAGGTCTCACATTTAGGTCTTTAATCTCTTTGGCGTTTCTTTTCTTGTGTGTGTAAAAAAGTGGTCCAGTTTCATTCTTATGCTGTAGCTGTCCAATTTTCCCAACACCGTTTGGTGAAAAGTCTTTTTCCCATTGCATATTCTTATTACCATGTCAAAGATTAATTGGCCATATAATCATGGGCTTATTCTGGGGCTTTCTGTTCTCTTCCATTGATCTGTGTCTGTTTCTATGCTACTACCATACTGTTTTGATACTATCGCTTTATAATATATCCTGAGATCTGGGATTGTGATCCCTCCAGTTTTTTTCTTTTTCAAGATGGCTTTAGCTCTTCAGGGTCTTTTGGGGTTCCATGCAAATTCTGTAATTATTTGTTCTAGTTCTTTTAGATTAAAGCATTTTTTAAAAAGATTTTGTTTATTTATTTGACAGACAAAGATCACAAGTAGGCAGAGAGGCAGGCAGAGAAAGAAAGAGAGAGGAGGAAGCAGGCTCCCTGCTAAGCAGAGATGCAGGTCTCAATCCCAGGACGCTGGGACCATGACCTGAGCTGAAGGCGAAGGCTTTAAACCACTGAGCCACCCAGGCACCCTAGATTAAAGCATTTTTAAGGGCAGGAGGTGTTATATATTATACTACTAAAGAAAAAATTTACAGAAAATCTTTTTTTTAAATAAATAAATGATACAATTCTATATTATGCATATATATCCATAAAAGCATATTATGTATTGTATATAAATTAGGTATGAATATATATAATATATTTAAGGCAAAATTAAGACTCTTAAGTTGTTTAAGAGTCAAAGTTTTATATATGCCACAAGATTGATGAATACATGTGTTATATGCTGTCAGAATGTGCTTGGTCAGGCTGTTTTTAGCTTTCATGCTTATAACAAGTAATGAAAACATTGGTTTTCCAGTCAACTAAATATTTGTTTTGCTGCTACTTACTTGTTACTGTAGACTAAATAATTTTTCTTGCCTTCAGAAGCATAAATATGGTTTTAGTCCAGCTTGTGGACACTTCAGCTTTAATTTTATTCCTTTGCATATAATGCCACTTGTGTGCTCCTATAATAAAATTGTAAGTACTTGATTTTCTGTCATATGGTGAAGGAGCTCATTGTACTCAGGTATACAAAAATGATTCCAGAAGAAAAAGATAATGGTATCTGCTAAAATGAAAGAGGGAAAGAGAATGCTGGCATGGAACATAGAAATATAACTCTTCTAAAGAAAAAAGCAGACCTCGAAACTCTTAAATGTTTAAAACAGGGCATCCTGTATGCTTTTCAATAAAAACTGGTGATAGCTGTGGTAAAATATTTCATCAGTATGATTGTACTCCTAGGTCAAAAAAAGATGGAGACAAAGGGGAAAAATGAAGTTAATGAATAAAACAAATGTTACCCTAGATCATGGTCCTGTTTGTGTCTCACTAAGGATAAATATAAGGATTATATGATATATATTTATTTTTGTAAGGGAATTCAAGAAATTATCAGAAAATGCTGATACAGGACAAAATATTTTATAATGAGCATTCAAACAGCAGCAAGCTGATTTTCACAGTCTGGGAAGTTTACTGCATTTCAGAGTCAAAGTCACCTAAACCTGCTTCTACTTTTTAGCACCCTATATTCACCCCATCTTACCACTTAGGGCATAGGAGTATAATTATCTCTTTATTTGCTGGTGTACATCAAAATACCATAAATTTCCGAAAAACGTCCATCTTGATCATAGTTCATTTATTTAACAAATACTTATTGAGTGTATACTATGTGCCAGGTTTGATACTTTGGAATCACCAGTTAACAAAGTAAAGACCTCTGGAATCCTTTGCAATGTATATGCATATCAAATCATGGCCATGTAAACTTCAAATGTCTTAAAATTTTATTTGTTAATTATACCTCAAGTTGAAAAAAAAAAGGCCTCTGCCTAATGGACCTTATATTCTATCCATATTTGCATAGTTATCGACACATATGTTATAGGTTTCCCCTCAGTGTCATAATAAGATGTCTGTAGCAACTTGAACCATAATGTCTTCATAGAATAGCATCCAAAGCAGAATGAAAGGTAGATGAAAGAACCTTTCTCTTTCTGGACCTTTCTTTTTATGGGAAAGAAAATATTCCCCAGAATCCCCACCAGACCTCCCTTTGCATATCACTGGCCAAAAGTGGATCTACCGAGAGTAAACATGTGACCTGGACCAATCAATGGCAAAGCGGAGAGGGATTTCTCAACTATAAGCAAGCAAAGGAAAATCTCTTTCATGACTACCTGCTCATCTGCATTGTGGGCCATTTGTTTGCCTGCCCTCCTGTAACTATGGATGAGCTATTCATTATCTGAGGCCAAATCCCTCACTTGTGCAGTAGATCTTGCTGTCTTTCACCTACTTGCAGACAACCCTCCAACAGCTCTCTCTTTCCTGCATCATTAAAGTTCCCTCTTAGGGCACCTGGGTGGCTCAGTGGGTTAAGCCTCTCCTTCGGCTCAGGTTATGATTGCATGGTCTTGGGATCAAGCCCCGCATGGGGCTTTCTGCTCAGCAGGGAGCCCACTTCCCCCTCTCTCTCTGCCTGCCTTTCTGCCTACTTGTGATCTCTCTCTCTCTGTGTCAAATAAATAAATAAAATCTTAAAAAAAAAAAAAAAAGAAAGTTCCCTCTTTACTGGATTGTTTATCATCAGCATGAAAACATGCTGTATTTTCTCCACTAAAAAAGTTTCCTGTCCCCATATCCCCTTCCAGCCACTGCCCTTTAGCTCTGATTCCTATCGAGAAAAAAAAAAAAAAAAATCCTGAAAGAATAGACATGCCTGACATCTCTAATTCCTCTCTTCTCATTCCCTCTTAAATTTACTTGATATACTTCCATTCTCACAAGTCAGCTGCTTAGCCTTCTTCTTAAATGATTTATTACCAGCGTTGTGCTCTGTTGCTACTCCCTCCTCTTTGAATCACCCTTTTACTTGACCTCTCATTTCTTCTTATACTACACTTACTTCTTTACTAGTGTCTTTTAATCTTATGGATTTAAATATCATCTATATGCTTATAAATTCCAAAGTGTTTAATAGACATCTTAAACTTAACATGTCCCAAATTGAACTACTGATCTTATCTTCCAAACCTGCTCCTCCTCAAATCTTCCCAATCTCAGTTCATCTCTGAGTCACCCTTGACTTCTCTCTTTCTTTTATAGCACTCATCCAACTGATCAACACATCTAGGATATATAACCTAGCCACTTCTACTGTTACTCCTCTCATGGGAGCCACAACCATTTCTCACGTAGATTAGTGCATTTGTCTAATAACTGGTTTCTGTTTCTACCAGGGGCCTCTGAAAGTCTATTCTTAATATAGTAGCCAGGATGGTCCTTTAAAAATCTAAGTCAGATCATGTCGCACTTCTTTCTTTAACTCACCAATGGGTTTCTTTAAAAGCTAAAGCCCCTATGTTTGTCTGTAAGGATTTCCATAATCTATGCCCCACTTCCTTTTTACCTCTGGTTTCAGCTCCTTTTACTTATCTCTCCTTCACTCTGTTCTAGGCAGAGCAGTCTCTTTGTTCTTAGTATGAGGCAGGGAGCATGCCTCAAGATCATTGCACATGCTGTTACCCTGTCTGGACAAATAATCCACATGACACATTCCCTTACCTCTCACGTCTTTTTCTCAGTGAAGCCTTCTCTGACCACTTCTGTTGGGCACTCCCTGAACTGTCCTTTCTTATTTCATTGTTGTCTCTCTCATTACCTTCTCATATATTGTGTATTTTATTTATTTACTGTTTTCTGGCTCCCCACTAGAATTTTTGTCTGTTTTCTTTAAGAAAATGCCTAGAGCAATATTTGGCATGTAGAGGCATTCAAAAAAAGATTGGAGAATGAATGAGTGAAATCAAAGATGAAAGTTGAACTAAATGTCTTCAGTCATGATTTGGTACCCTGATACCGAATACTAAGAATACTAAGCATTCTGTTGCTTAAACCAGATCTGGATTTTGTTAGCAAAAAAAAAAGAAGGTAAAAGAATTATTGCTTGGGCAGTCAACTGTGTCTTTAACATAAGTCCATGCTTGTGAGTAACTTTATACCTTTTTATTTTTCTCTTCCTCCCTTATTTGTCTCTTACAAGAACCCATGAGGAAAGTAGGACAGGTAGTATTTTACACACAAAAAAAATTGTGGCTCACATAATTAATTTTTCCCTAAGAGCATCAAAACAGCTGTCAGGACATAAATTGCCTGATAGTAACTGTAATCCTCTTCCCAGAGTGGTAACAGTCAATACCTAGTACAACATTTTGTGGAATACTGTATAATCTTTCATGTCAGCCAAGAGAGCCTTTACCTCAATAAAAGTGATTATGAATCTGCCTTTTTTTTTTTTTGCCTGTCATCTCAAAATGAAAAAGAAAAACCAATATACTGCATATTTAATACAAGATTTTATTCTTTTTATTCTTTCCTGTATCTTGGATTAATTTTGTAATAGATAAACTAGCTGCTGATATATTATTTACTACCATTATGTACTTTTTAACAACATGGATTATCAGAATATGTTGCTTTGCTATCAGAGTCCTCCATATTTTGTCCACATCACTCCCCTCTCCTCTTTACTGAAAATTATCTCTCCTGGCAAACATTCAAGCCAGAACCAAAGTCAGAATATTCCAAATGCTAAATAAAATCATTATTTTTAATTGGTCAAGTAATGTGAGCAGACATGATTGTCTTCTATTTTATTAGGTAGTAGAGAAAAAGATACTTGTAAACTCTTTTACCTAAAAGGATTATTTAAAGTTTTAAATGTGCTGAGATACTAATATACTAAGCTATGTCTATATACATAGACATAGACTATAAATGTGTACACATTATATAATGCATAATGAAATATGCAATAATGAAAAAATTCATTAATGAAATATTTCAATAATGAAATATCTAGTTACCACTATAACTATCCTGAATGTGATTTATTCCCTCTTTGACATTTCAAAATACAGTTCCAGATTTGGGGGCTCCTTTTATTGAATGTCAGGGTTATTATTTATCATTGCATTGTGGATAGACAGACGTTCAGGTTCCCAAAACTTGTGGAGAGTGGAGTGAAGGACATTCAAGTTCCCTGTTCAGTGAAGAAGACACAGTGGGTGCCCTTTTGTACTAACATGAGGTTACAGGATGGAGCAGAAGCAAGCACTTGGGCTATATCCGTCTGGGACTTGAAACATCTATGCGAAGTTTAAGAAAGATGTTTATTAATGAAACTGGTATTTACATTTGCCCATATTAGCTTTTACAGTTATAAAAGTTACCTGTCTCAAGTTTTACTTCTTTCCTGCAATCAGACAAGCAATTTCTTTTCTATCTGATTTTTGTATGGACATCATAGGTTGTCTATGGTTTTTGGTTAGCATGGTGAGAAGTCAGGCCTCTTAGCTGACTAGGACTTAACATTCTTATCTTTACTATTCCTCTCATGCCTAATCTGTTGATGTAAAAAGACCAAGCATAAGCTTGCATCAAGTAGAACTCAGCTTAGTTGCTAATATGCATATCTATGTGGCCATTTATTATTTGCTTTAGGTTTATATTTTTCATCACATTGTTTGAGTATCTTCTTTTCTACATCAGCCACTTATTTTACTTTCTTTGATCCTTTGTTTTCTAAAACCTAAAAACATTTCTTTTATTGGCAACTTGTGATAGTTCCCTTCCAACCAGGTTTCTGTATGTCGTCTTACTGCTACTTCCTAAAAAGGAAACATTCCCTCCAGCCAGCAACTGTTCCACCTTGTTCCTCATCAGTAGGGCTGGCACCAGTTCAAGTTCTGTCAACACTGTTCCATCAGATAAAGCTGTGGGTAAGAGAAAGGATGAGGGGGGTAGTGTGCATGCAGCACATGATTCAAGCACCAAGAGCAAGCTAACAGCATTCTTACTGCTTCCATGTTAGCCTGCATGCCCATGCCTTGCTTGAAGTCGGTGCTGATAGTGACAACTGTCAGGTATGTATCAGCATCTGTCTGATAATAATTTACTCATTTGGATAAGAGCTCATGTTTTGTGGTTTTCATTGACGAAATGGCTAGTAATTAAGCATATGTACAAGATCTTTATGGAAAATCATTTTTAATAAGCTAAAAGCCTAATCAGGATATAAGCAGTAAGGCCACAATCTATTATAATCTGTATTGTTTCACTAGTTACTAACAGAATTGGATAAACTTCACTTTTAGAAAATGTTAGCAGCATGGAAAGTTTCAGTTCATCGAGCATGATGGTGATCTTCTAGAAAGCAAGAAAACAGGTGTCAGACAGAAATATTCCCTATGGAATATTTCTTTCCACAGAGAAAGGGCTTCCTTTCTCTGTGGAAAGAAAACTGGCACTACATGTAAAGTTTTTTTGGCTAGAGCATTATAAAACGTATCACTGGGATTGCTGAACCTCACCCCCAGAGTTTCAGATTCAGTAGGTATGGGATGGGGTCCAATAATTTGCATTTCTAGTAAGCTCCCAGGTGATGCTGATGCTTTCTTTAGGTTCAAGGGCACACCTTGAGAATCACTCCTCCATCCAACATTAAGGGGGTTGAGTCACATTTTGTGTGATATGATCAGTTTAGTTGTGTCAAATCAGAAAAGATTTAGTCAAGATCTTCAATCTCTGAATTCTCTCCAGTTAGTATGATCCTTGCCAGTTCTGCTAACGGCACAGAGTTTCCAGGCCATTGGACCATCTTTATTACTTGCTTCATCTTTACCTCGCTGCTCTTCTCTGGGTGTCTCAGAATCCCTTTATCTGTTAGTGTAGGCTACAGGTTAGAGGTTAAAGCAGGGTTTTTCAAATTGTAGCCAGTAATTCACTGGTGGATCATAGAAATTGGTAGCATTATCTTAATCAACATTTTTAAATTTAATTAAATGGCATAGGCTAGAAAACATGAGAATATATCACATGTAGCTAAGGTAAATATTCTCTTATGAAATTTTGAAAACTTTTTTCTTTACATTTTGTTGAACAATATAAAATTGCCATTTTTATAGGTAAACAAAGCATAATGTCAGTAATTTCATATGGTTTAACTTTACATACAGTTTTATATGTTAGCTATATACCAAACATATATGTGTATAGAGTTAATACAAAAAAAAATTTCCTGTAATATGTCACAGTACAAAGAGTTAAAAAACCACTGAATTTGAATAAATGTCTAATAGCACTGTGCTAAATAATCCTCCCCAAACCCACAGAATGTTTTTCTCTAGTTCTAAATTAGCTGGTCTCTGCTACATAGAACAAGACTAATTCATGGGAAACAGTTTATATTTAATACTGAAACTGTAGTAATAACTACATAATTGAACAATATTCATAATTAATAGTATTTCAAGTGCTTACTTGAATTTTGGTGTGCAGATAAGCTATAACATTTAGAGATATTCAGAGCCGTGAGAAGTGCATGTAGTCGAGGAAAGCTTCACTGAGGAAGATGAAATGAAAAAATCAGCCTGCCTAGAGGAAAGGGTACATGCCTCGTAACATCTTCATTTCTATACCAAGAGTTCAATAGTTTATTGAACTTTAATTCCATAGAAGATAATCTGTAAATCAGAAAGAAAGAGTAGTACCCAGTTTTGATCAGGATTGGGTAACAGTTTGACCTTGACAATGTGGTGACCTTGACCTTTAATGTGGTGAAGGACTTTATGATCGGGAAGACTTATCCAATTGTTGCAGCCTATCGTACCCTACAAAAGAGCTTTAATTTTATTCAGTTGGTGTTTTTTAGTTTTTATTTTAGATACAATTTTTCTTTTAAGAACCTTGGGAAACATAGAAACCACAACCTCAGGGAATGTGTTACCTTGCTTAGAAAATAAAGAATTTCTTAAGATTTCCTAAATTGGGGGTACCTGAGTGGGTCATTCAGTTGAGCATCTGACTCTTGGTTTCAGCTCAGGTCATGATCTCAGGGTTGTGAGATCTAGCTCTTTATTACCACGCCGAGTGGGGAGACTGCTTGGGCAATCTCTCTCTCCTGCCTCTGTCCTTCCCTCTGCTCCCTCCCTCTCCCTCTCTCTCAAAAAAATAAATAAATCTTTAAAAAAAAAAAAAATTCCTAAAATGAATGTGAAATCCAAGACCTCAGGGAGAATTATTTTGGTTACTGTTTTATTGTCTACATACCTAGATGTATTTTTAGAGAAAAACATCATTCATCACATGTCAATGAGGGGTTAGTGTTTGCATATTTTCTTGGGTGAAGAGAATTAGATTTAGATCTGAAAAGACTACAATAGCCTCAAAACAAGTCTGTTCCCTGCACATTTTTCTTAACAAACTCCACCCCTTTCCTGTAGGTTTCTAGTGCCTTATGTCCTACCGTGACCCTTTTAGCCACAATTTTTCTGTTGGACTATTTTAACAACCTGCTAACAGGCTGCTAACAGATATCTGTTGCTAATCTTAGATCCTGCCAATGCATTCTGTGTGTGGCTTTTCTTAAACACAAAGTTGATCATGTGTCAATCCCCTTCATAAAATTCTTTAATGGCATCTCATTTCCTACAGGATGAAATCCTTTGCAGGCCATACAAGGCCCTACGTGGCTCAACTTTCCCTGTCACACCAGTCTCATCTCTCATTATGCATCCTGTGCTCCATACAGGCTAAATTTTTCTACATGGCAACCTATTTCCCACCCAAGCCTTCACTGTCACAACTTCCTTTTCTTAGAATGCCTTCTGTATGCAGTGAATATTGCCTCAATATTCAAGTTGCTGTTTAAGGCCATTTCTCTAAGATGCCTGTTCTGATTTCTCCTTCATCACTACATCAATGGTTCCCAAGCTTTCCTGTACATTAGAATTACCTGGAAATCCCAAAGCTCGGGAAATGAAGCCCAGTACTTTTTGAAGTTCCCTAGATATCTGGTCAAGATGGTTTAAATATTCATCTGTATCTTCCTGGAGTTCTTTCCTTTTTGTTTTGTTTTTTTTTTTACTTTTACTTTAGTTGCTTAAGCCACCTGAAAATTATTTTAGTTCATGAGGTGGGGTAAGAATATGTGGTTTGTAATTTAGCATGTGAAAGAGACAAACTACCAGTTATTAATATAACATGGTATACATGCTCATGAAGGTTTGAGGGAGCAAAAGAAAGGCAATTAAATCTAAATGGCAACATATCTTTCTAGATGCACAAACCCAAATAGAATCATCAGCTATTGAGACCATTGGTCTACAAAAATGTTTTATTACACCTGCAAAATAAAGTTTTTTATTTTATTCTTAACAGTTTTATTGAGATATATAGTTCACGTACTACACAATTCACCCATTTAAAGTGTGCAGTTCAGTGATTTTTAGTATATTCATAGGTATCTTCAAGTATCACTACAGTCAATTTAGAATATTTTCATTATCTCTAAAGGAATCCTTGTGCCCTTTACAATCTCCTCCTACAGACTCAGCCTCCCCTCTCCTTGCCCTTGGTAATCACTGATCTACTTTATGTTTGTATTGAGTTCTCTATTCTAGATGTTTCATATGTGATTGGCTTCTTTCACTTAGCATATTTTCAAGGCTCATCTATGTTTTAGGTTGTATTAAATACTTCATTCCCCATTATAGTTAAATTACATTCCCTTTTATGGCTATACCACATTTTGTTTATCTATTTGTCAACTGATGGATATTTGGGTTGTAAAATAAATTGTGAACATTACCAAAATATGTATTTTAAATGTATTTATGACTCATCTGTAGGTATTACCAAACACATATATTGTATACTATATATAACATACAACAACAACAAAATAATAGTTTAAATATAAATAACATTCTTGGGGTACCTGGCTGGCTCAGTTGGTAAAGCATGTGACTCAATCTCAGGGTCATGAGTTCAAGCCCCATGCTGGACAAAGAGCTTACTTGAAAAATAAATATATAAATAGATAGATAGGGGCGCCTGGGTGGCTTAGTGCGTTAAAACCTATGCCTTTGGCTCAGGTCATGATCCCAGGGTCCTGGGGATTGAGCCCCGTATCGGGCTCTCTGCTCAGTGGGAAGCCTGCTTCCCCCTATCTCTGCCTGCCTCTCTGCTACTTGTGATCTCTGTCAAATAAATAAATAAAATCTTAAAAATAAACAAACAAACAAATAAATAAATGTATTACCAATAAATAAAGCATTCCAATATCTTCTTTTCACCTCTCAAGTGGGTCATTTTGTACACTAAGAAACCTCTCAACTTCTATAAATTTTTGAAGCTACTGGTTCAGGTGAGGAAGTTAGTTGAATGAAAGTGTTCCTGACAGAGGATACAGTGTATGCAAATGCACTGAGATAAAAGAAAGCATGTCACCTTTCTTATCTTGCAGGGTGTATGTGTGAAACACAGAGTGGAAAGGATATGGAATTTTTCATGGCAGTCATTTTTACCCTCTCCCTTACGATACTAATTTAAGCTTAATGAGAGAACATCTATTTATTCTTCAAACACTTAAGAAAGAATAATAAATAAAAGTTTTATTACACTATATAAGTCCCTATTTTTATTGTTATTACTTTGCAGATATACGATACACTGTATTATTATACTTTCTCTCTAGAAGCAACCTTCCAGTTTGGTCTCCTTTCAAATAACCCCAACCAAGAATAAGCAGCATCAGTTTCCTTTTTACCACTTTTGTCTGGTTTATTTCTGAACATCTTATTTGCAGTATTATTTTTGACATAGGAAACTAAGTCTGTGATAGAAAAACAACAACAAACATAAGTCCTTTGTACTTTGTCTTCCACAAACCCATAGAGAAGTCCCTTACACTTCATTCCACACTGTGATGAGTTGCCATATGAGGCATATATAAAAGAATAATTATGTTTATTCTTACCAATTTGATTGTAGTTAAAGAGAAAATGGTTGCAATATTTACTAAGCTAAAGACTTGCTGGTCTGTGGTATCTTGTTAAGATGTTAGACAGACTACTGGGATATAATCCCCAGTCAACTGTTTCTCAGAAATATTTCTCAAGGTCGGCTTGCTTATTTTTCTATTATCCATACTTTAACTGCCTTGCATATTTTAACAGTGTAGCATACTAATTAATTTACCACATTAAATGCCTTAAAGAAAATAGTAATTAATAAAGAATTGACCATCTAAGACAACAGAGACAAAGCATTTGTGAAGCAACTCAAGCTTTCACTCCAGTGAGTGACAAAGCTGAGAAAAGAATGTGAAGTTGCTAACTCAAAATATTGAACCCAGTCCATTCAGTGTGTTGGCTTTGTTTTGTGACTAAGCCAAAGGTGATTTTTTTTTTTTAAATTAATCAGTGAGAATGTGTCTGTAATTATGTTATAATCCAAAATAAGAGGGTGAGAAATTTTTCACTTCACCAAGAAAAAAATATAAGATTGTTTGAGTTAATAATTTCAGCTTAGGAAATTAATCAGACAAACCCAAATAACCCTTCTTTATTAACTGATTAATGCCATTTCAAAGCTCAAGCACTTTAAAGATTTTATTTATTTATTTGTCAGAGAGAGAGAGAGAAAACAAGCACATGCAGACAGAGTGGCAGGAAGAGACAGAGAGAGAAGCAGGCTCCCTGCTGAGCAAGGAGCCCAATGTAGGACTCGATCCCAGGACGCTGGGATCATGATCTGAGCTGAAGGCAGCCGCTTAACCAACTGAGCCACCCAGGCGTCCCATCTCAAGCACTTTAAAAAACAACTTTTTTTCTTTCCCCAGCACATATGTTTTTATAATATAGAGTTCAGACACTTTAACTTTAGTTGATCTATCATCCTAATGAGTATTATATTTCCATTGTTTCCTGATCATTTTTTGGCTGCAGGTACCACAAAAGAAATGTTCAGAGACATTAAGCTTAAGGTGGCACCTGATGACTGCAGCTTTTCAGGGTTTGGGACAAGGAAGGCCAGTTATTCAGATTCTTCTGCTTTGTCCCTTCTGTCTCCCCACTCCCTCTTTCAATTAACTTTCCCTAGGAATCCCATTTTCCTCTGAAAAACCGCCTTCCTTTTAAAAAGAAATCTTAATTAATTTATTTAAATAATATGTCAAGTATCTGAAACCTTATAAGCAGTTGTTCAATCTCTAGACATAAAATGGTGAATAAAATAGAAAAGTTCCTGCCCTCTAGGAACTCACTTTCTTAGGTCCAGCTTGGTACCCATCTCAATCATAGCTCACTTATCACATGCTTTTCCAAATTTTGGCTTTTTTCAAAAGGATACATCTAGTGGCAACTCCTTTCCTGTTATATTAAATACATTATCTTGCATAAAACACTTAGGATACTGACTGGCATGCGGAAAGCATTATTTGTACAAGTGTCCTACAGGTAGAGGATAAGTAGAGCAGAGCATATGCTAGCAGATAGTGCTTATTCTTTTTTTTTTTAAGGTTTTTTTTTTTTTTTAAGATTTTTATTTACTTGACAGAGAAAGACACAGGGAGAGAGGGAACACAAGCAAGGGGAGTGGGAGAGGGAGAAGCAAGCTTCCTGCTGAGCAGGGAGCACAACTTGGGGCTCTATCCCAAGATCCTGGGATCATGACCTGAAGGTAGATGCTTAAGGACTGAGCCACCCAGGTGCCCCCAAGATTTTTTTTTTTTTAACCAATCCCTATACCCAATGTGGGGCTCAAACTCACTACCCTGAGATCAAGAGTCGCATGCTCCACCAACTGAGCCAGCCAGGCACCCCAGGTTATTCTTAAGCAAATTCAGATTCATAGGTAAGCGTCATGATAAGAATGTTACATTTGAACATCCAAATTTGTGGAAATATAAATTAAGTTTTGATAATTCACTTCACAAAAGGATTGTCTAATTTTCTTCCAATTATGAATTCTATTAGTGCTTTGAAAATATGACTTAATATACAGAAATATTTTTTATTCAAACAAATATGTTAATAAAATGAAAAATATATCTACTCCTTGCTTCTTCAAATGAGATTTAATTTTTTGAAGGAAGCCATAACTATAAAGTAGCTTATAGACATAAAATATGGTACCCTGTATTCAGTGCCAAATAACACCTCATATTTATATAATATGAACAGTTTACAAAGTCTTGTCATTTGCCTCTTTACATTTAGTTCTGTAACAGTCACAAGAAGTAGAGTAAACAAGTTCTATAGTTACCGTTTCGCAAACGAAGGAGCCAAAGCATTGAAGACATTTAGTATTCAGCCTAACTCAAACAGATTTGAGGAGTCAGAACTTCGTCCACTATTCTTTCCATTATAAAGCTATAAAGCAGTGTTTCCTTAAAAAAATTAAAAAACAGGGACACCTGGGTGGCTCAGTTGTTAAGCATCTGCCTTCGGCTCAGGTCATGATCTCAGAGTCCTGGGATCCAGCCCCTCATTGGGCTCTCTGCTCAGCAGGAAGCCTGCTTCTCCTTCTCCCACTGTCCCTGCTTGTGTTCCCTCTCTCGCTGTGTGTGTCTCTCTCTCTGTCAAATAAATAACTAAAATCTTAAAAGGAAGAAGAAATAAAAAAAGAGAAAAAGAAAATTAAAAAACAAATAAATAAAACATAAAATAAAATAAGCTACAAGCAAAATGACCTGTTAGCTGGAAGCCAGAATCGGCAGATTGAGGGCTGGCTTACAGCAGATAGCAGTAACAGTAAGACTAAGCAGGGTGACCCCCATCCAACTCAGACTCCAACCCCAGGTTCCAGAAAGCATATCTGAACACAGGTCAACTTCAGATGAAGCATAACTTGATAACCTTTGTCCTACCCTCACCTTCTCTCAAAATTTAGTTTGTTAGAGATATCATTTAAGATGGGAATTGAGGAAGAGGGGTGAAATCTGAATCAGAGTAAGTGTACCTATAGTAGAGAATATGGTCTAGGCAGTTTAAAAAATTCTGAGACAGTGAACACAGCCAGAAACAATTGGGCATGGTACTTTGAAGTAATTGCACATATTTTCATATTTAAGTTAGACTATTCTGATAGATATGGAAAAATAATTTTACCAGGATACTTTTCAAAGTTCCTTCTTAAACTAATTAGGGAAAATTCTAACAAGATTTTAGGAGTCAGTCTCTTCTCTCTCTCTCACTTATTTGTCTTTGTCTTCTGAACTACTGAAGAAGGCATTGTTTTCATTAAGAGAAGTGTGGGTATCAGAAAACTTGCAACTTTAGCCTCCATTTTACCAACTAACTCAAACTAGTATTATAATAAGAAAATACACTTTAAATTTTTTCTTTTCTTTTTTTTTTTATTTTATTTTAGAAATGAGTTCAAACAACATACCAATGTAAGGTGGTTCAACACACTTCATTGACTTTAACAAAAGGCTTGCAGATACTTGTAAATAATTTCCTTGCAATACAGACCTAGAAGATAGGTCTTGTGGCTACTTGTTACTTACCAAAATAAAGTTCCAATTCATTAATCTAGCACTTAGGTACTTGCATGATCAGATTTTTCTTATTTTCCTTATTCCCTATCTTATTCACCCCATTCTTCACTTTCACAGAACATTTTTTTCTCTTTCTCTTGTGCATACTGTCCTCTGTTGTCTTCCTGCTTGGTTATGGTGTCTCTTCTACCTGCTATGGCTTAATCTTCTTTCTCCTACAAGGCCCAGTGATCCTGCCACTTCCTCCTCCCACCTTTCCTCTGTCTCCTCTGCATGAATTTCCTAAGTACTTTATCAGGACCTCTCTTATGCCATTTGTAACACTGCACAGTTAAAGAGTATAGCTGTCTTATCCCTTTTCCAGCTTAAAAGCTTCTTACATTGGGAACCATCTATATTTCACTCACTGCCATATACAGTAGTGCCCCCCTTCGTTCCCATAACTGCTTGCAGTGTAATAGAGTAGAAACAGCATGGGCTTTGAAGTCCGACAGCCCTGATTTCAAATCCTTGCTCTATCATTTATTAGCCATATAACCTTGAGCACGATACTTAACCTCTCTAAACCTGTTTCCTCTTTCATAAAAGAGACGATAATACCCATTGTGTTGTTACAAGAAAAAGAATTGAGAAAGCAGGCACAGAGTTCTTAGTATTATATCTCAGACATGCTAGGTCCTAAAAAGTGATGATAGTACTAGTAGTAGTGGTCTTAACTTATATTTTAGAAGCTACTTTATTGCTTCAATGCCTCAGTCACACAGAGGATAAAAAGAAGCCCATGTGTATCACACATGCAAGTATTTAAGCACTATTTTGAACTGGTCTGTAAACTCTTATAACTACTTGGAGAAAAGTACCTCATAAATTTACTGCAGAACAGTAGAACTCTCCTTTAAGTGCTATTAGAAATGCAGATATTCTGCAGTGTTTAATTTACTAGGATAATTATAGCCTTAGGCAATTTTAGGTACCAATTCTTTAGTATCTGCCCTGATTCGCTTCATGAAATCTTTTTATCTTAAAGAATTTTGTATATCTTTTCTTATTGCTACAACACAGAGTACAAAATTTGTAGTTTCCATATCTAGAATGACAGTTCAACATAGGGATGTTATCAAAATGGCCATCAAACTGCAAGAACTGTGGGTCACACCATCTGGAGAAGTACACAAAGTGTGCTCTGTTGAGAAACGTGGGGGCAAAATCAATCAATCTTTGTGCTAATCCTAGTGTCCAAGTGAGGAAGAATGAAGTAAATTTGAACAGAAACAACAGAGTAGAACAGATAGGTGGAAAGTTAGAGCCCCAGAAGTAAAGCTATTAATGCCCCTCAATAATTCTCAGTACTCATTTTTATATTGTAATTGTTTCTTGTGATCATTATTCAGAAAAGTGGAGAAACATCTGATTTTAAAAAAACTTATCAGACAGAGTCTATATAATAAAAAAAAATGTATTAGTAATTTAAGGCAATTTCATGTTTAGGGTTCAGAACCTGTCTTTACTGATATAAGTTCTCTTCATCTCTTAATTTATTAGATAAGTTCATTTAATTTATTTGAATTGATTTTTAGTATAATACTTTGTGGTAACTAATGTATGTGTTGTTATATAAGTTATTACCAACACGACTGCTATTTGAATTATAAACTCCACAAAGCAATATACTGGGGGAAGTAAAAGTTAAAATTTTGTATTTGGATAGGACCAGGACCTTAAAATAAGTTTTAAAAAATTTCTAATAACTTAAGGGAAAATAACAAAAATTAAAATTAAGAAAACTCCCAATTAGAGAATTAAATCTATATTGGAGAGTCATGCCATTTTATAAATGGTCACATTGTAGTATAAATGGATATAATTTCAAAGTGATTATTAGACTATAATGAAATACATCTGTGGTGATTACACATTCTAAAGAGAAAGAACACACAGTAGTGTATGTAGAAAGGAAACAACATTAAGTTGTCAGAAGATCTGGATTCTGATATTCCAAGCTTAGCACAATCATTTGACCTCTCGAAACCTCAGTTTTTTCATCTGTAAATGAGCAGTTATTGCTGCCTAAGAACTTTATAGTACTAATATTTTGTATTGTGATTATGGACATACTCCTTTTATAGTGAATTAAAAAATTAAGATTAACGGGGCACCTGTGAGTGGCTCAGTGGGTTAAAGCCTTCAGCTCAGGTCATGATCTCAGGGTCCTGGGATCGAGCCCCGCATCGGGCTCTCTGCCTGGCGTGGGGCCTGCTTCCTCCTCTCTCTCTCTCTGTCTACTTGAGATCTCTACCTATCAAATAAATAAATAAAATCTTTAAAAAAAATTAAGATTAAGTAGCCAGTAGATTATAATTATACAGAGCCCCTATATATGAACTTTCATTTATTCATAGGCTACCCCTGCTAGAAATGTTTAATGGAAAATACAGCTGAAAGTCAGTCTTCTTGTGCAGAGATTAAAAAAAAAAAAAACTAAAACCTAGTCAGGCCAAATTAAAATTTCTCTAACCGAGGGGCACCTTGGTAGCTCAGTCGGTTAAGTGTCTGCCTTCAGCTCACGATCCTACAGTCTCAGGATCGAGCCCCACATTGGGCTCCCTGCTCAGCCGGGGGTCTGCTTCTCCCTCTGCTCCTTGCCCCACTTGTGCTCTCTCACTCTCTCTCAAATAAATAAGTAAAATCTTGGGGAAAAAAAAAAAAAATTGCTCCAACCAAGATGCAAACCCAAACGGAGGCCATAAAAATAAAGATGGACAAATCAGAGGAGTGAACCAGCAATATATAAGATTAAAACTATGGAAAACAATGAAGCTGAAATGGAGAGAGGAAAAAAAAGTAATGAATCACAAAGGGAGACTTAGGAAACTCAATGACTTATTAAAACGTAGTAACATTCATTTCATAGGAGTCCCAGAAGATGAGGAGAAAAATGGGCAGAAGGTTTATTCGAGTAAAATACAGCTGAAAACTTCCCTAATGTGGGGAAGGGCACAGACATCAAAATCTAAGAAGCATCAAGAGCTCCTATTAAATTCAATAAAAGCTGACCACCACAAAGGCATACCATAGTCAAATTCATAAAATACAAATAGTGAAAATAAGTATTTTTGTATTTATATTCAAAATGGAATACAGTCTAAAAGTCTGGATTAATTTAACTGTATTATAACTTGTTACTTTCACATTTCTCTACTCAGTTAATAGAAAAACACAGGAAAATATTGTGTATTACTTTATTTTGAGGGTTATTTTAAGCCTAAAATAACCTGAAGCAATGAAGCTAGGATGAACAACAGCAAAAGAAAAAGAAAAATTCCATGTAAATGTAGACTGAATTCCCTTTAATCACTGTTCAGTGATAAAGCATATGCCAGTGTTCAGTGTTCAAGCATACTTCAGGCAATTCCTGAATTATTTAACCACTTTTGGCTTATTTTCATGGAACTACAGGCTTATTTTGACCACCAGATGGAGCCAGTATTCAATTCGTAACAAAAAATATGCTGAAAATAAGAAGTGGTTAAATAAAATGAATTAAATCATGGATTTCTTATTTTAGTTCACAGTACAGAAATAAATTAAACTCTAAATTTCTGCCTAGTCTTGTAATGAGCATAAGACACCTCTATTAAATAATTTCATTGTTGTGAATAATTTTCATCTTGGCAATTTTATAGGATAAAGAGACCAGTTTTTTTCTGATTCACTTTCTAAGGACATCATCTAAGCAACTTTTAATTATCTTTAAAACAAAATTAGTACAGGGCACCTGGGTGGCTCGGTCAGTTAAGTGTCTGCCTTCAGCTCAGGTCACGATTTCAGGGTCCTGGGATTGATTCCTGCATCAGGCTTTCTGTTCAGTAGGGAGTCTGCTTCTCTCTCTCTCTCTCTCTCTCTCAATCCCTCTTGCTTCTCCCCACTCTTATTCTGGCTCCCTCTCAAATAAATAAATAAAATCTTTAATAAATAAATAATCCCCCAAATTAGTACAAATTTAACCTCCTGTCATTCAATAAATACTATGGATTATAATTATGAAAATGATAATAAAAAGTATATGTAGGCTCTCATCTTAATGGCAGAGAATATCCCCATTATTATAATTTCCATAATATATTTTCCTAATAAAACAAACCAAAAAATGGGCATTCTGACTGGGGGGAGAATATATAGTTTATCCCCAGTAGCTCCTCAAGGAGATGGTGAAGCGTCAATCAATGGCTACAACTCTAACAGATTCTACCTAGAAAGCTTAGTGTTCAAGTAATCAGAAGTAACTACCTTAAAGTTGACTTCTACTCCTCTTACCTATTTAATACATGTCATAAATTATTTATCTCTAACTCAATTTAATAAAACAGCTATCTGCTGAAAAAGTATTTGTATGCTAAGGGCCCTGAGCCCCTACAAGTCCCTCAAAGAGTCTTTCATCCCACAAAAGCAATAAGACTACTATGGACACTGCTGTAATTTAAGATCTAAGAATGATCAGATTGTTCATTTGTCTATTCAGCTACTATTTATTGAGTACATACTATATGCAAGGCATATGCTAGGCCACAAACAGGGCATAATACCTGCCATGTGAGTTTGTAGACTAGGGGGCAGTACAGACAAAGAAGCAGTTATGATAATAGTATTTAAACTGTTTAAAGGTTCAAATGAAGGGGGATATGACTAATTAAGGACTATCAAGAAAAAATCATTGAGAATTCTTCCTAGGTAGAAATTATTTACATAAACCCACGTTTTGGCAAACTGTATTTCCCATTTATCATGGTCTAGGAGGAATATAGAACCTTTTTTGGTAGGATTTTATTTCATCAGATACATCCAGCTGGTAACCTGAAGCCTTTTTATGTTGAATTGGAGTACTTTCTGTTCTCTTGTGGTCAGACATGAAGAAGAAATAACCAAAGTGGTTAAAAACTTGTCATTTAGAACCAGACTACATGGGTTTATATTCTCATGTTTATAGTCCCATAATAAGTTATTTAACCTTTTAGTACCTTAATTTCCTTATCAGCAAAATAGGGCTAATACTATGCCTTCCTTATAGGGTTGGTTATCAGGATTAAGCAAGTAATTCAGGTACTGGTATCTGGCACATAATGAGTACTTAAAATGTTAGCTATCATGGATATTGCTTTTCAAGCTGGTACTTTTCCGAGAATTAAGAACTGGTGTATATAAAATGTTATTTTATTTTTTAATTTTTTTTTTTAAGATTTTATTTATTTGACAGAGATCACAAGTAGACAGAGAGGCAGGCAAAGAGAGAGGGGGAAGCAGGCTCTCCACCGAGCAGAAAGCCCGACACGGGGCTCGATCCCACAACCCGAGATCATGACCTGAGCCGAAGGCAGAGGTGTAACCCACTAGCCACCCAGGAGCCCCATAAAATTTTATTTTAAGAAAACATACTTTTTAGCTTCCAAAAAGTATGATAAGTACAACTAGGTATCACCAGCATTGATGTTTTCTGTGTCCATTAAAGTCTATCCGTTTTGTTTTCAAATGCTATTTACTATTAGCAGTAACATATTACTTTTATTCATATAAAAGTTTTCATTTATTATGGAAATTTTTCAAAAATTTCCTCGAAGTACTGGATGCCAGCATATTTAAAATAATTTATAAGCAGCCTTACTAACAGTTTCTGATACATACTGATTATTCAATAAGCCTTTTTCAAAAAAATGAATGAATGTAACAACTACGTGGAGCTGTTAAGCAACTTGAGCGCTGATCCTGAGACAGTGGAGGGAATAAGCCCTTTATCTATAAGACGAGATTTGT
This sequence comes from Mustela erminea, assembly GCF_009829155.1. NCBI lineage: Eukaryota > Metazoa > Chordata > Mammalia > Carnivora > Mustelidae > Mustela > Mustela erminea. The sequence goes on along the minus strand of NC_045616.1, from coordinate 71,234,958 downwards.
AGATGGATACCACTGGTTCATTAGTTAAGTAACCACAGTTGAGTCATCGTCCCTTTATGTTCAGAACAAAAAGTTTTCACAGTGAAGAGATTCAAGTGGAGCAAGGATTAAGTTTCTGACTAGCTCTCAGAGGAGGGGTGAAGGCATTCTTTATAACATGCAAGGACAGAAGTGCCGTACTTAACTTTGTCACTTAAACTAAGCGTCAGAACACACGTTTTAGCCCAGGCGCTGCTGGTGATCCCTCTGGGAGACTGGCTGAGAAACTTCACTCACCTAAACACTGGTTCCCTCACCTATTGACTGAGAAGGTAGATTGGTCAATCCTTAAGGTAACTTCTAACTCTGGTGCTCTAGTGAGCTGATAGTCCAGTGATAAACTGATGATTATAGTGACGTTGGACATTCTTTTCACCAGACCCTTTCACATATATTACCTACCTATATTATCTCAGAGATAGCTGAGATACTTTATTCTAATACTATAACATATGTAAGCTTTAAGCCCTCTAAGGAATCAGCAATTTGAAATTTAAAGTCAGTGGCTTGATTTCTTAACTATTTTCATGTATCTTAGGTTTGTTTCACCCTTTAGACTACATTATAGAATGAAAAGTTTGTATCATTTTTGTTTTAGATGTCTTTCATAGCATTTCTCAGAATGCCCACATATGAGAGACACTAGGTAAAATTTTATTTTCTGGATTGAAGTTTTAGTTGAAGTCACTAAGCACAGTGTGCCCAAATGCCAGCTCTACCATTTTGTAATTCCTGTCTCCTCATTTGGTGTATGGATCCTTTATAGATCATCAAAGCACTTTAACATGGTGCCTAACATATACTCTTTGGTAAATGTTCTTTTTTTTCCCTACCACTCTTCCTTCCTATTTATTTAGCATATTTTGTACAAATTTCAGTTAATGACAAATAGTCATCATATTATATCATCATTATTTATGAATTATCATCCACTGTATATTGAGATTTATAAGAAAAGTAAAAGCAGAACAGTCTGTACTTAGAAAAACTAAACTTTTCAAACTCCTTGTGTATTTTATTAGCCAGTTTTATGTCACTAAAATCATCCAGTCACTTATTCAATTTTTGTTTATTCAGGGGGATTCAAGCACATGAGAAATGAATGTGCTACTTCCTGTTCTGGCAACATGGACTGAGTTAGCACAGACCTTCCTTCTTCTACACATATATAGAAATGCTGGATAAAATATGATCCCGCCCAATTTAAATACTTAGCTAAGCTTAAGAGAGGGAGAGAAAGAGAGAAGAGAGAGAAGGATAAAAAAAGAAAGGTCCTAGGTACCAGAAACAAAGGGGGAAAAAAGAGCATTAAGTGCGCAAGGTGATATTATCGTTGCCCAGGGGGGTAATGGAACCAGATGTAGGCTCTACTAGCTAGAAGCTGGGAGTTTTAATCTCAGACTTGGAGAGAGATGTGGCTGTGGCTCAAGAGAAAATGGAAACTAGAAAAACCATCCACCTAGCCAGGAAGGCCACAATGAAGCTTGTCATGTTTCAGACCTCTATGTGGGGGAAATTTAAAAAAAAAAAAAAAAAAAAGTTTTTCAAAAAAGCAAAACTCTAAACCTCTACCAGGCATGGCTACAAAGTCTGAATATACATTCCCTATATGGTATAGGAATCCTAAGCCAAGAAATTAACTTGAAAAAAAAAAATGTCTAGACTACTGGACCCCCTAAATTGCCTGGTAGAAACAAATGCAAAAGTTTTTTGTAGAAACTCTTAAACAATCCTGGGTGCCTAGAATTCTTACAGAGCATGATGGAGATGCAGCTCTAGCTAAATATAAACTCACAGTCAAAAATTAGAAAACACATAGAGAATTGATGAGCCTAGGAAGAGAGTCAGAAGACTCTCCCCAAGAGAGATGCCCAAGAAGAATCTGAAAGATACAACATAACAGGTGTTTTAAATAATTAAAAGAGATTTTTAAAGGACTAAATATAATTTTAAAAAGACTGAGACTATTAAAAGAACAGATGAATAACCAAAAGAATAACCCCAAAAAATACCTAGAAATAAAAATATAATTAAAATCAATTGCTCAGCTTACATCTTAAAAACTGAGTAATTATAACTAAACAAAGGATTAATAAACTGAATTATAAAACGAAGGAAATTATTCAGAATATACTTCTGAGAAATAAAAATAAAAAATTAACGTGCTATAATTATTCATAGTTGATCATATTGTAAAGGGAAGTACTTATACTAATGTGATATACTCAGTTATGAAATAGAATAGTTGACCAGATTTTTCACAGAGTTGGGTTTATGCAGCAAATGTCACAGCATTAGAAAATCTCAAACAAAATGGCTGATTGTTAATACACTGCACATTAATAACATTCTTCAAACCACGTAACAAAGATGTAAGCAACAAACCAAGGCTTGAATAGATTACTGGCATTCTTGATTACATCTGGCTCATCTTCATTTGCCAGCCAAAGATAAGAGATAGGTTGTTGGTTTTGGTTTTTTTATTTTTCAATCATAAATTTTCACTAATACGAATGCATGTAAGTTAACACAAAATGTTAGTACTCTTCTTGAGACAAAACTGTGCTCCATAAACCCAGATGTTAACTAATCTTCACAGTTAACTAATCTTCAATACTTTTCAAGTATTGCAGGATCAAATCTATAAATTGGTGTTCTAATTTCTAACTTAGTAAAAATTACTTTGATCTGCTTCTGATAGCTGTCCTGACTTATTCGTTGGATATACTTGTTTTTTACGATAACATCAAATTGAACTTGTTTATTAGTTGTTGCTGTTGTTGCTTTAACTGAGTGAGCAACAGAAGTGGCAGGTTGCTGGAAAATCAACCAATATCAAACAATTGTATCTTATAAACAGGAGAAGAATGTAAAACAGCAGTGCTGAATTTTAGGAGAATCGTAAATATTATTTATTTATTTATTTATTTGACAGACAGAGATCACAAATAGGCAGAGAAGCAGGCAGAGAGAGAGAGAGGGGAGGAAGCAGGCTCCCCACTAAGCAGAGAGCCCGATGCAGGGCTCGATCCCAGGACCCTGGGATCATGACCTGAGCTGAAAGCAGAGGCTTTAACCCACTGAGCCACCCAGGCGCCCCTCTTAATTATTTTAAAAGCGAGATAGGTGATTTTATACTCAAACAAGTGAGAACTACAATAATACATTATATAATAAAGATGTTTATAAAATTGGTTGATAAGTCAACATTGATCATTGTCCAGCACAGGAAATAGTTTTGGAGCTGGATCCACTTATTGGTTTTGTTTTTATTTAAATTTTTTAAAATAATTTATTTATATATTCGACAGAGACAGCAAGAGAGGGAACAGGAGCAGGGGGAGGAGCAGAGGGAGTAGGAGAAGCAGGCTTCCCGCTGAGTGGGGAGCACAATATGGGGCTCAGTCCCTGGGTCCTGGGATCATGACTTGAGCCAAAGGCAGATGCTTAATGACTGAGCCACCTAGATGTCCCTGGTTTGATTTTCACATGGGTGAAAACCAATCCCAGGTTCTGACCTCCTCTTCTATAATAAGCATAGATGTTAATATGAAACCACATAGCCTTTTTATTATTTATTCTAAGAATATTGTATTATTTTTCAGAGGATGAAACTGATCCTGATGATGCTGTTGCAGAATACAGAAGAGAAAAGCAAAAGTATGAAGCTCTGAGAAAGCAACAGGCAAAGAAGGGGACTTCCCGGGAAGACCAGGTAACTTCATAAGCCTAAATCTATATGTAACGCATTGCCTTTTAATGGTCTTGAGGTGTCGCTAATGAAACCTGATTTGATTACACATCAGAAAAACACTACCTCTTAAAAATGAAAAAAGATATATCCGTAGAGTGTGGGGTGACAGGAATCTTGGACACTCATGTTCTTTCCAGATATTGTAGGCAAAAAGCCTAAAACTTCCAGGTTTCAACCTTGTACTCCCATATCAAGCATAGGAACCATATAAAGTCACATATTCTCAGTAGCCAGGTAGAACCTTTGTCTAAGTAAATATAAAATGGAGTGGTGGCGATTATAAATGGTGAAGAGATTTCTTCTAGCACAGCATCTCACATACTGACTAGCCAGTTCTGCTCAAAATTGTAAACTGCCTGTAAATAAGGCATTCAGTCCACTAGTTGATTTCTATTGTAAATAATATCACAGGACTCTTCTTGTTTCAAATAATTTATGAATTTTTAAGAACTCATAAAAGATGACTGTTAGAAATAAGAATAAAAAAGCTCCACAATCTGAAAGTCAATTTTATATACCATGCAACACTTGGCATTTAATAAAATAAATATCTCCAGCAGTCATTCATGTTGAAAAGCTAGGGGGAAGACCAAAATCATTTATATGTGATACTGCCATGTATATCTATTTGAGAAAATGCCATTTTAGGTGTATAGATAAAATAGGCAAAATAAAAGTAAATTAAAAAGCCCAAGTCTATTTGGATAAATTAATATAATCAGGGACTACATTATAAATGACACCCAATTCCTGGTAAAGCAGAATCATGCATCAGTACTTAGCATGAAAATAATCATAAGGAAAGTTCTACAAGAAGTCAGATACAGGAAATTGTAATTATAGAGGATGAATTTGAGCAATTTTCAAAAGAAATGGCATATCAAATGAAATTAAGAAAAAGTACATTATTAACTTGTTTTCATGGAGTCATGGTGAATAGCAACTGCAGTCAATAATACTACCAAAGATACCCAAGGATCACTCTTATTCATGCACTCCTCTTTTTTGCTTCCTAGCAAATAATTATTAAGAACCATGTACTAATCAGGATATTTGGTGGTAAACAAGGTAGACACACATATGTCCTGAGCTATTAGGGAAAAGAGCCAGTTAAGTAATACCATTAAAAAAAGGTGAGCATTGTGACAGGTTAAGTGGAACTATGGAAACATCTAATAGGACCTAAGATGGTCTGAGAATCTGGGAAGGCCTCACTGAGAAAATGATTCAGCAGTCGAACTGTGATGGTTGAATAGATAGGTAGCCAGACAAAAGGAAGAGTATCTGATCTCTTTGCAAAGAACTATATGTTAAGTATGACTGTAACATAAACTAAGAGAAAGATGATGCTAGAGAGGTAAGCAGAAGCCAACTCATGCAAGACATTTTTGAGTCATATTAAGAAATTTAAATTTACCCTAAGGGCAGTGGGGAGCCATTGAAAGAAGGAAGGGACATGATCTCATTTGCAGTTTAGGAAGATCCCTCCAACCTGGCTGCAGTAGAGAGAGTATACTGAACCAGGACAGGACTAGAGGTGCAGAGGCCCACTGAAGAGACTCTTACGTGTAGATGCACATGCAACAAAGTCTGCAAAGGCAGGGCCTCTTCAAAACAGTTTCCTCCTGCTAGGATAATTCTCACTATGCTGAAGAGCCATGCTATAAGTAGTTGCCATTCATTCCTTCAGCAAAAACCAGAAGACTAACTCCCTTAATAGATGCCAAACAGAAATGTCCCTATGTAAATCCTATCTTCTTTTTTTTTTTTTTTTTTTAATTTTATTTATTTACTTGAGAGAGAGAGAGAACAAGTCAGAGAGAAAGAGAGAGAGCGAGAGAGCATGAGCAGGGGGTAAGGGCAGAGGGAGAGGGAGAAGCAGACTCCCTGCTGAGCAGGGTGCCTGACGTGGGGTTCTATCCCAGGAACCTGGGATCATGAACTGAGCTGAAGGCGCTTAATTGACTGAGCTACCCAGGTAGCCCAAATCCTATTTTTAGTCTATGTTGTGCCCCATTATTTTTGTGATGTTTATTTTTCTGCCTTGTGTCTTCCCTTGCCTTTAGAATGCAGCTAGAGAAAAGTCTAATCCTGAATACAGGAGAAGCTAAAAAAGGCCAAGATAATGTTTTCTACTTGTTGCAGTCCCCCTCCTCTGAGCAAAGGCCCGTAGCAGGCTAATTGGCTCTAAAAATAGACAGCCTTGCCACTTTCAACTCAAGGAAAAAGATCCAGGTCTAGCATAATTTTCCAGGAAGCTTTTAAATTTGATTCCACTAAGAAGTCTCCTTTGTTTTCATTTTTCTTTATGCCTTTAGAAAAGACATTTCCAAGTGTACAAATATCCACCATTAAAAATTGATGGGCTTGGGGCATCTGGGTGGCTCAGTCTGTTAGGTATCTGCCTTTGGCTCAGGTCATGATCCTAGGGTCCTGGGATAGAGCCCTGCGTCAGGCTTCCTGTTCAGCAGGAAGTCTGCTGCTCCCTCTTCCCCTACCCTTGCTCAGGCTCTTGCACAAGCTCACTCTCTCTCCCTCTCTCAAATAAATAAATAAAATCTTTAAAAAATCAGTGTTTACTTTATAGATATAGAAATATGCATATACAGATATATTTTACATAATATATATAATAGATATATAAGCTCATACACATATACACAAAAACACCTAAAAAGTCTTTAAGGATATTTGCCAAAATGTCGACAATTGTTATTCCTAGTTGTGGGATAATAGATATTTTTGTTTTGCTTCTCCTTGTTTTCTAGTATCTCTAAATTAAACTTTTTCTTATAAAACAAATACAGGGGCACCTGGGTGGCTCAGTGGGTTAAAGCCTCTGCCTTTGGCCCAAGTCATGATCCCAGGGTCCTGGGATCGAGCCCCGCATTGGGGCTCTCTGCTCAGCAGGGAGCCTGCTTCCTCCTCTCTCTCTGCCTGCCTCTCTGCCTACTTGTAATCTCTGTCTGTCAAATAAATAAATAAAATCTTTAAAACAAATACAGAAGTTTGCAAGCAAAATTTCTTTTAATGAGTGAGGTTTAAAAACAAGGGCTATCTTCTTTATCTGTTAACACTGCTTGAAGAGCTTAGTCTTTTAATTACTACTCCTGAAACAGAATAAAATATCTAAACCCTAATGCACTAGGCAGCCCTTAGAATGCCTATGAGGATATTCTGTAGGAATTTATAGTGTTTCCCCAAAACTCATCTCATTCAATAGCCATGGCAATGTGTACATTTTCACCTGTTGTTCATGTGGGCATTAAATTTTACAGACCTTATAAAGTATATAAGACACTTTCGTTATCATTTTTAGCAATAACTGTCTTTGATTCTTGCACCACCTGTCTTTACTGAGCTTAAGTTCTAGACCATCATTTTTCATGAACCATGGTCTTAATGGTATTTCCTAGATAAATTACGGAGCCTAGCAATTTATTGTGACTCCTTATTATACTTGTTACTCTCATACTGAATTATTATACATCTTTTTTCTTATGAAATATGAATATTTTAGTACTGAATTCAATATGACAGTATCTTAATTAGACATTTGATTTTTTAGACAGGTAGTACTTCACCCCATTTCACAATTATGTAGTTTTTTAAATTGTAGGGAAAAAAATTTTTTTCCAACTTTTGTTCTCTGCTCAAAATCTGGAGTCAACTATTAAGTTATAGCCAGGAGACAATGTGATTGTTTGTTACCCACAAAGGACACAGGAGAAAAACAAAAATTAGAGACATGGTCCCTTTTTAAAAAACCTACTGAATCATGGTAATTATGCCCTACTTCTTTTACTTAACAATAGAATGTAATACTTCATGAATATAATTTTTATAATAGTGTAATGGCATGCATAGTCACTGTTTTTTAGGAAATTTAGGAAATTTATCTAGTTCCTTATTGACAGACATTTTAACATGTTTCCATGAGAACTTGTATGAGTACTGCTGCAGTGTACACTTTTTGCATAAGCCATTTTCCATGTTTCACACAATTTCTCTTCATGGATTCCTGGAGGGGCGCGTGGGTGGCTCAGTTGGTTAAGCCTCTGCCTTTGGCTCAGGTCATGATCCCAGAGTCCTCTGGGATCGAGCCCCGCATCGGGCTCTTTGCTCAGCGGGGAGCCTACTTCCCGCCCTCCTCTCTTTGCCTGCCTCTCTGCCTACTTGTGATCTCTGTCTGTCAATAAATAAATAAAAATCTTTAAAAAAAAAAAAGTGATCGAATCAAAAGGAATGATCATCTTAAGGCTTCTGATAAATTTAAATGGCTTTCTAAAAATGTCACTCCCATTTACTCATCTTCTAACAGTTAATGTGTTCATTTTACCTTCCTTAACAATGAACTTTTTAAGTTCATGGAAATTTATTCAGTGACAAATAGTATTTATTTTTGGTATTTTAGTTTTAATTTTGCATATTTTAGTAAAGTACATCCTTTTCTATGGACATTAACAGTTAGCCATTAACAAACATACATTTTATTGTTTAAGAGTCTTTTATATAAGCAAATTTATGTTCCCTAAGTCAGAAAGCAGTCACCTGTGTCTATGGGAAAATGTCAGTGCAGATGCAAACAAAGCAATTTCAAGGTCTGTTGCAGTTTTGTAAAATTATATTTATCCTTATCAGAGAACTTAGCAGTGTAATTGTTATTTCAGACCCTGGCGCTGCTGAACCAGTTTAAATCTAAACTCACTCAAGCAATTGCTGAAACTCCCGAGAATGACGTTTCCGAAGCAGAAGCAGAAGATGATGAAGGATGGTAAGGGCTTTGATTCCTCGGTATCAACCCTGAACAAAAGGCTCAGGGCAGAGACGCTATTAGGACATTCCCACTATATCGCCCTTTTTTTTCCTCTTTCAGACTTCACCTTTCATCATCCCCTTGTCGTTATATAGGGCCTCAGCACCTTTGACTTCATTTCACTTGAGTAAGCACTTATTGAGTGCTCGCTGTGTTCCCAGTATTATGCTAGCCAGCGGAAAATACACAAGAAATATGTGACTTTCGCCCTGTCCTAAATAACTTTCTAATATTGTGGAAAAGATAAGAGTCACATTAAACAGCTAGAAAGCAGCCTCAAAAGATTCTAAATCATTAATTTTTTACACTGTCCCACAGACATTTTAGGACTCAGTAATACATTTCATAATCCTACTAAGTTCCTCTTAAAATTTATGACCTACAAGATCCTAGCAATTCATACGCAGTCAACTTATTTTTCTCTTTGGCTATTTTTCAGCTTTTTAAGACACTGATAAGAAATAAAGGAATTAATGACTCGTATATGTCCTATCCTTAGCACTTTATCCTATAATGGCAAAAAAGGGGGGAAAAAAGGGAATAAGAATTGCGCTTTCCCTTATCACACTCCTCTGTCCTCCAGTTGACTTCACATGTAGTATATTAGGACTCCCCACACCTAACTGCCCTCACCTCCCACTCACCCTGGCTCCAGCACATTGCTGCAAGCAAGCCAGTGGGTCACCCCCCACATATGACTCACCCTCTGGAACCTCTGAACTGTCACATGTGCCATTACCCCAACCCAGAATCATAGCCTCACTCCTCTCTGCCAGACAGCATCTCTCTCCTATTTCAAAACTGCTCAACACTCCCATCCTCCAGGAAACCAGTCAGCAAGATTTGTTGAGTACTCACAAATCTAGAGGGTGGAGGAAAGAGGGCTGGGACACACATTAAAAAAGACATAAAAACACTTATTAAGAAAACATTTAAGCTAGATTCTATGACTATATATAACTTTAATCAAAAGGGCTGAGGGGATGATTTTTTGAATGGACTGAATCCTACCTCCCCTAGGACCCTTACGTACCTATGTATTTCTCAAGATATAGTTTCTGTATGACTAGGTTATTTTTTTTTTAACCCTGAGACTTTTTTAATGGGTTTCTATTACTTATGTGTATTTGTTTACACTTAAGTTCAAAGTTGTTTAAAGGCAGAAGCTGGCTTCTCCCACTGTCCTGTGCCAAAGGGGAAGGCTCAGTGACAGTTGATTGACCCATCGAGATAAATGCACATTACAAAGAAGAACTTTCTGTTTTTTATATGACTGGACAGGTTTAGTTTTATTTTGGATTCCTTGAATGTCTCAAAATATCTTTCAAATGTTTTGGGTTCAGCCACCACATAAAAAAATGTTTTGCCAAGTCCTCTTCCCCTTATTTTTGAATCCATATGCATTTTTTAAGGAAACATGATCCATGTGTTTCTGATTCATTTACACTTAACTCATCAAGATGGTGTTTTGTAAGAGCAGTTTGATGCCCAATAAGTTTTTTTAACCTTTTTATAAGCCATTTAAGTCCTTTTTTATTGAACAGGAAAGTCACCAACAAATTTAAACCCAGAAGTTTCATTTGAAACTCATAACCCGCAGGATTCAAATTTACTTTTAACTTGGCAAGACCATTTAACTTCCCAGGGTTCTTCCTAGCCACTTGGTTCAGTATTTTCTCATTGTGAATTCCTCATTAGCTTCAGATATCATTAGTGTTTTTTAAATTGTCATTCTTGCTTTTGTGGTGATTTCACAGTACAATCTATGTCCTAACATCTTCATTAGAAAGTAAACAAATGGAAAAACTTTACCAGATGGTAAAATCACTGGTCAATGATGTTGACCACTTCTCCATCTGGGGAACAAAAATAAGTGGTCAAGGAAAGGTAAGTAAGTTAAAGACATGGTCTTCAGGGGGTTCATTTCTACCTTCAGTTGCAGTCTCCTTAACAGAAAGTCAGAACTGTAAACTCTGTACGTACACATTTTTCGTATTTGTTTTATTTAACATCTAGTAAAATACCTTTTGTGTTCAGGGTACTAAAGAGAATCATACAGAATACATGGGACCCTTTTTATTGCACTATAGACAATTGAAATTTTGTAACCCGGTAAGCAACAACATCCTTTCTGTTCCTAAATACACCCGTTCCACTTTATCAGGTCTCTAGTGATTTAGATCATCTCTCATAAAGTATATTCCACTCAGAAAAGAAGTCTTATATTCAGAATGATTTATGGCAAATATTATGAGTGCATGGCATGTGCATGTGTGTTATGCATAAATTACATGGTTACCAGACTATTTTGTAGGTCACGGTTACTGCTTTTCTAAGAAGTGAAAGTCAGCCAGTGCTGTACTACACTGTCAGGGTCTGTTATCTGAGGTAAAATGATTGCTTCTCAGACATTTTTATGTGTCCACATGAGTGACCACACATTGAGGGATCATTTTCATTTTCTGTCAAGATAGAAACCATTACCAATTTGTTATGTTTTCTTTTACTTGGCAAACTCTTCTATTCGCATTTTTGGCTGAGCTGCTGTATTGGCATGGTATACAACAGACATTTGGGTACCATTCAGCAGCATTCTACTTTTTATGCAAAAAAAAAAAGTGGGAGGGGGAGAGAAAGAAAAGAAATATGATTCTATTGTAAACACTGTATATGGTGTTTGATAATTATTCCCAGATTTCACTAACAAAGCATTTAAAGAAGTGTTATTAGTAGATCTAAGCTGAAATGCATGATAGAAATTTTTCACTCAAAATTATTAGGATTCTTCCTTTGTTGGGATATGTGCTGCCAATATTTGGTGGCAGTGATGGCTCCCAGATTCCCATGTAGCAGCTAAAGTAGCCTTCTTGCCACTACATTCCTTCATCCCACAGCATCACACTCTTATAGCTATAGAATCCTTCTTCAAGCATGGATTTTATAAAACCGATTAGATATATGGCAGGAGTCATCAGCCAACAGATTCATATGACCATGTGGATGAAATCCACATGCCATTTTGGGTTTGGTTAGATAAAGCTTGGTTAGTTCCCAGAAAAGTTTTGAGAGAGCGGTGTCTGACAGGATAATAGAGAGACATAAAAAAGAAAGCCACCTGCTCCGAAGGAACAAAACCAGCATTCCAAGGAGAGGAGAAAAATTAAATCTATGAGATTAAAGTGTGATTTTGTGAACATTTAACTATTTGCTGCTAAGTTCCTTTGAATTTTTTTCCAGATTGCTAAATCCAAGATTAACCTAATACTTTATCACAAATATTCATGATAAAATAATAAACAGTATAAAATCTGTCTGCTTTGCTCCCTCCTTGTCTTCTCGCCTCACTCTCCTCTACCACTTTCCATAAGACAGTATTCATTATCATAAGAATTAGAGAAATACTAACAATTGCAATGGTTGCCTCAAGTATTTTAATAATTATTTTTATTATATAAAGAAAAGATGTTCACTATAGCAAATCAGAATTCAGACCCTCAAAGAAAATAAATAAAAATCACCTGTAATCCAAAACTCAGCAGTAAATACTATTAATTTATACCCTTCCTGATATTTTTATGCACATATATATATCTTTTTTGCAGAAATGAAGCTGTATAATGCTGTAATCTTATAACTTGCTTTTTTCCCCTCAGCAATATATAGTAAGTATACTGATTAAGTATATATATTGATTAAGTACTTTTCCTTGCCATATATAATTTTATAATTAATTTTTACATTTTTGTATCATGGCCACATAGTATGCCATTATATGGTAAACCATAGTTTACTTGATCAGCCCTATGTTGCTGGATATTTAGGCTCTTTCCAGTTTTTATCATTATATACAACACTGTAGTGAACATCCATGTGTCTTCATCATTGCTAGTTTTCTCTGGATTAATTGCAAAACTGGAATTTCTTACTCAGTGGGTATGCATATTGGGTTTCTGCTAAATATTTTCAAGTGGCCCTCCCAAAATGTCATTCCAGTTTATACTCCCATGTAAATACCATTTTTATGACTTGCTTTTAGGGCTGTGACAATCTCAAGAATTAATTAAGGTACTCTGCTGTACTTAGTGAAAGAGAATAACATTTTACAAAAAATGCTTTGCCCTTTTAAAGTTTTAAAAAACACACAGTCTGGTTTGCTTCTGTTTTTAATAAAACTGGTACAGATTTCATCATGATTCCTCAGCATCCTCAGGTCTAAGTGGTTGTGTTCTTGGTTCTGAAAAATTCTCCTTCCAAGATAATCTTATAAGTTAGAACTTTTGAATCTAGATTCTTCTTTTATTTGTTTTTGTTTTTCAGTTTTATTATTGCACCTTGACTTGCATTAAAAATCAGTTTGTCCATCAGTCACTGTTTGTTTGTGCTAGAGATTGGAGTTCAAGAACCAAGGTTTAGCATGAAGTAGTTTTCAAGCGTTCCTCTGGAGTTAGCATAGCATAGAAATAACAAGGACTGGTTGTCTGAGTATCCAAAATTGTGAAAATTTAATAATGCAGACATAAAAGTAATTATTGATAGGCCCATTCAGAGCTCCTTATAAGGTACCATTGAAGGACATTGCTTCATCTCACTGGCAAAGCTGTAAACACCTTTTGTGTATAATACATACTGTAATTTGTATATGGCTTAGTCATGTATTGAGTAAAGGATGCAATAACTACAGATGAATATTTTAATTTTAGTCTCTACTTCAGTGGAGTCAGGACATTACCAGGCATGGGTAGTAAGTAAATGTAGACAAGCCCAGATATAGGTATGAGGACAAACACTGTGAGAACAGTGAAAGCCCACCTTAGCCAAGTGAGAGATCTTCTTTACCCCTTAGCATTAAGTAGGAGAGCAGATCTCAAAAATTTTATCTCTGGACCCCTTTATACTCTTAAAAATTAGTGAGGACTCCAAAGAGCTTTTATTTGTATGAAATATATCTATTGATATTTACCTTCTAAAAATTAAAACTAAAAGAAAATCACTAAAATCATTTCATGTTAACATAAATAAATTTTTTACAAAGAACCATTGTATTTTCATAGGAGAAAGTCTAGTAAGAAGAGTGGCATTGATTTACCTTTTTTACACATCTCTACTATCTGACATAACAGATCAGCTGGATTCTTACATCTGCTTCTGCACTCCATTTTGATATTACACATCAGGTATTTGCTGAAGAATTCCACTGTACATTCATAAGATAAGAATAAAAAAGGCAAATAATGTTTTATTATTCATACTAAAATAACTGACTTTGGAGACATAAAGAGCCCCAAGTCACACTTTGAGAACTGGTGGACTAAAGCATCTTTAGTCATTGTGTCATTGCTTCATGATGATTCTTTGTTAGATATAAAACCCAATCTATAGGTCCTGGGAACCTTTATTCAACTTCCCAGTTTGTGATCCTTGTTTTCAAGCAGTACCAAAGTAATGCTTTCTGAATTAAATGTGCCCAACCTATTGGTCTAGACCTGCTTCCAACATAACAATGCCCATAACAATTCCAAACTGATACTTAACTGTTTTTTTTCTTCTTTTTCAGAAGTGTTTTGTAATAGACTTTATTTTTTTAGACCAGTTTTAGATTCACAGCAAAAATAAGCAGAAAGTGTAGAGTTCCCATATTCCCCTGCCTCTCCTTTCCCCTAACACACAATCATCTCAGCGATCAATATCTCACACCAGAGAGGTACATTTGTTAAATATGATGAACCTACATTCACACATCATTATCTCTCAAAGGCCACAGTTTACATTAGGGCTCACTCTCGGTGATATATGTTCTATAGGTTTGGACAAATGTATAACGGCATGTATCCACCATTATAATACCACGCGGAGTAGTTGCACTGCCCTAAAAATTCTCTATGTTCTGCTTCTTCATCTCTCACTTTCCAGATAATGCTGACAACCAGAGATTATTTTACTGTATGCATAGTTTTGCCTTTTCCAGATTCACAGAGTATGTAGTCTTTTCAGGTTGGCTACTTTCACTTAGTAATATGCATTTAAGATTCCTCCACATCCTCTCATGGCTTCCTAGCTCTTTTTTTTATGTGCTGAATAATAGTGCATTGTCTGTATGTAGTATACTTTACTATACTACTATGTAGTATAGTTTACATCCCTACTAAAGGGAAAATCACTTGCTTCCAAGTTTTGGCAATTATGTATAAAGCTGCTGTAAATATCCATGTGTAAGTTTTTCTGTGGACATAAGTTTTGGGGTAAATACCAAGGAGCATGGCTTCTATAGCATATGGTAAGAGCATGTTTAACTTACAACTCATCCAAAGTGGCTTGACCATTTTGCATTCCTGCTGCAATGAATGAGAGTTCCTGTTGCTTGACTTCCTTACTGGCATTTGGTATTCTCAGTGTTTTGGATTTGGCCATTCTGATAAGTGTGGAGTGGTATTTCACTGTTATTTTAATTTTCAATTCCTCGGTGACCTATGATGTTGATCATCTTTTTACATGCTGTTTGCCATCTTTATATCTACTTTGGTGAGGTGCCTGCTAAGGTTTTTTGCTTGCTTTTTAATCAGGTTTTCACTTTCTTATTACTGAGTTTTAGAAGTTCTTTGCATATTCAGATGTGTCTTTTGTAAATATGTTCTCCCAGTCTGCGGCCTGTCTTCTCATTCTCTGGACATTGTTTTTCACAGAGCAAAAGTTTTTTATTTCAGTGAAGTGTGTCTTCTCCATTGCTTGTTTCATGGATCATGCCTTTGGTGTTGCATCTAATAGCCAAAGTCATCTAGATTTTCTCCTTTGTTATCTTCCAGGAGTTTTACACGTTTACATGTTGCATTTAAGTCTTTGATCCATTTTTTAATTGAAGTATAATTAACATACAGTGTTAAACTAGTTTCAGGTATACGACGTTGATTCAACTGTTCTCTACATTCCTCAACCACAATAAGTGTCATCACCTTCTGCCACCATAAAATGTTATTACAGTATTATTGACTATATTCCCTATGCCATGCTTTTCATATCTATGACTTACTTACTTTGGTCTACAAATCCTCTTTTTTTTTTTTTTTTTTTTTTTTTTTAGATTTTTATTTATTTATTTATTTGGCAGACAGAGATCACAAGTAGGCAGAGAGGCAGGCAGAGAGAGAGGAGGAAGCAGGCTGCCCACCGAGCAGAGAGCCCGATGTGGGGCTCAATCCCAGGACCCTGGGATCATGACCTAAGCCGAAGGCTTTAACCCACTGAGCCACCCAGGCATCCCTATAATCCATTTTGAATAATTTTTTTGTCAAGTCTGTAAGGTCGGTGCCTAGATTAATTTTTTTTTTTTTTTTTGCTTATGGAGTGTTTATGTTTATATCACAGACTTTTTGGTTTTAGCAAGTCTGCAGAGTTACTTTAATGTGCAGTCTCATCATTTCCTTTTAACAATAGCCTGTTAAGTATATTTTTACCCAATTATCAATTATTCAGATTAATACAAAATAACTGATGGAGTAGAAGTCACTTATACTTGACTTTAAATATACATACTTTTTATGCTTTTCAATCCTATTCTTCTACTGGTAGTAGGAGTTAAAGGTGGCTCTTAATCCTACCAATTCATTCTTGAAGCAGATATTTGCATGTGCTGTATTTCAGGTATCCTGCTAGGACCTTAATGCTATCTTCCCTCATTTAACCCTCAGAGGGCTCATAGGTTAGAGACCAGCTATGGTGGATTTGTTTCTTACAACTCCATCAGATAATTAGGGTTAGTCCCATTCTATAAATGAGGCAGCGTTGGCCTAGAAAAGTAGGTTATTTGCCCAAGATCACACAGTCATAAATGGTGAGGCTCTTGGTCACACGTAAGACCCTATGCTGCTTCCAGAACAGTGATTTCAGCATGAAGTAATAATTAATAGAGTGAAGCAGGGGGAATCAACTTGACTTTCATAGACCTTTGATTCTAAATCATAATATCTGTCTTCTAGAGGTGGTTACAGCATATATCATCCATCCTCATGTTCAGAATACTTTCTACATTCTTTTAAAGATATACACCACCATGGGCACCTGGGTGGCTTAGTCAGTTAAGTATCTGCCTTCGGCTTGGATCATGATCCTGGAATTCCAGGACTGAATTTGAGTCCTGCATCAGGCTCCCTGATCAGCTCCCCTGATCAGGGGAATCTGCTTCTTCCTCTGCCCTTCACCCCGCTTGTGCTCTCTCTCTTGCAAATAAATAAATCTTTAAAAAGAAGAAGAAGAACAGAAAAACAATGCACCACCATGGAGAGTCTCTGTAATCCTACATGTTGAATTACCCTTTAATTATATTGCAAGCTGTTAAATCAAACTGCCTGAGCAAGCAACCTCTATTGCAAGCCTCAGTTTCTTCACCTATAGAGTGGAGATAACAATATCTACCTCAGGATTATTATTAGAATTAAGTGAGATAATTCATGTAAAGCAGTTATAAAGTTATAAAGTGCTCGATGCTAAGGAAATACTCAGGGAATATTAGGGGTGAGAGAGGGAGGGGGCATGTATATTACTGAGGTAATATTGGTAAAGCCTGACAAATTACTAAAGCAGCACAAAGTAAACATTCTTAATTAAACTGACAAATTGTTACATAGTTGTCTTCATGTAATATTATCAAAGAAAAATAATATATAAAGAAAAGGCAAATGTTATTTTACCTCAGTTATGTTGTCTGTGACCAAAAAGGAATGTAAATTCAGTAAATATACTAGTTATGCTTGATGGCTCTATTTTAAAATGTCTTGAGAAAAGGAAGTATTATAAAGCAATTTCTTTAGCTGAATCAAGATTATAAAACCCTAAACCTTCCAGAGTATAGCTGATGTAAATTTAGCATTCAGAGAAAGAAAAGGAGAGTGGACAAGACTACCTTTTCTATCCTGGGAAGACACAATCATAGATTATGGACTTGGACTCTCTCTACAATCTTTTTTTTTTTTTTTTTTTTTGAAACAGAGAAAGGCCCTGTAGGCATAAGTAGTTCATTTTTATTGGAAAGAAAATTTAAGGAGCCAAGGTCCTTGGGATTAAGCACAAAGCAGTAAAAATTTATTTCACAATGGGAGTTACAGATAGCAACCAAGCCAGTACAAAATGAAAGTTCCCATTGTACACGGGCAATCAAGAAAATAGGAACAAAAGTTCCATTACTTTAACCATATTTGAAAGTGAAATGATGCTTAAAGTGGGACAGAAAAACCCAATAGTAAGATTTCAGGTGAAATTTAGTGAAGATGCAGAATTTGTATATACTTGTTTGTATTTCTGTAAAAAGAGTTTTAATTGTATCATCTTCTTTCATAGAATTTTTTAGATAAAATTTATACAAATTGTCATATCGAGTCTCCAAATTAACCTAATTTGTGTTTATAATAGTCAATATAAGAAATACTGAAAAAGAACAGGAAAGAAAAAATCAATAGTAATTTCATACCCCAGAGAGTGATCATTAATGCTTCTTTCTATCCATATATATATGTACACTTTTAGAATGGAGAATTTGAATTGAATGGAAATTATTATACAAAATTTATCCAATTTTTCATGGTTTTTCATGAGTGAATAATCCAAGTTAACATATTTTGTATGTTCAATGTCATTTCCTTAGGTTAAAGGAAGTGAAACTGCTGAGTTAAATATGGTTTTTTTTTTCACTTTAACAAGGAATAATTTACATATAAGAAATTGCTCCTCTTATGCTCAAAATAATTTGTTCAATTTTTAAAATTGCCTACACTCATTTAAACACCACCAGCACAAGTGCTAGAACATATACATCACCCCTGAAAGTTCCCTCATGCCCCTTTCAGCCAGTTCTTTGCCCCAAATCATTCTGATTTTTGTCAGCTCAGGTGTGTCTTGATAACATCTTTGCTAGATTGCATTCCAGAAAGTTAAATCATTTATACCTGTACCAGCAATGTATGAAGTTGCTGATTTCTCCAAAGTATTATGTTATGTGTATGTTGTAATATATCACAGATAACAGATAAAGATACATTAATTTTTGCCAGTTTCTACTTTGTATTATTTTGTATTTCTTTGTTTACTGGTGAACTTGAACTTCTTAGGGGCATCTGGGTGGCTCAGTCAATGGCTCAGTCAAAAGGCTCAGTCGGTTAAACATCTGCCTTCCGCTCAGATCATGATCCCAGGGTCCTGGGGCTGAGCTCCACATTGAGCTCCTTGCTCAGTAGGGAGCTGGCTTCCTGCTCCCTCTTCCTGCCACTCCCTCTGCTTGTGTTTTCCTTTTCTCTGTCTCCCTCTCAAGTAAGTAAATAAAATCTTTAAAAAAAAAAAGAAGTTGAACTTTTTTAAGATGTGAACTGTCCATTTATATTTCATCACCTTGTGGTGGTGGCTGTTTATTGTATGATTATATATTTCTTGCTGATTTACCAAATTTTTTACATATGAAAGATATTTTTGGTTTTAAATATTTTTACTAGTTTGCCATTATGATTGTTGTTTTGTCTTGCTTTTAAGGTGGAGTTTTAAATATGCATTGCTAAATCTGCCAATTTTTTCTTCGTGTTTGTGGCCCAATGTCACTCTTTAAGTTTTCATAATGCCAGGATTATATAAATACCTACTTGTATCTTTCTCTAGTGTTTTATAATTTTATTTTTATTTTTAACTGACATCTTTACCTGGAATTGATTATTTCGTGATTATGTTAAATTACTCTTGCAGCACTTTTTTCTATATTGCTAACTTCCACAATTGAATAGTCCTGTGTTTTCCCCCACTGCTATTAAACACATCCTTTACATAGCGTAAGGACTTGGGAATATTTTGGGGTCAGTTTCAGTATTTTACATCGATTTTTCTGTCTACTCCTGTGTCAGTACTTCACTACTAAATTATTGTAGCCATATAATACTCTTTAATATCTGGTAAGCAAGTTGGACCTTTATTGTTCAACACATATTTTTACTTTAAAAGCTTAAGCATCTGGATAATGTTGCTCCATTCGTATTTTCTCTGAGGTAACCACACCTGGAAAAATCTTAGACAATTGACCATGGAATCAATAAAAGGTCCCATTATTTAACAGGTGGCCACTACCTGAATTGCAGCCCCAGTGCCAAAAAGGAAATAATCAGTCTTTAGACAAACTCCCTACCTTCAAAGTAATGGAAAAGATTGCATGTGGAAAATAAGTAGCATGAAGAATAAAAAAAGAACAAAATCTAGGATATTTGATTGCCATTTTATAGTATAAGTTTATAAATGTTTTATGAGAAGTTTCAACAGAATTTTTTCCATCTCCCTGGTACTGAACAAAAAAGCACAAAGGATTAACAAAATCATATAGTGGATAACATCTCATTTTTGTTATACATGATGTCAATCCCCAGGACATCTAGGGTGGCCATATATATATGTAAGCCACAAAGTCATCTTCCAAAGACATTCATTAATATTCTTCCTACTACCTACCATTTTGAATTATTAACACCCTTATCCTCTCTGGTATTATTAAAGATAACCAAGTTAAATTTAATAATAATGTTCTTTCTGTTCCTTGTGTGCAGCTAATTCAGTTGGCCATAATATTTAAAATGTTGGGCTTGGCCTGTTTTTTAGTAGAAATAAAAATTTTAAGAAGGAGCTAACTTTTCCTGAACATGTACAAAGCATCAATCTTGTTTAAACCTATAAGCTAGATCTTATTCTTACGCCCAGATTATGTGGGAAGAATCTGAAGCACAGAAAGGTTAAATAATTTTGGTGAAGATCTCATAGCTAGTAAGTGGTAGATCTCAAAAACAGCTAATCATGCTTAGTTCAAGTGTGTGTGTGTGTGTGTGTGTGTGAGATTTTATATTGTAACAATTTCTCTAACCTACATATTTTTCACATTTGCTTGTTAAAGCAGTGTTGTTGTTGTTGTTGTTTTTGTAAACTGTGGTAACAAGGCCAAACAAGTGACTTCAGGACTTTATTATAAATTTTTGGTCAAAAATTGTCTATCTTCCTTAAAATCATGGTAGATATTAAGTCCATGTCCCTAATATTATAAACCCTGTATTATCTGAAGAATTAAAATTCAGAAAGTTATTTAAAAGTTTAACTTAAAAAGAAGTGCCTCATTTACCCACATTTAGTCATAATTTTCCATGGGAATATAAAGAATAGATTGGTTATGAGTATGGGATTTGGAGTCAAACCTGCTTTGAATCCCCACTTGGAAATTTACTAGCTATGTGATTTTAGGAAAATTGTATAATCTTTCTAATCCTGTTCCTTACACCGTAATAGGATAGGTTAAACTGTAATTCTGATAGGTTAGTTTGTGGATTAAATGAAATACTTTTTTTAGAGGATTTAGCAGGGTATCAGTGCTCAATAAATGTTTTGTTATTCTCATTTTTTATATTGTCTTTGTTATTTTTGGAAAGTAATTCCTCTGCATTTGTTAGTAGATCTATCAAAATAATTATTGGAATTTATACCATTACTATAATGTTTGACAAATTTTATGACCTTTTCTTAATTAACCCATAATAAGTTGCAGTAGATAACTTTAGTTTTTATCATAATTCTTTTTGAGAAAAAATAAACTTGAGATTTGATAATTTTATGGTAAACAGTAATGCCTCATTAATGAAATATTGTTTTTTCTCCTTAAGCTGGTACTGAGAAAAGGGAGGGATGGAGGGGATATCAGTTAAAAATAAAATTTAAATATAATGCAAAAGAACATCATCACTTTAGAGAGCAGAGAATTACAAGCTCAGTATAATGTAAATGTTTTTCTTCTATTCCTCTTAGCCAAGTTCTAAAGTAGTGATAAAATGAAACAAGGAATAGGATTATAAACCTTGTTCCCTAATTAGTGTTCATTTTATTAAGGACTGTAAATAATGCTGCAGAAGACCAAATGAGATTCTTCATAAATAGGAACTTGTCAGGGTCGCTGACCGTGGGAAAGGTGGTTATTTTATTTCTAAGCCCTCCGACCAGTCCCCGAAGTCACCTTTTTCTGCCTTTTTTTTCTGTCTAAAGAAAGCTCTTCTGTATTGACTCTGCTTTTATAGTTTGAACTGAAATAAATTTCTATCACATTAGGTAAGTTTGCTTTGTTCATGGATTTGTTCTGAGAGAGATGGGCAGATAGCCATGTACCCCAGCTGCTTACCAGGACTTTTTGACTGAGAACTCCATCTTCCCAAGTTGTTTTGTTAGTTCACTAGCCATAGATTAAATGTTATTGGCTGACCAGTTGGTTAAACCCCAGGGCAGGTGTTAGAATGTGTATTTCAGATTTATTCTGGAAAGCTTCTTAAACCTTTCCACCTGTATCCTACTGAGTGTGAAGCATGTTAGATAAGCAGGAAAGCTGAGAAGTTATTCCCATGCTGATGAAACTATTTTAAAAATTACATCTTTCACTTTTGCTCCAAAAATACTCAATATTTATTAAAGACACTCTATGAGGATTATTTTTTTTCTTTTTAAATGACGGAAACAAAAGGTTTTTTTAAGAGTTGGCTTTTCAAAACCCCAAACCAAGGAAGAAATACTATTAACATTCATTCAAAATTCAGAAGAAAGGAAGTTTTCCCACGTTAATGGTGAAGAGTAAAAAAAATTCCACTAGTGTTTATCTTTGTTTTCTTTTTCCATAGGCCAGCATCTTTCTTGGTTTACCTAATGCTCTATTTTCCTATACTTATCTTCATTTGTATTTCAAATATTTAAAAACTTTTTTTTTTTTATTTTTGTTACTGCTGTCCTCCCACTGTCAATTTTTAAATCACTCTTCTAAGTTTTGGCCACTTCTGTCTGCATTTTTCTCTGCTTCCTTTAAGTCACTGTTTGTCTCCTATTTTGAGTTTTCTTTCATCCTTTTCCTCCTTGATTTTCTTCTCCTATTTAGCCTCTTCTGCTTCTCAGTCACCTCTGTCCTGTGTTGCCCTACTCTGCTGGACATGAAGAATCCCAGTGACTTCACTTTCCTGGATGTTTGTTTGTTTGTTTGTTTGTTTTTAAAGATTTTATTTATTTATTTGACAGAGAGATCACAGGTAGGCAGAGAGGCAGACAGAGAGAGAGGGGGAAGCAGACTCCCTGCTGAGCAGAGAGCCCCATGCGGAGCTCGATCCCAGAACCCTGAGACCATGACCCGAGCTGAAGGCAGAGGCTTTAACCCACTGAGCCACCCAGGCGCCCCCTGTTTGTTTGTTTTTAACACATTTTGATCTCTGGCCTCACTCATGTTTTTTCTGTCTCTTCATATGAATTACTGTCATTTCTACTATCTAATTCATGTTGAAAAAGACTCACAGTACTTTTATATGGAGTGATACTTTAACCCTTTAACTTCTTAATTCCTAAAGAAGCTTTAACATTTGTGAAAAGATAACCCTAAGTTACTTATAATCAGTGATGGAGAAAAGTTCTAAAATTAAAAATTTATATTGTTTTCACCTAAATATTACATTTTGATAGTTAAGATACTATCAAAATGTAAGAATCATCCAATTGATATTTTAAAATATATTCTAGAAATCATATGAAAATGTCAAAAGTTTAAACAAAATTGCCATTTACATTTTAAGCCGTATCAAAAGTGAACACAGAATCACAGAAAAAAAAGAGTTGTAATATTTGGGGTTGATAATGTCATTATTCTCTATATGATGAGTTTTAATTAATTCATTTGAAGGAAAACTAAAAGCTTATTATTAGATATACTTTCTTAAAATTACAATAAGTACCAAATGTTTAACTTAGTTACCCAGATTCTGCAGAAATTTTTTGATCTTTATTTTACATTAGCAGCAAAAGTACCTGTAACAGTATCTGTCATCTTTAGGCTTCCAAAGTTTCTAGACTGTGAACTGGGAAGCAGGTTCCAGTTTGATAAGTAAGTTCAATATCTTCTCTTTAGTTACTTATATGTAAAAATGGAATGGAAGAAACCAAGTTATCTGCAGATCTAGAAAATCCAAAGTTATCTACCAGAAGTTCTAAGACTTCATTATTGTGGCCAGATACACAATTAATACACACAGATCAGTATCAGTTAATCAATTAATTAGTGCTCTAAAATAATCACTTAGAAAACATTTTTTTAAAGATTTTATTATTTGAGAAAGAAAGCACAAATAGGGGCAGAGGGAAAGAGAGAAGCAGACTCACCACTGAACAGGGAGCCCAATATGGGGCTGGATCCCAGGACCCTGAGATCATGACCTGAGCCAAAGGAAACACTAAACCAACTAAGCCACCCAGGTGCCCAGAAAACTTTTTTTTTTTTTTAATTAAGAAAACGCAACCTGTTTTATGGCTAAATAGATAGGTATACTATGTTTCTAAAATGCTTAATTTTTAACAAAAAACAAATTGTCTCAAAATTATTTCATAAACCTAATATAATCCAAATAAAAATACCAGTTGAAGGATGGAGAAAAATATATAAGCAAAAATAGCCAAGAAATTTTTTAAGAAAGAGTAGGAAAGCATAACTTCTCACTCCTTAGGTATGGACTACACATAATAAGTTCCCTCCAAAGAGTACAAGATGGAAAGCTGGAGCTGGGGGTGGGGAGGGCAGAGAGTAACTTTAGAGTGGAGAAAACTGACAAGCGCTCAGTGAGGTGATCAAGGTCAACATCAGTATCATAAATCATGTTGGTAGTATTTGCTTTTGATATAATGTAATGAAAATTGCACTTTACATTGTGGTCTTCCTCCCAGTAGCCCATAAGCCCACTGTGATCATGAGAAAAACATCAGATAATTTCCATCAGTATCGGCATCCCACAAAATACCCAGCAAGTACTCCTGTAAGCTGTCAAAGGGATCAAAACAAGGAAATTCTGAGAAATCACCATAGCCAAGAATAGCCTAAGGAGACATGACAACGAATGTGATATCCTTATTGGGATACTGGAATAGAAAAAGGGACATTAGGTAAAAGCTAAGTGTATTAATCTCCTAGGGCTACCATAACAAAAGTCCACAGACGAGGTGGCTTAAACAATAGAAATTTATTTTCTCACAGTTTTGGAGGCTAGAAGTCTAAGATGAAAATGTCAGCAGGGTTGAGTTCTTTTTTTTTATTTTTTATTTTTTTTTAAAGATTTATTTGACAGAGATCACAAGTAAGCAGAGAGGGAGGCAGAGAGAGAGAGAGGAAGTGAAGCAGGCTCCCTGCCAAGCAGAGAGCCCAATATGGTGCTCCATCCCAGGACCCTGGGATCATGACCTAAGTCGAAGGCAGAGGCCTTAACCCACTGAGCCACCCAGGCGCCCCAGCAGGGTTGATTTCTAATGAGACCTCTTTCCTTGGCTTGCAGATAGCCGCCTTCTTGTTCTGTTATCACATGGCCTTTTCTCTGTGTGCATATGCTCTTCGTGGTTCTTCCTCTTCTTTTAGGAACATTAGTTCTCTTTGGATTAAGGCACACTTTTATGACCTCATGTAATCTTTTTTTAATTGAGGTATAATTAGCATATAACATTGGTTTCAGATGTGTGACATAATTATTCAACATTCGTATTGCAGAATGACATTTTATCTTAATTACCTCTATAAAGGCCATATCTCCAAAGACAGTCATATTGGGAGTTAGGTCTTCAACTTACGAATCTGGGGGGAACACAGTTTAGTGTGTTCTAAGACTAAGGAAATATAAATAATCTATGGATTTAATAACAAGGTATCAATATTGGTTCATTAAGTGTAACAAGTGTACCATACTAACATGAGATGGTAATAATAGAGAAAATTGGTTTGAGGGTATAAGGGAACTCTCCATACTAACTGCTCAATTTTTCTGTAAATCTAAACCTCTTAAAAAAAACAGAATCTATTTTAAAATATAAACAAATTTTGATAAATGTTGTTTAAGAGTAAGAAAGTAATGATCTTTCCCAGTCAGATGCCAAAATTATGAAAAGAGAACTGTAAAAGTGGTGTTGAAAATTTAGGTGGATAATTTACATGGTATTAATGTGAAGAAAGACTTAAGTATGACTTTAAGGACAGAGGCCACAAAGGAAGAGGCTGCTCACAATGACTATATAAAAAACTGTAAAGTTCTATATCAGAGGGTGGAAAGAAGGGTGGAGAGAGGAAGAAAGGAAATAGGTAAGTAAAACTCAACAGAAAAAAATAAAATCAAAGGACAAATGATAAGCTAGAAAACGCATTTTGAATATATGTGATAAATATAGATTTATATTCTTAATATAGTAAAATTTCTCACAAATCCAAATGGAAAAGCTGAATATCACCTTTTTTTCCAGTGGGCGAAGGATAGATACACATATCACAAAAGAAGAAATACAGATATGGGGCGCCTGGGTGGCTCAGTGGATTAAGCCGCTGCCTTCGGCTCAGGTCATGATCTCAGGGTCCTGGGATCGAGTCCCGCGTCGGGCTCTCTGCTCGGCAGAGAGCCTGCTTCCTCCTCTCTCTCTCTGCCTGCCTCTCTGCCTACTTGTGACCTCTCTCTGTCAAGTAAATAAATAAAATCTTTAAAAAAAAAAAAAAAGAAGAAGAAGAAATACAGATAGCCAAAAACATGGGAGAAAAGGGAAAACAAAAGCTATTAAGGAAAATAAGGCACTTTGCCAATGAGGGTGTAAATTGATAAATCCTCTCTGGAGTGAAGTTAGACCATTCATATGAAATACCTTAAAAATGTACAAATCGTTGTCCAAAGAATTCTACTTCTTGGAATATATCCTAAAGGTTAGTAAAGATTCTCTATTACAAATGATAGAAATATCTTAAACAAAAATGGGGACTCTATCAGCAAGGGAAGCTTAAGAAGTAAAGCTAGGGCATGAGTAGACCAGAGAATTCAACCAGTATTCTCTTTTTTCTGTCTCCTGGCTCCGTTTTCCTCTCAGTTGGCCTCATCCGTAGGCCAGGCTTCCCCTAGGGGGTGCCAAAGATGGCCGTCAGAAGCTCTAGGATTATATTATGATCAACCTTAATGGTTCCAGGAAAAGTTCTGGAACCAATTCCGTTTGGCCTTTTCAAATTCAAATGCCCATGCCCTGATGTAATCACTGGTTTTCTGGGCAGGCCTATTACATGAGTCCTCATCCTGGGACAAGGACAGCAGATGTCATTCTACTCCAACAACCTGGACTGAGAGTGGAGAGGGTCATTTCTGAAAGAAAAAGAATTATGCTACCAAAAGAAGGAATACTGTACCAGCCTTTCTTCCACAAAATTTCTACAAATAAGAAAATCCAAAATTCTCTTATTCACATAGATACTATTAGCAACATTTTGTTTATAAAGGTGAAAATCTGAACAAGCCTAAGAATCCTACAACATAGGGTTGATTGTAAATTATCTATAGGATAAACTATTAGACAACTTTTTTTTTTTTATTTTATTTATTTATTTAAGAGAAAGTATGAGCAGTGAGGAGGAGCAGAGGGAGAGGGAGAAGCATACTCTGCACTGAGCAGGGAGCCCAACCTAGGGCTAGATCCCAGGACCCTGAGATTATGGCTTGGGCTGAAGGCAATTAACTATTTGAGCCACTCAAGAACCCCCAAATACTGGAAAGCTAATTAAATGATACAGAAGTATAGTTATCCGGGGTCCCTGGGTGGCTCAGTAGGTTAAGTGTCTGCCTTTGGCTTGTGTCATGATCCCAGAGTCAGACGATTGAGCCCCATGTCTGGCTCCTTCTTCAGCAGGGAGTCTGTTCTCCGTCTCTCTCTCTCTCAAATAAATAAAATCTTTAAAAAAAGTTAAAAAGTAGAGTTATCCATGTAAAGATGATCGTGGTATAGTTGGGTATGAAATGCAAATTATAGGACACCCGGGTGGCTCAGTGGGTTAAGGCCTTTGCCTTCGGCTCAGGTCATGATCTCAGGGTCCTGGGATCGAGCCCCACATCAGGCTCTCTGCTCAGCGGGGAGCCTGCTTCCTCCTCTCTCTGCCTACTGTGATCTCTGTCTGTCAAATAAATAAATAAAATCTTTTTAAAAAATGCAAATTATAAAATGTATAAAATATATGCATTATGATCCCTTCATATACACACACACAAATATCCATATATATATATTATACATGCATATATATATATATATATTCAGAGAGATGCACAGGAAAAGTACAGGAAGTGATGTACCTATATAAGTTTATAATAATTATTGATGAGCTATGGAATTACAGATGATTTTTTTTTTTTACTTTTTTTTTTTTTTAAGATTTTATTTATTTAGTGGGAGAGGGAGAAGCAGGCCTCCCACTAAGCAGGGAGCCTGATGCGGGGCTCAGTCCCAGGACCCTGGGATCATGACCTGAGCTGAAGGCAGTTGCTTAACCAACTGAGCCACGGAGGCACCCAAGACTGGATATATTTTAAAATATACATACAAGCCTCCAAAGTAAGTAAGATCAAATAAGTTATGTGTGTATGACGGTGTACACAAAAACATCTGAAAAAGTCTATGCAGTATAATAAAATATTATAAAATATAACTTTATACAAGCACAGGTTATGTGTAGCACATATATACAAAATACAAAATAAATTGAAATAATAAGTGTCGGACTTGGTGGAGGCATGATGTTTGAATCTCATTCTAATTATGTGACATAATTAGGGCGCATATCACAATCTCCTCTTCACAGATGAAGAAACAGGCCTGAAAAGCCATGTGACTTTCCTACAGTAGCATTTAGTAACTGAACTATAACTCAGGTCTTCCAACTGCAGTGCACAAAAGTTTCCATAGAAAGTATCAGAGAACTCAAAAGTAAGGATACGGAAAGCCAGGTCAGTCAGAAGATTTTTAAAAGGGATGGGAATTACACTTGGGCTTTGAAAGGATAGGGGACACAGACCAGTGGGAAGGGGGTGGTAGGACATTCCAGAGAAGTGACGTGGAAAGAGTATGCTGCAGGCCATCTATGATACAGAGCTGGGTGTGGTCCTTTCAAAGAATCAAATGTGGGCAAAACTTGAAAAATGTTTTGTCTTGCTGAAATTTTTCTTTAAAAACAAAAAGGGCTATTTTTGCTTTCAAATGCAAATCTCCTTTCCCTCAAAAGAAACCTTCAACCAGATCATTTAAGTTTCTTATCTGTAGTCCTGTAGAATAATAAACTTAAATAATAACTAGGAGTTATTTAGTTGGGTTTCTTAGGAATTCTAATCTAATAGAGAAATGAGAAGCTGTCAACACAGTATACTAAAGACAAATTATGAGGATGACAGTTTCACAAAGAATGGCAAGGCCTGTAAACCCAACTCAAGGGAGGCTGTCTGAGGACAATATATGTGTTTTGCCCCCACCTCAGATCTCAAAGACAAAGAGTACAAAAGACAAATGTCAATTCATAGGCAATTTAAGTGGCCATTTGAGGAAGATAAGTATTGGATTTTCATAACATAAAATTAGTAGTGGTGGGAATACTTTGTTTTAGCTTTTTGAAATATTAACCTTTTCTCTGGTGTTGTGGAGTTTGAAAGTTACTGACCTAGAAAACGCAAGGGTTTATAAACGTAATAGCTAAATAATTCAGAATTATATATATTAATATTAAGGAGAATGGTAAAAAAAAAAATTCAAAATTCTAGCCGAAGGTTTTAGAAGTAACCAGAAGTGACTGGTTACCCAGAAACATTTATTAATTCATCAGAAATTTATTGAGAGTGTTCTTCTTGCCAAGCATTGCTGACTGGTGCTGGTGCAAAAGCAAGTAAAACTGAGGCAACTACAGTCTAGTGAGGGAGCCTAAACTAGAGAAATGTACAGAAGAGGGCCTAACCCCACTAGAAAAAGAGGACAGGCCAGGAGAGGAATCAGGGACTGGTTCCCACAAGGGATGACACCTCAGCCAAGGCAAGGGAGAGAAACGTATCACCATAGAGAGGCAGGAAGCAGGCAGGAAAGTGCAGGTCTTGTTCAGGAAACTGCAAGTAATTCAGGATGTCTGGGGTATAAATGGGATCAGAGAAGGTGATACAGGAACTTGGAATCAAAAACCAAATTACAAAGTCCAAATAAGAAATTTGGGTTTCATTGTGTAGACAATGGGGAGCACCAAAGGATTTAGCACAGAAGAGTTTTCATGGCTAGATTTGCATTTTGAAAGATACATCTATAACAGAAAAGACCTGGATATCATCATCAACCACAGTGCACTCCTTACTAATTAGATGACTGATAGGAGACTGCCAAACAACCAACCTCCGAGGGGCAGGCTACGGGCACTTGGCTCTCCCGCTTTGGGACTCCAGCTGAAGGGGGTGTCCCAACCTAGCATCCTCATTTGAGGAAGTATAAGGTGAAACTGAGACTGAGATTCTAAACAGCGCTACTAAAGACAATAATGGGATAAAAATTTACAGTGAAAATTACTTTTTTTTTTTTTAGCAAGTTTTCTTCTAAAAGAGAGGTATCTTTTCCCAAAGAGCCTCCTATGTTGCTCAAGACATTTGTGAAACTTCTCTTTTGGAATTGCTTTAAAGGCCAGTCTGGGAACTAAACAAATAATCATTCTTGTCTCTTTATAGTTGGATTTTTAAAAAAAAATTTAGTCCAAAATAAGCACTACCCAATCTGATTTTTTTTTTTAACTTATTCACTCTATTTAGCACTGAATTAACTTTTGGATTGTTCTTAAAGTTAAATCCATCTTCACATGATGAACATTTCTTACCTCTGAAGACATTTATTAGAGTACCTCACCAACTACTTACCAGCTACAGGTTTCTTGACCATGAATCTCACAAATTGCCTGTGCAGTGGGGGTGATGACAACATCTTTCCTGCCTCCCCCATACTACTACAACTGTGAAGATTATAGCAAACAACATGTGAAAGCTTTTTGTGGAGAGCTGTGTCCATAGATGCTCTTACTGTCACCTCACGCTTTGCAAGCAATCCCAGATGTGCATTTGTTCTGGTGTCTGTGTGTGCATCTCCCTAACAGACTGTTCGCTTTAGATTGGCAGGGCCTGGGTCATATTTGGCTTGCGTCCCTGGTGTCTGACACAGGTTCTCACACATAATATGTCCTCAGATGTTTGTTGAGTGAAGAATTAAGTCCAGTTTCTTGCCTTATCTTCAAATGATATATAAGAAAAGGATAATACACTTGAGATTATTCAGTTAATGAGCTCAGAGGCCACTTATGCTTCTTCAAGTACCTGAGTAGTTCATCATTAGGAACTGGATGTTCATCTCTGAAGGGGCCAGAACAAATGGCTGATGAAATAAATCAATGTGAAAATGTAAAGATTCTTAAACTTCAGTGCTGTAGTCTTAAATTTGACTGTATTTTTAAATCACCAGGAAAAAATTTTAATTACCAACTTAATTACCAATGCTGGGGCCCCATCCCAGCACAGTTAAATTAATACCTCTAGAGGTAGAAGCCTAGCATAGTTTTTAAAGCTACCCGAATGATTCTAACATACAGCCTGTGTTTGATGCAGGGCTCTAGGATTAGTCTATGTAAAACTGCTTTAAAAAGTATCTATCAAGGAGCACCTGCCATTATCAGTCGGTGGGGCATGTGACTCTTGATCTCGGGGTCATGAGTGCAAGCCCCATGTTGCACACAGAGTTTACTTAATAAAAAAATTAAAAATTAAAAAAAAACATCTAGTTTTACAGTAGGAACCATAGTCAGTAGAAAAGAAGATAAGGCATGCTTCCACTGAAGTCTATGAGTACAACCAGCCATTAAGTGATAGGAGGACAGTGGAAAAGCAGCATTCAGTATGTGCTGAGCTATGAGAGGTCATGAAAAGGTGGGCTTGTGCTGAGCATGAGACTTTGTGCAGACCTATTAGACATTTTAAAAGTTTATCACAAAAATAAAAGACGTTCCCTGCCCAAAAAAGGAGGCCAAGTGTTAGTTTAGCAGACCAGCTAGTACCAGCCAACAGGCCTGGCCAGTACAAAGGACCTGGGGGTTTTGCTTTACAGTACAAATCACCATTCTCGGCGCTGGGAATACAATTATGAACAAGACTCAAACCGTCTCGAATAACTGATGGTCTGATCACAATTAAGTGGATAGCCAGTTACAAAAGAGTAAATGATGAAAGAAACAAAATAAGGTTGGTAAGATAGGAAGATGTAGTTGTTAGAGAGTTTTAAGGGTCTGGCTGAGGTAGTTCAGTCTAATACAATAGTCAGTAATTCCTGGTCAAAGAAATATATTAGAAAGATTATTTTAGGGGCACCTGGCTGACTCAGTCAATAGAGCATGTACTCTCGATCTTGACGTTGTGAGTTCAGCCCTGTGTTGAGTGTGGAACCACTTAATTTTTTAAAAACTTAATACTATTTTAGAACCTTTGCAGGATTGGAAGGAGAAATAGTACCGATGTAGAACAGTTAGAACACCGACCAAAGTCTAAGGATGGGGTGGTAAGTTCCTAAATTGGTGAGACTTGGGAAGGAGTAGTTTATAGATTTCCTGAGAAAAAGATGGCTATTTACAATAGAAGTATAAGTAATCTTGTGCTTATGCTTAATGCATTTTAGTCAGAAACAAATTATTCTGGAATTCTATATTGTACTACTTACTGTATGTTTGAGAATAAGTACCTTTCTAGTGTTCTCCATTAATATCAATTGCTGTCATTTCTTAATCTATTTCACGATTTGGGAGAACTTTAAAAACTGAATGTCAGATTAGTGAGTTTAGTCAAGGTCCAGGTCCTTTTTGAACAATCAGTTGTTTACTTTGTTTATAATTTCATACAACCCCACTGGGGGGGGGGGACAAAAAACCTGTTCTACCAAATAACCTCTATGAAAATGTAAACCTCCATATTTCTGTAACACACTGAAGTCAGTGTTCTTATTTGAGAATCTGAGCTTATGTAAATTTTTTATTAAAGAGAACCGAAGTTTTTGTTTTTGCATTCAAGTGAACCTTCTAAAATGTTCATATGTAAATGATCAGTGTGCAATTAATTCCAAAAAATTAACTGCTCTTGTTGGGCCAGTTCCATGACCAGACACAGAGTGAATAGTATTGAGTTATCGGGAGATACAGTATTGTAAATGACCAGACCTTATGTACTTGAGTTAAGTCTGTAGTATAAGTCTGCATGTGTATTCTCACAGGAGACTGTAAAATGTGGGCATGCTTTCAATTCATGCAGTCTGTGATTTATGGAGGCACATAGGTCAGGAGTTTATTATGCTGAAAATCATAATAACTGTTTTGTTCTGCTTTTTAAAATGAAGTGACCAAAGCATGTTGAAAGATAAATGGGTGAACCATTTGATTATGCTTTTATTTCTTTTAAAGATTAAATATTATTGCTGAGTAACCAGCCATGCTAAGTATTATGATATTAAAGCTGAAGTAGTTTGTAAGCTGATAGCCCCTTCTTTCCTCTGGGTTTAGGTTTGTTATTAATCAAAATGTTGGACTTGTTTAGTGCAGTGGTGTGTGAAACAAACAGTTGAAAAAGACAGCTACTTTAATTTACGGCTTTCTGTTTTTTTCAAATTTGTAGGAAAATCTGTTTCTCTTTGTGGACTTTGTGCTGTTATTCACATGTTTAGAGTTCAATTCTTATACCAGAGCCAACTAAATCCAATGGTTGCAAGATACTCTCATGGGATAGAAAGGAGGAAGGTGCCTATAAGGTTTTAATTGACAAGTTCTGGTAAAGTCATTTTTGAAATGTGGGCAGTCCTAATAGAAATGGGTATTACCAAAAAATCCATCTGTATTTTTGGACAGAGAGAGCAATAATTTTTGAAATAGAAAATGTTTATATAGAAAGATATTAATAAGTTAAGGACAGTGGTTTTGTTTTTCACTATCAATACAGGAATATTGAATAAAATTGTTTTAAAGGGTATGTTTTGAGCTACTTCCTGGTTTCAGCTTAGGTATCTGCACAAGAATCATTTGCTAAACACTTACTGAAATGCAGTGTAGGGTCTGTACTCCCCACAATGTGTGGTAAAAAACCTTCAAAAGGACATCCTGCCACCCTTCTAAACTTGTTCCTCAGAAGTGCAAATACACTTAAAATTCCTAAAAAATATACTCTGTGGGGAATGCAGAACTGATCGTAAGATGTGTCAAAGAAAAATACCACCTCTTATTACCTGAAACAAAAAGTTTAATTTATTACTTAAGTAAGGAAGAGCTATGCTTTTAGGTCCAGTTCCTGGGCAAAGTGGGTTGGAAATCTTTAATATAGAGTTTTGGGGTCAGAGATTATTTAGGGATTGACAGCCTCAGAAGCCCAATACCAACAAGAGACTGTCGGTGATTGGTTGGTTTCAGAAATATGATTAGTAAAGTCCACCACTGACTGATTAGCCAACTATCAAAAGCATAAGGCTCTCACTGACTAGTTGGTTTTCAAAGGTGTATTTACTGAACTGAGTTGTCACTGACATTTAGGTCTAGGCAGATCATCATTAATTGATTAAATCCAGTTCGATTATGTTTCAAAGTGGTTCTAGTTGTTCTTTGTTAACCATGAATGTAGAACAATCAGCCTTTTTCTAGGAATTGGGAGTTTTTTTATTCTCAGAAGCTAATACATAAACACTGTAGGTAACTGAAAGCATAAGAAAATCAGACTTGAGGAATCCATTTAAATAACCAATGATCCTATGATGCATTTCCTTTTTCTTTCATACTTGTAGTTTCCAGGATTTTATTAATATCTCCAATTGAAAAGTTGTAATCAAAACCTATGAATACCCTATCTTCTTCCTCCCACAGAGAATCTACAGATTTTTCCTACTAAATTGTGTGATTATCCATGATAAAATTGATGCTATTTATTCTGTTACTGTAAACTTAATTCAGAGCTCTTTTTTCTATTTCTTCCATTAAATCTATCTGTTCATCTTAAAAGAAGATAGAAACAATTTAAAATGGAAACTAAGGAAGCATGGGCCTCATTATCACCATTTCTGAAATTATCTATCAGCATGGTTTTTCCACTGTACTTGCTATGGTAAAGAAGTCACTATATTTTCTGATTTTCTTTTTTGTTGTTACTTCTTTTTTTTCCTTTTTTATATAGTTGCCATACAGTGTTATATTAGATTTAGGTGTACAACATAGTGATTCAATTATGTACACCTTATACCATGCTTACCATAAGTGTAGGTACCATGTCACCATGCAACACTATTACAATGTCGTTGACTATATTCCTTATGCTGGGCCTTTTATTTCCATGACTTATTCATTCCATAATGGGAAGCCTGTACATCCCACACCTCTTTACCCATTTGGCCCATCTTCCCACCCCTCTCCCCTCTGTTCCCAAAGATTGCTGTCCGTATTTATAGGTCTGATTCTGTTTGTTTGTTAATTGATTTGTTTGGTTTTTTAGATTGTACATCTAAGTGAAATAATATGGTATTTGTCGTTGACTTATTTCAGTAAACGTAATACCCTCTAGGTCCACCTAGAGGGTGCCATGTTGTAAATGGCAAGATCTCATATGATGCCTTTTGTAAAAAAGGGTGTTTACTAAAGCAAGAGAAATGTAAGAAGCCAGCAGTTCTGACAGGTGATAGGGCATTTTCATGTATTGAAATAAGTTATGAAATCTGATGCAAATAACAAATTATTAATAATAAAGTATTAAAATGTGCATGTGACTTACCTCATTTGGTAACTTAAAGTAAATTCTAGGTCATCTGTATAATAATATCACTTGTACTAATTGCATTCCAGTAAGCGCTTCTGGGATGGAAGGGGTGGGAATGGTAGTTAAGACTCAACTTGTCAGCCCTCAAGAACAGTAGCTAGTGAATGCTAAGTACCACTAATACTGTAAAATTTTATTTCTCTACAAAATTTTTTCTTCAAAACGTAAATATATCCATGAGAGTTTATCACATAAGTAAATTTCACTCAGCATTTGTGCTACTGCAGGGAAAAGGGGTGGGAGGATTTGTGTTGGTACCTACTGCCCAAATCTCTGCTTGTTCAGGGGAAAGAAATTAATGTAATATTTGGGTTTCATGTGAAAGTTACAACGGGTGTATGGGGAGTGTTAATCCTATAGGCAATTTAGCTCTATCAGCTGTGATAAAAGTGTTGGGTATGCCCACTTTAAAATTGCTTAACTAACAAGTGGGAAAAGCCTTAGTAATTTTGTTTATATTATCAAAACTGAACTTTTCTCTTTCCAGATTCATTCAACTGCCCTGAAATCTGGTCTTTGACTTCTCCATTTATTTCTGACACCTCCTAATGGCGGCAGCGCTAATCACTTACATATTTCCCTGCTGCTAAGGATAGCCAGCTTATGACCACTTATGATTCAAGCACATGTTGATACCTTAAGACCAGTAAGCATTTGATAAAGTGGGAAAGCAGGATGGTTAAATTTGTTGTAATCAACAGTAAGAGGAGGAAATTAGTCCATGGAGTTATGCCAAAGCTTAGTTTCCTTTTGCACGAAAAAAAAATCATTTTTTTTTAACCCTGCAACTCCCCAGAAAAGGCAGTCTTAATACCATTTGAACAAGAATTTTCTTAACACATTCCTGACTCTTGACCCCTTTAACTGCTGAAAACAAAAAGATCAGATAGGGCTGGTTTGTTGTCTGGAGTTCTGCCCCGCAACCCTGGCTAAGTGACTGTGCTCTTTAAAGGAAGTTGGCAAAATGCTCTCTGAGTTTAGCTGAAGGAACATTTCTGGGGAGAATTCCTTAACCTCCCATCAGGAAAGGACCTTCAAGTGAAGACTGAGGCAAAGAGACTCATTACCAAAAGTACAAAGCAACAGAACAAACTCCAGACATGTTTTTCAAATTTAAGTGTTTTCTGAGAAGTTGGTTTCCATGTGGTATAAGCACCAATAAACAATAAACCCATGTTGGTGTTCTGTACCCTTATGGTTCATTATGCCAAGGACAGTATAGTATAAAATTTCTACTTTCTGTTCTCCTGCCAAAATCACTGAACCATCTCTCTCCCTCTTCAGGATGTCACATGTACTTCAGTTTGAGGATAAAACCAGAAAAGTGAAAGACGCAAGCATGCAAGATTCAGATACATTCGAAATCTATGATCCTCGGAATCCAGTGAATAAGAGAAGACGAGAAGAAAGCAAAAAGTTGATGAGAGAAAAAAAAGAAAGAAGATAAAACAACAGTAATGTTTAACTAGAACTAGCTAGAGATGTTCCTGTAATAAATGGCCTCATAACAGCCATTGTTCCCAACAGCATCACTTATAAGGGTGTGAAGAGAAGTATTTTCAAACCTGTTGTCTGGTTTTGAAGAACAGTTATCTTGTTATGTAAATCGTGGAATGATATAAGCAAATGTTTTTATTTACCGATACATGCTCTTCCCCCATTTGAACTTTTATATTGCTAAATCTGAAATAAAATAACTTTCCTGCCAGTTTACATGTTAACTATTTGTAGACTGTGGCAGCCTGTGTGTTATCTCTTTATCCTAAATATGTAAAGGCTTCGTTTTCAATATTTTTTTAATAAGAAGTTCTTGCAAGAAAGAGTATTTAAGGGAAACCTCCCTGGCATTCTGTTATCACATTACTGAACTTGGAATGTAATAAAAAAAAAAATACATAATATAAAGATTGATTTTTGTTGTTGTTGTTCTGGATCTAAGTATCTAAAAATAGCCACATCAGTAAGACTCAGTAGCCCCATGCCATAATGCTTGAGGATTCCCCAAGGGAATATTCTCACCTTCATCTAAGCCAGCACCTGGGTTTTATAAGTGTAATCAAGACATTAATACACTGAGTTATATC
Organism: Mustela erminea; assembly: GCF_009829155.1. Classification (NCBI taxonomy): domain Eukaryota; kingdom Metazoa; phylum Chordata; class Mammalia; order Carnivora; family Mustelidae; genus Mustela; species Mustela erminea. The sequence continues at coordinate 71,197,584 of NC_045616.1, read as the reverse complement.
AGCCAAACTTTACTGCACACACTGGCTAATACAGGGCTACCAGTCTACTCCCCTGCCCTTCTCGGCAAAGCAACAGCAGGAGAACATGCAGAGTTCCCATTCTAGCAAGAGAACTAACTCATAAAGAATTTAGCCTTGTTGAAAACCAATCATACCGGTTATTTACTATATATTATCTTTTTTTTTTACCCAGTTTTTCTAGAATCCGAATCCTCAAATTATACCACAGGCTGACTTTCAGTTACCTAATAAAACCTCACCAGCCACGTTTTTTTCAGATAGTGTCTCATTGACTCTCTTTTTTCCCAAATGTAATCTGACAGACTTTCTCTAGAGCACTTGTTCCCAAACTGTAGTCCCCAGTATTACACTGCAGTGGCAATAGTATCACTTGGAGACATGTTAGAAATGCAATATGTTGCCATACTCCCCACCACCACCACCCTACCTTCAGATTATTGAATCTGAAACTTCGAACCAAGAGGATTTTTTTTACACAGATTGCTGGCTTCGCTGCAGATGATTCAATCTTTGGAGCATGGCAATATCTAGTGAAATTAAAGATATGAATATCCATTTATCCAAAAATTCTAATCCCAGGTCTGTCTCCTAGAGAAATTCTCACACATTGCTCAAGGAGACCTGTACTAAGTATATATTGAAGCATCAACAAAAGAATGGATAACTAAGTTGTTGTATATCCATACTATGGAATACTATGTAGTGAAAATCAATAAGCAAGAGTTATATGTATGAGCTTATCTTAAAAATAATGTGAAAAAAGGGAACCATCTATATAAAAATTTAAAACATGCAACACAGCATTCTATTTTGTTTAATGATGTACACGATTAGCAAAAGTATAAAAACATGAATGAGAATAGTGATTACCTATGAAGAGGCAGAAGTAACATATAGGGGCTTCATTTGTGTTTGTAATGTTTCATTTCTTAAGGGAGATGTTAGGTACTCAAACCTCATTATATTCTCTCTATATTCTAGTATGCCTGAAATATTTCCTATTTTTTCCTTTATGATCATATCTAGAACCTGAGGTGAGAAGAGAGAAGGACTCCCAGTAGTAAAAACACTTTCTTTTTTGCTTCAGAAATAGGAGAAAGTTTCAAAGAGGAGAGGGAGATGATAGTGGTATTCGAGGAAAACATCAACACCCTCCAAAGCAGGGTGATTAAACACAAACCCACGAAGATACAAGCCAGTGTTCAGAAGTGTGCCCAGTCTTCCCCGCACCACAATATCAGCTGTTTTACAGATATTCACAATGCAAAATTATGTTTTCCAAATTCACAAAGTTTCTGTTAGTTATTCAGAAATACATTAGTACTGGATTTCTTTATACAGTATAATCCTATAGGTTCTTTCTGTTTCTACTTGAATGTGTCCATCTTTAAGCACAGATGGGACCAAAGGCCTCCAGAGCACAAGCCAGAAGAATAGTATTTGTAGGTGTAAAAATATAACTGAGTGACAAAATTAAACTCTCAAGTTGGTTGAATGCTCCTTATCCTGCTTGAACCATCAGGAGCAGAAAAATCTGAAATTCTACAGAGATTAGAATCCCATCTGAAATTTCACCATGATAATAAAATTCACTTAGAAATTAACTGCATCAAAGCAATAACAGTTTTTTAAAGCTTGAGAATATAGTTAAATAATCTATTAAATATGGTATTAAATGTGTTTATAATAAAATCTTTGGCATAGCAGAGGAATGTTTGGGTCCCCCCCCACCAAAAAAAATCAATTCAAAGACAAAAAATAAAAAACATAAGAAAATTAGGCTTTATAATTCATTCTAATTTTAAATTTATTTGTATTTACTTTCCTTTTCTGTGTCTTGCCTTAGGGATGTCACCCTGAAACAGTGAAGTCTATCAGCATTTCTTGTTGGTTGTCTATCACAATCCCGGACCTTCTGGAGACCAAAGAGAAAAGTGGGGGGCTGTGGGGGTAGGGAAGGAAAAAATGAAGCAAGATGGGATGGGGGGCACCTGGGTGGTTCAGTGGGTTAAGCCTCTGCCTTCAGTTCAGGTCATGATCTTGGGGTCCTGGGATCGAGCCACCCATCAGGCTCCCTGCTCATCAGGGAACCTGCTTCCCTCTCTCTTTCTGCCTGCCTCTCTGCCTATTTGTGATCTCTGTCTGTCAAATAAATAAATAAAAACTTTAAAAAAAAAATGGGAGGAAGACAAACCATAAGAGACTTTTAATCTCACAAAACAAATTGAGGATTGCTGGGGGTAGGGGGCGGTGTAGAGAAGGTGGTTGGGGTATGGACATTGGGGAGGGTATGTGATATGGTGCGTCCTGTGAAGTGTGTAAGCCTGATGATTCACAAACCTGTACCCCTGGGGCAAATAATATATGTTAATAAAAATAAATAACAATTAAAAAAAAAAAGAACAGAACAGCAACTCCTGGCAATTTTCTTCTCATTTTCTGACTAGCCATTTTTTCACTTTGGTTAAAGCTTTTGGCAAGGTGGAAGTTAAAACTTACCCTAGATCTCTCCTTTCTCAGTAGGTAATTGAAGTAAATGCAGATCTCTAGAATTTTTAATGGTGTAATATCAAAACACATATTGTTGTATGCCTGAGCTTTCTTTAAACTCTGAAGCCACACAGTAATATATCTGCTGCATTTAAAAATGGGGACAGCATAGAACAAGGTCAGTAAAATGTGTGAGGTGAGTGGTTTGCTGCTGTTGTTTTTAGAACAAGTTCAATAAGCTACGGTGTCCTTATCAAACTACCAAGTTTCTTGATAGGATCTGACGTGTGAGGTACATAAACCTGTTCTGTTGTATCAGTGTGGCCTGTATGGAAAAGGTTAGATGAATGTAGAATATTGCCCAAACATGCTGTTTAATCTTGGTGATAACAAGGAAAAAAAAAATAGAGGTGTGAAGTGAGTTACCATTGAGAGTTGTATCAGCATAAGCAATTTGTATGTACGGGGTGTAAAGAAGTTGAGAGGGGTTACATTCTTTAACACTGTCATTCACAAAAAAAAGGGGGGGGGGGTCTGGCTCCTCTATGGCTTTGACTCTGTTCCAGTGACTTTATACAGTTTATCAGGTGCTACCACTTCTGCTTACTAGAAAGCAGGAAGTTTTCCTGCCACACATATATTTTATCTTCTTGATTTACCTTTTTATGAAAAGAAGTGAAACAGAAGCCATATTTTAAAGAAATCCTTTCCAAGAAGAATTTGATGGAATTTTAATTCCAAGAACACCAAATTTAATGGAGATGGATATTAGAAGTCCCCTGCTTATAGAAAGAATATTCATTTATTCCCCCAAATCCCCTTCACCAAAGCCCTACAGGATATCTTTGTCACGGGTGCTAAGAATTTCATTAATACCTGTGCAGAGTTATTTTCAGTGGTGTACTGGTAAAATGGAAAGAAACAAAAAGCCCTGATTTGTAGCATTTGCAGATTTCCATGGTGTAAATACCACAGCTGACTTCAAGCCACCAAAGGAAGCCCCAATGTACAATGGTTATTTTTCCCATTCTGTTTCACAGTGAGCTAAAAGCTTATATAGTAACTCTTGCACGGACACCAAAGAATTCACAAAAGCTTTTAAACTTTTTCCAAGAACACAATCTTCATGTGTATTTCTATTTTATGTGATTACTTCACGTAATTTGGTCAAGTTCTAAGTTCTAGTAACATCCGCATTCTATGTTTTTATGACCAGTTTGTATCTTTAGATTCTCTTTCAACAACGTATTCCAAAGCCACTTGACTCACGTTTATTTTTCCCTCTGCCTGTCATTTTTGCCTCAGTCATATGTCCAACTCAAGAAGGAACCACATGTCACAGAAAAAAAGTAGGGGGGAGGAAGTAAGGAAATATAATTATAGTTCTTTGAATTATTTTTTATAAGTGATAACATACCAATTCATCATTTAATTTTTTTAAAGGTATTTTGAGCTGGGAATAGAGAATCCTACCTGAAGAGAAAAGAAGACTGGCTTCTAATTAAAATGCAGACAGGAGTCTGATCTCTCTCCACATCCACTGGAAATTATTCCTTTAAGGTTAGATCATGGTATTAATTCACGTTACTTATTCAGCAAAACAACTTCTAGAGGCTTTCTCCTCAGCACCAGTCACAAAGAAGGTATTCTTGGTCTTTTAGGAAATTATAGCCTCTCATCTTCATGATGCCAAAAATAGATGATTGTTGCTAAAGTTCTGATACTTTTTATTATTTAAAATAGTTTCAAGAGCAGGAAACTCTTGAGTTTCCCATTTTTTTCTGCATTTAATCTAGTTGGAGGTTTAATATTCAAATTTTTAATTGAAGGGTATCATGTATAGAAAATAAATGACTAAAGTAGAACATATTTTATGGTTAGTTTTCAACAGTTATGAGTATACTTAAAATTTGTGAGTTTCCTCTTTTTTTTTTTTTTTAAATGAACATATAATGTATTATTTGCCCCCGGAGTACAGGTCTGTGATTCATCAGTCTTACACAATTCACAGCACTCACCATAGCACGTACCCTCCCCAGTGTCCATCACCCAACCAACATATCCCTCCCCAACCCAGCAATCCTCAGTTTGTTTTGTGATAATGGTTATGCTTCAGTGTTCAGAATCCCTCAACGGTTCCCCCATTTAATGCAGAGTAAAAGCCCACATACTCACAGTAGCTACCAGACTCTAGATAACTGCCAGCCCTCTCCCATAACCTCTGATCTCCTCTCTCATTATCCTCCCCGTGGTTCACTTTGTGCCAGCCACACGAACCTTCCTGCACTTCCTCAAATGAGCCAGGTGTGATTCACCTCAGCGCTTCGTACTGAATGAGCCCTCCATCCGAAACACTCTCCTCAAGATGTCCAAATGAATATGGTGAGTGCTGTGAAGTGTGTAAGCCTGACGACTCACAGACCTGTACCCTTGGGGCAAATAACACATTATATGTTAATAAAAATCATTAATTTTTTTTTAAATGTCCAAATGGCTAACTCCCTCAGCTCCATCAAGTTCATTCAAACGGCACTTTTTCAATGAAGCCTACAGTTATCATTCTACTTTAAAATGCAACCCATCTCCTCCCCATGTGTTCAATCTTTCTAAATTTCCATCTCCCATTATATTCAACAATACAATAAACACCTAAGCACTTTGCTTTATTCATGTATTTAACTCTAGTAAGCAACCTCTGTAGCAGGGGCCCTTGTTACCATTGCACAGATGAAGAAACTAAGCCTTACAGAGGTTTCTTACTCATTATTTATCATCCCATCTCCTACCCTTGAGTGCCTTACCTGAGGGCAAGAATTTTTGTCAGTCTACTTTACTATTATTCCACTGCCTAGAACCATGTTTAACAAATAGTAGACACTTAATAAATACTTGTTGAATGAATAAATCAAGCAGTACATTTTAAAAAGCATGCAATATAATGTTATTCCATATTTTATCATTTAATACCCCTACCATTTCACAGAGTTAGAACACTTCTACACTAAAATGAAAGAAGGATTCAACCTCAGTTCAGGGACAGCACTAACAGTTGAATAAATTTAGCTTTAAAAAAAAAAAAACCTTACTACATTGTCTTTTTCTCATTTTAACATAAGGCACTTTGTCTCAATGGACATTGATCCACAGACCAGTTTTGGGGAACCACATTTCTTTAAGGAAACACATTTCTACCCATATTCCCTGAGTACCTGCTCTTTTTTCCATTCGGTTTTTTTTTTTTTTTAAGATTTTATTTATTTGACAGAGAGAGAGATCACAAGTGGGCAGAGAGGCAGACGGTGGGGGTGGGGGGGCAGGCTCCCTGCTGAGCAGAGAGCCCAATTCGGGGTTCAATCCCAGGACCCTGAGATCATAACCCGAGCCGAAGGAAGGGGCTTAACCCACTGAGCCACTCAGGTGTCCCTCCATTAGTTTTTTTTTTAAATTTAAGTTCAACTAATGAATATATAGTGTACTATTTGTTTCAGAGGTAGAGTTGTGATTCATCGGTTTTATGTAATACCCAGTGCTCATTACATCACGTGCCCCCCTTAATGTCCATCGCCCAGTTACCCTATTCCCCCAGTAACCCTCAGTTTGTTTCCTATGACTAACCTTGAAAAGACACTTAATCATAGGAGTACCTGCTATTTATAGAAAGTAATATCTAACGCCCGAGATTAGAAAGAACTGAGGGCCAACATGTAATGTGTAGAAAGTAAGACTATAAGATTTCAGAACTGCAACTGATTTAATGGGCAAATGATATAACCTCCTAATATCTGTTTTCTTTTCTCCCACATGGGAACAATAACTGCTGCCTTTCCTACCTAGTTGACACAGTCAAAAGAAAGAATCGACAAGAAAACTGGGCTCTTACAAAGCTTATAATGATAACAGAAAAATTTAATGAATAATTTCTGCCAAACACTCTTCAAGGCACTTTATCTATAGTAACTTGTTCAATCCTTATAAACAACTCTATAGAGTAAGCTCTATTATTATGTCCATTTTACAAATGAGGAAGAGATCTGAAGCTTAGAAAAGTTAAATAATTTGTCCAGGTCACACAGTAGAGGAGCTAGAATTCAAAACAAGAGTGACTCCCAGAATTTCCGACCTTGATCACTAGGATACCATGCCTCTCATTTCATAAGCCAGATTGTTTTATGGTATAGGTTATACTGAGCTACAGAGTTTATAATCTAGTGAGGCAAAGCGGGACGACAATTCCCAAAAATAAAATACAACAGTGATTTCATTTGAAATTAATTATGTATGTAAAAATGCTGGTATGAACCAAAATTTCAGTTTGGTGGCATTAATCTAGAATTGCTTTATGGCAGAGGCAATTTTGACCATAATTTGGAAGGAAGGGAGAACATGGCATCAAGAAGTCAGGTCGTGCTTCCTTCAGGTGGAGAGGACACTGTGCAGACAAGCTATTAAGATAAATGCAGGAGACAGCAGTGTGTCTACATAATGCCAAAACATCTGGTCAATTCAGTTAAAAAAAAAATCTCTATCAATGTAGTGAATTTCTTCAGTCAATCCAGATGTTTGGCATCTTGTAGACAAAACATCCAGATGATTAACTGAAGATTTGACAGAGTTGACTGGATTAACCAGATGTTATAGCATTGTATAGACATGGTGTCAGGACATTTGCTTGGCTGGAGTGGAGTCCAGCTGTAAAGGAGATAATGGCCCAGGCAATGAAGGGGACTTTGGAGCAGAGGACCTGGAGCTCAGATTTGATGCAACTGGGAGCTGCTGGAGGAGGAGTGTGATGGAAATGATGCTTCAGGAAGAGGATTCTAACAACTCTGTGAATTTTAAAAAAAAAAAAATGGTGAGAGGAAAAGTTGTAGACAGGAAAGAGGATGTTAGGAGAGTGCAGGTGTGTGTGAGGTAATTAGAGCTTGGACCAGAATCAGGCTTGGGAAAGCAACAGGAAGGAGAGGATCTGAAAAACATTACAGAAAAAGAACAGGAAGTCATGATGGCTAGACAAGGGAGTGAAACTGCACATCACCCTAAGGTTAGAAGTGCTGAGGCCTGGGAAAACAGCTGCCTTCAGCCTCAACACAGTAGTAAAGCAAGAGGGGATCCCCAAGAGACTCGTTCCCTCGACCTCTATTTCAGAGGCCATAACCAGGCCCATAGGCAGAGGGAACTTGAATGACAAACAATCTCTCATCCTCAAATGTTTATGAGCCACCTACACTGATTTCCCTTCAAGTCCCAATTTCATTAAAGGATTGAGAATGCTGAATTCAAGTTGTCAGGTAGACATGATTTCAGTGAAAAGCCTAAAAAGATGGTATTTTAATGGTATTTGCTTTCATATAGCATATAATGTAAACTTAAGATATATATGGGTATTAGTAAATTAGATGAATTGAGATTATGAAATTTACACAATACATATATTACTTGACAGACATTCTAAAAGCCTATTAACAGAAACAAATTAATGGCTGAATCCAAGAAGGTACAATATATTTTTTTAAATCCTTAATTTATGAAACTTTGGAATATTCAACCCTTGGTTTAGATATTTTGCAGATTTTTTTAAATTCCTAGTATCTTACTTGATAAGAATCAAGTTTATAAGCAGACACAAATTCAAAACTGTTAGATTCAAACTATGCTAGTTGTATAATAGCTTGCTCATGTATATTAAAAAAATATTCTAAATATCCACACAATTCGGGGTTTTACAAAGTTGCAGTTTCAAATATTTACTGCCCCAGACTTATCAGCCTACATGCCCAGGTTTTCTTCAACTACTTCCTTGTTCATTTCAACAGAGAAAGAACCTTCCATAGAAGTTAATCTCTCTTTGTTCATGGTTTGATACAAAACTGAGAATCAATCTCTTATCTCTCTCTTTCTTCCCCTCTCCTCTAACCAGAGGAATAAAACAGAATGTTAGATCATAAATGTATGAACGTGTTTCAAAATCACCCTCGAGGAGGCAGGGGGTCAGGACACTTGTTAAAATCAGTTTCCCAGGTCTGAGAAATGACGAGTCCATTGATCTGAGGTAGGATCCCAAGAAGCTACTGTTTTTTGCTTGATTCTTAACAAGTTCTCCCAACTAATGCTGATGTCTGTTTACTGAAAATTGTACTTAGATGTGCTGTCCTAAAGCAGAAAGGTTAGAATGGAAAACAACTATTGGACATGTTAAAAATGGTTAAAACAGATCTAAATTTTCTTTTCTTAACCCAAGAATACACATCCCTCATTATTCCTTTATGTAATAAGCTCCTAGGTAAATTCATTTGTCCTTTGAGGAGCGGAATTTCCCACAGAAACAACATAAAGTCAAGTACACCTGTGCAATCAACCCGAGCAGTCTAGAAGGCAAGGAGGGCAGCTTGTCTGTTCTCAGTTCACAGCACTTCCCACTAGAGCCCTTCCTGAACACAATGTTTACATGATAGGGAAATGTAACAAACGATCTGGGTAAATCTCTCTAGTGCTCCAAGGCTAAGTGAGTCACTTATTTATCAAATAGGAAAAAAAAAAAAGCAGTTGAGTTCACTGAAACAATGGGTAATTTATCCAGGTATTTAATACATTTTTTTTTAAGATTGTATTTATTTATTTGACAGACAGAGATCACAAGTAGGCAGAGAGGCAGGCAGAGAGAGAGGAGCAAGCAGGCTCCCTGCTGAACAGAGAGCCCAATGCAGGTGATCCCAGGATCCTGGGATCATGACCTGAGCTGAAGGCAGAGGCTTTACAGGCTCCTCCAGGTATTTAAATATAACCTTCCCATTTTATAAGAAATACCTTGAAATAAGTAGATAGCTAATTGTTTATGCAAAAGGTAAATCAGTGAAATGTTCCCCATCAAAACATCAAGATTAGAGTGTTTGTTCTTTACATATAATCTCTCAGGTGCCATTTTTTTTTTTTTGGCAGCATCAACTATACTATCGTACAAGAAAGATTAACAGATTTTTTTTCAGTACTATAACTCCATTTGCCTTAAAATCAACTCATTCTCTTAAATCTTCTTCCAAGGATATATGGCAGAAGGTAAATTGGGAGAATTTTGTTAGAAATCATCATTACCTAAGGTGTCACAATTGAAAGTCAACTTTACTTTTTATGTGCTTCAAAATGATGCTTTTTAAACACATCAAGGATATTACAAATAAGCCAAGTGGTTTGGACTTCAGCAGCAATTCTTTCCCACTGATCCATTCTCCTGCCACTTTCAAATCTCATCTAGCAACCACAGAAAATGATCTCATGTCCAAGTGGGAGAGAGTCGGGACAGGATAAGATTGCAAAAGAAAACGTTCACAAATTTTCAAAACACAGAAAACACCTGCATTCTTATGCAGGCTAAAACAGAGAGAAAGATTTATTTCCAGGATCTCCTTCTTATCACCCACATCAAAATATCAACCTTCAAGACCTCCATCTTAACCACAGTATTGATAAGGGTAAAATAATAAACATATTCTCTTTAGAGTATTTCACTGATTCCATAGCTTTGATATTATTTATAGCATTGAAATGCCCTTTGAGTACTGTACTTTTTTCCCTCAGGGTCATTACTAGTCCATATGGTACATTTGTGTGAATTAGAAAAAGGCACTCATTCCCCAAGACACTTTACTTCCACATGTCAGAAAATTGTGATAACATACTGACTTTGTTTGAACAAGACACTTCACCACATCTGCAAGAAAAACTGAGATGATAAATATCAAATCTAGGTTGCTGGTGATGTGAATCATGTCCCCTTATTCAGGGTACCCTTGTGCAATGATCAATAGCACAACCTCAAGAGACAGCTCTTCCTTCTCTCCCCTTTCGCTGCCAGGCTTCTCAATGTGCTAGCCAATTCAAGTGGTCCTGAGAACCTTACTGAAACTCCAGTACAATCATCACTCATGATATTCTTCTTGCCAAATTCAAATCTACCCTCTTGGAATTCTTCCCTCCTACTTCTAATCCTGATTTCTCTTTCTCCCTTTCCTCTATCAATTCTTGTTCTGTTTCTGTTTCCCTTGGGCTCTGTTCTCAGGCTCTCGTTCTGAGGAATCTGGTCAATATTCCCTGAGATAAGATGGCCTTTGGAGCTAAGGCATTTTGCAGGTGGAAACTAAAAGGACTGTCTATTCCATACAACTTAGCCTTTACCACTTCACTGTATCCCATAGCAAATATCCCATTAAATACTTAGCTTCCTATAAAACTTGGGGCACAGGACTCTAGATCCAGTGACAAGACAATAACCTGCGATTTGAGCTATGAGATGGAGAGGCCCATAACTTGTTCAGGAAATGGATCTGGAAGTTCAGACCCAGACCCTACAGCAATGAAACAGACTTCTGTAAGCCACTCTCCAGGATCACAGCTCTCTGCCTCTCGCCTCCCAACATTCTACAGCACTCTGAGAAAGATGATTCTTCACCAAGCCTAAAATTCAATAGCCACCAAGTTGAAGAACATAGACATTCTCTGCAGCCCCGTAAGCTGTATGAGTAGCTAAAAATTGTCTCTCCACAGGTTAGGGACAGTCCCAAGTTTACGAATGAGATCTTCATGCCCTACTAGGCTGGGGGAAGATCGTGTTCCTGAATGACATTCTACTATGTATAGTCCATGATCTGCCTCCAGATCCAGGGTAAATCCTCTCTGTATGCATAATGTGGGAAACTATTTAGTGCCTCTCTTTAAAGAAAACCTTCTCTCTGCTAATCGGGGTTAGTAATATGCTAGTATGGAAAACATATTCTCTCTCCCCTCTTCTCTCTCCTTCTCCCTCCTTTAAATAATGTAAGACTAGGTCTCCTGAACTTACTGGAAAGAACTACATGAAGAGGCGGCCATTTCAAAATCCATGGTGACCAAAGAAGTCTTCCAGCACCTGAATACACATTCCCTTTGCCTTGTATCCCACATTATCCTCACTGTTGGTGAGTAAAAACAGGTCCCATCAATAGGGGAAAAAATGTTTTGTTTTGTTTTTCTACAAGTGCACTTTTTCTCCAACCATCTTAGGTACAAAAAAATGAAATAAACATTGACCTAAAAATGTTAAAGCACCTTCAAAAACCAAGCAGTATTTTTTCCCCTTTTTGGCCAATATGATGCAGGCAAGGTCTGACATTTTCAGTGAAGTGTAAAATTATGATAGGGCTAAAAAAACAACCTTAGTGGCCACTGGCCTGACATGAGTCTGGTCAAATCTTAAGGAAACTCTTCCAAGATAGGAATTAGACACTTCAAAATTTGTTGGAATATGGTCAACAGAAAAATAAAATTTCAAAACCTGGTTTACTTGCTTGAAGGACCTCCATGAGGTAGACTCTATACAGGAAACAATTCCATCTTCCAGAGTGAATATTCACTCATTTTCTTTTCCAGCCAGGAGTTTGTAAGAAGCCAGCAGGCAATGCAGTCATGTGGTAATATCCTTCCCACTGCCAAGATGGATTAATGCTGGGAGAGCTTACAACTGGTGAGTAATCAGTAGTGCTTGCAGACCCTCCAAGATCCCCAAGGTGTGATTATTTTCATACGTAGATTTCTGTCATCATCCTCCAAAGGGTGCTCTGTCATTTCCTTACTCTTCCCTCACTGGACTCTCAAGCCCATGTTACAGGGACGACATAGTTTCCAAGTCATGGCCAATCTCCTTCTCAAACCAACTTGGTGAGCACTTGAGAGACACTGCTAAAATGTGGAGGCTGTATTAAGAAAATTATACTAGTTTTTTTTTTTTTAATGATTCTGGAAAGGTATAAAGAGTTGTTTATTAAAATAAGATTTGGAACCTAACTCTCCTCTAGGCCCACTGATGTGGTTTATTATGCACCTACCTAATCCGCAGATTGATATCAAGGTGTCAAGGAACTATTAAGATCTCTGGCTACGATTAACCAAATTGAAACAACCACTCCGGGACTCACAGGTGGCTCAGTTGGTTGGGCATCCAATTCTTGATTTCAGCTTAAATCATGACCTTAGGGTCATGAGATGAGCCCTGCATTAGGCTCCCCCCTCAGCAGGGAGTCTGCTTGGGATTCTCTTTCCCTCTGCCCCTCCCTCTGCTTGTGTGTGCACCTGTCTCTCTCTCTAAAATAAAAAAATAAATCTTAAAAAAGAAGACACCAATTAGATAAGATGTGAGTTTTCAAACTCATTGCTCTTTACGGATTTTAACATTTACCATCATTCATTCCTAAGTTTCTCTTAACCACCACCTCACTCTTTGACTTGGATTCAACTCCACTATGGGAATAAACAAGCCTCTGAAATGGGACATCTCACATCAAAAGAACTCACATTCTGCAGGCATAGAGCCTTATGTTCAAGTTCTGTCTCTGTCATCAACTAGCTGGGAATCCTTTGGTGATTCACCTAAACTCTGTGTGCCTTGGTTTTCTCATCTGTAAATGGAATAAATGGCTTACCTCAAAAGATTGTTGTGAGGGATTAAATTGGCTCATTCTTGTAAAGTGTTCCATAAATGCTAACTACAACATCATTTGTGTTAGCAATTATTATTAATATTACCATTACCTCCTTCAGTCAAACCTTCCCAAGTTTAGAATTCTTGTCTAAGAGTGAGTTTTAGGTTCCTAGAAGCTTTAACATACAGCTCTTCCCTGCTGGTAGAGGTGGGAATCAAGCAGTGGATGCTCAGAAGCTGTACAGCTACTTTGGACTCTCCTGTTACTATCCCTCTCCACTGGTTGTTTCTTGACCTGAGTCTAACACCTTTCCCCGGGGCTTAGGGACCTGCAAGTCTTTGCTTCCTAGTCACTCAGGAGGTAGGTACCTCTGTCTGTCCCTTTCCCAGATCCCCTCAGCTCTGAGTCCCAAGTCTTAAGGTCATATCCTACAATAATGGGGTAATTTTGGCAAACTAGGCCAAATGTATCTCCAGAACCTCATAAATTTTGATCCGCAACTCCAACCCCAGGCCCCTGATGCACAGTAGCCCAAGTGATAAACCAGTGGCCCCACCTTTGCTGGTGGCAGAATCTGCCAAGAGTTTTGGAGAACACAGATATCTCTCTCAATACCAATTCCAGAAGTTGCCTGGGGTTTTTAAGTTGCCTGGGTAATTCTGATGATAACCTCAGTCTGGGAAGTTCTGATTTTAGCAACCACCAAATATCCTTATCTGTTCTTCCCATGCCTTGCAACTTGCATTATCTTTTCTGAACTACATAAACCTGCTGCTGCTTCTCCTAAACCCTGTTCATTGTTGACTCTGGTTACTATGAACTCCAAAAAGGTCATAGGCACTCAGGGTGCCAATTACCGCTTAGGAACCTTCCTCCATATCCCCATTCCTTTGGGTGCAAGAGACAGAAAAGATACCATATTTGAGCCACAGAAATATAATCAAGAGAGCAGCACAGTTGTAGCAGTGGCTGTGTTAGTGTCAAACAATGGATGTGTTCAAAAGAGCCAAAGGCCTGAGACACCAATGGTGATCAAAAGAAGATAAAAACGCCCTTCTCTTTGCCAAGGATCCAACCTGATGCAGCACCGAGTGTACTGGTGAGGTTCATAAAACAACTCTCGGGAGACCTTTGTTTTGTAAGAGAAAGGGAAAAAGGAAAGAAAATAGAAAGACGCCGACAAGCCTTGACGTGTTTAAGACACATCAGGAGGGCAGTTTGTGTTTGTGGGTATTTTGAGGGGGTACCAGTTCCGCGCACCTGGACCAGAACACCAGCTCTAGTGCCACTCAACCTGCAGGTGCCAGGTGCTTTCTAACGCACCGCCCACTGGTGAGGTTCGCTGTTTAACGTGTGCCTAACACAGCCCACGACGGGTGCAGGCTGGAGGAGCTGGGGCACGGCGCTGCGGGGCGCCAGACAGGGCTCCTTCGAGATTGGCCACACCGCCAAGTTAGCGTGAGCGTCGGCTGTGAAGAGGCAACGCGGTGACTCAGGCAAGATGGAGGCAGCCGCGCTCCGCTCCGCACGTCCGCTCCTGGCACTCTTCCAGCCTTTCCTTCCGAGCAGAGCCCGGGAGCTTCCCCCTTGAAACGCTTCAAGTCGTCCCCCTGCTTGCCTGGCCTCACCCAGGCCCCCTTTTCAGAACTTGTCACAAAGTCATTCGTACGAGGAATGTGTGACACTGCCCGGTGCCTCTACTGCCATCCCGTCCCCCGGAGTCCTTTGATCACGCCTCTGTCAAGAGCACAGACAACCGTTGATACACATTTTCTCTCAGAGGATGTGAGAACTTTCTCCAAGGAAAAGTGAGATCTCGGCCAGTGGCTTCCCACCACGGTGACAAGTCAACTTTCAGGGCCGTGCTAGTCGGTTCGCGACCACGAATCAAGCAGGGTACGCAAACTCGCGACCCAGACAGAACCGGCCCAGGCGGGCGCGAGGCTGACGACGCCGGCAACGCCGAGCAGGTGGCGCGCCCGCGGGCGGAGGGGCCGGCCTGCAGGCTGCGCATGCGCCACCTGCGCAGCCAGGGACGCGGAGCGTCTCCGGCCGCGGCGCGGCGCGGCGTGGCGGCTTGGATTGCGTCCCGGTTTGCGCGCCGGAGCCCGCGGTCGCTCTCGGGGCACCATCTTGTGTCACCTCGACCCGAGTTCTTTCTAGGGATTAGTCCTGAGTTCGTGATTAATCAGCACTTTCTGCGTTTCTCGGGATGACGTCATCTGCTCAGAGATAAATCAGGCTCCTCTCTGAAGCTCCTGCCTGAGCAGGATCCTGTGTCCCGGAGGCTGTCCCAGGAACCCCTCCCGGCCCAGGCAGCCACCGCCAAATCCTCCCTGTGGCCCCTGGAGCGCTGGGTGCCCGGCCATAGCGCCCCTGTCATTGCTTTTACTCACTAAATGCAAAAGCTCAAGGTTTTCTTTTTTCATAAATTACAAAAGGTGGAAAATTACAAAGAGGGAAGGAATCACCCAAAGCCTCATCTTCAGGGCTCAGCCTGTTAATTCTGAAGCATTTGTGTCCAGTGTTTTTGTTTGTTTTTCCTGCCTTTTTCTTCCCCCGACAGATTTTTAGGTTTTAAGCATTGCTCAGCTGCAGCCATGTTGTAAATATATTATTTTGTATCCTACCTTTTTTTTTTTTAAACTTAATGTTGTAGCAGAAACATGTTATGTACTTTTAGCAAACGTTGCATTAAAGCTCATAAAAAGTTTCCTTAGTGGATGTATCATCAGTTACTTAAACATAATTTCAATTTGTAGGCATCTATTCTGTCTAATTTTTATTGATATATGGACAGTGGGTAGACCACTGCACCATTCCCCGTGTTTGGGGGTTGTTGGTTGGTTGGTGGAGCATACAAGCCCCTAAGAATTTTACCCAGTGTATGTTCAGGAAACAAACTTGGAAACTTCTGCTCTTTTCCATATTACTGATGGTAGAGAGTTAGGATAGAGGGCTGATAGGGCAGATGAGGAGGATGAGCTTTTTTGCCGGAGAAGTGGGATGTCACAGGCTTTGCAATGGACTTGGAGGTTAGTGGCAGAGAAGGATACATCTCTTACACAGGTGAGAAAAAGAGATCAAGGAAAAATAGTAACCTGGCACACAGAAGAAAAACTCTCGAGGTCACCTGGGTGGCTCAGTCAGTTAAGCACCTGCCTTCAGCTCAGGTCATGATCCCTGGATCCTGGGATTGAGCCCCACATTGGGCTTCGTGCTCTGTGGGGAGCCTGCATCTCCCTCTGCCTGCTGCTTCCCCTGCTTGTTCTCTCTGTGTGTCAAATCAATAAATAAGATCTTTTAAAAAAGAAAAACTCTCCGTGAAGATAAGTGGCTGATGATTTTTAGAACACTGATGTTGAGCATTCAGTTTTAATTCTGACAGGCTGTACTGTAGTATTTGGGAAAATCCTTGTTTCTTTCTCTTATTTAAAAAAAAAAAAAATCAGAGAAATTCAGAGAAAGAACTGGTCCTAAGTAAAGGAAGAGTAATACCACTTAGTGCTTTTCCTGCCTCACTGTGATATGCCTCTCTATAGAGATTGGCATGTTTTTGTAAGATTCCAGATAACCAAGGATAAATGAAGCCAGTGAGCTACCAATACATCTCTGTGAGCTCCTGCATATACCTAATTAATCTCCTGCAAGTCACCTTGACTGAAAGTTGTGGTAGTAGAAAGAGATGGTGGGAGAAAGGCTGGTGGTTAGAGAATATGTTCAAGCTCCCAGGGCCTTTTTTCCCAGAAGATTTTACACATACTGTTGTTAGTCTGCTTAGTAAAGGGCATGCAATGCTAGTAGTTATGTGAATACCAAAACACGATAGGTCCCTGGTGTGCTTGGAATTGTGATTGTCTGTAACCCAAGGGATACGCAGGAACAGCCAGCTCTTGGCATCTCCCTCTGCATCTCTCGCTTTGCTTGGTCTGTGGAGGTTTTCCCTTTATGAGAGAAAATGTGGCACAAACTGTCTCTACTTGAGCCAGTTTTCTCAATGCTATCTGTGCAGAAAGCTAGACCAATTGGCAACATTTTCTGTCTTGTTTTAAATGCACAGCACAAAGCAGGCCATTTGTGTAACTGGCATATACTTTGCAAAGTAGCTGTCAGTTTTTTTTTTTTTTTTTTTAAGATTTTATTTATTTATTTGACAGAGATCACAAGTAGGCAGAGAGGCGGGCAGAGAGAGGGAAAGGGAAGCAGGCTCCCTGCTGAGCAGAGAACCCAATGTGGGGCTCGATTCCAGGACCCTGGGATCATGACCTGAGCCGAAAGCAGAGGCTCTAATCCACTGAGCCACATACGCGCCCCATAGCTGTTAATTCTTGACCCATCTGAGAACAAGCAGTGAAACAGTGATGTAACTTCAGAGGGACAGAGACAGGCCATAGTGGCTTTCTTTTCCCTCTGAATCCAGAAGAGATGCCTGCCTTTCTCCCTGTCCCCTTTGCAGAACAGCTTTCTCTAGTGACAGCGCAGCCATCCTTTTCTTTCTAACCTACTTGCCCCACCTCTGTAATCTCCACCTAGAGAACTGGTCACATCTCCACAGGGTGATATTTGCTCTGAGAGTAGAAGAAAGCCAGTCTTCTGAGGGTGACACTCCAGACACAGCTGCCAGCAACAAACCGACCAGCTCCCAGATCTCCAAATCTGCTCCTCTTTGTAGTACCTAGGGATTCTCATTTTCTGGAGAATGGTGTTCTTTTTGCTACCCAGCTCTAATAGGATGGGGAAAAGCCAGCTTCATTCTCATCATGTCCACTGAGGTCAGTCCCGCCCGGTCTGGTCTCTCGGCATCTCTTTCTCCAGGTCACAACATTCTCCAGGCTTGCTAACCCTGCTGTGTTGTGCCTGTTAAACTGTGTTACCCTTGCTAACAACTTGCTAAACCTGCTGTGTTGTGTCTGTTAAAAGGTCACCTGCTTTTTGAATTCTTTCCATTCTCCTCCCAGTTATTTGTGATAGCCTCTTAGAAGCTTAAAAATAACATTTATTTCCCCAGTGGCTTTGTATATTTCCATTTGGCAAACTGTATTTTGTTCCATGTGTTTCTAAGGGAACAGAAACCAAAATGGTTTATATCCTACTTCCTACAGTGGCCTGACTGATGTTTTGAGGTTAGAATTGTCCTTCAGCCCAAAGTGGGTACACCCAACTATGAGCTGGGCCTTGATGAAGAAACTTTATAAACTACAAAGACAATGGACATTGTTTGGTGGCTGGAAAATCTGCTTCATTGTACTTCCTTTAATCAAGCAGTGAAATTTTTAAGAGATAGATTTGAGCCACTTTGCATGGATATGATAACAATATAAAAGAGAGTTGCATTATAATCATGCATTATAATCATAATCACTGTGTCCCATTGTTAAAATAAAAGTGAGGGCAATGGAAGAAGTCAAAATGGAAGACTGGAAGGAGTATACTGGGGAGCTTTGGGGGAAAGAAAATATGCAGGAAATGTTCTATTTGAAGATCTCAGTGATAGTTACATAAGTGTGCCCATTTTGTGAAAATTCATTGAGCTCTATATTTATGACCACATTTTTCTGCATGTGTGTTCTACTTCAATACAAAGTTGACTTACAATAAACAAATGAAATGAGGGGTTTTGTTGAAGTAGGCGGTTCAGGCAATGAAGGCAATTATTCATTCAACAAATAATGTTTTAGTGCCTACTCAGTACACAGTGGTAAACACTGGTGTTATACAGATTATAGAAATGACTCAGTAGCCACAGAGCCTGGCTTCAAGGAGTTTACAGTTAAGAGTCAGCTACAATATATGTTGAAATCGCTCAATCCATATGCCAATGGTGGATTATTCATTTTGGCAAATGTACCATAGTAAAGTAAGATGTAAACATTAGGGGACATGGGCTAAGGGATAGGTTAGATATAGATATAGATATAGATATGGATATGGATATAGATACATAGATATATATACATATCCTCCAGGCAATCTTTGCAACTTTTCTTTAAATCTAATCCTAAATTTAAATTTTTATTAAAAAATTTTTTCAAAGTCATTAGAATGGCTGTATGAGAGATACTACTTTTGGACTAAGAGAATTGCATGTGTGAACCAAGCCTTTTTTTTTTTTTTTTTTTGTGTGTGTGTGTGTGAACCAAGCCTTAAGGGAAGAGCAGGATCATAATAAAGGAAACTGGGGAAGAAGTTTTCTAGACAAGGAAAAAAATCATACAAGAAACTGTGGAGTCAATAGCCATGGTATGGAAACAACCTAAATACCCATCAATGGATTAATTGATAAAGAAGATAATATACATAAAAATATTGTTCATATATATCTTTATGAATAAATATTCATATATATGGTGAAATATTATTCAACCATGAGAAAGGACATCCTACTGTTTTTGACAACATAAACTTCAAAGACTTTATGTTAAGCCAGAGAAAGACAAATACCATATGATTTCGCTTATATACGGAATCTAAAAAAGTTGAACTTGGGGCACCTGGCTGGCTCAGTAGGCAGAACATCTGGCTCTTGATCTGAGAGTCCTGAGTTCAAACCCCATGTTGGGCATAGAGCTTACTTAAAAAAATAAAAAATAAAAGCTAAAAAAAAAAATTAAATTAAAAAGCAGAACTCAGAAACAGAGAGTAGAATGGTGATTACCAGGGGCTGGGCATGGAGATGTCAGTCAAAGAGAACAAAGTTTCAGTTTCAGATTCATTAGAAAATGAATACTTTCTGAGGAGCTAATAGATGGCATGGTGCTTACTGTTAATAATACTGTATTATATACTTGAAAGTTCTTAAGAGAGTAAATCTTAAATGTCCTCACCACAAAAAGTAAAAAAAAATAAATGGTAATTATGCGATGTGATGGACATGATACCTAATTCTATGATGGGAATCATTTTACAATATATAAATGTATGATTCGTTGTATGATAATACACCTTAAATTTACAGTGTTACATGTCAGTTACAGAATTGGAAAAGAAACTGTGGAATGTATGACAGGACCGGCATAGTTCTGCCCAAATGGTCAGTTGGGAGCATGAAAAAAGTGGTGAAGTCGCACTGGAAAAGCAGAGGGCTTTATGAACAGAATCAGTATGAGAATTAAATTTCCAAAACTTAACTAATGCACAAAAAATTAGCTCTGAATTGCTATAAAAACACATTATTTGATTTTTTTTAAAGAATTTATTTTATTTATTTGAGAGAGAGCAGAAGCAGGTGGCAGGGGAGGTCAGGATACAGAAGGAGAGAGAGAAGCAGGGAGCTTCCTGTTTAGCAGGGAGCCCTGCAACACAGGGTTCAGTCCCAGGATGCTGAGATAGATTGTGAGCTGAGCTGAAGGCACGAAGGTAGACACTTAACCAACTGAGCCACCCAAGTGCGCCAAAACCCATTACTTTACAATGAGAGTTGAATACATTAATTTGAAAACCAACAGAAATGAATATATTTAAATCACCTTTCAAGTGTGTGTGCATCTTCCACAAGCTAAAGGAACTAAGTTGCAACATTTACTGAACAGTCACTATGTACCCAGCATTGTGATAAACACCTTATGTCTACCATCTTATTTACTCATCCTCAGAGCCTTCTGAAGCATCTGTTATGATTTCATTTTGCGTATAGAAAATTGAGAACTTGTTTCCAGCAAATACAAAAGAGCCATAAATATAAAAAATAGATACAGCCACCTGAGATCCTATTTGTTTCCAACAAATGCAAAACTCATAAACGTCAAAAATAGATACAGTACTTTGTGCCAGAATGTGCTTCAGTGGTTAAAATAGAACTTTGAGTTGAAAATATGTTTACATTCACATTTTATTTAAATTTATCTTTTAACTGAAAAGAGAGTCATCTGGGACTAATTTAAGTTCTACAAGACCTAGTGGTCTTGATAAGTCCATTTATCAAGCATGTTTTATGGAATAATTCAGACAAGCGTGTTTGGCAAGCAGTAATTATCACATGGAGTACAAAAAACTGATAAAGTCTGGACATAGCCTAGACTAGATACAGCACAGGAGAGCTGTTTTCCAGTTCGGCTGTAAACTCTTCTTCTGTGGAGTCAGAGACAACACAGCTTTGCTATATAAACTACAGGATGGACATCCTAGCTCTGACCTGTGAATGTTTCCGAATAGTTCCAAAGAAAATGAACAGGATTTAACCTTCATATCATGAGGTTTCTAGAAGCATTTTGCCTTGCATGCAAAGCCAAGTTACTATGTATTTGAGAGTCATATGGCTCAGTAGTTATTGTCATTTTTTCCCCCTACTTATAAGACACAGTGAAAAACAAAATAGGTTTTAGTTTGGCTCAATAAATCTCAAATCATCCAGAAATAAAAAGTTCATCAATGATCCATAGTTTCTATTGAGAATTTCCTTCCTTTGGTTTTGTTGTTGGTGGTGGTTTTTTTGTTTGTTTGTTTGTTTGTTTTGTTTTTTAATAGAAGACTTCCCCTCCCCACAATAAACCACAAAACAATTTTTACCCTCTTTATATGTGTTGAAAGAGAATTAAATTCCTGAGTGGAAATTGTGTTTTCCTTTAATTCCTGACAAACTGTATCCTATACCTGACAGCCACAAGGTAGGAAGGCAGCTGAGTTATTCACAGAAGCATTCTGTTCCTGGTCTTGCCATTCAATATCACAGGGTGTGATGAAAACTGGAACAAATATGGAAATCGCAGAGGTGCCAGAACATTACATTTAAAAAATGGAATTATTTGAGTCAATCTGGAATGTCTGGTTCTTTTGGTTTAGGCCTCATGGGTAGCATTGTGCTTCAAAAACAACTTGAATTGGCTACCAGAATTCCAGAAGGGTAACATAATCTCGTACCTTTGTGAAGAGATGCTTATCTTTGTCTACTGTTAACAGAAAGAGGCTGGATTCTTCCACCTTTTCATGTTTCAAAATGAAAATTGTTCAAATAAGTGTCAAACCTGAATGGAATTTGGAAACAAGAATGGGAGGGTGTAATTTCTCAGTTCTTTTCAGTTTGTGCTAGTCTTTATTTGAAATAAATGCCCCCGCATGAATCAAATCCTTTATAGCTACAGAAATATGGGACTTGGGAGAGCCTCGTCCTCACCACTTCCCACTCTGTGATTTGGCAATCAGAGAGAAGTTCTCAGAGTTAGTAATCCTGAATACAAGGCTCAGACCTGAGAGGAGACAGAGACACAGAAATGAGACCCAGGAGTGGCAGAGGTTCACCTCCTCTTCTGGAAAATGTAGCCTAGAGCCCAGTGACCTCTCCCCCCTGCCAGTGATGCTACTGTCCCTGCCAAGGCCTTCACGGAGGGCTGTGACCACAGGGCAGGTTTCATTTCTCCCCTGTCACCAACACACAAAGTTGTAGGGGTGTTGTCCAACCACAGTCAAGGGTTGGGGAAAACCAGAGGGAATTACAGCACACGAAGGAAGGAATTTTAAGCTATGTCATCCAACAAAGGGGAAAAAATCCCCACCAAGTTAAGGGGATACACCCAAACTGCTAACCTTGTTGACTTCTTGTCACAGAGTTCAGTGAATCCCTAGGCACCTTTGGGACCCCGGAGTTTCTTCTTGTGGGGTTGGTCTAATTCCATCACTCCTCCGTGCAGTTGACACCTCCCCGCCTAGAGGTGTCTCCGGCATGTCTATGTCTCCTCCATGTCTATCCCACCTAGAAGAAGAATCCAATGGCTCCAGCAAGACAATCCACGATGCCCTGGGGGAGTCTAGGGTCCAGTTCCTTTGAAAATGTTGCCTTCAGTCGGGTTACAGACTTATCTCCGAATTTTTCTACTCGGAATGCACACACATTCTCACACACGTGCTTCTCAACTTTAATGTGCCTGTAAACCACCCAGGGTGGGGATTGAAGCTACATTTCTTACAAGTTCCCAGGTGAGGCTGCTGGTGTGGTCAGTGGCCCACATTCTGAATAGGGAGGATCTAATCAATATTCAATCCCTATTTGACTGTCTTCAATTATCCAAAATATCTTTGACAGTTCTTTCCCTTTTTTCAGTCATGATCCAATCAGGGATCACGCACTACATTTGACTGTCCTGTCTCTTTAAGAAAGAGGATGTGAGCTTTTAGTTGGCTGCTTACTTGGTTACACAAAGACCCAGTGAAAGTGTTAGCATTTCCCCTGTGAGACCTCCACTCCATTAAATATGTAAACAAAGACCGCACTCCTCACAGCCTCTGTGAGGGAGGCACAGAGGAGAGAGTGATGTTTTCAGTTACATCTGAAAGGACCTACCTGAGCCAGCAGTATCATGGCGACCAGGAACCTGGAACTTCCCTCCCTAAGAATATGAAAGCAATGATGAGTCTTACAAAGTGTTGGATTTAACTGAATATGCAAGAAGAATGGAATTGAATGTTTGGCCACAGCTCCAGACCTATTGTAGAAAAACACTCAGTGCCATCCAGATTGCAAAGGGTGGAGTGACTGGCCAATGTGCAGGAGTTTTGTTCTGGAAAGAGGAAAACTGCAGTAAGTGGTGGATTTCTTCCTCTTCAGACTGCCAGTCACAGTGGCTGTGTGCAGACCGGAAGAGAGTTGAAAAAGATGTAAACAAAACAGAAAAGATTAAGAAAGGAGCAAATAAGGCAGCACCTGAAACCCACAATACAAGTGAAGCAGCAACAGAGTTTATCAAACAGAACATTGTGATATCTGGTGGATTTGTGGGAGGCCTTGCCTCTTCAGGATATGAATATTGTGTCATAGTGGAGTTGCCCTTAAGAAGAGAAATGGTGTCAACAAGGTGATTTCTCAACATTACTCACGGCCAGATTCTCCAGGGCAACAAGAAACAGCTAGGTGGACAATACCAAACTCACAACTTAGTGGTTTACAACTGAAGTTTGGCAAACTAGTATCTGCTATAAAAACAAGCTATAAGGCATATATACAATACTATCCCTGAGAAAAACATGGCTTTCATTATTTTTTTTAATTGCATTTTTATTAACACGTAATGTATTATTTGCTTCAGGGGAACAGGTCTGTGATTCATCAGTCTTACACAATTCATGGTACTCACCATAGCACATACCCTCCCCAGTGTCCATCACCCAGTCACCCCGTCCCTCTCCACTCAACCCCCACCCCCTGCAATCGTCAGTTTGTTTCCTGAGATTGAGTCTCTTATGGTTTGTCTCCCTGCTTTTGTTTTTAAATTAGCCCACAAACTTCTACCATTGGATGTACATATGTAAAGAAAAAAAAAATGTGCTGGATATATTCCCCAGTGAAGTATTATATTTTTTTCATCTAAATAAGATGTTCTTTGATTTACTTTATAGTATAGTGCTGCCAATAATTTAAAATTTTTACTACAGCTTCGACATTAAGGTTGGCTCTTTTTTAAAAGATATGTTTGCTATACACTGAAAAGCAGTAATGTCCTTTGTGGAAGGACTTAGAAGTGATAGAATAATTAAAGATATTAAACAGACTTAATACCAAAAAGAGAGGAAGGAGGGAAATAAAAGGAAAGGGAAGGCAAGGCAAGACAGGAAGCACCTGGAGTTGACACTGTAGTGGTTAGGTTAGGGTGTGTGTGTGTGCGTGTGTGTGTGTGTGTGTGTGTGTGTGTGTGTGTTGTGCATGCAACCATTTACACTGACCTGGATTTTCTGAAGCAAGTGCAAGGATATGGCTCCTACCTCAGAATAGCAGCACAACACTTAAACACAACTGCAAAAGAGTTTATTGTCTTTGTTCTCAGACTTAAAGATCCTATCCATTCCCTCCAGAGAAAGTAGCATCCAGGGCTATATCCAAGCATGGTGACCACCAATGGGTATACAAACTTCATTTCCTCTTTCTAAGAGCTTAGATTTTAAATCCGTTTAGTTCCTTCTAGAATAACTTTCCCAGGGGCTCTAGCAGGATGGGCCACAGGGACCTGTAACCGTCCAAATCTCACTACAGTGTCCAGAATGGGTTCTGCAATTGCCTCCCTCACTGGATGTGTCCATCAATACTCACCTCTGCAAACTTGCCGTGGTGGACTCTGCTAAAATGTGAGTATTGCCTAGAAGGAATGATGCAAGAGTAATCCTTACGGTCGGCTGGCTAGCAGTCTCTCACCTAAAGAATCAGGAATCTGGATGGGAGATGAACAGACGCAGGTAACCCAGATAAACAGAAAGCACAGCAGATCAACTGGCATCCAGAATAAGAGTAAGCATCTCAAGAAAAAAGGTGGCATCAAAAGGAAACCAAGGAGTTCCCTATTGACCAGCCTCACACTTTGTCATATGCTCAGTCAACACACTGTGCTCCCAGGCAGCACATGAATTACTTCACAGAATGAAAAAAAAAAAAAAATCCAAAATTTGAAGGTTTTAGATCCAGAAACTACCGCTCTCCCAATATGGTATTCCTCCTACAATATTTTTAGAGTATTTCAGCCTCTGCTTAACCATTTCCTATGTGGGATCCACGATATGCCTATGTCCCTGTGGAACACATAGTATGTACTATCACCCAACAGTTATTGAGTTCATTCAACATGGGCAACATCCTAAGGGCTTTACTCACAATCATTTAATCTCTACAGTAGTCCTGAAATGGTAGTTCTATTACAACCTCCATTTCACATATGAGGATACTGAGGTGCTGAGATATTTAATAACTAGACCAAAATTGCATATCTCCAAGTTGGACCCAAGAAGTAGGATTCCAAGGCCGGTGATTTTTTATTTTAACCAGTTCTCTTAACTGCCTCTCAAGGAAACACAAAACAGAGCAACTGCTGCTTTACAGAAGAAGTTTAAATCCTAAAACATGTAGCACATATATTTTATAGGCTTACTCAACTTAAAATTTGTAAATTCATAATGCAACGCAGTACAATGTACTTTTCTTCATAATGCCTTGCGTTGGCTTTCTGCGTTTTCTGTTTTCTAGATTTTACTTCTGGTAAGCTTAACACAGACCTCCTGGGGAAAGTCTTGTGCCAGAGAGGAAAGATAAAGATTCCTTCCATAAGTCACCTGTGACAGGAAGCTTCCCTAAGGCTACAGGGGGATTTGAGAATGGATTTATGGGGGAGGGAAGAGTAGAGAGATGGCTAAATATTGTCTCTGAGACGGTGACTTCCAAGTTGATCAATCTGGCCCCAGCCTATTTTTGATATTTAGTAGACATCTCCAGCTTACATCCAAACCAAAATATTTTATTCCTACCACCACTCCCCAACTAGTTCTCACCCACTTCATTAAAGCATACCACTGGATACCTAGTTTCATAGGCCAAACACGTGGCAGTCATCCAACAGTTCTCTCTCCCCTAACATCCACAGCAATCCCACTGGTAAGTCCTATTGGTTGTCTCTTCTCAAGATAACCAGCATTTAATCATTTCTCACCACCTGCCATCCCCATAAACTCTGCTAAGCCACCACCATCTCTTGCCTGGATTACTGCACTAGCCTCCTGGCTGGTCTGTTTTCTTCTACTCTTGCCCCCTCAAAGATGGTACTCCATATGCAAGCAGTGATCTTTAAAGGCATAAGTCATATCATCTCTCTCCCTGCTCAAAACCTTCCAATGGCTTCTCATCAAATTTGGAATGAAATAAAAATTCCTCATCATGGTCAACAGCATAGACTCTACATGATCTGGTTCCTGTCTACCTCTGCAAGGTACCACGTTCCTCTTGCTCATTTCACTCTAGCCACATTGGCTGCCTTGCTGTTCCTTCACACTCTAAGTTTATTACCCCTTGCATTTGCTTGTCCCTTTGCCTAGATTGTTTTTCCTTATCCCTAAACCTTTCTAGAGCTCACTCCTTAATTTTATTCAAATATCACTTACACAGAGACACCTTCCCTGGACACACTTCTTTTTTTTTTTTTTTTTTTAAGATTTTATTTATTTATTTGAGATCACAAGTAGGCAGAGAGGCAGGCAGAGAGAGAGAGAGAGGAGGAAGCAGGATTCCCACTGAGCAGAGAGCCCGATGTGGAGCTCGATCCCAGGACCCTGAGAACATGACCTGAGCTGAAAGCAGAGGCTTTAACCTACTGAGCCACCCAGGTGCCCCCAGGACAGCTACTATTTTAGAAGTGTGGGACACCTGGTGGCTCAGTGGGTTAAAGCCTCTGCCTTTAGCTTAGGTCATGATCCCAGGGCCCTGGGATGGAGCCCCACATCTGACTCTCTGCTTAGCAAGGAGCTTGCTTCCTCCTCTCTCTCTCTCTCTCTCTCTCTCTCTCCACCTGCCTCTCCGCCTACTTGTGATCTCTGTCTATCAAATAAATAAATAAAATCTTAAAAAAAAAATAGTAGCTGTCCCAACCCCACCTCCAACCATCACTCTTTATCTCCTTATTCTACTCCTTTTTGTAGTACATATCACCCAATATCACATTTCATATTTACTTTTTTACATATTTATGATTTTTCTCATTAAGTGATAAATTTTATGAGAGCAGGGATCTTATTTTATTTACAGTTGTTTCCCCAGTGACCGGAACATTTTAAGTGTTCAATTAATTTAAACAATAAATACATTCTAACAAGTCTAAAAGTCATATTTAGACTTCCTTGCTGATATCCAGATCCATATATTTCATGTGTCTGTCTATGACCCATATGTCCCAAAGGAAACTCACACTCAGCATGTTAAAAACGAGCCCATTATAACTTCCTGTTCTCTTCCCCAAGTTGCTCTTCCCTCCTCATTCCCAAGCTTAATTAACAACACTATCATCCCACCTCACACAGAAATCTGGGCATCGTCGATCTATCAATCTATCATCAAACCCTGTCGTTTCTATCTATATCAGACTGTGTTCTTAGTTACGAAAAATAGATGCCACTCTAGCCAGTTTAAGGAGGGGAAAAAAAAAAAAAGAATCTATTAAATTGTTAGGTAGCACAGAGAATATTCAAGAGGGCCTGTGAGCCAGGCTGTGCATAGAAACCATGCTGCTGCTACCATTGGCACACTGTGCATCACAGACAAACCCTAGGGGGAAGAGGGACTGTGGAACTCAGTGTTGCGGTACTATCCTCATCAGAATGGATTCCATGTGCTATCTCCTACTTCGCAATCCTCTTTCCCAAAACAAAGTCTTGATGGGCAGAGCCCAGATTATATGCCTGTGAGCTCTCTGACAGAGACACTGGAAAAGTGAGTTTCTGGCCTCTTCTTTGAGAATGGACACTAAGTTTGGAAATTCCCCAACCATAGGAAGGGTGTTTGAGAAATGTTAGGCAGCTGCAATGCATCGCAGACATCAGTTAACACTATCTTCTATGTTCCCAGTCTACCCCACCAACACTGACTCAGCTCTAGTCTTCAAAGCGCGTGGTCTTGACTAATGTGATAACTTCCTAACGGGCTTCTCTGCCTCTTTTCTCACCTCCACACTAACGCAAGCAGCAGTACATCTAAAAGCAAGCCTTACCATGTCCCTCCCTTGCTTACCATCCATTATTAAAAAATGAAAAGTCCCCTCAAAATCTTTCATTGCCCTGGCCCCTGGGTGGCTCAGTCAGTCAAGCATCTGACTCCAGATCTCAGCACAGATCTTCATCTCAGGGTCTTGAGTTCAAGCCCTGAACTGGGCTTCACGCTGGGCGTGGAGCCTCCTTAAGAAATTAAAGCTTTCATTGCCTATAAATGAACTACAAACTCCTATGGTTGGCCCATAGAACTTTTCACAACAAGGAGCTGGTCCATCTTCCTGAGATTCTCTCCTTACTTAGGATCCTGTGTTTCAGCTGCACCAAACTGCCCTTCTCCACATGTCACCTGTTCGTCTCTGTTTCTGTTGCTTTGTACACACTCCGTCTCCTTGGAAAGGCCCTACTCTGATACCTTCAAACCTCATCTCGAGCATCACCTCTTCTCTGCCTCTACCCTGATCCCCTCATTCAGGACAAGACACTCCCAGCTTGGGTCCTCCTTGATGCCTACCTCTATCAGTACTTAATCTATGATTTATGCCCAACTCCGAGCCAGGAAGGAACTAGACTGTGATCTCTGTGAGAGCAGGAACGATTGCCTTACTTTTAGATCCCCAACCTGTTGTCTGGCTCATGGCAGACACAGTAAACTCTATTTGGGTGACTAGCAAGACGGCCGCTGCCGAGAGTTGTCTCCATTTAGGGAGCACTTACAATGTGTCAGGCACTGTCAGGTAGGTCTGAGTACGCTCATTTTATAAATGATGGAAACTTCCCTGCTATCACACAACTAGGAATCAACTGACCTGAAATAGGAACTTCCATTTGATTTCAAATGGAAATTATTTAATATATTCTACAGCCCCTATGAATAAACAAATGAGTATGCGGAAGAAAGGATAAACAAAGGGCTGTGTGAAACTACACTAGCTACAGTTACAATTCCTCCTTCTCTAGCCTACACAGCCAGAACACTTTCCCTGCCCTTTTGTTATTTTATTTATTTCATTCTGCTTAAAGTACCACTGCCTTGGAGACAGTGAGCTCCTTGGGGGCAGGAAGTCGTAGCTTCCTCATTTCTATGTCTATACCCACCCATTTGTATTAGTTTCCTGGGGTTGCCAAAATAAAGTATGGCCAACTGGGTGGCTCACAGCTCTGGAGGCTGAAGTGTGAGATCAAGGTATGGGTTGTTCCAGGCCTCCATCCCAGCTTCTGGTAGCTCCTTTGTTTGTGGCAGGAGAATGCTAATCTTCACATGGCCTTTTCCCCGTGTGCCAGTGTCCACATCCCCCTTTCAGAAGGAGGCTGTCGCTTTGGACTAGGATCCACCCTAATGACTTCATTTTAACTCGATCACCGGCAAAGACCCTATTTCCAAATAAGGTCACATTTATAGACACTGGGACTTAGGACTTCAACGTATTTGGCGGCGGGCGGGGTGCGGGGACAAAAATCAACCCATAACACCATGTATCTGGCAAAGTGTCTTGCAGTTAGCAGATGCTCAGTTCAGGTTTGTTAAAAGACCTTGAGAGCCCTCCCCTCCCCCACCAGTAAGACCTGGCCTCCAGTCAGTATGTTTGAGACCCTCCACCCAAGGGCAGAGGTGAGGTAGATAAGCACTGTCTAATGGCCACATCATTACCTGCTAAATATCTACATGGCTGGTGGGTGGAGGGGAGCCAAGGTAAACGAGGCTCATCTTCTCTTGGAAAACAAGGTTTCCTCCCAGGAAAGATATAATATCCTGGGGCTCATTTGTGGATAAGAAGAAAGGGATTTGGGCAGACTGCTTTTATGGCAGCGGTGTGGGCCAAGAAGTTGTAAACATGCCATCTTCTGGAATGTGTCTGCCTGCTTCACTTGGCAGATTCTTCAAGGACTGGATGAGCTCCAGCCAATGTCCAAGTCTCTGCGTCCTTACTTGGGGCCCATAAGAATCAGTCCTGCTATCCATAGCCCACTCCTCCGTGCCTCCCTGTCTCACCCCTAGGCCGCAGGGAAGTTACTCCTATCTTATTTTTTAAATTTAGACACATATCATATTGAGCACCTCTTAGATGCCTGGCACTTTTTGCACCTTGTGTCATTCAATCTTTGCCATAGGAGCAGAAACAAGAGTTTTCATTTAATTGCAGAATACACCTACTATAAAATGAATAAATTTTATCTGTACAATTTTAAAAATAATGATAGAATGTGTAACCAGTGACAGGATAAGAAACAGAATATTATCAGTATCTCAGAAGTTTCTGTGGACCTCTCTCCAGTGATACCTCCCTCTCTTCCCGGCAAGAAAAACAGCATCTTAATTCTGTTTTAATCAGAGCCTTGCTTCTCTTTATAGTTTACCAACGATGTTTGCATCTCTTAGAGTACAACACTTAGTTTGGCCAATTTTTTCTTTAAATAAATGGAATCATACTGCTTGCAGTAATCTTAGTGCTTATTTCTTTCAATCATCATTATGTTTTTATTTATTTTATTAACATATAATGTATTATTTGCTTCAGAGGTACAGGTGTGTAATTCATCAGGCTTACACACTTCACAGCACTCACCATAGCACATACCCTCCCCAATGTCCATGACCCAGCCACCCTATCCCTCCCACATCCCTCCCCTCCAGCATCCCTCAGTTTGTTTCCTGAGATTAAGAGTCTCTTATGGTTGGTCTCCCTCCTGATCCCATCTTGTTTCATTTTTTTCCCTCCCTACTCCACATGACCCCCGCCTTGCCTCTCAAATTCCTCATATCAGAGAATGTGATAATTGTGTTTTGCTGATTGACTTATTTTGCTCAGCACAATACCCTCTAGTTCCATCAACATCGTTGCAAATGGCAAGATTTGGGGGATTTTTGATAGCTGCATAGTATTCTGTCTTATACCATACCATGTACCATATCTTCTTTATCTGTTTGTCTGTTGATGGACATCTAGGTTCTTTCCATAGTTTGGCTATTGTGGACATTGCTGCTGTAAACATTTGGGTGCATGTGCCCCTTCGGATCACTACATTTGTATTTTTAGGGTAAATACCCAGTAGTGTGATTGCTGGGCCAGAGGGTAGCTCTATTTTCAACTATTTGAGGAACCTCCTCATTATGTTTTTAAAGATTCATCCATGTTGGGATGCCTGCATGGCCCAGTCAGTTAAGCCACAGTTTTGGCTCCAGTCATGATCCCAGGGTTCTGGGATCATGTCCTGCCTCGGGCCCCTTGTTCACAGGGGAGCCTGCTTCTTTCTCTGACTCTGCCTGCCACTCTGCCTGCTTGTGCTCCCTCTTTCTGACGAATAAAAAATAAAATATTTTTTAAAATAAGATAAAGATTCATCCATGTTGATATATGTAAAAGTGGTTTAGTCATTTTCTCTGCTATGTAATTTTCCATTGAATAGAGAAACACTATCTGTTCTACTCTATAGACATTCATTGTGTTATTAATCAGAACTATTATAAACAATGCTGCTAGTACATTCTTTTATATGTATTTCAGTGCACATAGGCAGACTTTCCCTAGCCACATACTCAGAAATATAATGGATGGTTTTAGGGTAAGTACATTTTAACTTTACTAGGCCCTCAAACTTTAACTTTACTAAGATAAGCACATTTTAACTTAACTAGGTAAGGTGTTTTTTAGATGCTTTTACCAAGTTACATTCCTGCTAACATGGAATGAGAGGTCTCATTACAGTCTGGCCAATATCTAGAATTATCAGAATTAAAATTTTTGCCCATTTGATGAGGAAGGAAATTCTAATTTTAATATGTATTTCCTTTATTACTAAAAAGAATGAACACTAGTGAGGTTGAACCCCTCTCTCATAAGGGACCTATCTTTGTCCATTTTTCTATTGGATTGTGTTGTCTTTCTCTTACTGATTTGTATTATTATTTTTTTAAAATATTTTATTTACTTAACAGAGAGAAACTAGGCAGAGAGGCAGGCAGAGAAAGAGAAAGAGGAGGAAGCAGGCTCCCTACGGAGCAGAGAGCCCAATGTGGGGCTCGATCCCAGGACCCTGGGATCATGACCTGAGCCGAAGGCAGAGGCTTTAACCCACTGAGCCACCCAGGCACCCCATGATTTGTATTATTTTTAAAAATACTCTGGGTACTAGTCTT
This sequence comes from Mustela erminea, assembly GCF_009829155.1. Taxonomy (NCBI): domain Eukaryota; kingdom Metazoa; phylum Chordata; class Mammalia; order Carnivora; family Mustelidae; genus Mustela; species Mustela erminea. The sequence continues at coordinate 71,165,046 of NC_045616.1, read as the reverse complement.
TTTGATTATTGATTTAATATGTTGAAATACCTTCTTCGTCTTTATGCCTTTTCTTTTTTCTCTGTATACAATGTCTTTTGATGTCAGACCTTTAACAGAATTGAATTTTTCGATATTTATTTCATGGTCTATGTTTTTTTTTTTTTTATTTTGCTTAAAGAAATCCTTCTTTACTCTTAGATTAAACTAGGATAGTCTTTGAGTATCCTAAAGATAATCTTAATTTGTCTTCTAAAATTGTATTAGACCTTTGCCTTTCATATTTAAGTCTTTATTCCACTTGAACTTGCTATTTGTACATTAGGATTTAATTTCAGGTTTTTCCATATGAACAGTCAATTGTCCCTACACCATTTCTTTCTTCACATGCTATCTACAGTGATTTCTTTGTCTTAACCCACTGAGCCACCCAGGCACCCCAATGGCTACTTTGTCTTAATTCAAGTTTCCTATGTACATGTCTGTTTGGAGCCCTCTATGTTTTTCCATTGATCTGTTTGTCTGTCACTGCACCAATATCACATTAACTTAATGCTATAGCTTTATTAGGTCTTGGTATCTGGTAGGGCAAATCCCCTAGCTTCTCTTTGCCTTCCCAAGAGTATCAGCTCTTCTAGGACTTCTGCTTTTTCATAAAAATTCTAGTAATAATTTGTCAAGGTCCAGGACAATCTCTGGAGAATATTGACTGGAACTCTACAGAATCTTGATATTTAACAGTCCTTAAAGCTATTGAAGATTCTGGGACGCCCGGGTGGCTCAATGGGTTAAAGTCTCTGCCTTTGGCTCAGGTCATGATCCCAGGGTCCTGGGATTGAGCCCCACATCGGGCTCTCTGCTCAGCAGGGAGCCTGCTTTCTCCTCTCTCTCTGCCTGCCTCTCTGCCTACTTGTGATTTCTGTCTGTCAAATAAATAAATAAAATCTTTAAAAAAAAAAAGTCTATTGAAGCTTCTTGTTGAAAAATCTTCTATATGCCTTCATTTATTAGGACTTCTTTAACCTTTCAATAAAGTTCTATAATTTTCTTCACAAAGTAGTTTCACATTTTCTTCTTAGATTTGTTCCTACTTACATTTTGGTGTTTCCATAAATGATTATTTTCTTTCTTTTTTTTTTTAAGTGATTATTTTCTTTAAAATACTTTTTTTAAAACTAAACACTGATGATGAATAAGATTGACTGTTCACATATTGCTCTTCCATCCAATCTTTCTCCAAACTCACTTATTCATCCTCAATCTGTAGATCCTTTTGGGTGTTCAAAGCCTTTCTTTTTATTTACATTTTCAAGCACTAGCTATGCAAACAATGTTATTTTTTTCTTTCTTATCTTTTCTAATTTTCTAGTCTCTGCATTGTCTAGGATTTTCCACTAAAATACGGGATGTCAAATGGACTTCCCTTTTTTAGATATTAAATAGAACATTTCAAGTTTGGGGTACCTGGTAGGCTCAGTGGGAAGAACATGTGATTCTTGATCTTGGGGTTGTGAGGTTGAGTCCCACATTAGGAAGTAGATTGAACTTAAAAAAATAAAAAGAACATTTTCAGTATTTCCTTTTTAAATTAAATGCTTTCCATAGATAGTTTTGTGGACTCTGTTTTCCAGGTTAGGTACATCTTTTTTTTACCTCTAGTTTCTTTTTTTAATCATGAATAGGTGTTACATTTTATCAAATATTTTTCTGAGTCATTTGAATCTGGTGGCTCTTTTGTTGTTTTGTGTGTGTGGAAAGCTTTTAAAGTATTATGTATTTTTAAAACTAAGGTAGAACTAGTCTAAAGAAAGAAAGAGAGAGAAAGAAAGAAAGAAAGAAAGAAAGAAAGAAAGAAAGAAAGAAAGGGGGAGGGAAGAAGGGAGGGAAAGAGAAAGAAAGACGGACTATTCAGATTTTCTGGGAGGATTTTTGTTTTTATTTTTACAAATGTTCTACTTTTTGAGTCAGTTTTTGAGTTATATTTTTCTAGGATTCAACCCATTTCATCCAAGTTTTCAAATTCATTGATAGAAAGTTCATAACATCTGCTTTTCACTTATTAAATATTTTCGTAATTGCAATTTTGCTTTGCACTTTTTTTTTTAAAAGATTATTTATTTATTTGAGAGAGATCATGAGCGAGCACGAGCAGGGAGGAGGAGCAGAGGGAGAGGGAGAAGCAGACTCCTGGCAGAGCAGGAACCTGATGTGGGGCTTGATCCCAAGATCTTGAGATCATGACTTGAGCTGAAGGCAGGCGCCCAACCAACTGAACCACCCAGGCACCTCTTTCTTCTTGTTTTCATTCACAGTGTGCTGTTTTCCTGGGATACTTTTTGAGTTTTATTTTATCATGAGTTGTCCTTTTTCCTTGCAACTTTATCTGAAGAAAATGTTAAAGGGTTGAGTGAAGTTGAGTTCCTTTCAAGAAGATTCAAATTACTTCTGTCAGTCTCCTGGGGCACTATTCTGGTACTACTTTAAGTTGATTCTTCATGCAACATTTTTTTGACCACACAGGTGGCATGAATTCAGACTGATACATCCTTATGAGGGCTCAGTTATGTATGGTTCTCTGATTCTGGGGGAGTTGTTTTGTCTCTCCACCCAGTGACTAGGTCAAGGTAAGGAAATATCATATTGCTCTGTCCCTCCTTGCTCTCATTTTCTGTGTAGCAACCTTCTGTGTAGGTTTATTTTGTTGTTGTTGTTATTGTTTTTTCTGGTTCATGCCTTTGGGATCCCAGTTTATGCTAGGATGTCTAACTTAATCTCCACTTTAGACAAGCTCAAGGCTTTATCTCCTCCCTCTCAAGTCCTGCACATCCATCAAAACAGAAGTTCGAGTTTCCTGGCCTGGGCAAAAACCTCAGAGTAAAAATCACCTTTTTCCTGAATTACCTCTGGGTTTCTGCTCTTACCTCAATTTTGGGATTCACAGATTCTTTACTTTTAAGACATTTTAACAATGTAGTTAAATAATGAAAACAAAAACAAAAAACTTTTTTTTCCCCTCTTCTTTCATTTTAGTTGTTACAGTTGGAAGGGTTAGTCAGTGCATCTAATTTGTTATACTGCCAAAAACTGAAACCCAAGTGGCCTTTTTAGATAAGTAAAATGAAGCTTAGTAAAGCTATACCCAAGTCCAAAAGCTAGCAAGTGAGTAGTGATGACACCTGAAAGGAACCACAGGTAGCCTGAACTCTCACACAGCCCTTTGGTTGATGGGACACATACAGGGCAAATGATTTAATGCCAGATTCTCACGCAAAAAGTTCCAGGAAGGCTTCATATCCCCTGGAAAGTGGAAGTTGATATTGTGTCTAAGGAAAGAGTGGCTGCTTCCCTTTGTGGTCCCCTCTTCCATGTCATCTGCCCATTAATACCATCTTGCAATTTTGTCCGTTATTTAAGTGGGCAAATATAGGGATAGGGACCTTTGTACAATCAGCCAGGTCAGAACTTTGACCTAGAGCATGCATGCCCTTTATTCCTTCATTTAACAAACATTTGTTGAATACGTTGCTATTCCCTAGGGACTCACTGAAAACAAGACCTAGTATCTGTTCATTTTGCTTACAGCTGAGGGTGGAGAGAGGGCAATGGAGCAGACCTTGTATGGGTAGGATGGTGTCGCAAAGGGGTAAGAACTGGGTGCCATGGCAGGAAGACAGAGTCAGGGCGCCAGGGAGATCTTTCAGAAAGAAGTGATAACCAAGCTGAGACCTGGGGGCACAGAGAAACTAGTCAGACAGAGAGAAGAGGAGGCCACAGGACTCCACACACACGAAGTCCTGGGCCCAGGGGTTGAAGTGAGGAACGGCATGAGACAAGGCTGGAAGGTGGGCAGAGAAGCACATGGGGGAAGTGTCGTTTCTGTTGCCTTAAGAAGTTTGGACTCAGGGCGCCTGGGTGGCTCAGTTGGTTAAGCGGTTGCCTTGGGCTCAGGTCATGATTCCAGGGTCCTGGGATCGAGTCCCACATCGGGCTCCCTGCTTCTCTCTCTCCCCCTGCCTATTGCTCTGCTTACTTGTACTCTCTTTCTGTTAAATAAATAAATAAATAAAATATTTTTTAAAAAAGAAGAAGAAGAAAAAGTTTGGACTCTGTCTGGAGGGAAATAAGAAGCCAAGGGTTTTAAGGAGAGTTCACTTAGAAAAATCACTCTGACTGCATTATGGGGATAGGCTGCACAGGGGAATGAGATTACGGTGGCCTGTGGGGACTGAGACATATTTAGGAAATGAGGGCTTTGGAGTTCCACTCCTGGCCCCATCACTTTATAGCTGTGAGTTTTTAGGCAAATTGCTTAGCCTCTTTTGCCTCCCTTTCCTCATCTGTAAAGCAATAGTATCATGGGATCCACCTTGTAGTGTTGTTGTGAGCTAATGGGTGAGCTAACACACCCAGAGCCCCTTTGACAATACCTAACGTCTACTAAGGGTTAAATCTTACTGGTATCTGAACAGACAGGCAGGACTTACGGAGTGAGTCCATAAAGGCGGTGGGGAGAGAAGAGTCAAAGATGACTGATGGAGGCGAGGTGGTCAGGAACCCAGGTGAGGGGCAGGCCAATTCAGTAGGAGGACCCATGGGACATCCATGCAGAGAAATCTAGTCTCCAGCAGCTTTGGTAGACGGAGAAGACATCCCCAGGCAGACACACTGAGCTGAGTCATAAAGGACAAGTAAGAGCTATTGAAGTGATGGGGAGAAGTGGGGAGGAGAGAAATTATGTGAAAGCAGACCAGCAAGAGAGTAACCAAGCTGGAGCAAGCCCGAGAAAAGCACAGTGGGAGACAGAATGAGGAAATGGCAGGGGTCTGATCTAAAAAATAGTGCTGTGGAATTCAGGGTTTACTCTCTCTTCTCCATACCCACAAGGAGGTCATCTATCTTTCTTTCTTTCTTTCTTTTCCTTCCTTCCTTTCTTTCTTTCTTTCTTTCTTTCTCTCTTTCTTTCTTTCTTTCTTTCTTTCTTTCTTTCTTTCTTTCTCTCCTTACTTTTTCTGGAACACACTGAACTTGTTAAAATGTCCCCAACACCCAAAATGCCCTTCCCCTATTACTTGAGCTTAATGAAAATAGTTAATAGCATGTCTATTTTATCAGTGTGGTAGGTTGGTATATAATAATGTCTTTTGCGGGCCTAGACGTCTCCGTAATTCTGCATCAAAGGGTTTCTTTCCAGAAAGTAGACTTGAGACCTGGCTACCTTTTTCTCTGTGAGACATCCAGCCCAGATGACAGACTTTGATGGTGAAGAAGCAGCTTCTCTGCTCCTCTTCACATGTCAAGTCTGTGGCAAAGAGCCAGCTAGAACCCTGGACTTCGCTCACTGTCAAACTCTTAACATGATTTGTTCTTTCCGCCTTTGAGGCTTGGTAAGCCACCCAAATTTAAGCCAGAAATGTAGCTTCAGGCCAACACTGACAGAACATCCTCACGATTTTCCAACATCAGGAGCCCAGGTGTGCTGGTCAGGATTCTTCATGCCCTTCCCCCTCACTCTTCAGAGACCTCAGTTACTGTAAACTGCCTGCAGCAGCATCATCATCAGTCAGCCTCCCCCGAATTTGGCCAGATGAGTCATGGGCTGCTGATTCCACATCCTTCGTGAAACTTCCTGAAATCCTGCACATTGGTATAGGTCTATAAAATTGGGTCAGTGCCATTCCTGGCACTTTGCAGTGTCGCTAATATTGTCCCAGGGGCTTATTAACTTCTGGCCCCATAGGTTCATTCATGATCAGGGAGGCATTAATTTTAGTGGAAAGCTCTGGGATTCTGCGGGAAACCAGTCCTGGGTTCAAATCCTGGCTCTGTCATCCACTAGTTGTATATAACTAGCTAAGCCTCTATTTCCTCACCAGGAAGGTCTCCTATTATACGACAATGATAATGACTACTTGGAAGGGTTACTGGAAGGATTAGAAACAACCCTATAAAGAACCTAGCCTGTAGTAGGTACTCAGAAATTGACAGCTACCATTAATAATAGGATTTTGGGGGTGCCTGGGCGACTCAGTCGTGATGTGGCTGCCTTTGGCTCAGGTCATGATCTCAGGGTCCTGGGATTGAGCCCCAAGCAGGGAGCCCACTTCCCCCTCCCTCTCTGCCTACTTGTGATCTCTCTCTGTCAAATAAATAAATAAAATCTTAAAAAATAATAAAAAATATTTTTAAAAATAGGATTTTGTAGGATCTAAGCCTTAGGGTATTAGACAGTGTGGTCAATTTCAGAGTTTCTGAGAGCGGGTCTAGCCATCAATGCTGACACACAGTTTCTTGCCAGGCCAGGAAATAAGGTAGGTGGGTGGTAGGGAGGGCGCACAGGTGATCTTTAGGGTAAGACTCTAAGGATTCTCCTGATTTTAGCCCATCCCCCATAGGACAGTGGGCAGATTAAAGGGCACATCTGTCTCCATGGTTCATCCTTTCTTTGGGCCAAGGCAGAGTCTCCCTAGCTTCAGGGAACCTTTCTGTCTTCTTTATGAGCCACTTTTACAATTTTCCCAAGGCTAATATTTAATATATAATTTTCCAATTAGCACTTCTCAGTCACCATCTCCAACTAGTCCACAACACCCTTGGGACCTTTGATGTGATGGAATCTTTAATACTTCCCACCCCACCCCAGCTCACCGCAACCCTCTCCTCCCGTGGAATTGGCTGAGAAGACGGGCGCAGGAAGAGTCTCTCGCCTCATTCCTAATGATCATTTCTTCATTCACTGTAGCTTGGTATCTCAGTCCAGCTCCAGTCTTTGTTCTGGAATCATTCTGGGCAGGGAGGGTGAGATATAGTACATACACAACTTACCTTTCAGGCTTACAAGCTTAAAATCCCCTCTACAGTTATGGCCGAACTGTAGGAGTGCCAGGAGAAAGCAGGAGGCTTGCAAGGCTCCGCAAGGATAATCCTTTGGGATTTGAGCAATCTTCCCAGCCAGACGTTACAATGTGCTAACACCCTTGTGAGTCATGAACTAACTCATGGTCAGTTCTGTTTGGAGAACAGGATGAATAATTGAGAGTAACTGGGTGTTTGCCTGAATCTGGGCCTAACCCAGTATTTATTCTGTTTTCTTGTCTCTTTTTGCCTAAAACAAACATGTCCAGTTTCCCATCTTCTTCCACATTCCCTGCTTAATCTTTCACTGGCTTTTAGAGGAAAGTCCAAAGTCTTTAACACACTCTAAGGACCCCAATGGGTGGTCCTGCGTATGTCTCCAGCATCTCTATGCCAAGCTAGAAAGACTAGAAGTGAGGGCAGCCACATCCTTGCGGGACGCATGCCTAAAAGCCATAAACCTAATTTTTAAAACTTTTTCTTTTGGAATAATTTTAGACTTATAGACAAGTTGCAAAAAATAAAACAGAAAGTTCCCCCATTTCTTTAAACCAGCTTCCCTTAATGTCTACATTTTATGTGACCATAGTACAATGATCCAAACCATGAAAATATCATTGGTACAATACTATTAACTGAACTACAGTCTATTTGAATTTCAGCAGTTTTCCCACTAACACCCTTTTTCTGTTTCAGGATCCAATCTGGGATCTCACTGTTGTATTTACTTGTCATGCTCCTTTTTAGTTTGTTTAATCTGTGAGTTTCTTAGTCATTCATTGTCTCTCAAGACCTTGACCTTCTGAAGAGTGCTGGTCAATTATTTCATAGACTGTCCCTTAGTTTGGATGTCTGATGTTTCCTCATGGTATGTTTTGGCAAAAGTACTACAGAACTGTTGTTATACTCTTCTCAGTGCATCATAGCAAGGGTATGATACAAGATGTTGGTATGTCTTATTACTGGTGATATCAACCATGATTACTGACTAGATTTTCTTCTTTATGCTTATCTTCTAAACATTTTCATTTCTTCTCTAATTATTCTTTCTCCTCTGGGGAACTCATCCTTTCTCATGAGTTGGAGTATCATCTATCTATACCTCAAATATAACCAAAGATAAATATATATATATGTATGTACCTACATATATATTAAAGATTTTATTTATTTAATTGACAGAGAGACACAGAAAGCACGAGAGGAAGCACAAACAGGAGCAGCAGGCAGAGGAGGAGCGAGAAGCAGTCTCCCTGCTGAGCAGAGAGCCCAACTCGGGGCTTTGGGGCTCTATCCCAGAACTCTGGGATCATGACCCGAGCCAAAAGCAGACACTTAACTGACTGAGTCACTCAGGCACCCAACTCCCCAGATTTATATTTTTATGCTATATCTCTACTTTGAACTTTAGGCCATATGTCCAATAGCCTACTTAATCTTTCCACTTGGATATCTAATAAGGATCTCAAATACAATATTCAAAACCAAAGTCCTGAATTTCCAGCTGTCTTCTCCATCTTTGTGAATAGCAATCGACCTTTCCAGTAGCTCAAGCCAAAAATTTTGATGTCATCTTTCACTCTTCACTTTCTTTCTCACTATATTCAACCATCAGAAAATGCTTCTGGTTCTATATTAAAAATCCATCCAGGGGCACCTGGGTTGCTCAGTGGGTTAAGCCTCTGCCTTTGGCTCAGGTCATGATCTCAGGGTCCTGGGATCAAACCCCACATCGGGCTTCCTGCTCAGCGGGGATCCTGCTTCCTCCTCTCTCTCTGCCTGCCTCTCTGCCTCCTTGTGATCTCTCTCTGTTAAATGAATAAATAAAATCTTAAAAAAAAAAATCCATCCACGTTCTACTACTTCTTACCACCTTCTCAGCTACCACTGTGATGTAAGCTACCACCATCACTACCATCTTTCCCTTGGATTATTGTGATTTTTGCTCAAATGATCTCCTCGATGTTGGCCTTATCTCCCTAGAGTCTTTTCTCCATAGAACAGCCACAGTAATCGCTCAAAAGTGTTAAGTCCGATCATGTAATTCGTCTGATCAAAACCCTCCAATAGCTTCCCATTTCCATTAAAAGCTAAAATCCTTTTCCAGTGGGCTTATAAGGCCCTACATGATCTAATCTGCCAAATTCCACGGTCACATCTCTGCATTTTCATGTCTTATGGCTCTCTCCGCCTTGCTATCCCTTGAAAATAATCGTTTGCTCCTAATTGGAGGTCTTTGCTTGTGATTCTAGTCCTCTTTTTCCATCATCTCCCACTCAGTAATGGCAACTCAATCAATCATGCTGCACAAATTGGAGTCTCACAGACATCTGCAATGATTTCCTCCCTCATGTCCAATTTGTCATCAAACACTGTGTATTTTTTCCCCTACATAAACCATGTTCAAACCTATTTCTCATCCTCATTGCTAATACCTGGGTTCATTATTACCTCTCTTCCCTGATCTCTTTGGCCACTGCCAATCAATTCTCCCCTCTGTGGCCCAAGTGTACTTTTCTTTTTTTTTTTTTTTTTTTAAAGATTTTATTTATTTATCAGAGAGAGAGGGGGAGAGAGCGAGCATAGGCAGACAGAATGGCAGGCAGAGGTAGAGGGAGAAGCAGGCTCCCCGCTGAGCAAGGAGCCCGATGTGGGACTCGATCCCAGGACGCTGGGATCATGACCTGAGCCGAAGGCAGCTGCTTAACCAACTGAGCCACCCAGGCGTCCCGCCAAGTGTACTTTTCAAAATGCCAATCTGATCCAATCACAGCCTGCCTATATTCTCTTTAATGACTTCCCACAGCTGAGAGACACAGACCACAATTCTTAACATGCCTTACATAGCCCTGCTGGGGTGGCCCTCATTCTCCATACTGCAGCCACAGTGGACTTCTCTCCATTCCCCAGATGGCACAATGCCGCCCCCTGCCATGACCAACTCCTCTTTTTGGGAAACCCTCCACCACCCCATTCTGTCCCCACTCTCCAGCTCACTCCTTTGCCTAGCTAAAATCTATACCTATACATGTGCACATTGCAACTTAATTAGCATTTCCTTGGAGGAGCTTCCCCGCTTCCTCCATCCAGAGAGAGTTTCTTTGTTTTATATTATCAAAGAACCTTGCTTCATTCCTACAGAATGTTCACACTAGCTTAAAATTGTCTATTCGGTAGTGGGATTATTTGTCAAATATCTGTCTGCCCCATTAGACTGTCACTCTTATTATAGCAGAGAGCTAAGTGGTGGACACATGGTTGACATTCAATAAATATCTGTTGAATGAATAAATGAATAAACCAATGAATTGATGAAAATAAAATCATATTTTTGAAAGACAGATCTGGCAAATCAATTAAAAGGAAGAGAAAGGTGGAGGGCAAGGGTTCTGTATAATAAGTAGGCTGTTTGAGTAACATAGACCAGGAAAGAGGAAATAAAATTCTAAACAAGGATGGTGGGAGGGGAATGGAAAGTAACTGGCGGCGGGGGGAGCGGATGTGTTGCGCTACTGATAGACCAGCTTACCCACAAAAAGCCAGCAACACTGTGCTCATCCCAGATGTGGGCAGAGGTTCAACAAATGCCTGCCATGGTCAGCAGTCGCACCATCCGGGGAAGTGCTGTGGTGAAGACAAAAGGCACTTTCTAGGACAGTTTCTCTTTTAAAAAGACAAAGCCATTTGAATGACAAAGACATTCCAGGACCATTTTGCCATCCTTTGGACTCTGGGGCTTCATAAATAGGCTGGCTTCTGTGTTTTTAACAGCACCTGATATATTTGATTACATTTTCGATTCAATAGTTCCATTACTACAAGAAGCAACTTCATTACCACGAGGGCCCAGAGCCCAGACTATACTAGCTCCCTGTCATATAATTTAGCCTCAGTCATACCTCAGACAATATTTACACAAGGTCACTTCTTCAAACCATGTCTAGCCTTCCCAAATGACAATATTATTTATGCCAAATGCTTCTCCTAAGGGATGGAAAACTGCCAACTCTGGTTTAATAGGTTATACGGACAGGCTAGAAAAACATCATTTGTAGCACACACAGTTTATGCATTTAGTGTATAACTAGGCATACAGACTGATCATTGGAAACATGGCCGAAAGCTGGCCTCAGGAAAAAAAAAAAAAAAAAAAGCCACAAAAGCACTAAGGTTTGGATCTTTCCTCCCCGATATTAGTTTTGGAAACCCTAGGTTTAGTCAGAATTATGAATGCACAAGAGAGAGCTGCCTCAGACTTCAGTGGCTACCTGAATATCCAAAATAGGGGGAAAAGCTGCGAAAGGAAATTTAACTTGGGCGTATGTGCCCAGCAGCCATCCTCCTGTGGTTGCAAATTAATGTGACCATCCAGGGGAATAGGCAGCCCAGGGGCCTTTGGTAACAAAGAACAGTCTAACCCATTGATGTTAATTTACCAAATTATTCACATCCCACAATCTGGAATAGAAATCAGTGGCCAAAAAAATGCCTCCTCTACACCTCAGTCAAAACACCTATAAAAATCTAGATACCAGGAGGCAAAGTCTGGAACATAAATGACTTCATCCTGTTGCCAATGAGTTATTAAAGTACCGAATGATGGGGCCGCCAGCGGTGTCCGGGCTACCTTTGCTTCCAAGCTCTGTTCTTGGGGGTATCTTTAATAAGACATTTGGCCAAAATATATTGGTGACAACGCCTTTCTCTTAAAATCTAGTTAAGGTTACAAGTCATACCTTCCACTTAATCCCTTATAGACCACTGGAACTTTAAAAATCTCTGTAGCAGAAAATTAACAAACTTCGGGAGGTTGAGCTTTCACATAAAGTGTATAATGTCTGTCCAGACTTGCATAACTAGTTGATGATAAATATCATTAATAAATAATTTATACATTATTGTCCTCTAAATAGATAATTCCATTCCTGCATAAAAACGTCATATCTAATTTAAATTTTAGGAAACAAATGTCAATTATAAAGGAATTTCAAAAATTCAAAATTTTTCCTTTGTATTGATAAATTTGGAATGATTCTTGGTCCTTAAAATGTGTTTTTTAAAGGCTGTAAGTGCTGTATTTTTGTACACTTTCTGGAGGAGTTGCTTCCCATGGGCCCATCGTTTGTTTAGTAGTACTTGAGATATCATTATTTATTAATAATACTAGCATTAACCCTTTCTGATGAGCACTTGGACAAGCAATCCCATGCCCAGGAATTATTTCACAACAATAATTAGAAACGAGTACAGAGGGGCGCCTGGGTGGCTCAGAGGGTTAAGCCTCTGCCTTCGGCTCAGGTCATGATCTCAAGGCCCTGGGATTGAGCCCCACATTGGGCTCTCTGCTCAGCAGGGAGTCTGCTTTCCCCTCTCTCTCTGTCTTGCCTGCTTGTGATATCGCTCTCTCTCTCTGTGTCAAATAAATAAATAAAATCTTAAAAAATAAAAGAAAGTGTGCATATATATTACCACAGAACTACTTATTATTGGTAGTAAATGCACAATAATAAAAGACTGGTTAAACAAATTAGCCATATGATGGAATACCATATAGCCATAAAAAATGTTATAGAAAAATATCTAATCTATAGGAGAAAGTTTACAGCACACTAAAGGAAAAAAGAGACGACAAAACAATATATAGCAAGTACATGTTCAGGTGGAATACTATAAAAATATTAACCCATACAGAACAGTCCTGAGGGCTCCCCAAAGTGATGTGGGCAGGATTTAGAAGGGAGCTAAGGAAGTGCACTAATGTGACTTCATTAATATCCGCAGGACAGAAAGACTTAGGGACATTTGGACAGGAGTTTTGACCGATACTCTTATTACAGCGGTAATTCGCGTCTCACCTGTCATCGTCCAAGCAAGGGAGGAACAGCATGGGCATTTTTCGCTGTTCCTAGCCCAGTGGTGGTTTGGACAGGGCCTGCAAAAGGCTCCATCTGGTCTTTTCTCTGAAACACTTTCCTTAAGTCAAGAGCAGGAAACCTGACTTCAGTCTCACGCAGTGAGATCCCCTAGTCCTCTACAGGAAAGCACTGCCATATGGTTCCTAACATTATAGCACTCATGGGTAACCCCTGAAACCATCTTCATGTCCACATGATCCTACAGCATGGAGATTTATTAGGATATTGTAAATAAAACTTGGATAAACAGAAGCATGAAATGGGAGACCCCACAGGCTAGGGGAAAAAAAAAGAAAAACAAACCTGCTTCGTCAGCTTCTCTGGCAAACAGATATGGGCCATGATTTATTAAAACAGGAGCTTTTTCAAGGCATGATTATAGTCAAGAGAAAGTTGAATAAAACTTTGGCTTAGAAGTGCCTCTGCATGTTTCTGCTAGACTTCCCTATTTGAACATTCTGTGGGCTCCCCAAGCTCAATGCATTGGAAGCAAGGATCATTCTCTTCTTTTTTTCCCTTAGCATCACTATTTGGATGGCACCTGAATAGAGGTGAAAGGTTAAGCAGAAGTGATGACTAAGAATTCTGGTCAGAAGCATTGTGAGACTGGGGAGAAGGACCAAGGGCAGACCCTTGGGACCCGCTCACAAGTAGAGGGAGAAGAAAGTAAATTCAAAGGGATCATCCAAGAAGTCAGAGTAAGAATGATTTTCCTCTGTATCAAGCTATCTGAACATAATTTGCTTTAAGGTGGAAATTTTAGTCAAAAATATAGTTTGAAGACAGCATAGTTTCATTTTGTTTGATGCTAATGGATCTTTGCCTGAAAGTAAAATAATCCAGATGTATCAGATAAAACAAAGCAAAACTGTGCTTACATACTTCCAAGAGTTCAACTGTTTCACTCCCCTAAGAAAGAAAATAAAGAAAAAAAACTTTTTAAGAGGTAAGTGAATAATTTATAATATAATTTTATATAAGAAGAGATCCAAAATGTTGAATGTCTCAAGGAAAATTTGTCAATGGGTGCAACTTGAAAGGGTCCTACTGACTTTGTAGGCCCAGGATTCTCATTCAGAAAGGTCAAACTGACATTTGTGCCTGAACATGTCATTAAACAGTAGGAGCTAATGGGGGTTCACTTTTGTTTCCTAGGCTAAGTGTCGACTGGCTCCCTCTGCTCAGAACTAACCACAGGGCTCACTCACTCAGCAGTAATGCTGAGAGCATCTCCCCAGACTGGAAGGTTGAAAACAGTTGCCTCTGTGGTTCCTGAAGCTGGGATCAGACTAGAGCAATTGTGCAGTTGATTTGGCCCATCTTGAGGACCTTGGCTCTCAAAAGGCATGGCTGTGCAGACTAAACTAGAGGTTATTTTACAAGGCCCATCAAAATCCTCATTTGCATGTGTGAAATTCCTGCGGAGAGGCTGGTTTTGAATCTGGCTGGTTGGGCCAGATTACAAGTTGAGTCTGCTAGTGTGAATGTAAATAGCATCAGCTAGATCTAGGCCCCTCCCAGTCAGCCTTTCCCTTCTCTGGATCAAATCACTAGCCAATTGTTTGAATTCCAACACAAGTGACACCCAGCACCTCCCAGGTAGCAAAAGACATCACATTTTCTTAGAACAAATGGTCATCGACAGCCACCACCACAATAACACTGTTCATAGAGTACTCACACTGCGCTAAAGGCTTTACACACACCATCACTTCAGACCCTCACCACAACCCAAGGAGGTGTGGCATTGCCACTGCATTATCATTGTTCAGGGGGGAAAACTGAGGCTTCAAGGGATTAGGGATGAATCATCCCAGGTCACACAGGTGGAAGGCAATAGATTTGAATGCAGCTAGTTTAACTTCCACGTTTATGCCTTTTACCATTTTTGCCTGATACCATGTTGCTTCCTTTTAGTCGGCTGAGTTCAGTTGGCAATGAATAAATGGCAGTAATGAACACTGGGATCAAAACCAAAAGACCGTGGGATATGGACCAGATCATCAGGTTTGAATGGAACTCAGTTACCTGTGTCATTTTTGCCTTGAAACAGAGCTGTGTGACTCATAGGGAGCCATGCTACCTATGGATGGGGATTCTAGTTCCTAAAAAATCTGGACATTAGACATTCTTCTGAACTATCAGGAAACCCTTGCTTTGGGAGACGTGTGACTCAGATACTTAACATCCCTTCCAGGGAAGAACATGGCACAGTAGTTACAAACATCCCAGATCTCCATTCCCCAAGAACATCTTCTGCATATGGAGGGGGCTGTCCTATACTCGTCACCTGGACAGCAGTCCCGCACTCACTGGCCAAAGTGGTTTATAACATCTGGTAACTGTTTCCAGATGTGGCCTTCCCCCGAAACACTTGATGAAAAGTTTCACACTCAACATTTGGAAATAACTGACATAGGCACAGAGAGTTGCTATCATCTGCACCCAGAATAGAAGCAGTACGATCACTGCAAAGATGAAAGCATGTCCATAGCATCTCAATGGCCCAAGAAAACGGCGAGATTGTGTATCTGTTGGGTCCTCATTAAAGTCAAGTAAATGGAGCTGAGCCTCGAGGCGGTCAAGTGGACAGGGCAGAGCAGGGTCAACGGAATCAGACAGGTCCACATCCAAACACCAACTCCACCAGTCACCAGCAGGGACGTTAGCAAAGACTTAATCTCTTGGAGCCTCAGAGTTCTCCTCCATAAAATGGGAACACAGCGATGCTCAGGGGAAGATTGTGACATGCCTGGCATATAGCGAGCACTCAATAAATGGTTGTCTGGCTTTTTCTTCTCATTAGTTGAGTCTATAAACACAACTCACTTCATGCTTATTACATAACTGAATAAAACACTTAGGACGAGAAGTTCCTTTTTCACTGTTTATAACAGAACGTTAACATTTTAGGGACAAATAGTAGTAGCAGATGTTTATAATGCGACCTTTTGAGGAGGAGCACAATTTCACATCAACAATGGAAAATCTCTGAATTCGTCTTAGAAACAGAGTCAAACCAGTCCCAAGCCCAGATGAAAATTCTGCAGTCCCTCCCATCTTCTGGAGCTAGACATCTTGGTGTTACAGAGCAAAGGGAGTCCAGCTAGACCTAAGGTTAAGATTCACCAAATCTCTGAAGGGGTGAAACAAAATGATCCTCACTTGATAGATACAGGAAGGTTAAGTGACATCTTAAGTGTGGGGTTGAAGATTTAGTCCCAATGAGTAAGCTAATCTTATTCACTGTACAGTATTTCCCCCCTTTACTTGGAAAGTCAACATCAAGGGCTCTAATTTATGGAGCATCAGCAATATTCCAGAGCAATGACAGACGTTTTTCTTACACGACTTCCATGCGATCTTCTTTACAACCTGCTTGTAAAGCAGGCGTTATTATCATCCCCATTTTTCAGGTGAGGAAATTGTAGCTCCAAGAACTTAAATAGTTTACCACAAATCATAAAGGCAACCAGCAGCAGACCTGGAATTTGAACCCATCCGTCTAACTCCAAAGGCATCTGCTGACAGCTGTGAAGCAACAACTTCCGCTTACCATGCAGTGAGCAAAGGGTGGGTGAAAATGAGTTTTCTGCTCATCGCCTGCAATCACGATGATAATTAAACTGTAGCATCCCTTGCTGCTGTGTCCACAATCTGGGCTGTGTCCACTTTTCTTTAGGGCTGTTAGAGCACCTTTGCTGTGGCTCCAGACTGCTGGACAGGTGTTCGGTGCAATCGTTCCCTTTCTCCCCATCTGCATCTTTGTGAGCGGTGAGGCCCCGATCTGTCACGGGTGGCTGCTCCCCACATGTGCTCACAGCCCCGCTGATGAGAAATGGCAGAAGCAGGTATTAAAGGTGGAGGTTCTGGCTTATTGCTCTGAATGTATTAAAAACCGTTCCCAGACTCCACATAAAGAGTTTTACACACGCAGCACATATGATACAAGGGAGACAGAGAAGCAGACGTGGGGATAACCACAGTGAGACAAGTAACCACAACAGAAGTCTGGAGAGACAGGCCTAAGGAAAGCTACTTTCACAGACCGGGTGATGGATGTCTCCTTAGCAGACAGACAGCTAGAGGTACTTATTTTTATAAAAAGTTGACAGAAAGAACTCCAGACATCCAGACCTGCTCTCTTCCTATTCTTGTCTAGAGCTGACTCAGCCTCTCGGCTTCCCTTTGCAGGATGGTGACTTTTTCCATGCAGCCGTGCTAATTATCCACATCCCGCTCTCTCTTTTCTCACAGGTCATTGAAATGTCTCCTTGTCTGGGTTAGAACTTGGGTGGATGCTGAATTGCCTCCTGGAGTCCTCCCCAGTGATGAATTTCTCATACCTAGGGTATGGTTTGTGGGGAAAAATTCTTTCGATTTAAAGGCTCTTGAGATGGTTATTCCAAAGAATCTGTTTTACTGGGCTCATGAAGACGATACTTATCATTTATTGAGTACACAGTAAATGCCAGATAATTTCCATAAGCTATCACATTTAGCCCTCATAAATATCACATAAGGTAAGTATTAGCCCCATTGTACAGATTAACAATAGAGAGGAGATATATAGATATAGATATCGATATCTAGATATCGATATCGATAGATATCGATCGATATCTAGATATCGATATCTATATCGATATAGATATATAAAATAAATGAAAGGGAAGATAAAAACCAAATGGCATACAACAACTTCCTCAGAGTTTCTTTAGTATCCAAGGAGCAGAGTGATAGGGTAAAAGGTGCTGCACCTGGGCCAGGAGATGTGAATTTTTTTTTTTTAAGATTTTATTTATTTATTTGACAGACAGAGATCATAAATAGGCAGAGAGGGAGGCAGAGAGAGAAAGAGAGAGGAAGCAGGCTCCCTGCTGAGCAGAGAGCCAATTTGGGACTCAATCCCAGGACCCTGAGATCATGACCTGAGCCGAAGGCAGAGGCTTAACCCACTGAGCCACCCAGGTGCCCCAGAGTGTGAATTCTTATCCTGGTATTGACACTAGCCAGATCTAGATCTGGGCAAGCTCTGTGCACCTCTATCTATCTGATCTAAAAAAAGGGGAAAAAAAAAAAGTAGATGGTTGGACTAGGCAATTTCTATATATATGGCCTCTTCCTCTAACTTTCTATGGCTATGACCTATTTCCATACTGTAGTTACTAAGGTCAGACTCCCCTTGAATAAAGTCCTAGAACAAAGCTAGCCCATCAGCACTGAATTGGTATCTTTCATCACCCGGCTCTGGAGAACAGCCCATCCAAGCCACATCTTGATTGCAACTTAAAGTAACTGAGATACTTTACTCTTTCCAGAGTAATTTAGCAAGCCATAGCTTTTAAAGACAAGTTGAAGCAGAAGTTCACACTCTGTGGCATAATCACTGACGCAATTCTATTACTACCTTGAATCTGAGAGGTTTCCCTACCAAAAATGGATATTTGATATTCTGATAATCTACTACTGTATAATAAACCTCCCTCAAAACTTAGTGATTTACAATTATGTAATTTTTTTTTCATGGTTCTGGGTGTTTAAAGGCTCAGCTGGGTGGTACTCCTTTGGAGTCCCTCAAAGCCATTCCATTGAATGAAGGCAGAGGTTGGAATCTTCTAAAGTTTTCTTCACTCACACATCTGACATGGGGGCTGGGATGGCTGTGGACTTATTGGTCGTACCTCTGTCCATGTGGCTTCTCTGTGTGGCTACCGTGGGTCTCCTCACAGCATGGTAATCTTGGAGGTAGTCAGCTATCTTATATCACTGGGGCTGGATTCCCCCAGAGTGAGTATTCCAAGAGAGCCAGGCAGAAGCTGTAAGCTTTCTTATGACCTAGCCTTACTTCTCCTGTGAGTTATGTTGTTAGTCACAGCATTCACCTATCAGCTCAGAGTCCAAGAAGTAGAAGCATAGATTCCACTGCTCAAGGGAAGAATGGTTTGTGAAATGCCAAGGGGAGGGTGACATTAGGGCTATTGATAAGGTAACTTCTTTGTTGTAAATCTCAAGGACATTTGCAAACCAAGGGAGACTCCTGTCTTGCAGGATTGTGATCTCTGCAAGTTAACTATTTATCATTTTATGGCAGTCAGGGGTGCCTGAGGAATGCTACACATATGGAGGGGAGCGAGTGAAGGGGGGGTGCAAGGCGCCAGCTTTTGCTTTGTCCTCAGCCAGCCTCCTGCTCCTTCATTTGCACATACTGGAAGGAACTAATGGGAGCCATCTTGAAGACAAGTTACTCTATTTGGCCTCCTTCAGAGCAAAATGAACTATGGGTAAAAGTCAGACTCTCTCTCTCTCTCTCATTCTCTCCCTCTCACCCACATAACCAGGTGGAACCCCATAAAGAAGAGTAATTGGTGGGAAGCACACTTCCATTTCTGTGAGATAACATTGTGCTTTTTCACTGATGGAAAAGGGAGAGCGACTTAATTGAGGAAATGTCTCCAAAAGAAATCGTAAAGGCACATTAGTGATCTAGCTAAGCCTGCTAGGATGGATATTGGTATCCCAGTAATCTTAAGACAAATCCAGATGTCCGTTAGTGATCGTCCTTAAACGAAGGTGAAACCAGCGCGGTGAGGTTGCCAGACACAGTCCCAGACATCTACACAGATAAGCAGGCCTGATGTGTGGCAGTTTTGACGGGCGGGCTTAAGAACAGTAAGAAACAAACTGAGGATCTGGACAATATCACTATCAGGAAAGCATATCATAAGCCCCAGAATGTGACATTGTCCCAAGAAAAACAGCAACCGAGAGGCCAACTGAAAAACTGGAGATGCTGGAGTAGAAAAGCAGGTCAGATATGAAAGTGGTGGTGAGCAGAGAAAGTCTGGATAACATGTTGGAACCCAAGGAGGATGGCACAAGCCCTCGAACTGCAGACCCCTCCAGGGCTGAGATTATCGGTAAAAGAAAGTATCTGCAGCTCCTGGGGAAGGAAAGAGACTTAGGGAGCCATGGAGGAGGCGGCATAGTGATCCTTTAGGTCATGGATGCCAGAATAAGGCTAGAATGACTGTGGCTTGGAAGGTGAACCTAAAAGCCCCCGAAAGAAGCTTTTCTTTTTCTTCATGACTCAGAGAGAGTCAGGAATGAATTCCCTAGACATGAAATTTAAGAGGTTTCTGGCCTGTATCGGGAATATTTAGGAGTTGTTAGCCCTGCAATCTGATGGGCACTCCAAGAAGCTCTGTGAGTCTAAGGGGCAGAGAGATGGAACAGAAAGCTTTTCTCTCTGGCTCTGCCGCAGCCAGATAGTAACAGGAGGCTTGTTCTTTAAATAGTAGGACTTTTAACACCAGAGGGCTCCAAGAGGTCAACTGTAATCCGCCAGTTGACAGAGGGCACTAATTGGACCCCGCCTTCAGGTTAGAGCACTCAGTTACACCCACTGTTCTGGCTCCTAAAGAACTTTCCAGCAATTCTGGCAAACATAAAAATCTGCAAGTCTTTTGAACTCATAATCTCACTTCTGGAAATTGAACATAACTAAACCATCCACAAGCAAAATGTGAAGATGTTCATAGCAGTATTATTTATAAGTAGGCTAACTCAGTGCTTCTCAAAATCTGATGTGCATCACTTGGAGACCTTCTTAAAAGGCAGATTCTGTAGGTGGGACTTGCAACTCTGCAAGTCTAACAGACCCCCAGGGGGTGCCCATGCTACCAGACCAGAGGCCACACAAAGTAGCAAGGGGTTACTTAAATGCAGCTAAAATACTATATGGCAAGACATAACCAAGTAAATGATAAGTACATCTCCTTGTAATACCAAGATCTATGTTAAAATAATTTTGAAAACTAGCAACATGAAAAAATGTTTATGACCTCACATTAAGAGAAAAATACAGGGTACAAAAATCACATACACATTAGGATTGTAATTGTAAAAAAGAAATATGGGCAACATTGGAAGAGAATCCAGAACTACTAGGTGCTTGTTCAGGATGGTGCAATTAGGCTTTTCCCCCTAGTTTTCAAGCTTTTTGTTACATTGCTACATTAATTTCATAATCTAAAAATGCTGTTAAGCAGTAGAATATTAAGTAGAGTGGTCATACATCCTGCAAGACCTGTTAGCCCTATTCAATTATTAATGGTGGTCCCCTCACTCTACCCTATGATCTACTAGATAAGGGACATGCCTCAAGGCTGTATGTGGTCTTTGTTTATCACTCCCAAGCATTTGAAAAGCTGAACTGAAATGCCTAGAAGGAAGAGGCAGGAGAGGTGGGGAGGTCTCTGCTGTGCAAGTTTTTTAAAGTACATATGTTTTCTAGAGCAGTTTTAACTTTACAGCAAAACTGAGCATAAAGTACAGAGATTTCCCACATACATCCTGTCCACCCCCCCACCCACCCTCATCCACTACCATCCACCCCCACCACGGTCATACCTTTGTTACAATTGATGAATGTCCACTGACACAGCATAACCACCCAAAGACCACAGTTTACATCACACGTCCCTCTTACTATTGTACATTCTCTCCAGGTGGACAAATACACAGGGATACATGTCCACCCTTAGAGCTTCATAAAGTCCCTGCCCTGAAAATCCTCTTGCACATTTTTAAAGGTATACATATATATTTATTTAAGATTTTATTTATTTGACAGAGAGAGAGAGAGAGAGAGAACAAGTAGGCAGAGAGCCAGGCAGAGAGAGAGGGGGAAACAGGCTCCTCACCGAGCAGAGAGCCTGATGTGGGACTCGATTCCAGGACCCAAGCCAAATGCAGTGGCCCAAACCTCTGAGCCACCCAGGCGCCCCTAGAGGTATATTTTGATGAGGATAAAAGACCTCAACAGTATACATAGAGAAATACCCTGATAAAACCATGAAAGCTAGGAATTCTGCAACAAGGGGACCAAGGAAGTCCCCTTAAGTTCAAGATAAACCTTTCCTGAACTTAAAAGTCTCACTGCTCAGCTATCCTTGTTTGACCTTTTCTCCCTACTGCACACCAGGAATCACTTCATAAGATGATGTCCTGTGTGTCTTGGGGCAATGCATTTTCCTCCAGCTGGGCTGATTCCCCAAGGAGGAAGAGTTAAGATTTTAAAATGCTGATGATTTAGTTGGATTCCTGTTTGCTGCTTTTGCTAACATGTGAAATTTTTAGAGCCAGACTTTCTCAATGCCGCCTTAAACCATATTATCTATTACTGCTTTTACTTCATACCTATAATAAACCTGAATCAAACTAAAGCTACCACTAACTGATTGCATTTAGAAGATCATGTTATTTAAGAGAAAAACTTTTAAAAAACGATTGAATTAACTAAATACAAACCACATTTGCCTACAGCAGCTTCTAAGGCACTGTTCCTATTTCGTTGACTTGGAATTTTATTAAATTTTTTTTTTAAAAATGTGAGCCACCAAGTGAAACTTAGAAAATATCTTATACTATGCAGCTTCTAGCCATAATTACTTTATTCAAATTAAATTAAACTTGCAGTGTTATTTCTTTTGTCTGCTTTGAAATTCATCAATTTTCTTTGTTCTTACAGAAATTAATATATATTTCTCACACACACACACACCCTGGTGTGAAACACTTAAATCCTAGTCCTGAAGCCTTTCTTATGCTGAGTCTTTGTCTGCTAGGTATGTGGCAGTCGGGAGAATGATGGTCTTTG
The DNA here is from genome assembly GCF_009829155.1 of Mustela erminea. Classification (NCBI taxonomy): domain Eukaryota; kingdom Metazoa; phylum Chordata; class Mammalia; order Carnivora; family Mustelidae; genus Mustela; species Mustela erminea. The sequence goes on along the minus strand of NC_045616.1, from coordinate 71,142,639 downwards.
TTCTTTTGTTCTCTCTGTGTATATTCTATTCCACCTGAACAGAGCTAAACTTATACCCCAAGGACAAATGACACTAGGTGAATGACAATAGGTGATTCTAATTTGAGAACAGCTACTCAGAGTGAGTGTAAATTCTCGTGGGTGGTGCTTTTAGAAACAAACAGAAAAGGAGCCTTTTGGGGTGGATATTGCACTTCACCTTTTAGGTCATTTTAAATAATGGTGAGAGAGAGAGAGAAGGGCCATTCCAAAGAAATAAAGAGGAAAAAAGGGAGAAAAACAATAGAGTTGAAAGAGCAATGCCTTCTTAAAGTATACATGAAAAAAGAAACAAAATGAGAGTGCAATGGAGTGTGAAGAAACTCAAGAAAATGCTAAAAAAAAAAAAAAATGCTTAGAGGACAAAGTGTTACCTAAAGAAAGGAAATCCAAGCTGGTGAGACTTCACTTGAAACAAGAAGATAAAAATCCTTTATACAATCAGCAAACAAAAGCAAGGAAATATAAATTCTCAAATCCCATGGAGAGCCTGGAAGGGAAGTCAGCGAGACAATGCAGAGCGTGCAATTTGAGAGGATAAATCACTTCTTTACCTCACTCCACACAAAAAGAAGATAACAGACCAGGGTGAGACATATTTTCCAGCAGAAGAGTAGGGATTGTTGAAATGCTTTTCCCTTACTACAAAAAGCTAACAGAACACCCAATTCAAATGAACAGGATTCTCACAGCAAGACAAAATCCATTTCTACAGTGAACATGGGTGAGGTACTTGAGTATGGAAGGAAAAGAGTCTGTCCCCTTTGGCACCACATGAAATATTTGTTGCCTCACTGAAGAAGGAAGACCAGTAAGGGCAGTAGAACTGACTGGAGGAGCCTCTTTTGAGGAAAGACTCTGGGGCTTTCCGGGGATGCAGTAGGAGTAATTAGAAAGTTGGGTCATTGGAACATTGAGACCGGGAGTTTCTTACCCATAAACTCTATCTTGAGAGGGAAGTTAAGATTGTTTAATTAGCAATAATCGCGCCTCGGATAAACCTCATTGGCTACGATACTGCCACTGCACAAAGCTAAGCTTGTTTAAAATAAAGAATCAGGGCGCTTGTGTGGCTCAGTGGGTTAAAGCCTCTGCCTTCGGCTCAGGGCAGGGTCCTGGGATCGAGCCCCACATGGGCTCTCTGCTCAGCAGGGAGCCTGCTTCTCTCTCTCTCTCTGCCTGCCTCTCTGCCTACTTGTGATCTCTCTCTGTCAAATAAATAAATACAATCTTTAAAAAAATAAAAATAAAAATAGAATAAAGAATCAGAGGTGCCTGACTGGCTCAGTCAGAGGAGAAGGTGACTCTTGATCTTAGGGTTGTGATTCCAAACCCCAGTTTGGGTACAGAAATTACTTAAAATTAATTAATTTAATTAAAAATAAAATAAAGAATCAAATTTACTTAGAAACACTTACTTAAATATCTCAGCATTAATTAAGAACAATACACAAATAAACACACACACACACACACACACACACGAGGGAGGTGGAGGAACAGGGGGAGAAGGTTAAGCAGACTCCACATTGAGCACCACGCCCGTCCTGAGATCACAACCTCAGCTGAAATCAAGAGTTGGATGATTAACCAACTGTGGCACCCAGGTGCCCCCTTATCCTGGCTTTTTAGTTAAAATGTCTGTTCAAATCTATTTATAAATTCTGCAAAAAAAAAAAAAAAAGTTCTAAGCTTCTTGGAGAAGCAGTTTTGAAAACAATAAGGAGCTTGGTAAATTTATACAAAAATTTAAGCTTCAAAGATATACAGAGACGAGAGAGTTTTAAAAAGACAAGGCTTCCTGAAAAATCTTTTCTAGTTAGAAAGACAGCATCATGGTGTTTTCACAAACTACGGAGAATCTCATTGACATTTAGATTTTCCTTTTTTTCCTCTTCATTTCTGATTTAGACACTTCCAACTTGGGAAGATGCAGGAATTGTAGGCATAGACAAATATAATTTACATGTTCTCTCCCACAGTCAGGAAGCAGTCTATATCTTTCGGAGCATAAAAAGAAGACCATCTCACTGACTGGGGGACAAACTGATAGTTAAAACCTTTTGATGTGTTTGAGCAGAAAGCTTAAAGATTATTGATAGAGACTTTCCTACTCTTTGAAGCACTGTAGGGTAGTAGCCTTTTTTTTCCTAAATCAAAATAAGAAAAAATAAGGTTGGTAAAAGAGTGGTTAAAAACAACTGAAATTTAGGAAAGTATACAATTGGCACCTATTCAGAATTTGTTTAGATTGTGTGAACATACATCTTACAAAAATGTCCTTTTTCTTTTCTTGTCCTTATTCTTTTTGTTGTTGTTGGTAGTACTATTATTTCCTAAAAAATGGCCCTTAATTTTTCTACGTGAGCAACAAAAATCAAAGTTAACTATTTATTTTCGTAATTATTTTATGAAGGCTTTTTGCCCAACAAACGTGGTTCTGGCTAGTAAATTGCAAATTTCTGTAAACAGCATGTTTTCCCTTGTGTGTTTAGCTTTAACCTCCAACACGTTAGTCCATCTCATTAATCATAAAAACATCTTAAAACAAGAAAAAAGCCCCTGTACTTTTATGCCAAAAGAATAAAAAGTAAGAAAAGAGACTCTTAAAGCCTGATTTCCTTGTTTCCTCTAGACTACAATTATTTTGTTAGGGAAAGCTTCTGTTACACCAGGAAATCCTGTTAGAACTGAAACTTGTTGCATTATCTGAGATGAATGTACTCTTAGTTGGTAGTGCATCTCTTTATTCAAAGCTCTTTGGAATGAAAAGCCCAGGGTAGAAAATAACCCTTACAGTTTGTTTCTATGTTTAAAAGAACTAATTTGCTGGTACTGATTTCTTCTTAGATAAATCACATTGACTTTTCAAATGCTGATTTTTCAGATAAACCTAAGGGTCATTGGTCTGTAAGTACCAAGAAGAAATAGTCTGCCTCCAGGGGCTGTACCTTCCATTCATTACCCACGGGAACATTCCAGTGAATCCAAGCAGGGCCTGTCCTCTGGCCCCTAGCCTGCTATACATAGACCACACTGAATTTTGACCAATTACCTCTTTTTTCTTCATCTTTGATTCTTCTTCCTTTGCTCTCTTCTGATTTTTCAAACTGAGAAGTTTTAGCATATACTTTGATAAGGAGGCATAAATAAAATTACCTTTCAGTTTTAAAATTTCTTCCCGAAGGTATGGGAAAACCTTAATTGTGAAATGCCAAAAGGTCACTGAGACAAGGCTTTCGCAGTTAAGAAAGAAAGAAAGAACGAGAGAAAGAAACAGATATAGTAAAGTGAGACCCTATTAATGAGGAATTTGCAATAATCCAACCTGGTTGACACTAGAGTTTATTTTTTTACTATTTAGAAATGATTTTATAGGGGAAAATACACTGAAAAATTACAACATTAGGTTTAAATTACTTAAGACAATAAAGTGTTTGGACATACTGTTTAAAGCCAAATGAATACTGTTGTCTACTCAACAGAATACATCCAACATTTTCTTAGCAGCTAATGTGAGTCACTTTTTGATTCAGAAAGCAAGAGACCCACATGATTTTTTTTAAGTACTTTAAAAGAGGTCTTAAAAAATTACTTCAGAATGTCTTCTCCTTTGCATTTTTCCAGATTAGCGAGTATTTACTGTTATTAGCTGTTTTATGGGCAGGAAGGAGTCTAAAGCTAATATATTGTACAGCACCAATGCACCTTAATAGATACTATTTCTGAAAAGACCTTAACTTGAAAATACAATGCTCAGAACCAGAAAATTCACTGAAACTTCTGGGAGAATAAAAACATTTATTTTAAAGGCAATGAATCTCTTAAACTAACTCAGAAGGAAACGTCTTAGATGTTTGGTTCATGTCCTATTCACTTTTACTTTGCATATATTTCTAACAGGCTTTCAATCAATTCTTCTCATCCTTGAGAAATGAATGAACCAATGAGAAACAAGACAGTAGAAGCAAATTCATTGACAGCAGCAACAGAGAATAACTGATAGTCTTTAGATTAAGGGATGAATAGAAAAAAAAAACTACAAAAGAACTACTGTCCAAAAAAAGATTGAGTCTTGGCACCTGTCTGGGAGACAGGTAGTCAGGTAGACTCTGGTAGACTTTATGGCTCTTGATCTTGGGCTTGTGAGTTTGAGCCCCATATTGGGTGTAGAGATTACTTAAAAATAAAATCTTTAAAAAATATATTGAGTCTGACACCACTTACTGTAGGGGCAAACAGTTCACTATTTTCAGAAATATCTGAAAATATGCATAAATTTCAGCACAGTGTTAGGAATGACAATCCTTCACAATGGCCCTGAGGCATTCAGAGCTTATTGAAGAAGGCAAAACCAGTATACTGTATGTCAGAATTATTCTATCCCAAATTGTTAAAACAATTTTTTAAATTGAAAGGAATCACTTACAGGAAGAAACATCCTGTTTCTTTGTTGTTGTTGTTTTTTAAAGATTTTATTTATTTTAGGGAGAGTGAAAGCAATCACCAAGGGAGAGGGAACACAGAGGCCGAGGGAGAAGCAGACTCACCACTGAGTGGAAAACCCAGTTCAGGGTTCGATCCCAGAACCTTAAGATCATGACCTGTGCCAAAGGCAGACGCTCAACCAACTGAACCCCACTCAGGTGCCCCTGAACATCCTGTTTCTTGAAGATGCCAGAAAACCAAGACAGCTCTGTGACTACCAGAATAGGAAGAGCCTAGAAAGCAGCTGAGTACTCACCTCTTAGCTGGAAAGTAAGAGCTACTACTGTCTATTTTCTGCTGGGAGGGGAGAAGGACACAGAGATAGCTTCAGCATGGTGGGTTAGAGCACTGGCTGTCTCTTTCACAGTGCAATGGAAAAGACACAGATCGTGAAGCTAAATCTGCTTCACTCCTGCTTCTGTCCCCCACTAGGCATAATAACACCTACCCCAGTAAGCTCTTTCAAGGGCACAGAGCCAATTCCTACCAGGAGCTCAGTTATGTACATTGCTTGCCTGTCGTCTGGCTCTCAGTGGTCACCTTCTGGGCAGTTCACAAAGAGTAGAAGTGGAAGATGGATGGAGGAAGGGGGTGACTCTTGCCAAACAGTGTCAAAGAGCTGACTTCAATATAGTTGAAGAATGAGCAATATACCTCCCCTACCACCACTGAGGCCTTCAAGAATGTTTTATCTCGTGTGTGATAGGAGCTGCTTTTTTTTTTTTTTTTTAAGATTTTTATTTATTTATTTGAGAGAGACAGCATGAGAGGGGAGAAGGTCAGAGGGAGAAGCAGACTTCCTGCGGAGCTGGGAGCCCGATGCAGTGCTCGATCCCAGGACTCTAGGATCATGACCTGAGCCAAAGGCAGTTGCTTAACCAACTGAGCCATCCAGGCATCCAAGAGCAGATTTTCTCCCTGAGTTTCAAACAAGTAAAACAGGTGAAGGGTAGGAAAGCTGTGAGACATTTGGCAGGGCAGTTATTGTATGTCCAACATATCTTGGGAATGAACATGAATCTTTTGATACCAACGAACAAGTCTAATAACATAGATTCATTCATTTATCGGTTCACTAACCATCCAACCAACATTTATTAAGTGCCTGTCATATTCCCAGCACTGCCTCAAGTATGAGGTATTTAAAGACCTAGATCTTGCCCTCGGGCATGGTACAGCATCATGACTACGCATGTTAACAAGTGTCCTAAAGCCTTGGCACTCAGAGTATGGCCCGTGGAACAGCAGCATCAGTATCACCTGGGAGTTTGCTAGAAATTCAGCATCTCAGACCCCAACCCAGACCAAAGGAATCAGAATCTGCCCTTTAACAAGATTACCAGGTGATTTGCATATGCATTATAAATTGAATGCACAGCTTTATTGTATATGGCTGCTGGCATAATGGGATATATCTAGAATAAGCTGGGGCACACAAAAGTCCATTTTGACTTGTATGTGAACCAAGAAAGGCTCGCCAGTAAAAATGACCCATACTTGTTTGCTAGGGCTGCCTTAACAAAGTACCACGCACTGTGTGGCTTACCAAAAGAAATTTATTCTCTCAGAGTTGTGGAGCCTAAATCTAAGATCAAGGGTTCATTCTGAGGGCTGTAGAAGAATTGGCTTCAGGCCTCTCTCCTTGCTTCTGATAGCCTGTCATTCTTTGGCTTATAGATGGCATTCTCCCAGGGTCTTCACCTCATCATCCCTCCATGCAAATCTGTGTCCAAATTTGCCTTTTTTAGAAGGTGCCAGTCATTTTCGATTGGGCTGCCCCTACTGACTTCATCTTAACTTGAATGGCTACAAAAACCCTATTTCCAAATAAAGTCACATTCAAAGGTACTGGGGGTTAGGGCTTCTGTATCTTTTGGGGAGATGCAATTTAATCCTTAATATGAACCTGATCTCCAAGCTGAAAGATGATTAGGTATTAGTGAAACACACTAGGAAAAGAGCAGGTAGGGCATTTTTAGATGGTGGGAGCCACCCGCATGATTAAAGGCATAGATGTGTCAGTCTGCTAAGGAATGACACAGTGGTAACCATGTTTAAAAAAAATAGATGCAAAAAAGGGGCGCCTGGGTGGCTCAATGGCTTAAAGCCTCTGCCTTCGGCTCAGGTCATGATCCCAGTGTCCTGGGATTGAGCCCCGCATCGGGCTCTCTACTCAGCAGGGAGCCGGCTTCCATCTCTCTCTCTCTCTGCCTGCCTCTCTGCCTACTTGTGATCTCTGCCTGTCAAATAATAAAAAAAATTTCAAAAAAAAATATAAAAAAAAACTTTAAAAAAATAGATAGATGCAAATGGGAGATGAGGTAAGGAAGTAGGCAGATCACTGGAAAAGTAGGCAGATCTCAAGCTGCCACGAGAGAATTGAACTTGTATTCTGTAGGCTATGGGAACACAGCCAGGCGTTCAGCTCCCCAGAAGCAGGGTGCAGAGTAGGCTGAGGTGGACTTGGATTTGAGTCACCAGTGATGCGGTCACTACTCTGGTCTCAGTGACAGGCGATGAAGGCCTGAACCAGGACCTTCAACACCAAAGAGGATAAGGGGGAGATGAGAGTCACAGGGAAATGGGGATGGATGCCCCATCTGGAAGCTTCTTGGAATGCCAGGTTTTTAAGTCAGTCTGTTTATGTGAGGCATACCTAGCCTTGAGATTCATGATCCTTCAAGAAGAGAATGTTTGGCCCAAAGAGAAAGCAAGATGAAAGAGGAAGGATGTTTCCCCTCCCCGGCCCCATTCCTGGCCATCAACCTAGGGGCACATCAGCAGACCTCACTGGCAACATTCAGACAGAGCTGAAGCAGGAGAGACACCCGTGACTCTCCGGGGATTCGGATCAAAGAACAAAGAGGAAGAACCCGGATTGAAAGGCAGTCTCTATCTTACCGAAACTTTAGGAATTAATTTAGAATCTTATCTTCCCAAAACACTGGAGGTGGGCCAGCTCTTCAAAAAAGGCATTGGAAGAAAAACACCCAAGTATCGAATGGCTCAAAAGATCTGATAAATGTGTGTGCTCGTTGAGAAGCTGGGCGGCTGTGGCAGGCCTGTCACGGGCTGGGAACTTGGAGGGGACTGTTCGAATCCATGTTCAGTCTAACTTGTCTCCACCCCTTTACCTCCGGAACACCAGGCATGGCCTTACTGTGGTCAGGCCCGCCTGAAAGTGGGGCAGGAATCTCAAAACCACACCTGGTCCAGAAGGACTCTCTTAAGTGAGCCAGAGTCCTCCCGTGGGCCAGCTGACAACTCAGATGGACTGAGAGGGGGAGTGAAGGAACGAGGCAGCTAGAAAGACACAACTTCTCATTATCATGCCTTCACAGCTTAGACATTTTTTTCCATAGAAGGCCAGATAGTAAATACTTCAGGTTTCATGGACCACGTACAGTCTCTGGGCCTGTTCTCTGCTTTTAGTTTGTTGTTGTTTTTGTTTTTAACAATGCTTTTAAAATGTAAAAGTCATTTTTAGTTTGTTTGCTGTACAAAATCAGGCTGGATGGTGGAGGTTGCTGACCTCTATCCACTATAGAGTCTGATAAATTGGGCTCTTGCAGTTAGGTGACTTGTTTGAGTGTTCTCCAAGAATTTAGGAGCAGGGCTCGTGCAGCCTCCCTTCTGATGAGCATACCCTGAGATCTCGGGTCCATGGTGATTGATGTACAGGAAACAAATGGCCTCTTGTCTTCCACTGACTGCAATAAAGCCATGGACACTATTAAGAAAATAGCATCCCCACTGAGAAACAGAAGGGAAAGGCCTGGCTCTCAAATGGCACGACTTTGCCTCCCCTAAGGAGTCATGGGTTATACTTCCAATTAGCTGCAACCCTTCCAGCCTTCTGCCCAGCAACTCTTGAGGGAGCAGCTCTTGGCCAGCTCACACACGTCAGGTGTTATATTAGTAACCCACATCATAGAATCAATACAACAGGCCTGGTGTTTGCTTTCTGACTCATGGACAGGATTTCTATGGAACTGCAGCCCATGTATTCCCAACAATGCCCGGTCTGTTCGAGGTACAGACTCTTTTAGGAGTGTCTGGTTTAACGCAGAATAGGAAAAAAGGGAATAATCTGCAAATGAAGGGGGAGAAAAGGCTCTCAATTTAAAACCCCAATCTCTATTTTAAGGCCTTAAGATGCAGATCCAACGATGTTCTTGCCATAATACCATGGAATGAATCAGGCTCATTAGACTCTAGCATATATGCAAAGACAAAAACATGTGATGCCTGGATGCAAATAGTGTTTTATTCCAGAAGCACTAGCAAAGAGGGTGATTACAGTGTACATAACGATAGCCGGATATTTGCCTAGTGACTTAAGGAGTAAATAAATCTACATTATGTAACATTGGGAAGAAAGAAGAAAAACTGCTCCGTGACCTTCTCTTTTCCTTCTCATTCTCCAACTCTGCTCAGCACCCAGCCTGCTGTCCGTTTACAGTGGGCATCCTGCCAATAATCAAAAGGAAAAAGGTATGTCTATCATTAGAGACTGTGTGCAGTTTTTGGTCACGTGAGCCCAGACAAAGCCATTCTTGTCCTAGTAGGTCAGTGTACTCCTGAACTGAATCCATGGGCATTTCTCTGTGTGCCCCCGAATCGCCTGCAAATGAGCTTGCAATTTTGTTGCCCAGAAAAGGATCACATGAAAAAAGAAGACCAACCTCTCAGATATTGCATTGGTGGCTTACTTTATATCCAAATATTCTATTTACATAGGGTATTTGTTGAAGTTACTATAACTTGAAACGTGCTAACTAAAATTTCTAAAATATCATGTAAACCTCTTGTTTTAGATTTAAATATATCCATGAACTACTCTTGATCTGCACTAGTTGCAAGTTGTCTACAAAAAGTTAAAACTAGGGCTCCTGGGTGGCTCAGTGGGTTAAAGCCTCTGCCTTCAGCTCAGGTCATGATCTCAGGGTCCTGGGATCGAGTTCAGGGTCGGGCTCTCTGCTCAGCAGGGAGCCTACTTCCTCCTCTCACTCTGCATGCCTCTCTGCCTACTTGTGATCTTTCTCTGTCTGTCAAATAAATAAATCTATTAAAAAAAAAAAAAGTAAAAACTGACCAATATGGTAAGAATATACAACAGTACTAACAATGCAAGCAAATTGCTCTTTAATTATGTTCATTTAATAACTGAAAACATTGTGCTGCACATAAGGGATTTTAAAGTCATAGCATTTTAACTGTTGTTTCTCAATGTACCCTTCTATCTGTTCTATTTCCTTCTGAATGCCGTAACCTAATGTCCTGCAAGTGTTAAGAAAGGACAGATTTTGAGCTATAACAGTGAGCTCTGCCATGCACAGCTGCCTTCTTAGAATAGCACTACCCACTGCCAAGATCAATGAACAGCATCTTTTGTGGGACTTACTAGAGCAGAAATGCTCTAGTCTCACATCTGCATGCTTGATTGGTAACAGAAGCAACACAAGGAAAACTATGTGATGCCTGCATTCTGCTTAATGGTGCTGTCTGTGCATTTGTTATTTAAGACCCAGCCTTCATAGCAACCTTTGAATATGCAAAATGAATTTAGGAATGCCAGAGTTAATTAACACCAGCTTTATTTGATGGACAAGCTTTGTAAACAATAAGGATTCTAACCTCCCTAGACTTGAATTTGGAAGCCTGACAATTTCCACCCCTAGAGTTAGGAATCTGTATAAATAGATGAGTTCAGGTCACTTTTACTTGCCAAAAGATAGAATGCAGGTTGGTAAGGATGCTTGCACACCCGAGGCAACTAGATGTAGGAGGATTTTCATTTTTAATATCTAACAGTAATACCTCATTTAAATTCAGTGAGATGCCCAGGTTTTTCCTCCACAGGGAGGCAGTAATCTATTTTAGATCTGGGGCAGACGCTTCAGAAGTCCTCGGTTATAACTTCCTCTTGCTAAATTTTCTCCTGCACGCTTCTTCAAGAATAACTACCACTTTCCTGTTCTCACAGTGACCATGTAGTCAGTTGGATGCAACAGAAGAAAGTCTAATTTTTTCCATGTTATACACAGCACCCTGAAGATACTTTAGTGGCTTAGCCTCTTGCCCAAGACAAATTTTCTCCACATTCTCCTTCAAGTCACTTACTTCATGGTTCCATATAAATATCCCCCCCGCCCCCCCCCCACCCCCACCAAATACATCCACATTGCCACAAAAATACCCATCTCCTGTTTGACACCTGGTATTTGAGGCTCAAGGCTCAGAGGTTATACAAGCCAGATAGGTTATAATCTCTGAAATGAGAGTGGGCCCCAGTAGATTTTCACTTTTCCAGAGGTTGGATGTCCAGGTTGCTGCTCTTCTCTGGCTGCTGGCCTTTGGCACTTTGCTGCCCACTCACTTCCCTCACAGTCCGGGCAAGAGAAGTGAAGGAAGCTTGAATTCGCATCTGCCAATGCTGTTCCTCCTTAGATACTGCCCAGTGAAGAACTTGGGGCCAGGAGCAAGATTAAAATGTCTAAATCATTTAAAAATATACACTATCTATGGATGGCAGGCATTTGTATATTAGGGACTAAAACCAATTTTATACCTTCTGTAAATGAGTGACTTATTCCAACAGTTTAGGAGGGATGTAGACAGATCGGGATCCAAAGAAAATGAATCAGGGACCAGAATATGGAGAAAGCTAAAAAGAGTGATGCTGGATGTGGAAAAGGAAAGTCTCAATGCCGATTTCCCAGTCTGTCATGTGAAGGACTCATATTGCATGACAGCTACGGTTATTTATAGCTATAACTTTCTGCAAGTTTATGGATAAGTATAAGATTGATCATTATTGGTCCCTGCATAGAGACGCTTGCAGACGCTTCAGAAGCATAGAGTGGTAGTTTCGAGGAAAGAGCTAGGCATTCAGGGCTGGGATTTTGCTTTTCTTGGATGCTGCTCTAAGGTTGCCAGAGATATTCTAATAGTTACTATGAATCCACCAACATTTACTATATACCACAGCACTTACCATATGCCAAGCACTATTCTGGGAGGCCAGGATACAAAGATGAATAAGACCCAGACTCTGCCACCTGGGAGCCCAGAATCTAGGGAGAGAGATAAATGTAAAAACCATCCTAATATAATATGTAATAAGTGCTTTGCTAGAGATGATGCACGAAGTGTTATGAGTTGCATCAAAGAACAAATAACTCTAAGAGGAATCTAAATAAGTCTTCTCTCCTGACATTTTTGTCAGGTCTTGAGGGATAAGGTACGGATGTTTTAGATAGAGGAAAGGAAGGAAGGGAATTCTTGAAAAAGTGATGAGGGAGGAACCGGAGGAAAAGGAGCAACTTGTGGAGGCAACGTGGTGTGACAAGAAGGCAAGAACGGCAAAGTGACTAGAGATGAGAGTGGAAACATCACTTTACAGGACACTGGGTTGGTTTAGTTGGTTGAACATCCAACTCTTGATTTCAGCTCAGGTCAAAATCTCAGGAACATAAAATCAAAGTCCACATTGAGTTCTGTCCTGGGCAGGCAGCCTGCTTACGATTCTCTCTCTCCCTCTCCCTTTGCCCTTTCCCCCACTCCACCTTCCCTCCCCACCACCACCCGCCACACTCAACTGCAGGTTCTCTCTCTCTCTCAAGAAAAAAAAAAATGTTTAAATTACCTTATATAGCTCATTAATTAATTTGGATGTCATCTTTAAGGCAGTGGTTCCTGACTAGTAGAAAGTAGTTATTGCAAGGAGCCCAAGAATCCACCATTCATGGCCTTCAGATGAAATATGTCTTATGTTTCTGAATATATATTATTGGTCAATGTATGTCAATGCTATATTTGTTAATAACAGAATAAACTTGTCACTGAATTTGAAGTAGCTTTTGGTTGATGTGCTTTCTCAATCAACAGGCACCCAAGAGTATAGCTAACACGTGGGCATACACCAGGTGTTTCGACATGAAAAAGTCTCTGTGCAAGAGGGATAACTACTGTTTTAGGTAATAGAAAACACATTTTTCAATCAGGAATGTGGAATGATTTACATCACTCATGTTGGAATGAATGTAGTTTAGAATGATCCCTCTGAAAGATACCTGAAGATAGATTTGAGTGGAGTGAAAGGAAAAGAAAGGATACAAACGAAAAAGCTGACCCCCCCCCAAAAAAGAAAGCTGATCAGTTCAATAGTGATCAGGATCTCAGACAGTGACGAGGAGAGAAAAAACTCATGAGATAAATAGAAAGGAATAAAAGGATTTGTTGATAAATTGGATATGGAAGAGAGAGAAGGAGGCTGTAAGGACCCCTCCCAGGTTTCAAGTTTGGACACTGAGATGGAAATGGATATACAAGAAGTATATATAGGATATATGGGAAATAGGATTGTTGGAAAAGCTAATAAGTTTGATTGGAGATATATTCACTTAGAGATGCCTGAGGAACAGAAAAATGGAGTCCTCAGTAGGAGATGGGAAACGTGACATGGAACCCCAGGCAAGAGGCAGAGGCCACAGGTAAGGGTTCCAGAATCGCTAGAATAATGGAGGGAGGTAAATTGAAACCCCAAGAGAGGGACATTACTCCGAGAGAGTTGTTGGTTGTAAAAATGGAGCTCAGAAAAGAATGCTAGGAAGCATTAAACTTCAGGGTTGGGCAACAGAAAAGGACTGGCAAAGGTGACAGAAGACTAAGAGATTCTGAAAGGATAGTGAGAAGATTTGGGAAGAAGCGGCAAAGGGCTAACTATTACAGAGGTAAATAAGAAAGGAACAGAAAAAGGAGCTATGGATTCTGGCCATCTGTTAGCCCCCGGCAACCTGCGGTAAGAATAGATTAGCAGAGGGATGGACAAGGAACCTAAGGCACTGGAGATTGAGTAAGAAAGACTGAGATTGAGGGGTGCCTGGGTGGCTCAGTGGGTTACGCCTCTGCCTTTGGCTCAGGTCATGATCCCAGGGTCCTGGCTTTGAGCCCCACATCGGGCTCTCTGCTTGGCAGGGAGCCTGCTTCCCCACACCCCTCCGCCTGCCTCTCTGCCTACTTGTGATCTCTGTCTGTCAAATAAATAAATAAAATCTTTAAAAGAAAGAAAGATTGATTGAGATTGAGTTACAAAGGGAGAAGAGGGAGACCGAGAGTGAAAGGAAGGAAAGATAGTCAAAGGACAGTAGATGGAGAAACAGACAAACAAGGAAAATTATCAAATCTCTGAGAAGACTTGAGTTTATAGGTTTTGACCAAAGAGAAGTGGCCTATGTAAAGGGATCCTGAAGCTACTGAGAGGGAGGAGTCAACTGACAGAGCAAGTATCAGGGGCAACAGAAGGGTCAGATCACCATGACCCATCCTCCCAGAGTACCTAGACATGTTACTAGTCCTGGCTGAAAGTGTTCATATATCTACACCATTGTCCATGCTGCTCAACTGACTAGAAATGACTTCCCTGCTTTCTCTATCTAAACACTTAGACTCACCCCTGTGATCTGCAACAGATCTACTCTCCTCTGAGAATCTTCCTTGATTTCCTCTGCAACTCCCCAGCCCTACCCAAGCTGGGATGCTTTTGTGGACCTTCATCATTACTCTGATTTGTATTGTAATTCCTGTTGACTACTGTGCTCTCCCCCGACAGAATATATGAGTTCTTGAGGGCAGAGACCTTGTCATGATAAACTTTGTATCTTAAGTACCTAGCACACTGCCTGATTCATAGAGCTGGGGAACTACTATTAAATATTCACTTTGGAGGGGGCTTCAATTCTGGCAAAAATGGTCTTAGATATGTAAGAGGAGGAAGCGAATAGATGTCCATCAACAGATGAATGGATAAAGAAGATGTGGTATATATCTACAATGGAATACTATGCAGCCATCAAAAGAAATGAAATCCTGCCATTTGCAATGACATGGTTGGAACTAGAGGGTATTATGCTTAGCGAAATAAGTCAATCAGAGAAAGACAATTATCATATGATCTCCCTGATATGAGGAAGTTGAGGGGCAAAGTGGGGGGCTTAGGGGGTAGGGAAGGAAAAAATGAAACAAGGTGGAATTGGGAGGGAGACAAACCGTAAGAGACTCTTAATCTCACAAAACAAACTGAGGGTTGCTGGGGGGAGTGGGGTAGGGAGATGGTGGTTGGGTTATGGACATTGGGGAGGGTATGTGCTATGGTGAGTGCTATGAAGTATGTAAACCTGACAATTCACAGACCTGTACCCCTGGGGCTAATAATACATTATATGTTAATAAAAAATTTAAAATTAAAGAAAAAAAGAAGAGGAAGTGAAAATCTAGAGACTATAAGCAACGTGCTCAAAGCCATACTATTAAAAGTCATAACAAAGTTAAAGCAAATACTCTATTAGTCTTGCCATGTATTCTTTGGCTCCCAGTGAAGAAAGATATAACATTGAATTGATATAGCCTATAAAGTTTTATGTCCTTCAGCCTCAACCAGCCCCACAAAACCAAACCTTTCATGTTCTTCAGAGTATCTCCTTAATACAATCCCCACACATTCGACCAGCACCTTTTTTCTTCTCTGAGAAGCCGATCTCCTATCACTCCATTATTCTCACCACATCATTACTAATCCTAGCTCAGATGCGACCTCTTCCACAAGCCCGTGTGCTCCATTCTGCCATTAAATCTCAAAGGTGCAACTAAGGCAGAATCCATGCTTATAGTCACATGCTTATAATTCATCTGCTTAGGAGATTGAGAAGAACAGGTTTGTTTGGTTAGCCTTCTAGTCCCTACGATACAGGACTAGCTGGAACAGAGATTGAATGGTTGTTGAATAAGCCAGTCTTCAGTTTCTTCCACAGACTGACAACTTTTCCCTCCACGTCGGCATATCCCAAATGAAAACAACATTTTCCCATAAGTGAGATTTCCTACCCTCCCATTTCTATGCAGAGGCAAACTGTTTTCTTTTTTTCTTAAATCCACCAAAATACACACAAAACATTTAAAGCCAGCTTTAATCTTCATTGGCTATGGTCCAGTTTTGTTTTTTTTTTTTACAAAGACCCAAAGTTTCTTTTCACAGGAATTTTTTTCTGGATAGACACATCCTGCTCCATTCCTGGTGTCGCTGTCCCTTCAAAAGTCTCAGTGCCTCAGGCCTGCGTGTTCCAATGACTTCCCAGCTTGTCTACAGACCTCCAAGCTCAAACTCTTCCAAAACATGGTTCT
Source organism: Mustela erminea (assembly GCF_009829155.1). NCBI lineage: Eukaryota > Metazoa > Chordata > Mammalia > Carnivora > Mustelidae > Mustela > Mustela erminea. Next base: position 71,126,931 of record NC_045616.1, on the reverse strand, counting down.
GTCAGGTCAGGCATCATCCTAAAATGGCTCTCATGATCTCAACTCCTGGTCAAAATTATTCACCCAGAGTAAAACATGTGGTGTTTGATTAATACTTTCTAATAGAACCTTTCCCATGAGCTAATATATCCGTGGGTGGAGAAAAACTAAAACCCAAGTCTAAAAACCCAACTAAAACCCGGTCTATCTATTTCTAAAATCTGGGAGGAAATTCTACTAAATACAAAATCTTTGAAACTGAATTGAGAAATTCCATAAAAGATGACGTATTTTTTTCACTTAAAATTTCAAAACTGAAGCCTGAGAGAAGGCAAAGCCATTGTTACTTCTTTCCTACTTCCTGCTCCCTGACACATTCAGGTTTGTACTTTAGAAAAACATATGTACATGACTCATATCAGGTCTCTATTTGACAGTGCTGTTCTAGAATAATGGTCAAGAACACAAAGAAAAAATTCACAAAAGAAATACAAATGGCCAATAAACGGGAAAAACTGTTCTACCTCACTTATAATCTAAGAAATACAAAGTAAAACAAGATACTATGTTTTTCTATGAAATTATCAGTTAAAAAGAAAAATTTATTGTGGGCAAGGGATTCCTAAAATGGGCACTCTCACATGGTACTGGTGGGAACAGAAATTGATTTAACCTTTCTGGAAAGCTCTTTGGTAAATGAAATCAAGAGCCTTGAAAACACTTTAACTTTTTGACCTAGTATCTCCATTTCTAGGAATTCGGCCTAAAGAAATAATTCTTTAAAGTACAAATAAAGATATTCATCCCACTGCTATTTTTTAAGTGAAAAATTGGGAACAATCAAAATAGCCAATAAAAGAGAAATTGTTCTCTCTCACTTTAAATACTTTTAAAAAATATTATCTTGTGGTGAGGAAAATGTTCTCAAAAAGGCATGAAAAAAGCAGAATTTCACAGTATAATTGTAAAGAATATTATAAGTAGATATATTTATTATACATTTATGAGCACTGTATTTCATAAAGTTAAGATCATGATTTTTTTATTTTATAATATAAAGTTAGGATCAAAGTTAGATAATAAAAAAAGATATATGGTTATGTACAAGTGGTGGAATTATTATTTTTTTAATCTCTCTACTTTCCCAGGTTTTCCCACCAAATTATTTGTGAGTGTATACTATTTCCCAAATCAGAAAAGAACCATTACTTCTGGTGAAGTATGTAATGACACATCAACTGGTTTTGAGGTCCTCTCTCTTAGGTTTTGAGGTCCTCTATAAACCAGATCCCCTTTCCCATTGTTCCCATTAGTCATGTCCCCCACTCCTCGCTGGGATGTCTGTCCTCACCCCCACTTTTCCCTAATGCAGTGTGACTTCCCACTGAGCACCAGGCCTCTTGGAACGCACACAAACACTCTCATTTATCCCACCTAATAATCTTGAAAGGTAGGAATTATCAACCGTGCTTTAAAGAGGGGGGGGGAGGGGAAGTGCTGTTCCCCCCCCACCACTACACTACAATTTTCATCCACTCTTTTTGTCTTCTATACAGATGTCTTGATATCAGCTTCACCATTAATATCCCGAGTGACCTGGGGCAAGTTAAATGTTGTAAGACTCAGCTTTCTCATGTAGAAAATGGGAACAAGAGCACAGCCACCACAGAGCTAGCGTGTAGATCACAGAAACAGTCCCCTCAGTCTGTTTAGCACAGTGTCTGGCACCTTACTATTATCCCTATCAGCCCTTCTCGCCTTCTAACTCTTTCTGGCTCCTGAGACCCATGTCCTTCTCTGCCGTCTCTATGTACCTGTGTCATAACATCAATTGATTGTTTTGTGTTACCTTTGAATCTGCAACAACTCTATAGGCCCCAGCAGGTGGAGACTCTTCTCTTTCCTCTCTGCCTCCCACCAGATCCAGCACTATGGAAGGTTTTCACATTCTAGAACCAATAAACATCTAATTGTTTTAAAATATTTAGGGGCTCCTGGGTGGCTCAGTGGGTTAAGCCACTGCCTTTGGCTCGGGTCATGATCTCGGGGTCCTGGGATCAAGCCCCACATTGGGCTCTCTGCTCAGCGGGGAGCCTGCTTCACCCCCTCTTTCTGCCTGCATCTCTGCCTACTTGTGATTTCTCTGTCAAATAAATAAATAAAATCTTAAAAAAAAATAAAACATTTAATAGTCAGTAACAATGTTTCCCATGTCAACCCCTGGGCAACGCTATCCATAAAATTTCACGCAGCGTGAGCAGCCAGACTTGGCCGTGTGTTTGTGTGTTTGTGTGTGTTTGTTGGGGGTCTCCCAGATATTTCTTGCACCTCACCAAAAGCTGAGAAGAGGCCCCTCCGCTTCACTCACACAAACCTACCCACGTGGACGTTGCTGTGGGATAGAGGCATACAGCTCATTAATAAGCAGGGCTCCCAAGTCATACCCATTTCCTACTTAATTGTTTTCCTCTCCCTCCCTTCCTGCCCCCAAACGTTGTCGTAGGTTGAATTTCAGTGAGATGCAGCATCTCAACAAAGAAACTTGCATAAGAGAGTTCTTCAAAAAAGCCAGACCTGTCCCTCTGTCAGTGCATACTCACCTCCTCTCCTGCAATGCCTTGCCATAGGACTCATTACGCGGCAGACCCAATCTGAGATCAGAAAATGAGTCTGATATGCTCCAAAGTTTTTAAGCCTCTAAGGAAAAAAAAATCTTACTTTGGCACACATTGTTACCAAGAAGGGATTGATAAGATACTTACTGAAATGAAAAGGCGTTTAAGGATAATAAGAAAAAGTTAATCACCCAGAATATTTCACTGCAGAGTAGATTCAACAAATACTTTCTGAGCATTAGCTTTGTGCCAGAAACACTGCTAGACATTGAGCATAAAGTGGCTTTACTGTTATTAAATTCCAGTGTGCCCACTCTCTCTCCTTGCCATCCCCTTGCCCACAACATTCCCCACAGTGACTCAGCCCCCCCACATTCATCCCCAAGCCTGACTCCCTTGACAGCTTGGTGAAAAGTGATGTGGACACAGTAGGAAATCAACAAATATTTGTTGAAGGAATGAACTGGAAAGAAATCCAAGTTTTTGGTTTCCCCAACCTTAAGCACATGACCCACAGAGTGAGAAACATTCACTGGCCCCAGGAAGGCAGGATCTTCCAAAAGCAGCTCACAACACTGCCTGGAAGTGGGGAGGAAGGAATTCCGGACTGGATGAGTAGCGCACACACATGCACCAGGGGGCAGAGTGAGCAGCATTTCTGGAGTAGACCCAGGGCTGTCCAAGAGAGTCCTCCTGGAGCTGTTTGAGACCTCCCAGTAGAACAACATGTTTTCTGTGCTTCTCAGCACTTTCAGATTCTAGTCAAAGGACTGTCTTTGTCGAGATGTTGTATCTTGCTGAAATCCAGTCTGTGATATTGGGGACATAATGGGAAGGGGCTGGGGGGGGGTAAGCAACTAGAAAGTGTTCCTTCGGTATTCCTCCCCTTTGGTTAGAGAGGCGGAAGGAACAATGGCCACTGGGAAGCTGTGACAGAATTCCACCCTCTGAGGGGCCTTCCACTCTGGGTCTCAATGACCAGCCCCATATGTGGCATGCATTCTTAGTTTTATGTATCAAGAAGAATGTGTAACATTTGGAGGACAGTAAACTCCAGACCTACATTGTTCTTTTAGACTCCTCTTTACTATATAGGCAATAGGCACCGTTCAAGACTGTAAGCCTCACATTATCAGGAAATAATTCAGAACTGCAAACTGAAGGAATTCTCCTACAAATGGTATTTATTACTTAAAAAGGGAGAATTGTTTTCCCTTTTATGGTATCTAAGATATCCATTTTTAAAAAATGTTTTTCTAGCACATTGCGAATTACTTCAGAATTGGGAAATGCTCCTTGCTAGGAAAAGGCTACATGCTCTGAGGACTGGTGCTCAGTCCTGATCAAAATATTGTTTATTTGGGCAACTGCATTCTTCTCTCGGTAAGGCCTGGGGAGTTTACTATTAATCCCAAATGTAAACTCCAGTTAGAGTTGCTCTTACAAAAGGCGATTACTATTTAACTCTTATGTTCACAGCACATCTTGTAAATGCCTCCAATAAATGAGAAGACAGCACTTAGTCGAGGTGTTATCTCAAGCTGGAAATTCCAATTGCTATCTGAGGTAACCTAAATTACAGTCCCCTTGATCTCTGCCCCCATCGCAGCTCTCTCCACCAACTGCCCCAGAAAACACCTCACAGTTTGGCCCAAAGCTGAACTTGTACCAAATTTAGAGGGGACAAAAAGAAGACTGGAAATTGGGCCTGGCTGGTAGAGTGTGCGGGAGTCCTTTTCCTACTTCAAAGAGTGGCTGCCTGGACGGGAACTGAATTAGAGGAATCATAAATACACACTGAATCAGCTACCAGATTTAGCCACACACACACACACACACACACACACACATACACACACACACACTATTGAATGGGACATATTTAAAGTAAAAATTATTCCTTGTTTATCTGATACTCAGATTGAACGAGGAGTCCTTCTTTTACCTCACAACTAGACTGTATGGATAACCCAGACTTGGAAGGAACGGTGACCCTACAAGATGGAGGCCCTCAAAATCCCCCAGAGAGACATTCTCAAGATTTCTTTTCTAGGGCATGCTCAAGCACTCAAAGTAGCAACGGAGAGTCTGGGCCACCTGGAGTGCAAGGGCTAGTTCCCCCCACAAGCCTGGCCCGCCTCTGAGGAGAGATCCGGATAGAAAGACACAAGGAGAACCTGGAAGCAACCAGCTTCTTGCCCGCTTCCTTCCGGTTCCTACAGGCTCCCTTCTCTGCTTCCTTCCTCCTCCTCCTCCTCCTCCTCCTCCTCTCTTTCTCTCAAGACTCTCCACACTTCTACGCTCTCTCCACCCCCTCCCCCAACCCCAAGGAACAAAAACTTCGGTTCACTGTAGTTTTCCCGTGCCCACGTGGGTTGTGACCGAAGCCGGACAGCCTACGGCACAGCGGCGGGCAAAGCTGCGTGGGGGCGTGCAAGCGCCAGGCGGAGCGGAGGCGCGCGGCCGGCAGGCGGGGAGCGGCGGCGCGCGGCCCCTCCGCCGCACCCCTCCGCCGCACCCCGCCCCTCCCCGGCTCGGCGGCCGCCGCCCTGCGGCCTGGTGTGGGGCCGGGGCGGCGGCGGCGGCGGGGCCGGGCGGCCCAGGGAGGTGCCCACTGGGCGCGCCCCCGCCCGGGACAACGGGACGCCGCCGCCGCGCTCGACGGGGACGCGGCCCGGCCCGCGGCTGCTCTTCATTAAACGGCTGGGCGAAAGGGCTTCGAATAAAAACGTCAACTTTCCAGTAGCGGCGGCGCTGGAGCCCCGGCCGTGGAAAGTTCCGGGACGGCCGGGATGCCCCCGGGGCACCGGCACAGACGCCGCAGTCGTGCCCTTTCTGGCCTTTGATGTCTGTCCGCCGACTTGCCTCGTCTGCGCCCCCGGGGCCGTTTCTCCCTCACCCGGTGCAGGCCTACCTGCCACCCCTCTGAGCGGCTCTTCCTCTCGCAACGGGAACATCCATCTCGGGTTTTATGTCCTCCCGAGACACCAGAGGAAGCCTCAGGTGGGTTTCCATGTCAACCTTCACTGAAGTCCAAACATTTGGCTTTCTCAAAGGCAGTTTAACCTCTGCCACCACATCCTTAGAGTGGCAGAGGATTTTTTTTTTTTTCCTTTCAAAGCTTTAAAAAAAAAAAAAAAAGAACTAGAGCTTTCAAAAGACTCGGGCTTCTGAGGGTTTCTAGTCACAGAGTGATAACACATCTTGAAACAGGATATTTATAATTTGTTTGGTTTCACGTTTATCCCCCCCAAAGCTGAACAGTAAGGGCTGAGAGCTATGAAAACACTTAGGTAAGGAGAGGGGCCAGAGCACAGATAAAAGGATAATTGGAAACAGGGAAGCAGCCTCCAAGTTGCACCTTCTTAAATGCTCACAGCGTTGCAGGCCAGAGAGCTCATGGCAGGCCGCAGCATCCTCTAATTCTGGGCACGCCACAGCCTGCCCCTTTCCAAGATTTACTTGTGCAAACTTAGCTGCAACTTTCCACAGACACTTGGGCCTGCTCCTGGGCCCAAGTCTCTCCAGTGAGAGACCTCCTGGGGCAGGAGGTTGGGGGAGAGCACGCGTGGTGAACAGAGGTTCCAAGCTTTGGAAAAGGCCACCTGGAAATGGAAGGATAACCTGTTGGATAAGGGATTTACCAAGGCCAGGTTGCACTGTGGGAAGGGGGAGAGTTGGAGGGGGGGCAGTCCCACGTGTCCAGCCATCGGAGGATGGTAATTTATGGGTCTAGTGAGACCACACGTGGAATAGTATGTTCCTCATGGCCTCACAAGGAAGATGCACATACTGAGTTGGCTGCCATTCAAAGAAGAGCAATTAGGATGATTAAGAGGCCAGAGGGAGTGACTTAGGGGGAGAGATTAAAAGAATTAAACATGTATACCTTGGCTATGCTCAAAGTAGAGGGAATGTGGAAACTCTATAAGCATCCTCAGAACGTAAACTCCAGAAAAACGTGGAATTGTTTCACATGGTCCCTGAGAGATGTAAGTAGAACTAATAGGATGGAAGAAAAGAAAACTTACCTACCTATTGGAGAAAGCTTCTGAACAGTCCCAGAGCAGCTTTGACACTCAAAGAGCGTCAGAGTCACACCTAATGTTCTCTAAAACAAAAGAGAGAAATACAACGTGATGGGAGAGAATGTGGTTCATACAACAGGGGCTGGTCCAGCAGGGATGTCTTTGAAAGGTAAAAACAAAAACAAAACATCACAGGACAAAATAATAGCAGCAACAACAGGGCAATTTCTTTAAGGGACTATCTAAAACCACTGAAGACTCTCTACTAACTCGTTTATTATCAGATATTTTAGCTTGACATTCAAAGCCTCTCCATTTGGCCTAAACTCAGTTTCCTGAAATTATCTGTTATCAAATCTCAACATAAGGAAGTCTCCTGAATGTTCCTGGTATAGTCCCTCCTTTGTTCAAAAACTCCTCCAACCTGGAATTTCTCCTCCTATTTCCAACTATTAAGTCTTACCCATTTGGGCATTTTTGGCTTAAATCCCACTTCCTCTGGCTACCCCAATCCATAATGCTTCTTCTCTCCCTCCCTCCTAGAACTCATTTTGACACCTATCACACACTACTTGCTTTGTTAGCTGATATGTTCCTATCTTGTTAGAGAGGTTATGACTTCCTTCTCCGTTTTGCCACCAGCTTTCTCATGCTTCCTTGCAAGCTCTTCCAACCACCGTGAGCCAGAATACACGTAACAGTATTCTCTCCCGGTTTCCTGCTCCTTTCTGTTCCTTCTTAGTCATTTCAGTCCTTCCTTCAGATGGTGGTTCTCTCCAGAGTTTGTCTTCAACCACTCTTTTCTCATTCTACATCCGCTCTGAAAGATGGCCTCCAGTCCTGGGGCTTCACCGTCACTCTCAATGCTGATGATTCCCAAATCTCCATCCAGCTCAGTTGTTTCTTCTAGGAAATCAGGCCTGTTATTGGGCATCTCAAATTGGATGTCCCATTGTGCTTTAGCACTCCTCAGGTAACAAATGTAAACTCATTGTCTTCTTCAAACCTGCTTCTATTCTTCTCTTTCCCATCTAAGAGCACAACCCCAACATCCTCCCAGGATGTTGGAAATCTAAGTGTCACACTTGGCTCATTCCTGCCCTTCCTGCATAATCAATCAATCGCCAAATTCCATTAACTCTGCAGTGCCTCTTGTGTCTGTTCAGGATGGCCTGCATCTCCCCTTTGCCTACGTGGCAATAGACCTTAACCTCCTTGACCACTGGCATGATCCTGTCCCTTAGACAGTCTAAGTACCTCTCCCCTTGGACACAGGAGTCCAGGTATAAGAACATGATCTGAACCTGGCCAATGGCAGCTTTTCCTGGGACACTACATTCTGAATCTATTCCGAATCAAACATAGCAGGTCTCCGTTCATCAAAAGCTGTAAGGACATGAATTCAGAGCCACCAACAGGTCATGTACCCTCCCCAGCCTAAAAGAGGGAACAGCGAACTTTCAGAGATAAGAAGAAATGAGAACAAAAATAGAAGGAGATGGCAGCATTCCATTTCCCCCATCTAGTCTTCCAGTCATCCCAGAGCCAGCAGTTCCCTGGCCTTTCCATGATTTTGTTCCTGGAATCAACAGTTCCTCACTTATAACAGAGTTTCCTCGAGGTCATTTCTGTCTCTTTGAAAGAGTTCTGATTAATATAATAAATTGGTCACGTTCTCTGTTAATTCTGTGCATACCACCATCAGTGTCATCCAAGCCACTGAAAGGTTCCTAACTGATTTCTGCAAATAGACTGATTCCCTACTATGTCATTCTCCCAGTGCAGTTACTATGAATTTTCTAGAACTTGAAACTTATCAAGACACCCCTGACTTTAAAGCCCAAATTACTTTCCAAGGCTCATGAAGCCCTGCCTGAAGCAACAGGAATCACCCACTATTTAAATTGTAAGTGTACGTACTTATTTGTCTAGCCTGTTGTTTTATATATAATAAATCATTTTTTTTAAATAGCACAATTAAATAAGATGGTTAAAAGAAGATTTGGAATACACAGTTTCCATACCTGCGTAGTCAACCCCAATCTGTTTGCAACAAATTAACTTTACAAGGTCAGTTTAACAATGGATCATGACATATGTTGAGAATAAAAAAGTCATTCTCATCTTTTATTCTTAACTTCTAATTTCCTTCTTGAATCTGTCAATTAGGATTTCCATCCCCTAATTTGGGAAAATTGTACACCATTTTAAAGTGTACAGTTCAGGGTTACCTGGGAGGCTCAATAGGTTAAGCGTCTGCCTTAGACTCAGGTCATGATCCCAGAGTCCTGGGGTCAGGCCCCACATTGGGCTCTCTGCTCAGCAGGGGGCCTTTTTCTCCCTCTCTTTCTGCTGCTCCCCTTGCTTGTGCTCTCTCTCTGTGTCAAATAAATAAAATCTTTAAATAAATAAAATAAAATAAAAATAAACTGTACAGTTCAGTGGCTTTTAGTACTCTTATAGTGTTGTATAATCGTCACCATTACCTAAGTCCAGAACATCTGGATCACCCCCAAAAGAAACTCTGCTCCTGTTAATAGTCACTTCCTCATGTACCATCCTCCCAGCCCCTGGCAATCATTAATCTGCTTACTGTCTCTAAGGATTTGCCTATTCTGCACATAGAGTAACAAAAAATATAGTATTTATTGCCACCTTCTTTCACTTAACATAATCTTTTCAAGGTTCAACCATATTGTAGCCTGTATCAGCACTTCATTCCTTCTTGTGGCTGAACAATATTTCATTGTATGAATATTCCTTATTTTGTTTGTCCAGTCATTTGTTGATGGGACACTTGAGTTGTGTCCACCTTTTGGATATTATGAATAATGCTACTATGAACACTTGTACAAAAGGTTTTGTTCGAACACTGTTTTTTAAATTTGGAATTATATGCCTATGAGTAGAATTGCTGGTTCATATAGTAATTCTTTTTAACTTTTTGAGGAAGCACTAGTTTTCACAGCAGCTACACCATTTTACATTCCTACTAGCAAAGTATAAGGGTTCCAATTTCTCTACATTTTCACCACACTTATTTCTCTATTTAAAAATTATTATTATAGGGGCGCCTGGGTAGCTAAGATGGTTGGGTGTCTGCCTTCAGCTCCGGTCATGATCCCAGGGTCCTGGAATGGAGTCTCATGTCAGGTTCTCTACTCAGCGGGGAGCCTGCTTCTCCCTCTCTCTCTGTCTGCTGCTCTGTCTATTTGTGCTCTCTCTCTGAGTGTCAAATAAATAAATAATTAAAATCTTAAAAAAGAAAAAGAATTATTATAGTCATCCTAGTAGATGTGAAATGGTATCATGTGTGTGTTTCTCTAGTGACTAAATGACTAAGGATGTTGAGCATCTTTTTGTGTGTTTTTATCGATGATTTATATATCTTCTTTGGAGAAAGGTCTATTCAAGGTCTTTGCCCATTCTTAAACTGTGTTATTTCTATTTTTGTTATAAAGTTATAAGTACTCTTTATATATTCTGGATACTGGACTTTCATCAGCTATATGATTTGTAAACATTTTCTTCCATTCTGTGGGTTACCTTTTCACTTTCTTGATAGGGTCTTTTGATGCACAAAAGACTATCATTTTGAGGGGCGCCTGGGTGGCTCAGTGGGTTAAAGCCTCTGCCTTTGGCTCGGGTCATGATCTCAGGGTCCCGGGATCGAGCCCCGCATCGGGCTTTCTGCTCCTCAAGGAGCCTGCTTCCCCCCCGCCTCTCTATCCTTGCCTCTCTGCCTACTTGTGATCTCTGTCTGTCAAATAAATAAATAAAACCTTAAAAAAAAAAAAAGATTATCATTTCAATGAAGTCCAATGTATCTATTTTCCTGTTTGTTCCTTGTGTTGTTGGTGTCATACCTAAAAATCTATTGCCAAATCCAAGGTCATGAAGAGTTTTAATCTGTATGGTTAGATCTTTGATCCATTTTGAGTTAATTTTTATATAGAATGTGAGGTAAGAGTCCAACTATATTCTTCTGCATATGGAACCTATCCATTTATCTTACCACCATTTGTTAAAGACACTATTATTTTCTCATTGCCTTGGCTTTCCACCCTTGTCAAAAATCAATTGACCATGGACATATGGGTTTATTGCTGGAATCCCATTTTTGTTCTTTTCATCTATATATCATCTATGCTGATGCCAGTACTGCACCATTTTGAGGTTACAATAGCTTTGTCGTAGGTTTTGAAATTGGGAAGTGTAAGTCCTTCAACTTCATTTTTTTTTTTTCCAAAATTGATTATTCAGGGTTTCTTGTAACTTCATAAATTTTAGGGTTAGTTTACCTATGTCTGCAAAAAGGCAGAAGGAACTTTGATATGAATTGCAGTGAATCTGTAGTTCTACTGGGGAGTACTGCCATCTTAACAATATTAAATCTTCCAAACCATTTATTTAGGTCTCCTTTAATGTCTTTCGACAATGTTTTCTAGTTTTCAGTGGGCAAATCATGCACCTTCTTCTTTAAATCTATTCCTAAATATTTTATATTACTTGATAATATTATAAATGGAATTATTCTCTTAATTTTATTTTTGGATTGTTCATTTTTATTGTATAGAAATGCATATGGATATTTTGCACCAGAAGGAACACAGAGTAGGCTGATGATTCTTTTTGCCCTAAGGATTATGGAAAGAGGCTTATTTATAAGCTCTGTGACTTGTATTTGAGTCCATCCGCATGTGCTGATTTACATGGAAAGAATAGATATAATCAGAAAAAGTCTGAAATGTGTTTCTAATGACTGACATACTGGGTAGGAGATGGAAGAATTTAGAAACACAGATTTAAAAAAAAAATCTCTTTGACATTTTATAATTCTGACTAAGCAAAGTAAGCAAACAGTTTTGCCAGTGATGTCAAGAAGAGGTTGAGTTTTCTAAACTGTGATCCAGAAAACATGGGAGAGAGAATGTCACAAAAAGTCCTGCAAGAATGTATTTGGTAGGGTGCCTGGGTGGCTCAGTCGGTTAAGGGTCTGCCTTCGATTCAGGTCATGATCCGGGCAACCAGGAGTCGAGCCCCACATTGGGGTCCCCCTTCAGCAGAGAGTTTGTTTCTCCCTCTGCCCTTCCCCCTGCTCATGCCCTTTCTCTCTCTCTCAAGTAAATAAATAAAATCTTAAGAAAAAAAACAATGTATTTGGCAAAAGATACATCAAAAAAATCAAGAGAATTCTAAACTAAATTTCAAGAGCAAGTCTATTTAATAACAGCTATTCTACGTATACCGACTTCAGCACTTTGAATGTATTCACTCATTTAATTCTTACAAAGTCCCATGATATTGGTACTATTATTATCTTCATTTTATAGCTGAGACAACTGGAGCACGGAAAGGTTAAGAACTTCACAAGAAATCAGGGGCACCTAGGTGGCTCTGTCGGTTAAGCATGTGACTCTAGATTTTGGCTCAGGTCATGATCTCAGGATCCTGAGATTGGGTCCCCCTGTCAGGCTCTGTGCTAAGCAGGAAGTCTGCTTGAGATTCTCTCTCTCCTTCACCCACTCCCTGTGTCCCTACCCACCACCTCCCCCACTTGGGCACATGCACTCTCTCTCTCAAATAAATAATCTTTTCCTTTTAAAAAAGAGAGGTGCACCTGGGTGGCTCAGTGGGTTAAGCCACTGCCTTCGGCTCAGGTCATGATCTCAGGGCCCTGGGATCGAGTCCCGCATCGGGCTCTCTGCTCGGCGGGGAGCCTGCTTCCCTCTCTCTCTCTCTCTCTGCCTGCCTCTCTGTCTACTTGTAATCTCTCTCTGTCAAATAAATAAATAAAATCTTTAAAAAAAAAAAGAGAGAGAGAGAGAGAGATAAGGGGCGCCTGGGTGGCTCTATCATTAAGCATCTGCCTTCAACTCAGATCATGATCTCTAGGTCCTGGGATTGTGCCCCACATCGGGGTCCCTGCTTCGCTGGAAACCTGTTTCTTCCTCTTCCACTCCCCAGCTTATGTTCCCTCTCTTGCTGTGTCTCTCTCTGTCAAATAAATAAATACAATCTTTTAAAAAATGCTTAAAAATAAAGAGATAAAATCGCAGATAAGGAAGAACAAAATTTTATCACATGTTCTGCTTTCAGTCAAATAATACTTTTAACACGTCTACATGGTTAAGAGATTCCATTGTTATTATATCAGATTAATAATGTATATTAAGAAGATATTACTTAAAAATAAAATATTGCTGGGGTGCCTGGATAGCTCAGTTGGTTAAGCATCTGCCTTTAGCACAGGTCATGATTCCAGGATCAGAGGGCAGTCTGCTTCTCCCTCTTCCTCTGCCTCTGCCCCTCTCCCTGCTCATGTTCAATCTCTCTAAATAAATAAGTAAATAAAACCTTAAAAAATAATAATAAAATATTTCTCCCATGCTCAGTCTGGCCAGGCCATCTGCAATTTGCTTCCGTGACATTGTCATCTCCATTTCTGAATTCTTTTATTTATTTATTTTTACTTATTTTATCTCTTAAAAGAAGGAGTAAACAACAGGGAACCTGGTATGCTAGACTTAATTCTGGCCAAGAAGACTTTGGTTGGTGATGGGGAAATAAATTATAAAAACCTTGCAGGAAAGTCATAAAATCATCTATGAAATCATAATACTGAGCACAGTTAAATGTTTCTCTTAGATGTTAGAAAATCAGCTTTCTGGAACCCTCCTACACTGTTGGTGGGAATGTAAGCTAGTGCAGCCACTCTGGAAAACAGCATGGAAGTTCCTCAAAAAGTTGAAAATAGAGCTACCCTACGACTAGCAATCACACTACTGGGTATTTACCCTAAAGATACAAATGTGTTGATCCGAAGGGGCACATGCACCCAAATGTTTATCGCAGCAATGTCTACAATAGCCAAACTACGGAAAGAGCCCAATGTCCATCAATGGATGAATGGATAAAGAAGATGTGGTATATATATACAATGGAATACTATGCAGCCATCAAAAGAAATGAAATCTTGCCATTTGCAACAACTTGGATGGAACTAGATGGTATGATGCTGACTGAAATAAGTCAATCAGAGAAAGACAATTATCATATGATCTCCCCGATAAGAGGAATTTGAGAGGCAACGTAGGGGTTTGGGGGATTAGGGAAGGAAAAAATGAAACAAGATGGGACTGGGAGGGAGACAAACCTTAAGGGACTCATAATCTCACGAAACAAACTGAGGGTTGCCGGGGGGGAGGGGTGCAGGGAGAGGGTGGCTGGGTTATGGACATTGGGGAGGGTATGTGCTATGGTGAGTGCTGTGAAGTGTCTAAGCCTGATGATTCACAGACCTGTACCCTGGAGCTAATACATTATATGATAAGAAAAAATTAAAAATTTTTTAAAAATCAGCTTTCAATTTATTATTGATTTCTAATTTTATTAGATTGTGATGAGAGGGGTGTTATGTCAATTATTTGGCATAGGATTTTTTTTTTAAAGATTTTATTTATTCATTTGACAGAGATCACAAGTAGGCAGAGAGGCAGGCAGAGAGGGAGGTAGAAGCAGGCTTCCCGCTGAACAGAGAGCCCGATGTGGGGCTCGATCCCAGGATCTTGGGATCATGACCTGAGCCGAAGGCAGAGGCTTTAACCCACTGAGCCACCCAGGCACGCCTATTTGGCATAAGATTTATGTTAGGGCCCAGTTCTAAGTAGTCTATTTTTGTTCAAAAAAGAGTATGTCTCTGTCTTTTACATGCATTGTGTAAGCTATGTCCATTGGATTAAAGTTTGCTCATTATGTGATTCAGATCTTCTCTGCCCTACTAATTTTTAAGCTGCTTGATCTTAGTTAGCAATTTATAGGTGACAGATTAATATCTTCCCAATTTCATCTTGTACATTTGTCAGGTTTTGCTTATATGCAATGCTGGCAGGTATGTATGTAAGTAAAGGATTGTCATATTTTCCCAGAAAATTATTCATAATGTCATTAATTAGCTTTTCATATTTTCATTGAATAAATTGTTTATACTATCATTAAGTGTGCAGATATTTCCATATTGTCCTGAATAAATTGTTCATATTATAATTATGTCTTTGTATTATTATTATGTAATTTACATAATATTTTTTTAGTCATATAATTTTTTTATCTTAAAACCTATTTTTTTCAGATATAATTCTTACTACACCAGCTTTCTTTCTTTCTTTTTTTTTTTTTTAAAGATTTTATTTATTTATTTGACAGAGAGATCACAAGTAGGCAGAGAGGCAGGCAGAGAGAGAGGGAGAAGCAGGCTCCCTCCCGAACAGAGAGCCTGATGTGGGGCTCAATCCCAGAACCCTGAGATCATGACCTGAGCCAAAGGCAGAGGCTTAACCCACTGAGCCACCCAGGTGCCCCCACCAGCTTTCTTTTATTAAAAATTTCCCTGGTACAATTTTTCCATTTCTTTACTTTCAAACTTTCTGTGTACTTATGCTTTAAGTCATTTCTTAAAACCATAAATGGCTGGATTTTGCTTTTACAATCTAATCTGACCATTGCTGTCTTTTAATAATTAAATATTTACCCATATTGGAATATTTTTGAACTTATTTTTACCACTTAATTTAGTGTCATCCCTTTTCCTTCTTTTGGATTGATCCAGGGTTTGTTTGTCTTTCTTTGTTTTTAATTTTTATTTCACTTTCCCTTGTTCCTTGTTTTGGAAGTTACATTCCTTTTATTATTCTTTAGTAATTGCCTTTGACTTAACAGCTTTATAAATTAACTTAATGAATGCTGTCTTTTCTTTACACAAAGGTCTACTGTCTACTGCAATTTTCATTGGGAATCTGTGGATCAATTCTGAGAGCATTAACATCTAACAAGCATGAGAAATTCTTAAAAGTAAATAGTTAATAAAAGAATCTTATCTAATTGCATAGTCTTCATATTAACTCCTTTGTGACAAGGAAAAACTTCTCTCAGTTTTTGGGAGGGCTGCCAGTGGACAGACTTTGGTTAATAGACTCTTCTGAGATTATCTTAGCTGCAGAGAGCCAGTTGGCTCAAGAGCTTGCCCTTTTAGGGAAGACATCATCCAATGATAGATGGAGGAGGGTCATAAAGGTCTAGCTATTTCTGCCCATTGTTGGGGACTGGCTGACTGTTTTAGCTCCCACTTGACCTCTCCCTCCTCCCAAATCTTACTTTCTTTCCCTCCTTCCACAGGTGCTGATTGTGAGAGCTTTCCCTAATAAACACCCTGCATGATGAATTCTGTCTGTCTGTTTCCTGGAGAAACTAGTACCAGGAGTAGCCTGGGAGCACAGAAGGTAAGATCAGTTTAGAAGCTGGGTCATTTATAGCCTAGTTGCTGGTAGGTGGAGCACACAGAGCCCGTGGTGTTAGGTAGAGAGAGAGCCAGTTGTTACAACCTCCAATTTCAGTGCATGGGAGAGTAAGATCAATGGAAGGGGATATAAGACCTGGAGCAAAGTATCAGGTTTTTGAGGTAAATGAGGCAAATAATACCTTTATAGCCAATGAAATTGAGCGGTTATTGCTAAGCTCCATGGAAATTTAGGAAAAGATAATAAAAAGGTGAGAGCATGTAACAGGCAATTGAAAATAATATGTGAAAGCAGAGGACTTCCCTGGTATCACACAAAAGTTCTCAGCTCCCAGAGGATAGCAGAGAAAACTGAGGACCAGGACCTAGTCAACAGAGTAGCCAAACTCCAAATAAGGTTAAGCTTCCCAATGTGGCAGGTATGTTATGCCAAGGTCAAAATGTTGGGTTGTGCAAAAATGTGACCCTAAATTAGTTATTCTAAAAAAAATTCACTTCCTTTTACATGGGCTACTACACTAATACATTAGGGAAGATAGTGCAGAAAGAACTTACATTCCATTTAGCGAGTCAAGTATAAAGTGTATATACAGACATATATTCTTGTGTATTGAGTAGAGAAATACAATGGACGCTATTCATTCAACAGACAGTTAAGTTGCACCGTGCCAGACGTTGTGCTAATTGTGAGAGATATAAAGATTAATCATAGTAGAAAGTGACTAAGAACAGGATGCAAGGACGCCTGGCTGGCTCATTTGGTCGAGCATGCAATTCTTGATCTTGGGGTCATGAGCTCAACCCCCATGTTTAGCACAGAGCCTACTTAAAAACAAAAACAAAACAAAACAAAATGCCCCCCCCCCAAAAAAAAAACAGAACAGAATGTGAAAGTGCCCTTCAGTGGATCTGTTTCCATCTGGAGCGGGTCCTCCGTGGCATGCCACAAACCTCAGGCTTGTCCCTCTATTACTCAATATTGTTATCTGCGATTTTGATAAATGTATATAGGAGAGCTGTTTGTCACATTTGAGAATGACATAAAATTTAGCAGAAGAGCAGGCACACAAGATGCCAGAATCAAGATACAGCCAAGACTGGAAGCGTGAAGGAGAAATTTAATATGGGTAAATATAAATTTTATATTAAAAATAAGCACAGGATGGGAGGGGCGGACATGACTTGATATCACTTCATGAGGAAGAAAGTTGGCCTTAAGCTCCCAAGATCAGAGTGGGCTTTCAGAAGAGAATTGTAATTTTAGGGAGTGAACATGAGCCACAGAATACCTGGCATATTGTCTTCATTTCTAGGCACCCCATTTTTATATATTTATTTTCTTAAAGATTTATTTATTTGAGAGAGAGAGAGAGCGCATGCACAACTGCAAGCATGTGGGAGGGCGGAGGGAGAGAGAGAAACCCAAGCAGACTCCCCACTAAGGATAGAGCCCAGCACAGGACTGGATCCCAGGAACCCGAGAGACCAGGACCTGAGCCAAAATCGAGAGCTGGCCACTTAACGGACTGAGCCACCCAGGCGCCCCTAGGCACCACATTTTAAAAACACCAATCCACTGGAAGGGGTTGAGCAGATGGCAGTTAGGACATGAGGGATCCGGAGATCATACCATCAGCTTGCTTTTTTTTTTTTTTTTAAGATTTTATTTATTTATTTGACAGAGAGAGAGAAATCACAAGCAGGCAGAGAGGCAGGCAGAGAGAGTTGGGGGAAGCCCGTGGAGATCATATCATAAGAAGATGGGGCAAAGGAACAGACCAGAACCTAGAGAACAGAACACTGAGCGGAAATGTGATGATTATCCTCAAGTATTTGAAGGCCTTTAGGTAAAAAAGGGAGTGCCTTATATTTTGCTCCAAACAATAGAATTAGGACCATTATCACTTTATGATAGAATTCCATAGAAAAGCCCTCCCACAGACCTGTGCCATAGACTGATTGGCATTGTTCAAGGACCACTTAGAAAGTATAAAGTAGGACTGGGAGATTGGGTTTGATATTCTCCAGAGACTCTTTGGACTCTAACATTCTGTGATTCCCCTTCTAGCAAAATCTGCTCTCAAATCTTTCATTCAGACTCAGGCATAAATTATGGATGATAAATTTGTTGCCTCCCTATTCCTCTGGTATCCAGATTTTAACAGAGTTAAAGACGTATTGGAGAGTTAATTTGCAAGCGTACAGTGCGAGGCATTTTAGTCTGCATTTTGAATGAACACGGAGGAATCTGGAGCCCTTTCCACTGCTTCAAATTCTCATGGATGGTACAGCTTTCCCTGGTGAAGCTCAGATCACTTTGCTTTCCTGGCACAAGGAAAAATTCTGCAAGAATAATGTATTTGTTGTTAAATCTGCTATTCCAGCCGAGGCTGTCATTGCTTCCCAGGGAACATCTTTACATCACAAAAGCATCAGTCTCCTTTTAAGGATGAATGAATGAATGAACAAAAATGTCAATGCTTTCATTTCCTCTAGTCAAAAGCCATGCTTACAGTAATAAAAGACAAACTAGGGTAACTGAGTATACAAGAAAGAGGGAGGAAGTACCTAGTAAAGCTTACGTTATAAAAACTCCCTTGGCTGAAAGATTTGCCTGTCTGGATACAAAATTGGCATTTCAGAGCCATATAATTTATGTGAACAGAAGCCACTGAGATATTTTATCTTGATGTGTACATAATCTGAAGAGAAAAAACTGGAGAGCCTCCTCGAGGACAACTTCCTGCTGGAGCTTTCTGGATGATTTATCCAGACACTGTGTATGAGGTCACCTCTTTAGGTGGCAGACACTTCAGATATAATTACTATTACCACTATCTGAGTACCGGCTGAGTCTGGACTCAGAACCCCTCCCTAGCCTCCTAGAGCCGGCTGACTTCTCGGTAATCATGGCCGACAGCTGTCTACACACCGTCCTGCAGCACCCAGCTTGACTGGGAATGATTAGCCTGTCTTGAAGCAGCTCTTTCCCCACGGAGACTGGCTGGCAATGCTTTTCTTCAGAGACAGCCTGTGTGTGCTCCTAGTGAGATGCATTTGCTAATCTCACGGACGTGTGGCAAGCCTGGCCTAGGGTTTAGAGCAGTCCTTCAGAACATACATGTTGTTTGGAGGGCGGGGGGTATGGGAGTGTTTGTCCATACTTAGCATAATTCCTCACAGGAATGTGAAAACAGCAGTGAAGTGAAGGGGTTGGTACAGAAGTGGAATAAATACAGAGAAGGAAAGGAAAAGTGAATTGGGAGAAGTCGGAGGGGGAGACGAACCATGAGAGACTGTGAGAGACTCTGAGAAACAACCGGGGGTTTTGGAAGGGAGGAGTAGTGGGGGGATGGGTGAGCCTGGTGGTGGGCATTAAGGAGGGCATGTATTGCATGGAGCACTGGGTGTGGTGCATACACAATGAATCTTGGAACGCTGCATCAAAAATTAATGATGTATTAACACAACAACAACAACAATAAAGAAGTGGAAAAAATAAAAACAGACCACAAACTTTAAGAAGGCCCAGGGTCACCTGGGTCCCATTTCTGTGGTCTTAAGTCACTTCAGGGAGCTTCAGATCTTCAGAACCTTTAGAGGTTCCGTTTAGATCCAGTTTCATTTGCGTTTTCCAGTGGCCCTGTTGACACACTAAAAACAAGCTGGAAAACAAAGACCATCATCAAGAAGAGGAGAGGCAGGGGTGCCTGGGTGGCTCAGTGGGTTAAAGCCTCTGCCTTCGGCTCAGGTCGTGATCCCGGGGTTTTAGGATTGAGCCCCTCATCGGGCTCTCTGCTCAGCGGGGAGCCTGCTTCCCTTCCTCTCTCTCTGCCTGTCTCTCTGCCTAATTGTGATCTCTGTCTGTCAAATAAATAAATAAATAATCTTTTTTAAAAAAAAAGAAGAAGAAGAGAAGAGGATATGGACAGTGCAGGAAGCACAGTCCACCACTTAGCACTGAGTCTGAGAAAAAGTTGGGATCCAGGCTTGAGACTCACCAAGGTTCAGATCCACAGGCACCAGGCATGCTGATGGACAGAGAGGAGGAGGGACCTGTTGTGCAAGCCTGAAAGGGGCTAGCAAAATGATCACGGGCAGTTCCGTCTGAGAAATTACTTTTTATTTTCTTGGTGGAAGCCTGGACATTTTGAGACTGTTTCTTGGGAATTCTGTATTTCTAGCAGGAGCTACCCAAACCACTGATGTGCTTGGAAATCAAGAGGTTGTGTTTATCTGTTCTTAGGTCTGACAAGTCTGCTTCACACTGCGGGAGGCCTTTTGAAGCGCAGTTTCCAGATAGTATCTGAAAGCCAAACACACACACACAGACACACACACACCAGGAGAGGAGAAAATAATCTGGGAGTAACCTGAGCCTGTCAGAAGCTGATAAGATCCAAAAAACCTAAATCCCTAATGACACACAGGGCAACTCGTAAATTCATTTACTGACTCTAAAGTGGTCTCTTTCTTGTTGAATACGTTTTTTTGTCTTTACATAAACTTTTTGACTGTTAGCAACTTGTTTTTTAAATGACATAAGAGTGCCCTCTTCTAATTGGTAAAAAAAACAATCTCTTGCATCATGAAGGATGAATCATTACAAGACCCAGACATCCCCTCCGTATCCAATTTCCTCCACAAACACTTAGGTAGGAAAGTGGGTCAGAGGAGCCCATCATCCCAGTCATATTCTTTCTTGTATGTTTAATCCAACATTGTTTTGTACTTATAAGGAATTGTTACACTAATCATCTTTTTGCCAAATTGGCCATAATATAATCCACCTACCACTGACCAACTACAGAAGAAAAATGAAACAAACGTTTTGCTGTTGTTATCCCTTTTTTCCTAGGGGTTGAGCTTCTGAAGCCAAGAGGTCACTTGGATTATGTATACAACTTTGGTAATTGCATTCCTAGATTTTACAAAATGCCACGGTGCTCAGTGGAGTCCAAAATAGCTGTTGCAAACAATGACAATTACTGCCCAGACATTTTCAAACACAGCAGGTTACTGGCTGAGGCTGTGATGGAAACCCTAAAAAATATATAAATATTTTGAAATGCTCTGTAAATCAAACTGATGTCCCAGACACACAGTGGACTGTCTCAGAGCGGCTGAAGTCATTTGGAGGCTGTGAGGCTTTGTGGAAGGGTGTTGGAAAACTTTTGAGCTTGTTCCTATGATAAAGTCCAAAAGTCATAATTAAATGATTTTTAAGTTTTCTCTCTCTCCAGGAATGGAGGTCACAGTTCTGTCTGGTCCCCCTCACCCTGTAAAGGCCTCTACCCTGTAAAAATTATTACAAACCCTCCAGTGTCCCCACTGCTTCCATAGGTTTGGTAATCCCAGTGTCCAATGGATGCCCCTGGGTGATGACAGAC
Source organism: Mustela erminea (assembly GCF_009829155.1). NCBI lineage: Eukaryota > Metazoa > Chordata > Mammalia > Carnivora > Mustelidae > Mustela > Mustela erminea. Next base: position 71,105,624 of record NC_045616.1, on the reverse strand, counting down.
AATTGTTGATGGAAGCGAGGTCTGAGGCTCTTGCCCCCCCGGTGATCTGAGAGGCCTTGGGGAAAGCTAGTTAGGGTCAGAGAGCAACAATAATGGCTGCCAATGCCTCAAGAAATCTTCTTAAGCATTCTAACATTGCTGCTGAGCTGGGTCAGCCTGAGGGTATTCAGCTTTTGCAGAGTCAAGGTGCATTCTGTTTGGGGTTTGCTGGGGCTAATTTAACTGTGGTTGATTTCTGGAGGGAAGCTTCCATGTCTTGTAGACTCCAGGGCTAAGGTAAGAACTATAACATTAATATAATCTCACAGGACAACCTGCCAGGAAGGCCCATCTCATCCTGGGCTTCAAACAACCGCCTTATGGCAGGCTGCCCTCTTTAGGACAGTAGGAAATTAGAGCTCTACCCAGGCCGCAGCCTTCCTCCAAGAGGGAGAGTGGACCCTGGGTGAGTCTGGGGAGAGTTTCTTTTCCTAATAAACTATATATTATGGACTGTGTCCCCACAAAATTTACATGCTGAAGCCCTAAGCCCTAGTGTGTGGTATTTGGTAGTGGGATCCTTGAGAAGTGACTAGTTTTAGATGAGGTCATGAGGGTGGTGCCCTAAGATGGGATTAGTGCCCTTATAAGTAGAGGAGGAGAGATCCGAGCTTGCTTACTCTCTCTGTGCCCCAGGAACACAGTGAGAAGGCAGCCCTCTATAAGCCAAGAAGAGGGCCCTCACCAGGAACTGAAATCTGCCAACAACTTAATCTTGGACTTTGCAGCCTCCAGAACTGTGAGAAATACATAACTGTTATTTAAGCCACTTAGTCTGTGGTATTTTGTTACCACAGCCCAAGCTGATAAAGTACACTTGCAGCTTCGGTAAATCCCTAAATTCAAGTAAGTCATATCTTTTAGATGTTGGAAATTATCGAAAACAAAGATGCACCTAAATTTCAGTTCTTTAAAAAGTGTTTGTCAGGTCCTGGGATACAGAAACAAAACAAAACAAAACACAGAAAGGCACAGACCCTGTCCTTAAGGAACTCGTATAGTAGAAGGAGAGGTGGAAGTTAATAAAGATGAGCTGAGTGATATATTTGGGTGGTAATTGAGTACTTTATTAATTTATTTACAACATTTTGCTGTCTTTTTTATTTTTTATGTGGCATGTATTATGCATTACTTTCTCTTTCCTGGTGAATAATTTGTGAAGGAAGAATATTGCTATTATTTAAGGATCAAGAAGCTGAAGTGTTCACAGTGCAGAAGACATTTTGATTCCCTCTACGGTGCTTCTTGCCTCTCTGTGCACATGCCCCATCCTAGGAACGGACTGTTGAAAGACTGCCTGCTTCTCGTCAGGCAGCTTTTATAGGTCCAGGGCAGGACTTGTTCAGTTGCTTGTAACATGAACCCAATCGCTATGGTCTGAGCATCTGTGTGCCCCCTAAGTTCATATGTGGAAATTGTAACCCGCCGTACTCCCCACCCTCAAAGAGGATGGTCTTAGGAGGTGAGGCCTTTAGGTGGTGCTTAGGTCATGAGGGTGCAACTCTCGTAAATGGGATTAGTGTTGTTATAAAAGCTTCCTTGCCCCATCTACCATGTGAGGATACGGCGAGAAGGCTCCAGTTATGAACCAGAAAGACAGGCCTCACCAGAAACTGAACACGCTAAGACCTCGATCTCGAGCTTTCAGTCTCCAGAACTGTGAGAAGTAAATTTCTTGTTTATAAACCATCCATTCTGTAGCATGTTTTTATCAAAGCCTGAACATACTAAGGTCCCAATGGAAAGGAAAATGCCTGGGTCACAGACAAACAATGGGAAAAACCAAGGCATGGATTCCTTAACTGGCTAGCTTCGAGGCAAAGCACAGTAGCTGTTGACGGAAGAGGTAGAAAAAAACATACCAACTGTATAATATTGGGACAATATTGTTTGTTTTGGATGAAAAAGGTGCCCCTGTAGTTTCCTTCTCTAGAATAGCTCATGACAAGTTTATTTTCTCTCCAACCTGAAAATCTTCAAGATATTTAAAGATAGGTATAAAGACTAAGAACTCACCTCCAAGCCAAATATTCTCTGGTTAAAGACCTCATTCTTTAATATTAAGTCCTCTCCTATGGTGATTTATATGTTCATTCTCTGGTTTGTCTCTGTCTATTCCTCTCTTGTCCCTAGCACAGTCTCCAATACAGGTCTCCCCCACTCCCTGAAAGTGGTGTTCCTATGAAACCCTTCATGAACCAAAATGACATAAAATGAAGGAATCATTGCCATTAATTTACATGGAAAAGTTTTTGAGTGTTCCCAGACCCCAAAAATAATCCCTCTTAGGCTTTTCAGATACCTCCAGACACATCTTGCTAACGAGTGCACAAAATAAATGGAGATAAAGCGCAGATACTCACAGACTCAAGTTCAGAGCAATGCGGCTTGATACAGAGGCACTGAGTGCCATTCCCAGGGAGAAATTTGGGGGCACCACTCTCACTGCCTGGAAGCCTCTGTGAAGGCTTGCTGCAAAACAAAAGCTGAGTGTGATTTTGGCTTTTCACCTTTTTTTTTTTTTTTTGGTAAAAGCAAAAAAAAATCCTCTTCGGATTTCTTTCAGTTAGTGAAAACAGGTACTAATGCAGGTCTTCTGTAAGAGTGAAGTGGCATAAGGCAAACTTTTGAACAATGGGGCTCTCTGTACCACATAATGAGAGGAGTGTTGAGAAGTACTGCATCCCTGGAAAGGAAACATCTAGGCCTCCTCCCCCCACCAGTATTTGTCTAATACAGATATGAATTTGGGAAAGATCTTTTCTCAAGATATTTTTAAAAATATTTTAAAATATTTTTTAAAAATGTATTTATCTGACAGAGAGAGAGAGAGAGAGAGAGGGAGCACAAGCAGGGGGAACAGAGGGAGAAGCAGGCTCTCCCTTAAGCTAGGAAACTGACATGGGCCTCCATCCCAGAACTCTGGGATCATGACTTGAGCTGAAGGCAAACGTTTAACTGACTGAGGCATCCAGATGCCTCCATAAATATTTTGAAGTACATGTCCACTGTCTGTAATTACCATATGTAAGAGAAGTCTCCAAAAATATCGCCTTTTTTGTACCATGAACACCCTCCTAGATGCTAGGAGTATATAGATATATTCAGAAAACAGACTACCTGGGGCGCCTGGGTGGCTCAGTGGGTTAAGCCGCTGCCTTCGGCTCGGGTCATGATCTCAGGGTCCTGGGATCGAGTCCCGCATCGGGCTCTCTGCTCAGCAGGGAGCCTGCTTCCCTCTCTCTCTCTCTACCTGCCTCTCCATCTACTTGTGATCTCTCTCTGTCAAATAAATAAATAAAATCTTTAAAAAAAAAAAAAAAAGAAAGAAAGAAAACAGACTACCTAAAAGAGATGGAGGTTCCTAGGTGTCACTTGCTAAACACCAGAGCATCTGATTGTCTTGAAGATTAGAAAGACCTACCTCACACTCTTCCCCTCCTTTTTTGAACTAGAGTATAGAGTCCTACATATGTCTTAGTTCATGTAATTCGAGAACCACTTATTGAGTGGCTGTTAACAGCGAGATGCTGTATCAGCTACATTTCAACATTTTCTTTAAGTGATGGTTTGAAAAGCTACTGGTTTACTGCCTGGGCACTGTCCCCACTGCTTGAGGAAAAAAGTCTAAATGCCTTTTTTTGACCTGCAAGTCTCCTTGAGTTTCTTGGGGTTATGAGAATTGTAAATAGTAGAAATGAACTCAGAGAGGGAAAGGAGGGAGGAGGGAAGGGAGGGAAGAGAGAGAGAGAGAAAGAAAGGAAAGGAGGGAGGGAAAAGAGACAAACTCAATCTAATGTAAGTTAAAAAACGAAGGTGTGTTATAAGGATTCAGAAGCATCTCACAGAATAGCAGGAAGGAGGTGCGTCTCACAGGAGACTAGAATCAAACCCTGGGGCACTTCAAGAACTAAGGCAACTTGGGCCCTTGGGCCCTAATGGGCTCACATCTCTGGCTGTCTCTGTGGGTCTGCTTTGTCTCCTTAGATCAGCCTTCTCTGTGGCTCCATGCACATGAGAGAAGATGTCTGCCCCACAGGGCACAAGTTTACATGTCCCTCTGGTCCAGCCACACCCAGAGACTAGCTGCATCCTTGAATCCCAAATCCACATTCCTTGGGAGTCCCACTGGTGCATCCGGACCAAGGTCCCACCTGATCAGCTCCAGCCAAGGCAGGCAGGCCACATGACCCAGATATCTCACATGATAGATGAGGAGGCTCAAGAAGAGGAGCCGCGCAGACACCCTGAAAGACATCAAATCTATTCCTTCACAATCTAACTTCAAGTCATAATTTCCGTGTGTCTTTTGTTTTCATACATTCACTGTGATCATCTCAAACTGTTCATCAGGTGTGGCTTCTCACTTTTCAGTCCTGGCTTCTCCGTTCCCTCCTTAAAAAACGGAGAGAATAGTGCTGAATCTCAGGATTTGTCAAAGGATCTTCTGTAGGACTGATTCTTGGGAGCAGGTTTAGGAGATACTCTAAGATTTGCCAGGATCTTCAGCACCTTTGCTTGAAGGAGAGCCAGTGCTGGATTCTCGCAGACACGCTCCAGGGAGCAAGGACATACCTGGAGCATCACTGGTCACTAGTTGACAATCATCCCCCAGGAGTGATGATCCAACCACAGGAATATCCAAAGAGCAGCACATATACGCCCCAAGAACTGAGGGGAAGTGGCAGGCCAAGCCCTACATGTGCCTGAGATGCTGATATAGGACCAACTTGAGATTTACCAGAAGCAAGGCAACAGCCCTGGGGCACCAACAACCTCAAGACCTTGCACTTCATGGGATGTCATTTGACACCAACATGTGAAGGTATGTATGAGCTCCACTTTATCTAAGTAAACCATAGCCAGTGATATCAGAGAAGTGCTAGAGGGAGAGGTAGGAAAAACCTCTTCTGACCCCTCATCTAGTACATTTTCTGCCACAGGGTCATTTGTGCCCTCTGGCTGACCTATGCTTTAAGACTTGTTTTAAAGACAGGGCCGTATGGGCTTGCAAGGGGACAGCAGCTAGGTTACTGAGGCATAGGGCATGGAGTACAATGCTGTTTTAGTATTCCAAGGAACAGATGTAAACAAGTGTGATCAGGCCATGGCAACACCATCCAAAGTCCATCTCCCTGGAGGCCTGGACCCATCAACAACAATCCTGTCATCTTGGACAGCTGGTCCACCACACTCAAATGCCAAACCTCTACCGACTGGTAATTTCTGGCTTGTACTTTGTTTTCTTTGGTGAATCGGTTTTTAAATTTGGTATTTAAAAAACAAGTATCTTCTTCTTTGGCTAAACTAGTTGGCTTTCATTTCATTCTTTTTCAGGACAATTAAGTGTTTTGATTGTTCTCTTGCTGATAATCATCTTTGCGCAGCCTGGCTGAGCTGGATGGAAGCAGCATTGCCTGTGGGCACCCACAGGGTTTCTAGAGCCATATGCTCATTTTCAGAGATGAAGCTGAGCTGAGCCAGCCACATGTGGAGTCGGTTATTTGCCAACTGTGTTATCTCGTGCCTCAGATGGCGATCTGATCACTAGGGGCAAGTCTTCCCTGTTTTGCACCTGTGGAGGGCCGCACATCAGGGACAGCAGAGATGTCTGGTGACTGTCTGTTTCTCTGCAGCACAGGACACTGACCTGGGCTGCACTCATTCTTGCTCTGCTGTTCTCCTGCCCCTTTTGGGGAAGGTCTCCATTTCACATCGCCAATTGCTGGTCAACTTGGAATCAAAGCCAAAGCCATGTTGGGCCTTTTTTGGATGTTTGGTAGGAGACACTTGTATCAGAAGAGTCCTGTGAAGGGGGCCAGAGGTCTGAAAAATGCCTTCTTTGGCTAGAAGGCAGGAAACCTAACTCTGGGACTATTTGTACCGTATGACCACAGAAAAGCTGACTCATGTCTTCATAACTCAACTTCTCCTCCTCAAAAATGGGGATGAATCTATCCCTCAAGCTTCCTGAAGCCACTAAGCAGCGTTGGGAGCTGTGTTCAAAAGTACCTGGGGGGCACCTGGGTGGCTCAGTGGGTTAAGGCCTCTACCTTCGGCTCAGGTCATGATACCAGGGTCCTAGGATTGAGCCCCGCTTCGGGCTCTCAGCTCAGTGGGGAACCTGCTTCCTCCTTTCTCTCTTTCTGCCTGCCTCTCTGCCTATTTGTGACCTGTATGTCAAATAAATAAATAAAAATCTTAAAACAAAACAAAACAAAAAAAACCCTCCCTGCTCATAAATAGGCATGAGTATTCATTTTGTTACTACTTCGCAACTTCTGGCAGAATCCCATTCCTCTTCTCTTGGACTGAGTGTTTGAACTACTCAGAGAGCCAGTTTGTCCCTCCCTCCGAATAGACTGCCCACTCATCAAATAATATTTATTGACCAGTCTTATGCACAGGGCATACCACTGGCAGAGTAGACTGCAAACCCTCCGAGCACTTGGTGTTTCTAACTCTGTGTTCAGTACAGCAAGTAGAAATTAGCAATCAAGAATAAGTTGAGATTATCATCTTGGGCTATTTTCTGTCTGGCAAGTATGTGCACCCAGGCTTCTGCCACAGGCCTTCTTAGCAAAAAATCCTCTCTCCTTCCCTTTGTCTGCTCCACAGCCCGAGGGACAGCAGCCTGTACTTTGTGGGCGGCAGCAGCTCTCCTAACTGTACCTATTTTGGGCAGACACTGAGGGAAGAGATGAGAATTCCTATAGAGTTACATCGAGAAAGCAGGGATCTGCCCCAGATTTAGCAACTTACACATCTCAAGTAGAAAAAGAAAAATTCTGAATTTTGAAGTAGAAAAGAAAACCAAGAACAGTGGAGGATGTACCTATATGAGTTAAGGAAGAAAGTTGAGGGATTGGGTTATGGTGATTAACGTTCCCCCATCTGTTTGAAGCAATGGTTTTTCCTCTTGATGCTCTGGCAAGAGCTCCAGGATTTCCCCATGAGCTCATAAGGATGGGCTTTTTTCATTACTCTAGATAAATTTGGAGGCGGCAAGATTTCACAATGCAATCTCAGAATAGTCACCCTCACTCAGCTAGAACCTGGCTTACAAGATTGGGAAGCCAAACATGTGGCAGAAGAGAACATTCTATCTAAAGCAACATTTTCAGGAAGCATTTCCCCTTATTGGGGAAGGGAGGGAAAGGGTTACGGAGACACGAAAATGAAGGGAAAGAGAATCACTCCATTGCTACTCAGAATATGTGCTAACAAGTCAACATTTCGTTGTTTTTAGTGGGATATGTCCTTCCAGTGCACACAAATGAACATCCAGAATGGAAGTCATCCATATAGTGTCTGTTCTGGACAAGACAATCTCATGGCAAAAGGAAAAAAGAAAGAGCTAACCACCAAAAACCAGGATATGAAGTGTATCACATATGTTCAAATTCCATTTCCTAAATACAGTGAGTCATATGACCAAGCCCAAAGTCAATGCACAGGGAGCAAAGTGTTTCATAGCAGGGACCACTTTAAGTCACATGGCAAAGGGCAATATGGGGAAACTGGGGAGCAGCTGGGAACAACAATACATTCTGCCACAGCCCTGTATCATAAGCCACTTATCTAGCTAGTGTAGTCTTATCCTGTAGGCTCAGGATCTTTTCCCAATATCTGCACAGTGCTTCAGAAGATGGCAAGTCCTTTCTTTTTTTTTTAAAATTGTAGTTCGAAATATGTAACATAAAATTTACAACTTAACCAGTTTTATGCACACATTTCAGTAGCATAAGCATCACCATCATCCATCTCCAGAACTTTTCCATTCTCTCCAACTGAAACTCTGTGCCCGTTAAAATTAACTTCTTACTCCTTCTCCCCCAAGTCCCTGGCAACCATCCTTCCACTTTCTGTCTCTATGAATTGACTACTCTCAGTACCTCATATGAGTAGAATCATACAGTACTTGCTTGACTAGCTTATTTCACTTAGCCTAACGTCGTCAAGTTTTATCCATGTTGTAGCGTATGTCAGAATTCTCTTCCTTTTTAAGGCCAAATAATATTCCATTGTAAGATAAGCCGCATTTTGTTTATTTATCTGTTAATAGACAGGTTGCTCTCACCTTTTGACTATTGTGAATAATGCTGCTATGAACACAGGTGTAACAAATATCCCTTGGAGTCTGTGTTTTCTTTTTTTCCTTCTTTTTTTTTTTTGTAAGGATTTTTTTTTTTTTAACAGAACTTTATTCTTAAATCTACAATGGGATTTAAGACAACACTTCATTCCAGCTCTAGGTGGCAACAGATGCTATGACAGGAAATCCAGATGTTTAAACAGGAATGGAATTAAGGATCACCATTGCCTCAGGCACAAGGAATGGCTTCTTTTTGCCAGATTTCTTAATTCCACCTGTGGTCAGAAGGCCTTCCCTATGGACTTCCACCTTTTAGAGTTGCTTTTGCTCCTCCTTCTGTTTCTGCTTGAATGCCGTATCTTCCTCGTCCATCTCCTGGGCCTCTTTCTTGGGTTGTATCAGAAGCTTTTTGCCACTTTCGCAGCTGGAGTGATGCCTGCCTCCCCTTCCCCAGACCCTGCCACCGGAAGCCTTGGAGTCTCTTTCAGTTTTTGGAGGTATATACTCAATTGTGGAATTCTTGACACATAAGATAAGTCTACATTGACTTTCTGAGCAAAGGCCATCCAGTTTTTCATGGATGGCCACCTTTGTCATCCCTACAGTTGCAGTAGGCAGGGACTTCTGCTCTTGGATTTCTCTGTTTTCCCCAGAACCACCTATTCAGTCCCTCAGCCTTCTTCTTCTGATGAGTACTGAGTATTTCAGGGTTTGGCTGACTCACTCTCTTTTCTACATACCACTGACGACAGGTGGAGGCAAAGTTAGAAGCTGTATCAACCTGTGGGCTGAACCAGACTTTTCTTCAGGTATTATTCTTCAGTATTGATGGCAGAAAATTATCCTGCCTCTCTAGTTTGCTGCTGGTAAGTTTTTTTGTTTCTTTGTTTGTTTTTTATTCTTTTCTGTTCTTGTTTGTTTTATTTTGTTAGGCAAGAGGGGAAGAGAGCTTCTATCTTATTGCTTCATTCTGTCATCTTATCCTAGAAAACGGTTCCTTCAATTTTTGCTTAAAATTGTAATTTACCTTCTATAGCATTTCTGGGGTGTGACCTGGCTAAAATATTGTTTTAAACTTATTTGTAGGCAATCACATTTTTCATAGATTGTCAACATAGTAAAAAAGTTCATTTTAATTACACTAACAACTCTCACTAGGAGCTGTTACAATTTCCTTTCTATGGCAAAGCCAGTTCTGTGTGTTTGAATACCTTTGCTTTCATGAATAATTCAAGAAGGCAGTTAATAAAGATGAGTAATTGTTCATATGCAACTGGGGGTAAAATGATGGGAGATTATTCACGCTTTTCTCAACAGAACTATATCATTTGGCCAGGCTTCTTCAGGCTCCCTTGCAATGCAAGAAGACTTTGAGGGTTATTTACACAAATCTCTGCTCTAAACCTGGATGGAACTAAATAAAGCATTTCTTAGACTGTTAGATATATGCTCAACAGGTTCTGCAGACCTCAGCAAGGGAAGCTTTAAATGATTAGTTCCCAAATATCGGGCTTCACACTCAGGCATGCTAACCCCAGATGAGGCCTTCAGAGACCTAGTAGAGTCCCTTAGTCCTACCAAAAGCTGATCTGCCTTTGCAGCAGAGGCAGCTTCCAGTAGACACACAAAAATACTGCGGATTAGGGCGCCTGGGTGGCTCAATCGGTTAAGCATCTGCCTTCGACTTGTGTCATGATCTGTTGGTCCTGGGATCAAGTCCCACATCAGGCTCCCTGCTTCACGGGAAGCCTGCTTCTCTCTCTGCCTCTGCCTGCCTCTCAATCTCTCTCTGTCTCTCATGAATAAATAAAATCTTAAAAAAAAAAATACTGCAGATTGTGTCTGCCTCCTTGGTTGCTAGTGTATGGAGTGTGGCTCAGTTCTGGCTGCTGCGTCAGAAGGGAAAATTTTGGGTAGTCACTGAACACTCTTCTTCCTTGAAACTGACATATCAGCAGAAATGGCCCCTCCTCTTCCCTAGCTGCTGGCTCTTCTGTGTGTGCTGGAAATGCTGTCATTGTCTTACAGATAAAGGGAGCCATGGACACTTAGAGACAGGCGAAGTGGAAAGGTAAGAGAGGAGCCCCTAGTCCTCCAGGACCTTGTAGCAGAGTGGACTTCACTCTGGAACTGTCTTGCCCTTAGTGTTTAAATCACTTGTTTAGTAATTACAAGTTTTATTTGAAAATATGTTAAATACAAAAATAAGGACAATGTAGGGACATCTACTAAAGTGAAGTGGAATGTATTCACTTTTTTTGTAGTTAAAATGTACCTTCTTTTAGAAAGGTACCTTTTATGGTAATAACAACTGATAGATTTCTTTTCTTTTTTTTTTTTCCCCAAAATATCCTTACTTGGCAAAGTAAGATGTTAGCAATTCTACATCAGTCTCCAAAGTAGTTTTGAAATTTTACTGGTCCATGAAATCTGGAAGTCTGGGAACCACTGCACTCACTTGAGAAAAACTCATTCTTGGACTAGGACTCAGAATTGGTTTTTAGCCCAATTGCTTTCCTTTCTGGCTACTCTTTACATACAGGACTTATGAGTCCAACTCTTGGACTTATGAGTCCAAGCCCCTCACTTGGCTTCCTGCTTAGAAAGAAGACAAAGGAAAGAAAAAGGTAGTTCACTAAGCTTTAATTTTTTTGACTGTGACATCGCTACACTATTGCGCGCGCTCTCTCTCTCTCTCTCTCTCCCTCTCCATACACCCTCCTGCACACCGTCTCCCCACATACACCAACACATGCATGCACAGAAACACACACACACACACACACACACTTTCTATGGGGATGAGCGCTTTTCTCACCTGTATTCATCATTTGTTAGAATTTGCTCTATTTGTTGTATTGCTCTCTTTCTCCACTATCCCATTTAAAAAAATCAAGTGCTGGAAAGCTATGTGCTAATATCACTACACTTCCCTACAAAAATAACTTTTAATTGCACATTTGATTCCACAGTTGAGACTGGTTACAGTTAATTACTAATGGTTACAGCTGGAAATTTTGCAATGGCGTTGGAGACTGAAGGGGAAGTTTGAGAGAAGTTTCGTCAACCAGGGTAGCTTTTGATGTGCTGATAGTAAAAAAAAAAAAAAAAAAAAAAGTATATATATATGGCTGAAATCATTTGCAGCAACAAGGCCGTTACACCAAGGAATGCGTCTGATGCAACTAAGGCTCAAAGCAGCCATGGTCAGAGTGGCCAAAGGAGGATTTGTTTTCTCCATGAGTTACTTGTTTTTGTAACAGTCTTCTGGGAGCAACAAGCAAAGACCTGGATGTTCCTTTTCCCAAATGCAATTTGCAACAGAGAAGCAGTACAGGCACTGGTGGTAGAAGAGTTGTTTTCTATAAATTCTGGTCTTCTGCAGGTCTGCTAGGCTCAACTTGCCAGAAAAGGAATCTCTCAGCGTTTCCCAGCACTGCCTGCCCCCTCCACCCGTTTCTCCCTCTAGAAAATCAATAATGATGGGATGACAAGATAAGGGACAGAATGCACCTATAATCCTGCCTGGAATAGAGCCCATAATAGGTGCATGTGACGTGGTGTACCCAAGTATGATTACTTTCCCCAAGTTTGATGACAGTATTGAGCAAATTTAATTTGATGATGAAAATATAAATATCTTATTATAGTTCTTAGTCATTTTTTTTAAAGAGTCTTTATCTTCTAGAGATAGATTCCAAAGTATTTAAAGATGAAATGACGTGATGTCTGCTAAAAGAAGCCACAGTAGAGAAGAGTAGATGGAAACAAGATTGGACATGTTGATCACTGTGGAAACTGAGTGAAGGAGGCATCGTTTAAACTATTCTCTCTACTTTTGCATAGGTTTGAAATTTTCCAACATAAATAAGAAACAAACAAAAGTTGGCAATTTCTTGCCTAAAGTAAAGAACATTAAATTACATTATTTTCAGCAGCATAAGAAACACTTCTCACCCCTCCGCATCCTCTGCTCTTATAGAGGACATTGTATGGAATAAATACATTATCACTCATTCTTTTCTTCATTAGAACTCCCTGAAAGGACCTTAACTCTCTGTTTTATAAGGATTTTTCTCCTAGTCAATTATCAGCAATTAAATTATTATGAAGTTGACAAAAAAAGATCAATCTGGTTAAACTATTTGGGGTGAAAATGTAAACTTGTTTAAAGTGAAGTCTTCTTGATTCATAGTGACAATGGACTCCCACAGTGTCCCTGACCATGGCTGTCATTGTTAATATTCAGAAACAAGAATTTCTGGCCACCCAAGAAGGCCTTTTAAAGTTGTTTAGGGAGAGAAGATATGAATTTAAAATGATTTGGTTCTGGGGAGGGGGGTTAAAAATTGTGGATTTTAAGGCATGTTCCAGCAAAAAGATTGGGAAGGTTTTTTGATTTGTGTCTTGATATATATGAATAGTTGATTTGTAAAAACAACTCACAGTGAAAAAATCACACTTAAAAGTTAAACAGCTATCCTCTTCCAAAGCCATTCTCTCAGAATTCCTTAAGATGGTAGTCTCCCCATATGTTTTAGGTATCTGTTTACACATCATTAGCAATTTCTTTGAAAACCATAGGAGGAAAACAGGCCAAGGAGGAAGACCCTGGAAACTGGATTGTTAGCCCAACACAGCCAGTTAATCTTGCAATTATCATTTCGCAGGTTTGTCTGGCAATTATCATTTAAGCAAATGGGAAATGCTTCAAGCTACACAAATGGAACACACGTAGATTTGTGTAAGTCAGGGCACATCTGTATGGATGCTGACTCAGTGATGAAGAGGCATATTTCCAAGTCTTGCACACTCAGCCATAGCTTCATTAATGTTGCTGACAGACCTTGGTTAATTAGCCCTGTGGAAGGACAGTTTTTGTTTTGTTTGGTTTGGTTTGGTTTTTTCTCCAGAGACTCCAGGAAGGAGAATTCTCTAAGGCTAGCTGTTTGCTAACTTCAGGGTCTGAGAAGTGGTTTGGCTTCCTGGATGGAAGGGTTACTCATTCCAGGGAGGTCAGAGATCTTTCTTCTCCCTAACAGATAACATGCCATTTAGGTGGTCCAGTTTTCCAGCTAATTTTAGAATTTGCAGTAGTAAAACGTTTAGTGAAGTGTACATTTTAAGTCGGATTATAAAGCACTTTTGTATACAAACAAGTGAAATCTTTTAAAATAGTCACTCAAAGTGTATTTGGAGCTCCTTTTGTGGTATCACCTGGGGTCAATTTGTAAGGCACAGTAGGTATTTGTTGCCAAAATGATTATATGTAGATTACTCACCAGATCTGGTTTTCAGCTTTTGCAAAATGCAAATGGATTCTACCCTGGGAGATTTAACAATTTAAAAGCTGTCTTGAATGATGATTTTACTCTCAAGGTGAGTACAGGGTAATCTCCAGTAATTATTCTGAGGGAGAAAATTCTCATCTGGAGTGTTAAATTCTAATGCATTGATTTTAAAAAGTCAGGGTCACCAGCCTGCCTCCGTTGAAAGAGCTTACAGCTCTTGATCCGGGGATCATGAGTTCTAGATCAGGTTAGGTGTAGAGATTACTTAAAAATGAAAAAATAAATAAACTTAAAGAAAAGCCAGACATGAGAGATGGTTGGTGCATGTAGTTTCTCCAGTTGAGATCAGATGGGGGTTGAAATAAAAGTGTGTCTCCCACTATTTCCCTCCAGCAAGTCTGTCACATTGGTGGGAAGTTGGACCCTAAGCATAGTAGGTAATAACATCTTCCTAGCCCAGCCTACATTCAGAAAATCTTCAAAACTAAATGTGGCTCTAAGTTATTATCTTGTTTTAAAAGTTCAATATATACTTTCTCTTTTTAATCTCAAAATATTTAATTTCTCAACTTTGCTTTTTTTTTTTTGTTCTCAAGTTTTAAACAATGAATCATATTATTTCTTATTGCAATTAGGTTGGCTGAAATATCTTCTAGTTTCGCTACCCACTTTAATTCAAACTCATATTTTAGCCACTTTTGTAGGTGTCTTTCAGTAAGTCAGATAATATTCTTTTATATAGTTATTATCTAGATACCTAGGACAATTTCCCAGATACATTTTTTTGAAGTTGAGTTGTCCTCCTTGGTTTTTATATTTAGATACACAGTACCAGGTGATTTTTATATTTACAAAACTATACCCCCTCTAAAACAGGAACTTAATGTCTAATCATTTACATCAGATTCATTTGAATCATTAAAAACAAAATACCCAAATTGTTGATGGGGGAGAGAACAGTAAGTGTTGTGATTGTCTTTCGACCACACAAACATTTCTTAGTGTACTGAAGCTTTAGTTTTCCTTCTCCTCAGGAGGTGGGGCAGAGGGGCAGAGGCACATGAGGTCCATCTCACCAGGCTGATTCAGGCCAGTGCAGCTGCTGGCCTGGGCACAAGCGTGGGCGGCCACCTGTGGCTCCCAGCACAGCTGTTTGGTAGAAGGCCAGCCAAAGCCCAGTCGGTGGGGTGGAGGCAGGTGGCCAGTTGGGCGGCCAGTACATTCTGGCATGGGCTGAAAGAACACCTGGTTCCACTCTGTAGACCCACCGCAGAAGGTCAAGGAATTTGTTTGCTGGCAGCAACCTGATGGTCTAGCTCTGACTGAAACAGAGAAACCCACCTTTCTTGAAACTTACCCGAAGCCAACACAGGAATCATTCTGCTCCAGTTGTGTTGAAATAGGTCAGTGAGGCCATCTGGCATGTCTGGAAATGGTGTGGGGGGCTGTCAGACAGGAACATGCTCTGTGATTCAAAACAGGACATTTCAGGGGAGGTGAGAGCTTTCTCTTTTATTTGGCCGCTAATTGCCATTGCAGACACCATCCACCCTTGAATAACTCTGACCATCATTTTCCTCCTCTTCCCATGAACTCTAACTACATGCTTAGAAACCACTTTGGGTCCCCATGTATAATTTTATCACCAGACATAGGAACTTTCATAGGGAACATCACCACCTACAGAGACAGGAGCCCAAAGTTCACCCTTTCCTGAACCCTGAAGTCCCACCCAAGGCCTCAGGCCCATTGCTTCCCAGGAAAAAGAACCCATTTCCTTTGGTTTGGTGAGTCACTTTCTCTCCAGTAGAGGAGCATCCTTCCAAATTTCCCAGTCCCAGATGTAGACCAGGCCATGTGCCAAAGACGTAACACTTGCCTCACTGGTTCTGTGACCCTTGACAACTTACTCAACCTCTCTAAGCCTCAGTTTTGGAATTTGTAACTAGGGATTAACAGTATTGTCCTCATAGTTTTGTTGTAACCCATCCAATGAAAGGACATATGTTAAGTGCCTAGCATAGAACATGTGTACAACAGGTACTCAGCAAATATTGGTAATATAAATGAATGACCATGGTTGATGCCACTCTCTAGACACAAAGAGGCCACACCTGGTCTGGACTGGCTCTGGGCTAGAACTTCCTGCTGACATCTTTGCTTAGGATTTCAAAGGACTCATCTCACAATTATTGCCCGGGCCCATAAAGTAGCCTGCTATGCACAAAAGCCCTTGTTGGGGGCACAGATCAGGCCTTTCCAAGAATTGCACTGGCCTTGAGCTAGGAGAAACCTCTACTGTGGAGCCTTTGACCTGAGGAAGGTAGTCTGACTTCTGGGAGGCCTGTAGCTGGTGGGATAACTTGCCCCTCTGATGTGAAACATCTCTAAGGTAATGTATCCAAGCCAAGGTCCAAGAAGAGATCTCTGGATTGAATTTCACAAAACTTAAAGACTAGAGCAATGAAATCTTGACCTGTCAGGCACCATGTTCTGTGTCCTGAGGTGAATGGGAATATTCAGGCTCCCTAATACCTGAACTCTGGACATCAGGTACTATTACCCTTGTGTGACTGCACAGTGTTATTCCAGTATAGATAGATACTGCCCTGGAAATTGTCTTTCATCATCTATGCAGCTCAAGACCTTCAGTGGGCTAATAGAAATCATCAACCAAGAGACAATACAAACATAACCTTGGTTCCCCACAGAGTGGAGCCAGCCCTCAAACTACAGTTTGATTTCAGGCCTCAGATACTATCTGTGGATGAAATGAGGAACAAAAAATGCTAGAAATAACCCTCTGAGAAAAAGATGGAAGACCATTTTCCTTTCAAGTTACAGTTTGGAGTTTTCAAGTCTGAGGTACAAAGCCATTGTGAACAGCTGTTCTTTTTGAAAACATGTTAGTTTATTCCACACATTCTGATGATATGAATGTGACAGAATTCCAAACACAGCTTATCTG
The DNA here is from genome assembly GCF_009829155.1 of Mustela erminea. Classification (NCBI taxonomy): domain Eukaryota; kingdom Metazoa; phylum Chordata; class Mammalia; order Carnivora; family Mustelidae; genus Mustela; species Mustela erminea. The sequence goes on along the minus strand of NC_045616.1, from coordinate 71,089,231 downwards.
TCACTTTTTCATTCAGGTACTAATCTTTTCTCTTTCTTGCAACCACCTATTTAGAATTTTCCAGGCCTCCTGGACTGTGACTTTGTTTTTCCTCCCTGAATTACATTTTCCCTCTTTCTCTTAAAAGTAATGAATATTATCCTAGTCACACCAATTCACACGTTTTTGTTACAAAGATCAATACCTAACTTTCTTCCTAATTCACCTGAAAAAAAAAATGTCACCTGGCCTTTTGGAGCATAAACGCTCAAGGATGATCCTAAGTGCTCTTTGGAGAGTGGCAGAGATCTCCACAAGGGTGGATTGTCCTTGGATCAGGGCCCTAAGTAGGAAAGAACCTTTTAGATATTTCAAAGGGAGAAAACAGTTAACTGGAAGCTTAAAAACAACTGTAAACAAACAGACTCACATCTGAGGAATCTAAGCTAAGGCAAACCTTATTTCTCATTATTTCCCCCTTCCCAACCTCTAGCAGAACTACCCTTTGCAAATCCAGTGGGAAGATGATACAGCTGGTCCCACAGTCTTCTCATTCACTGAGCCTTCATAATACTCCAGCCCCTTTTGACTCCTAGAATGACCCTGAAGAAATACTCTCCAAGACTATTTAATCATCGCACCTGATTTCTTCTAGTGTATCAAGTTGAATGTGTGGATACGGAGGTAAGCAGACTGAAGCACAACCTGCCTGGGCGTTCCACATCTTCTTATGTAATTGATGAAATTGTCATTATGAACATACTCAAATAGCTAAGCATGCAGGAGGGTTACCTTCATTTTAGTTGCCGAGTTTTAAAAATTGCTGAGTTACCTTTGCATGTGACAGTATACCCCAGCTCAGCAGTGGCTGAACCATTAGTTTAGCCTGAGAGGAAATGTCTGGAGATGGAAAAATATGCCCCTCATGTTCCTATGCTCCCTATTGAATTTAAGTAGAAAGATCCTTCTACAAGTGTCAATACTTTTGTCCAGCACCTTTTCCATAATGAAATGTCTTGCAACCTCTTCTATGCTAAAGAATTTACATGGAAAGCAAAAGAAAGAGGAAGGCAAAAGAGTCATGGGTCAATCAGGTCTTCCTTTCTAGGGTTAGAATAGCTGACTAGTGGCCTCTGGGGATAGAGATCCACCAGAAATACCCAAAGCCCTTATATTTAATAGTCCTGAAATAAAAATAAATGAAATCTCTGAGGAGGGTAATAAGGATACAACAAATTCTCTCAATCCTGGATACTACCTGGATAATTTGGGTAGTGTAGTGTGGTATTCCAAAGGATAGATTCCTCCTACTGCAAGTTTAACACCAGCTTTTCAGGGAATAGACAACTTTCATCTGAATCATTCTTACAAGCTGAATTTTTATTTTTACTAAATTATCTATGTCAAAAAAAAAAATCTGTGCCTGGTGTGGAATTTCACTCCATCAAGTGTTACAATGATTTTCTCATTTTCATTACAAGCAGGAGAATGAATGTAGGACAAGTGTTAGGAAACATGGCAATAAATTAGAATATAATTTACAAAAGCAAAAAAAAAAGTAACAGTGTACCACATTAATACTGAGTATAAAATAATAAGCAACAACTAATCACAATAATACAAAGGTAATTTCATTCTGTATTATTAAGGATACCTATGTGACATTCACTCCAAAAAATTCCTAATGAAATGGACTGTTTGGGGAGTCATATGTATCTTAAGGGCTTTAATCAGTTGGGTATATTTACCTTTCCTTTTTCGGCAGGACTTTTTGCCAGTGGCAGATACTGCTCTCAGTCATGGGGTACCAGTTTCCTTGGGCCTCCCTAAGTAGTCCACATAGCACAGTACTTTGGAGGGCCTGCCATGGTGGCTCAGCCTCCACTGACAATCCTATTGCTATATTTAGGAAGAGAGCATATCACGTAGCCATGTGGTTGACTGCACAGTTAGCAGCGGTATTGTGATGTGCTGTAGAATATGATTTGTTTCCCCACTCAGGTTTAGTCCTGTTACATGCTGTGCTTGGTTCCTTCTAGCGGAGTAATCTGATGCTGCGCCTGGAAGCCCTCTGCTCCTGGCCTTGAGGCTGGTGCACACTTCTGGGGGAACACTAGCTCTCCCCTCTTCTACCGTTAGTCAAGGGAGCCCAGGGCAACGGTCCTCACAACGTTAGTTTCCAGGTGAGGTGTAGAATAGACTTAAGTCAGTAATGTAAGAAATCTTTTTGGAATACAAACATGAGCTGATATTTATGTTGGGGAAAAACAGATCCTGACAGGAAACCTATGCCTAAAATGCCACAAAAAGTACTCATCTTTTATTTACTTCACCAGGGCATATTAGCACCAAGTTAACTGCTCTTTGCAAGGGACGGAGGGAATTCAGTGCTGGGGCCACGCTGCTCATGGGCTGCCTCCCCTTCACTGAATAGATGGTGCTTTGGCTCGTCTTTTCAGGGCAGTATACAGAGGGGCCCTGGCAATTGTTGTGTATCGTCAGTAGCTTTCTCTGGCAAGCTCAGGGACATGAGCTGTGGTGTTGAGAGAGAAAGCAGGCGAGAAAATAGGGATGACCACGACTGAGTGTGCGGAACATCCCGTGCTGACTGTCCATAGCAAACCTGAAGTTTAGGTTGGTTTTTGAAGTCTGTGAGTCTCTTTTCCTTTCTGGGAAAAAAAAAAAAGCAAAAAAAAACTAACCTCTACCTTAGGTCACGGCGTAGCTTATACACCTGACATGTAGTTTGAGCACACACAGTGACGGGTTTAAGTCAAACATACTCTTTACTGCAAGTAGTATCTTTACAAAGTAGCCATTTGGTTGGAGTTTGAGGTGTTGGTGTAGCACGGTGTACACACCTGTAGGATACAAAGCACATTCATCAAGAACCTGCTGCAAGCTACAAGTGTTCAAGTACAAAATACAAATAAGTACCCTCTTTTTTTCCCTTTTCTTTTGATCCCACTGTTGAAGCTTTTGATGGCCATGACACGAAATTACTTGTGGATAGGAAAAATACGAGCTAGCTGATTTAATTTAGGATTCTGGATTTGATTCTAGAATTTGACTTGCCCAAGAAACTTGGTTTCACATTTGATTGCCATTCAGAGTATCCATAAAAAATACAAAATAGTTGGTTGAGTGACTATTAAAATTATGCTTTATGATCTTTAGGCTTCATGAGTTTTTCTTCTTTGGTTGTTATCCCTTGCCTACTTTAAAACTCACAAAAATAGCACATTTATGTGCAAGCACACTCATCTAACCCACACACTCAAAAGCGCCCGCACACACACACACTTGCTTTCATATAAATAAATGCCCTTCTGCCATATCAAAGAAGGGACATCTGGAACCCATCACAATTGTCAGCAAAAGGGTCTGCCTGGTTGTTACTGAGCCAGTCTATCTTTTGCACGGCATCATTTCAGTAAGCTCAACACGCGTGCAACAGTCCAACGGGGCAGAAGCTGTTCTGTGGCCGGTGAGGATGTCAACACAACTGAGTTGGGGTGAACCAAAGAAGAACTGAGGCATCCTGTGTGATGGCAGCAAAGGGCCTGTTTCTTCGGTCTCTACCATACCCCTGGTCTGGCTTCTGCATGAAATCGAAATGTTTTTCTCTTAAAGTTTTAATGGAAATCTCAGCTTCACTTGCACAATGGCAAGTTGGCCACAGTCTTTTAGCACAGGATTTATAGACTCGCACAGCTGCAGTAACTGATGCACTGCCTTCAGCTAATTCCTTCACTGTTGTTCGGTTTAATATAGTTTATATATGGCTCACAGCAGTGTTCAGAACAGGGGGGTTATTCCTAAGGAAATTAAGTGGAATGAAGAAAAATCATACGAAATTTCATTACTTTTGATTTATAATTGCTCCTTAAATTACAGTTAAAAGCCCATTTTAGAATTTCAGTTGTGGTGCTGTTGTAGTGAGATAAAGTATAGTAAATATTTTTAAGCTATGACTTAAGATTTCTGAATCTTCTTTTACTTCCATAGTTGACCAAGTCATAACAGCTACATTTTAAACAGTTTTAAATACAAATGGATTCAGTGTCATTGCTAAGTCCATAATAAAAATTATCTTAATGGTCCAAGGAGGTAAACAGGCTATTGGATTTACTCGAAAGAACACAGACGTTCCATAGTAAGCAAGTCTCCCTGTGTTGTTTGGATCTCTCTGATCTGGCATTCCCTCCTTAATACCGTGTCCAGCACTTTGGATCAATAAATCCCACTTCACAGAAGTTAAAATAATATTGAAATCCTGTCAGCTAGGGCTGACCAGTGGTTACGTTTTCCACAGGGTAATGCATTTGCAAGGACATCAATCCTCTTCCTCTGGGTGACTCTCTTTGATGGACGCATTTCCACGATGAAATGACAAGACGCTCTCTCTGGCTTTCGGTGGGTCAGTGTCCTTGGCAGGTCTTACAACACATCTGTCTGAAGTATGCTCGACTACAGAACTTGAACTTCAGCACCAGTGGGCAATAAGCCACTTTGTTCACATCTTTGCACTCTAACGAATGGGGGCAGAAAATGGAAAACAATTAGAGGCACATAAACAAGTGCATAAACAAGCCAATGGGACTGTGTGTTTGGTAAGGTCCCCCTTGCACCAGTCCACCTTGGCTTCCACATCCATGTGGTTTTTGTTTTTGTTTTTAAGCATACCCTGTCTGGTACAGCCTACTAGAAACATTCTTTTGATAGATTTTTAACACAATTAAAAAAAAAATGATTGCAAGGCTTTTCTCCCAGACTTTTATAACTATGGTGCATGCCCACTGTGTCTTGAAAGAATTACCATTTGTTGGGATAAGTGATCACTTTAGACAGCTTGGAAACATGAGTCATTTTTCTTACAGCGCTTTTATTGCTTCTTTCTCAAGGGTTATTTTATTCGGCAGTGCAAGGTTATCCAAAATCAAACATGAGTTGCATTGTTTGATACCAAAGTACACATGTCTCAAGAGAATCTCTGCATCTGTGAGGCGTGGGGATGGGCCTGGGTGAATGAAAAGGATTGCTGACAGTGGCCTAGATTCAGCCACTACACTAGACAAAGAGGAAAACTTTGAGGGGTTGGCCTCAAATGGCAGCAGTCTGTGGGTTATGGAAACATGTAGAAATGTCTTTTTTTAATTTGGAAGTGAGACATGGCCTTCTTTTTTCCTATGTGTATTTTCTCCTCAGTGCTAGAGTTGCCACAGTTGAGGTCTGCAGTTCTTGCAGCCAGAAGGTGAATAAATGAATCTTTCTCCATCTCCCCTTGAAGCTGCTTGCAGAAGATGGGGCGAAGGGGCCAGTGTAGAGACAGGCACACCAGTCTTTGATCCTCAGCACCCCTCTCACCACCACGTGACCCCGCTACTTCTAATAATGATGTTCTTCTCTAGTCCTCTGGTCACTTTTATCTGGGGATTTTAAAATACTTTGTAAACCTAGTAATTAAATTTCCATATGCCTCCCAGAATCAAAGTTCCACCCTCATTTTTCCAGGTGGTTAACTGAGGCATCCTGGGTAAACTGCTGAAGGTAATTAGAATCAGGCAGAACCCTGGGTGAAGTTCAATGTAACGGGACAGTTTTGTCTTTGCTGCTTGCTGGGTTATTTGCAAGTTTTTTTCCCCTGGCTTCAGAAATGCACTGAAGTTCTAAGAGATCATATACATGGTACAGAAGGCATCTATGAGAAACTTGAGGAATTATATGTGAAGGAATGGGAAAGTTTTCCATTATTATTGAGAAGTAAGGTAACAATTTTATTGATCTCACATTCCAGGCTCTTTCAGTGAAAGACTTAAGTTTTATACGGGAGCCCTCAATCTTCTGTGAATATAAACGCTGTCACCATTGAACTTCTTTACTCACAATTTGACTTACAAAGAGAGTAAAAGTTAGAAATTTGAATAGAAACTTTCCACACTAGGATTCTCAGTAAACCTAAGCTTTGGCTGAAAGAAGGCCAGAGAGACAAGAAAACTTTCTTTAAATGTTGTACTAAAAAAGAAATCAGAAGATATTTTATGAATCAAGTATGAATTTGAGGCAAAAAGATCTCCACATATTTTAATTTGAAGGTCACTTGGCATTTTTTTCTTCCTTTTCCTCTCTGTCATGACCAGTAAAAAGTAACCAAAACAGGTTTATTTTTTTTTTATTTTTTTTTTTTTATAATTTTTTTTTTTTAAGATTTTTTTTTTTTTTTTTTTTGAAAGACAGAGATCACAGGTAGGCAGAGAGAGAGGAGGAAGCAGGCTCCCCGCGGAGCAGAGAGCCCGATATGGGGCTCGATCCCAGGACCCTGGGATCATGACCTGAGCCGAAGGCAGAGGCTTTAACCCACTGAGCCACACAGGCGCCCCCAAAACAGGTTTAGACTAAGAATATTTTCATGTTGGTGGGGGGAAGTTTTATCCATGTTACCAAGAGGAATATATTGTCAAGGTAAAGCAGTTATTAAAATGATGAGAAGGGCTCCTGGGTGGTTCAGTGGGTGAAGCATCTGCCTTGATCCCAGGGGCCTGAGATCAAGTCCTGCACCAGGCTCTCTGCTCAGCAGGGTGTCTGCTTCTCCTTCACACTTTCCCTCTGTGCTTTCTCTCTCAAATAAATAAATAAAATCTTTTTTAAAAAAACATGAGAAAAGTCAACAAAGTATCATTCATCTTTAATTCTAAATCACCATCCTGGGGTGCCTGGGTGGCCCAGTAGGTTAAGCCTCTGCTTTCGGCTCAGGTCACGATTCCACGTTCCCGGGATCAAGCCCTGAGTCAGGCTCTCTGCTCATCAGGGAACCTGCTTCCCCTTCTCTCTCTGCCTGCCTTTCTGCCTACTTGTGATCTCTCTCTCTGTCAAATAAATAAATAAAATATTAAAAAAAAATCACCATCCTAATGGGGCAGGCTGCCAGCAGAGACCACCCCTCCGAGTTGGCAGTGGGGCTTGATGGGATCGCGTCAAGTACAAAATAAATTTTAGCCAAAACATAAAGATCGTTTAGTTGAGAAACAACAGAGAGAGGAGGACTGGTTGCTTTAATAGTACAAGGAAATAAAATGAGAAGCCAGGCTGCGCTGGTTTAATCCTAGTTTTCTCATTTACTGACTTTATGCCTCTGAACAAACAGCCTCTCTGTGCCGGAGTTTCCCTCTCTGTAAACAGGGATGATGACAGCTCTTACTTCCACACATAACACGTCTATCCTATGATGCCACCTGGAGCAGTGCGTATACAGTTTGTCAGCACTTGATAAATACAAGACATTGAATTACAATCGTTGCTACCACTATTAGTTATTACTTCGTACCACCTGATGACAGTAATAGATAGACTACTGCTGGCGTATTATTTAGATTACTACTGAGAAAAGGCTGTCCTATTGACATAAGTCAGTATTTTCTGGGGTTTAGTTTTATTGGGAGATTCATTACTCCATTTTTGGAAGAGTTGCTGCTAGTCTAGGAAAATACTGAGTTGAGCAAAATACAAACAAATGCATAGATTTTTCTTCTAGATTTAGACCTGGGAATCCAATTCCATGACAGATAATAACTAATGAATAAAAAATTCATAAGTTGTTCCTCCCTCCAATGACCCCACCATCCACCCATCCAGGCCATTACAAATATCCATAGCTTGAGATTCGGCTTCATGCTGGAAATGAGAGGACTCTACTCATCATGCAGAGGCCCAGAGCACAGTCCTTTGGCCACAAGCAGTGTCTAGCCTCGGGGTAGGCTGGAAGCCAGCTGCCAGGTTGTCCCTCTCTGAACTTTTCAATACCCCTCTCAAGTTTGTTGTCGACTAAGTTGATTCCAGCCAGCTTGACTGAAAGCAGGAAGTCATTTGGGTCTTGGGAGCGGGATCAAGTTTAGAGAGGCAGGCGCTCCTGAAGAACTCATGCAACCTGCCCCAGCACCATAACACAGTGGTAAGGGGTGGCAGATCTGGAGTGAGTCCTGGGGGTGAATTCTGGAGCTACTTCCTCCCCTTATTTGATTGTCCTGGGCCAAGTTCCTTTACCTCTTTGAGCCTCAGTTTCTTCATCTGTGAAGTAGAGATCTGTGACAAGACCTCCTCATAGGATGTGGTAAAGTGAGGCACACATGACATAGTGCTTACAAAGAGCATGCCCCCTGCCCCTCAACCCTCTCCCCTGGCACCTGGCACAGAGGAATCACTCAGTCCCTTAGCTCTCGTTATTACCACTAACACATCTGCCTCTGAGATCAATCTAACACAATGTACCTAGGCTCTCACGGAGGGTTACACATTAGCATGCATGAGCAAATTAACAAAATATATCAAACAGAGAGCAGGTAAATCATAATGGTATAGGGTGGAGAGAGATGGGGGAGGAGCCAGGGTTGGGAATGCCAAGATGGGGACAATAGGCTTTGATGAGACATTAAAATGGAGACCCTGGGGCTGCCTGAGGACATGCAGCTTTGATGCGCAAAGGAAGATCCCTGAGGAAGACCCCATTCCTACTTCTTGGTTTTGCCTTCTAGAGACGCCCAGACAGGGAGAATCAATCTATTTCTATGGAAATCTATTTACCAGAAAAGGTCAACCATGACTGGTCTTTTATTCTCTGCCTTTTAATGTCATAAGAGTTTGATACAGTAACGATCACATTAAAAATAACTTATTAAGTGCCTCCTATGTGCCAGGAATTGCCTGGCGATTTTACATACTTATATATCTAATCCTTTGATGTATATAAGACATCAGATTTACATAGATGGTAAAACTGAAACTCACAAACATTAGGAAAACTAGGCTGGTCACAGAGCTAGTCAGTCTAAGAGCTGGGGCTTGAACCCCTCAGTTTTGGCAGCATTCTTGGTGGCATGGAACTACAAAATGTTTTCTGCCTGTTAAGACTTCTGTATTCTTGGCAGATACCAAACGTCGTGAGTCAACCCTGGGTGGGATCATCACCAGAAAATTTGCTTTGCCACCTTAAAAAAGGGGAATTAAAAAAACAAAACAAAACAAAAAAAAACAACCTACACCCGGTAGGGGGCTCAAACTCATAACCCCAAGATTAAGAGCTGCATGTTCCACTGACTAAGTCAGTCAGGTGACTAGAGAATGAGTAGGGTTTTTTAACAGGTATTTGAAATAGCCTAAACACTTCTCTTCAGCTTTATCCTCCTCCTTCAATTGTGTAAAATGACATAAGTGAAAGGTGATTTGAGACACACCAAGAAGTTTTAAATGCCCACTATTACAGAAAGCTGAATGTAATCTTAACTATATTCGGAAAAGTTTTAAATTATACTGGGCCATTCAGCCCATCTGCCACTTTGTAGCTTACCTAGAGAGGATCGACTTGTTGAGCTCTTGAATTGGCTCATTGACATTCTGCTGATATAGTCAAGAAGGCTTAATTGTAAAACTTACTAGCCTGCTTCATTCTCAAAGCCATTAAAAATATGAAATAATGTGGGGAGACTGGGTGGCTCAGTTGTTAAGCGTCTGCCTTTGGCTCAGGTCACAATCCCAGGGTCCTGGGATCAAGTCTGACATCAGGCTCCCTGCTCAGTGGAAAGCCTGCTTCTCCCTCTCCCACTCCCTCTGCTTGTGTTCCTGTTCTCGCTGGCTCTCTCTCTGGCAAATAAATAAAATCTTAAAAAAAAAAGAAACAATGTAAGTGACAAATCACTCAATTCTATACCTGAAATTAATATTACACTTTATGTTAACTAACTGGAATTTAAATAACTTAAAAAAATAATCTTCTCACCCTTGAATTAATACATAGTACAGCTTACTATTTATGATAAAAACCATTCTGGAAAAGCTCTGCATAATTAAACCACAGTTTCTTGTTGAAATCAAAATAATAATAAATGTTCTGTTTTGGTTTCTGAATGATCTTCAGTAGGCATCGATTTCTAGATAATCTCTAAAATACTTAATAACCAAAAGCTTCTGTATACCTAAGGAAAACATAATCTGTAAATAAACTATTATACTAGGAGACCTATTAAAAGGAATCCTTTAGGGATGCCTGGGTGGCTCAGTGGGTTAAAGCCTCTGCCTTTGGCTCTGATCATGATCCCAGGGTCCTGGGATTGAGCCCCACATAGCATTGGGCTCTCCGCTCAGCAGGGAGCCTGCTTCCCCCTGCCCCCCACCCCTGGCCCGCCTCTCTGCCTACTTGTGATCTCTGTCAAATAAAGAAATAAAATCTTAAAAAAAAAAGAAAAAAAAGGAATCCTTTAGGTAGAATATTTTTGCAATATAATTACTTTTTAATTAATCTATTTGGAAGGTTTGGTCTTCACTGTCAGATACACTTATATACTGCTTTTTAAGTAGTGGAATCTAAGTCAGCAGGGTCAAGGATTTTAAGATGAAGGAGCTTGATTTTTCTCTTCTGCCATCATCATGTACCAGCTAAGTATTGTCCTGGAAGAGAAAGATAAGACACTCATTCTACCTTTTCTCTTGTGAGGCTATGGGAAGATTAAGAGGTCCTAGCATGAGGTCTCTAGGAAATATTTTGTGGACCTAACTAGTCTCTTCTTTTTTACATCCCACCTCTCCCTGAAAATAAAATATCACTTTATCCAAGGCCAGATATTTCTAGTAGGGAGAACAATTTATGGAGTATTCCTTAATTCTTCTCAAGGACACTTGGGAGTATACCAAGGGCTGAAAGCCAACCCCTAGGCCCCACAATGTGAAATAGACCCATTATTAGAATCTGAAGTAACCTGCCAGGTATGCTAGAGTGGGTCTCACTGGTAATCTGGATTTTGGTAGAGTTGAATGATAAAATGAGACAACCTGTTTCACAGGCAACACATGAATCTACTTATTATTGATGTGCCAATGTGTTTTTTCCCCAGATGCTTTACATTAATCTTTCAAATCTCTGACCTAAAACACATGATTTTAAAATACTCACACTGAACAGAGGCTTATAAATTTAGGATGCCATTGGATTTAGATTCATTGTGATTGTGAAGGCTTCGCTTGGTCCAAGGAGTACAAGAGCAACTCCTGAGATGTAGTGCTCTTGCCTCTATTTCATAAAACGCTACAAAGCCTAGCTATCATTGGAGTGACCTGGGGCACATAGGGACATAGCCTCTCATGACCAGGTTGGACCACTCAGCATCTTTTTATGGAGAATGCACACCCTGTGAGGCTGTAAACTCTTCCTGAGATTCGGAGGAAGAACACAGTAAGTAGAGAGTTACCACTTAAGCACTGTAGGGTCTATCTTTTGGATTACAAAAGTGCAACCAGCTGTGCCTCTGTCAAACCATCCAGGGAGATGCGGAGCCTAGTGAGAGGTGAGATGGCAGAGGCTGTGCATGTGAATTTGTGGAGCAGGAGTCGGGGGTTAGGGGTGTGAACTCAGGATTTTTCCTAAAAACACTGTACTTGAGCCCTTGATACATTAGATAGGCAGACCGGAAAAAGATAAACTAACAAGTTTCACTTGGGAAGTTGACATTATTCATTGCAGTGGGACTAGTCCACCAACTTTTCATCGTCAAAGCAAGATGATGTCAACTTTAAAACTTAATTCCAGTTTTCATTTCACCATGGACTAAGCCATTCCTCTTTCTTTGTTTTCTCAGTTTCCCTTTACCCATTCTGATTCCCTGGATGCCACCCACATTCATCCTCTCAGTGGTATGATCCCAACACAAATCCCAGGGTTACCTGTAAACCAGACAGCCAGGAATGTGAACCTGAGTGGAAAGGTTCATTATGAGCTTTTGAAAATGGCAAAGGAAAAAACAACTCTTCTCACCTCCTTGAAATCAAAGTCTTCAAATGACCTTCATTGTCTCTTTCACTGTTTTTTTTTTTTTAAAGATTTTATGTATTTGACAGAAAAAGAGTTAACAAGTAGGCAGAGTGGCAGGCAGAGAGAGAGGGAGAAGCATGTTCTCCGCTGAGCAGACAATCCAATGTGGGGCTCGATCCCAGGACCCTGAGATCATGACCTGAACTGAAGGCAGAGGCTTAACCCACTGAGCCACCCAGGCTCTTTCACTGGTTTTAACACATCAGATGCCACTTTAAATCTCAAATCCAGGAGCTGTTTTGTTCTAGGGGTCTGATGAGATTTCTGGAGCTGTTCAGGCTTTCTCTGAGTTGTTCATTTGAACAACTTTGAACAGTAAAGCCACTGTTAGACAGCCTGAGCTGGTAAAGCAATGCACATTAACCACACTTTTCCTGGGTTGATTACCAGCTCATGGCACACCAGGAATTATTACCTGGCAGCAATAAATGCTAGATGACAGAGAGGCCTGTGCTATTGAGAGGCTGAAAAGACTCACCATTTAAACTACAAGGGAACCTGAAACTGCATAAAGGTAAATAAAATGGCATTTGGGATAGAATTTCAGGTAAGCTTGAGTAGGATAGTCCCAGCTGCCAGATGTACTTCAAAAAATTACTTTGAGTAGTACTTTAGATGCAGTAATACCCAGTATGTCTCATAAGTCACTCTTGGTGGCAGCGTAAAGTTACCTTCATGCTGGTGGTCTGTCAAAATCAAGCCTATAATGCTGTAATCCTTCACTGAAGGCTTTCAAGAATTAAAAACTAAAGCAGATGTTGAACAAGGCAAATTGTATTTCCCTCCATACTTCTATTTCCCTCTTACTAGTTATTATTTGTAATATCTTGATGCTCCACTTTTTAGTTTCAATCTCCTATTATTCTTTATTGTCTTTTTAAAAAAAGATTTTATTTACTTATTTGACAGACAAAGATCACAAGCAGGCAGAGAGGCAGGGAGAGAGAGGAGGAAGCAGGCTCCCTGCTGAGCAGAGAGCCTGATGCAGGGCTCAATCCCAGGATCCTGAGATCATGACCTGAGCCAAAGGCAGAGGCTTTAACCCACTGAGCCACCCAGGCACCCCTATTCTTTATTGTCTTAACCTCCCTCCATTTCTTCTATCTCTTTCCATTGTTTATTTATTTATTTTTTTTAAATCTTACTCAAATTCCATTATTTTATTACGGCTTTTGGGGATGAATGTGCTTAACTTCCTTATAGATTCCTAAATTCCTTATCATGATTTATTCCTAAATTCCGTATTTAGTAACCAAAATCTAAATGGGAGTCTTCCTGGACACTTCCAAATTTCTCATCTACATGTCTGACTGTTCATCAGGTTCTTTTTATTCTCCTTTCCATTTTATACTTTTTTTCTCATTCATTATTCTCCTTCTGATTTCTACTATACCTGCCTTAGTTCAAGCCTTCTTCATCGCAAGACTGGACTCTTCTTCTACACAAGGTTGACTTCCCACTGCCCCTTCACACTTCCGCCATCCCAAGCTTATCACTCCTCAATTTCCCTCACTTGTTCTCTAGAACTTATAGATAGAGTCCTAACTAGCTTCCACAGTATGCAGGACCCTCAAAACCAAGACCCTGTCTCTCTCTTTTTAGCCACATCTCCACTGCCTGCCCATCTACCAACACATTGCACCCATACTGAGCTACCCCCATGCCCCATGACTACACATACTCTTCCTCAGCTAGGAACACCCAGACCTCCATGTCTTCTTAGCAAACTGTTTCATACCTTCCAGTGCCCCACTCAAGCTTGCCTTCTCCATGATGCCTCTGCTGCTTATGTCCTCCTCAGTGTACTCACGGTAACTTCTTTCTGTCTTGTTAGAGTAGTGCCCATATTGTGAAAATTATTTGCTGCCACTCCCAATAAACTGTGCTCCCTTTGAGGACAAGGACCTTGTCACATTCCTTTCATAGCCCTAGTGCCTGGCACATAGTCAGTAATGTTTATTAGGTAAATAATAATGGTTGGGTGAATGGAGAACAGTATTTAAAACCATTACCTTGAGGGATGGACAGATAGATATATATGTGATAAATCAAGCTCAGGAATATGATGAAGCTGGAATCCAGATGATGGGTGTTCATTGTATAATTCTTTCAACTTTGCTGTTATGTTTGACACTTTTTATTATTTTCATAATAAAATGTTAGAATGGAACCAATTCCTAAACTGTGGCTGTTAAAGCAATTCTCAAGATTCTATCCATTTCACCCATAGACACCCCACTGAAAAACCATATTTTAGATCCCAAGAGATCTCCGTTAGTCCTACTCTGTCTTGGGGTAGAGCTGAACTAGTTTTTTCACAGCTTTCCACTAACAGTCGAGAGAACCTGATTCTGCGGGGGGAGGGGGGTCCTTTCCTACTTTCCTGCAGTAACCAAAGCATACTCCTTCCCCTACGACCAAACGTCTCTCCCAACTCTCCCTTAGTAACAGGTGTTTCTTCTCTCCCTGGTCTGACTTCCAGAAGTCATATTATTTATTTATTTATTTAAAAGATTTTATTAATTTGAGAGAGAGAGAGAAAGAAAGCACAAGCAGAAAGGAGGGGTAGAGGGAGAGAACAGGCTCCCTGTTGAGCAGGGAGCCCAACTCAGGGGTTGGATCAGGACCTGAGTGGAAAGCAGACGTTTAACTGACTGAACCACCCCGGTGCCCCCCAGAAGTCAGATTAGATTACTCATAATAACTTCATGCAAGAATCTCTTCTCTTTTGAAATCAATGTTATCTGTACATTCCATATCTTTATGAATGACAACTTATGATTTAATTCAACCGTTTCATCCTCTTTCCCAGGGCACACACTGGGTTGTTTTTCCAACCACACATAATAGCTAGTTCACAGACCACTTTAGTCTATGAAGCTTGCCTTGATCTATAAGGTTAAAGTCACTAGTCTTCCATTTCAACTCTCTAACTCTCTCAGCACTATGTTAACTGCTCCACATAACACCTTCTACCTTCCTTTCTTTTTTTTCTCCTTGAGTATCTTCCCTGTAAGACGATGAACTTATAAATGCACTTGAATTTTCTATAATGAATGACCAAGGCTGGCCACAACAAGCATTTGATAATTAGCTGCTGATGAAATGAACTGATAGTTTCAGGTATTTAAATGTATTCAATATATGTTATTAGGAAGCCAAAGAGAACACAAAACAAGTTATGACAGATATACCCACTTTAAATCTAATTTCGTAAGAGCCATCCTCTTTCTTTTCAATGAGTAGGCAGCTTTAGGGAATAATAGTTCTAAGATTAGTCATATTTTGTAGGATTAATAATTTCCTAAAAGTTTCCTCCTTTACTAAGAAGGCTAAAAATACTGTCTTAACTGCTTATGTCAAATTAATATTAACAAAAAGTGATTTGGCCAGGAAGATTAAATGGCCATGAGGTGTTTCTCCAGATAATTCAAGAAACCTCAGATTAACACCTATCCATTTTAGGAGAATTTCTTTAAGGTAGAAGTAAGTCCAGGTGCAAATGATATATTTTGCCCACCCTGAAAACTTTGCATCTCCAGCTGTGAAGATTATGGATGATAGCCACTATGAAAAAAAAAACTTTGGGGGAAATTACTAAAATTCCTAAAATGAAGCTATAAACTGCTTCGTATATATTGCAATATATATATATTGCTGTGGGACTGTTAAAAAGCCAGTTCTTTCAGCAATGACTGAGCCTAAATCTAATGACTCAGCATGATGGTCAAGCTATAAGTGTTGCAACTTTATAACCAGAAGCTCTTTTTCATGCTAAAATACCATCCTTAAAGAGTGAATTAAGAATAGCATAAAACTGTTGAAACTGACATGTCCTTGGGCTCTGCCGTATCTGGGTTCAAATCCTGAGTCTATTAATTTGGGCAAGTCACTATCATTCTCTGCACCTCAGTTTCCTCCTCAGTAATACCAGCTGTTGGAAGGTAATTATCGTAATTATCTTTTTCTTCTTTTCTACAATGAGAAAATTAACATTTGAAACACAGTTTCAAACATATGCTTTAATTATATGTATAACAAGCATGAATTTTAATCTTCATGATGGTAATCTACATGATGGTATGTTTCTCCAAAAAGAAACAGAAGTTTTCACTTCAAACTGTGGTTCATTAGAAATCATCTCTCAATTCTGGCACAAGTCAAACATAGAATGCTAGGTTGGATGTGGCATTAGAGGTTACCCACTCCAATCTCTCACGGTATAGATAAGCCAACTTAGCTCCAGAAAGGCTAAGTGATTAACAAGGCCATATAGTTAGTGTCAGAGTCAGGGAAAAAAAATGTAGGTTTCCTTATCACATATCTAGTAAATGTGCAGCTTTCACAAAAGCTCTGTACAAACTACACTAACAACAGTGTCTTTATGGAGCTCTTCAAACCCTGGGAACCAGTACAGGTGAGTCACTAGACACACAGGCCCTTTCTCCATGGGAAACTCACCTTCAGTATTGGAAATGGGGGTACTGTCACATTTGCTTTCACACTGCTGCATTGATGGAGGTCGAACAGTTTCTGGACAGTCAACAGATGCCTGTCCAGTGTAGGAGAGACACTGCACAGTCCTCATCTGCTGGCCAAGGCCACACTGAGCAGAACACTAAACCCAAAGACACAAGGAGAAATAAAATACTGAGATCAATAATTTTCAGCAGGTAAAAAGATATTATATCTTCTCAAATACCATATATATATATTAGCTTTTAAAGTCCATATGAAGTTCATCTTGGAGAGGGGTATGATTAAGTCATCCTCCTCTAGAACTGGTTTGGAAATTCACAGATCATGTGATTACCCTAGAAAATGGAAGCAATATAGCTCCCAAGGAACAAGAGATTTTTGGGGTTACTTTTCTAACAGTTCCAAATAGGTGAACTGTCACAGGAGTACAATAAGAAAATCCTCAGGATGAAGTAGATTAGAGATTCTGGGGTTGGACATCACTTGTGTTCCCTATTTATTATAGGCTTACAGGCAAACAATCTGATGGTCTACCGGAGCACTGTGTATCTGATCAAAATGTGAGTTCAGTATAAGAACAGTGACTGCTATGCAGGCTGGTGATGGGGACCAGTTTAAAAAAAAAAAAAAAAAAAGAGCTTAAATAAGTATTCTGAGTTTTCTAAGATGTCAGTCACACAAATGTGAACCAAGCAGCATGTCTCCCTCTTCTTTTTCATCTATTAGGAATTTAGTTACTTCCGAATTGAAGTTACTCTCAGAGTGACCTAGTTTCAGCTAGGACTAATCAGCTGTCCAGGCTGAAGAATGAAGCTAGGTCTACCCTTTAGGCCTGCCACCCAGAATGCCAGCAAAGCCTGTGAGATTTGGGATCAAGGAGATGAGCTAGCCAGTGCCAAGACAGGTGATGGTGATGTTTACAAGGTAAACAAACTGAGGCCCTATTGAATTTATTTGTTAAAAACTCTCAAAGCACTTACAGGACTTGCAAGGATATTCATAGACACATTTATTTTAAAAAAGTTTAAATACAAAATGACGAACAAACGGGACCATAAACATGTACTAAAGCATCCTTGAGAATATATTTTTACCAGTTAATTTTAATGTTAGGAAACTGAATTTAAAATACAGATGAGAAGAAAAGGACTTGACAATATTTTAAAAAATAATCTGTAACTGATTACTATAAATTTGGCAAAATCACTAACATGCAAAAACTTTCAACTGACTTTTATATAATAGTGCATTGCAACAAAGAATATGTAAGGAAGGAAATGTCTACCTGGTTTAAATAAAAATTATGAAAGCATGTCTGTTCTGAT
Source organism: Mustela erminea (assembly GCF_009829155.1). Classification (NCBI taxonomy): domain Eukaryota; kingdom Metazoa; phylum Chordata; class Mammalia; order Carnivora; family Mustelidae; genus Mustela; species Mustela erminea. Next base: position 71,071,594 of record NC_045616.1, on the reverse strand, counting down.
TCTTTAATAGCATATCAATTCCATATTATGAAACTTACACTTCCACAGTTACACACATAATTGCTTATAATTATGTGTGTCATGTGTATCCATTTAAATATTTTATAAATTAAATACTGCTATACAAATGCAAATTATTAATGATTTGTTATACAAATGCAAATGTTAACTATGTTATGATCATATTTTTTCTTGTTTACAAACGGGGCTGACTAAGCACAGAGAAAGTATATTTATTTGCCTTAATGAAGACTGAAAATCTTTTGCCCTCTCCCAAATGTAACGAAAGAGGTCCAGATACTGCTATACTCTAGAAATACCTAAGTTTGGCCAGAATTTTGCCAACTACTTCTATGCAATACCATTTTAAAGAAGTAATGGCAGGTCCAAAACCACACTTGTATAGTTATGTATCATGATTTATTTGGGCCTCAGATTTTAGGAAACAACTAGTTACAAGGTTAATTATAAGACCACAGGAAAAGGGCAATAACCAACTAGAAACCTACTTTCTGGAGCATTTTTAAAAAATGTAACCTAATAGATTCTCTTTTTGACATGCAAAAGAATAAAACTCAATTTTCCTTTTAATCAAACATACAAGTTTGTTTTAAAAGGATTTAAGGTGATCGTCTATTAGATAGCAAAATTTTAAAGAAAGAATAAAAAAAGAAAAAATGTAAATTAGAACATAAAATGTGTCTAATAAAAATACATATGAAAAGCCTTATATACTGGCTTCCCAACTCATCATGTCCATCAGAGAAGCCCATTGAAGAATAAATATTAATAATATTGCAAAGACTGATCAACGTAACGCCCGTAACTTTTCTGTGAAGTTAAGGAGATACTGTGCAAGTAGTAAAGTTAAGACACTGATATTAACTGATTTGTTCTTGAAGTAGTTGAAAGACAGGACTAGAATCCAAAGTTTTTTTGGCTTGCTCAAATATCTGCCCATATAGACTCCTTCTCTATCCATTTTGAGTTAAAATGTTAAGATCCAAGAACTAGGTAAAATTAGGAAGTGTTTGGGCATGGAAGAGACACAGCTAAATGGGTCTATGTGTGGCAGCTGCTGCGTGTGCATTTTTTTCATTCTTGTATCTCATACCTAGATTTCTCAGTGGTGTTACTCAACTCTTGAGCTCTCATAACGACCCAGGCAGGAAACTCAAGGGTCTCAAGGTGCTGCTTCCGTAGGAGCCTCCCCAGTGCAACTGCCTTACCTGGCCCCAGTCTCCAGTCACCCAGCGAGGAGGAGGGCAGCGGCCCAAACTGCAGCGGATACGGACAGGGGGTTTGCTCTCTTCTGGACACTGCGCAGCTGGGAATGTTTTAGAGAGGTCACTGCTCTTGCACAGAACAATCCGATGCTTGAATCCTGGACCACATTTGGGAGTACACTGGAAATGAAACAAATAAATAACGACATTCTAAAGATACAGGAAAATTGGAGGAAAATCTTTCTTGAAGTAAAGGTATTTGGGTATACAATATGCATATACACTACATTCTGGGCAAAGTCTTTCAGATATGAAAATTCCCTAAGTTTTTAGGCAGAAGTATTTTTATCTTTTTCCCTAAGGACTTTAAGGGCTAACGCCAAAGTTTGCTTTTCTTGGCTAACTTATTTTCTTCTTTTATTGTTTATTAGTAGGTTTATTCCTTGATTCCTCCCTATCCTTGGCCACATTCAGCTGTGATAAGATTCTGCTAATTTTTGGAATGTGGAATCTTTGGTTTCCTACTTGCTGGATGTAGTCTTCCAAAAAGAATCCTTCCATTATTCGTAGACCGTGAGAACTCATCTTTGTGAGGCAGGCTAGGGGTTGACTGAGGTGTGTTTTCTTAGAGTGTGGTAACAAAGCATACATGGCCATTGGTGAAGTTTAGTGCACAGAAAATCTCTGGATTTCCTCTGTCCATAATGAATTTCCCAAACATAATGAATTTTGACTGTTCTTTAGTTGAACCAGTCTGACCTTCATACTGAGGAAAAGATGCTTCTTCCTAGGTCACAAAGTCTATTATTTATCTTCTCTCCAGGTTAAGTGGAATGTTCTCTTTCTAGAGTCACCTATTAAACATAGTTGGACTAAAGTCTCCAACTTTCTCCCCTGCACATCTGAAACCTTCCTTAAAATCTGTTCTTCCTCTCAGTCAAGTGATGAACTTACCCATAACACTTTGAAAACATGTTTCTATACCTTTCATTAAAAGAAAGAAAGAAAGGGGAAATTTCCAGATCTACTCTAAGAGTTACACTAGACTGAGTAGAAGGGGATATAAAAATGAATAAGATTATCCCTACCTTCCAGAAGCTAATGGATTGATTGATTTTGGAAGGAGGGATGGGGTGAGAGAGAGAGAGAGAGAGAGAGAGAATGAGAGAGAATCCTCAAGTTGACTCCCTGGTGAGTGTGGAGCCCCTACAGCTCTCTCACATCTATTGATTTCTCTTGGTCTCCACTGTCACTAACTTACTTCAGATAAACATCATTTTCTTCATGTAATATTGCACTGACTTTCTTTCTTTTCTTTCCTTTTCTTCCTTCCTTCCTTCCTTCTTTCCTTCCTTCCTTCCTTCCTTCCTTCCTTTCTTTCTTTCTTTCTTTCTTCTTTTAGATTTTATTTATTTGACAGAGAGAGAGAGACACCAAGAGAGACAATACAAGCCTGGGGAGTGGGAGAGGGAGAAGCAGGCTCTCCACCAAGCAGGGAGATGGATGTGGGGCTTGATACCAGGACCCTGGGATCATGACCTGAGCCCAAGGCAGACACACCTAACGACTGCACCTAGGTGCCCCCGCACTGGCTTTCTAAGAGGTCTCCTGTTTCTTGCTCTTATCTCAGTTCACTCTCCAAAGGAGAAATCCAATTATATGCTCTCATGATTAAAACAGAAAAATCCTTCAATGGCTTGCTATTGTCTACAAGATAAAATTCAAATTCTAAATATGCTTACTATATCCTGATAGGAAGGCTACGCTTACCTCTTCAGACTCATCGCTCCACACTAATGTGCTGTATTCTCCAGGGCTAGCCCAGTGCCACACACAATGCCAATGCTGCTGTCATTTCCGTTAGTTAACCACTACTAAAAATAATGATGATAATAGCAGATACCATTTAATAAACATGGTATACACCAAGTGTCGTGCTAAGTGCTATAATTTACATGGTCTTCACAAAAGTACTGTCAGATGACAATTATTACTCTGTTTTTAAAATGAGGAAACAGTCTAAGAGCAAGTGGTAGAGTCTGCAGCTACTAAATGGCAGACCCAATACTAACTCCCACTGTCTCCTGGATGTTAGGCATTACGCTATGTGCTTTGCACTTACTATCTTATGTAATCATCATAACACTCCCAATACTTTATATTTCAAGAAACCAAGACATGCAATCATCTCCTGCATGTGTTCTGTAGAATGAATAAAGCCCTGATTCTAGTCTCTTGAGCATGCCCCTCTCGTGTCTAGTCCTCCTGACTTTGCACGAAGTCTCCCCACCATCCACCAGCGTTAGAAGCCAAAGCCTTAGAAGATAGTTCTGTCACTTTCTTATTGCTTAGTATTATCATCAATAATAACACTACTACCTTATATCTCATTAGAGTTTCACAGCTCACGCATGAAACGCCTTCAAAGACATTGCTCTTACACAAATGTTTGAGAACAGTTACAGATAAGGAAAGCTTAAGTCATTTAAGGTGAAACAGCAAATGGTAGAGGAGGAACTAAATTTTAGGCCTTGTGATCCACATTATAGCTCTCAGCAGCAGAAACAAAGTCATGGGAACACATAAGAAGTATTAACTAATTATTAAAAAATAAATTTAGATACAAAAGGAAGAATAATTCTGACTTTAGGGAGATAGGCAAAAATACATAGGAAAGATAAGAAATTCAATTTTAGTATTTTAAGCTACGATTAGTTTTCCATATTGGCAAAATTTATTAATAAATACACTTGTGCCACTCCCCTCTCCCTTTACATTTTAAAAGCATATGTATGTGTATAAAAGCTGGAGACATATGCTTTTTCATATTTGAATACCTTTTTCCAGTAGCAAGAAGCTTCTGTTATTATTTGAAGAATGTGGTAATATCTAGCAGTCTTTGCTAAGAGCCTATGTCAAAGTCCTGCTAACAGTTAGGGGAGCAAGACAATGCAATGAGAGACCATTCATTCATTCATGTCTAGAAGTTCCCAGGAAACCAAAACCAAACTGAAACAAGTAACACTAGTATCAAGAGGGAGAAGAATAAAAAGAGAAAAGCAACACTAATATTTATTAAGCACCAGACCGTGTTCTAAGTACTTTGCATGTCATACTCTACCTGATCCTCACAGAAACGTTAGGAAGTACTATTTTCACACCTACTCCATAGGTGAGAAACTGAAGCATTGAGAAAGATTTACAGATAAATCCAGATAGCAAGTTTCTACCAGAACAAAGCTCTGAAAGATAAATATATTGAGACATAAACTCTCTGTGGGACAACATATGATTATTCGCAAAACTGAGAATACAATGACAACCTCTACTGAGGCAAAAAATAATTTTAGAAAATTACAGCCCAACTCCACTAAATAAGCTGAGGATATTCCTTCCCATTGCACTGGAAGTAGAGATAATCCACTGGATTCTCAAAATAATGAATGACTGAAAACTACATTTCTGCCAGTTTCTGATTCAATAAATACACTGCAGACCTAGCCACAAATACTACATGTCTGTGGCCAAAGCCTCACCTCTGCTCTCTGCAAATATTGTACTTCTTAAGGGAGATTATAAAATTCAGTTGCTTGTAAAAAAAAAAAAACAGTAAAGGCATTAGGGATGCCACTTAGACCAGGTTCATCCAAAGAGAGCTCTATCTGGCAAATTATTTTGATCTTAGGTCAGAGATGTTCAAGCAGAGATGTCTCTCAGCTTGTTTTTATTTTTATTTCTTCCTTCTGCTTTATACAGCCTACATTTCATCTCTCTAGCCTTCTGATAAACATGTTTATCCATCTGATAGTTTCAGTTTTATTTAACTGTCTAAAAAAATAAGAAATTTTTGGGGTGCCTGGGTGGCTCAGTGGGTTAAAGCCTCTGCCTTCGGCTCAGGTAGTGATCCCAGGATCCTGGGATTGAGCCCCGCATCGGGCTCTCTGCTCAGCAGGGACCTTGCTTCCCCCTCTCTGCCTGCCTCTCTGCCTGCTTGTGATCTCTGTCTCAGATCCAAAAATAAAATCTTTTTAAAAAAATAAATAAATGAAATAAAATAAAATAATAGGAAATTTTAGAAAAGCAAGATGTAGCCATGATTAGGTATATGATTAATAGGTATTAATGCTTCAGAGCATTCTTCAGAAATAATCATTGGTCTCTGCCCACATAAAGGGTAGATTTTTACATATATATATTTTTTTACTACACACTAAAATTCATTAGTAACAATTAGATATTGAATCCTGAGTTGAGAAATAGAATTCACTTTTTTAGATGAAAGCATAGTTATAAACATCAAAATTTATTCCATTCATTCTCACAATAAATTATAGGTTGCTGTGTAGAAGATACTATTTCAGTGGACAATCCATCTTTTTTTTTTTTAAGATTATATTTATTTATTTGACACAGAGAGAGAGATCACAAGTAGGCAGAGCAGCAGGCAGAGAGAGAGTGGGAAAGCAGGTTCCTTTGTGAGCAGAGAGCCGATGCAGGGCTCGATTCCAGGGACGCTGAGCTCATGACCTGAACCGAAGGCAGAGGCTTAACCCACTGAGCCGCCCAGGAGCCCTGAATCCATTCTTTGGTAAATTATTTCTCGCTACTTTTCTTTATTGCAGGTAAATACCTATTTTTCTTATTTATTCATAAAATCAAAATTTCACAATTATTTAAAATATGACCAGACCATTTGTTTTGTGTTTTCATCTCAGTAGGATTTCATCTCAGGTTAATTTTTATGAGAGATGCATTTATGCTTTAGCTTTAATGATCAATGATTAAAAAGAAAAAACATATTTTGTAGAGAAAAGTATTTGGAACCACACCAGGGAAAAGAATTTGGCTCTCATATGTAAAGGATAGAAATTACCATTTTGCGGTTGGACTGAGTTCTCTCTGGAGAGATAGGTTTAATTCACTTTGTTATAGCACCAGAGTAGAACCTAAGAATCAGCAAGGCGATTCTTCAAATACAAAGCACAGTCCCCTGAAGGTAGGTTTTCCACCCTTTCCAACACCCCATACCCCTCAGTCCTTCTTAAGTAATGCTACCTGAATGTACATCCTATAAAATCAATTGAATATGATGCCAGCAGTTATCCTCTTGTCCAAGAGTAAGTACAAGAAACAGATCTTTTTCAATGGTTGCTCTGTGGGAGTCAAAAGAAACTATTCCAATACATCAAAAGAATGGCTTAGGATTGTTGGAGCCCATCCACAGAATGCAGCAATGCTTTTAAAAGTTATTTGCCAAGAGAGGGCAAAAAGAGAAAACCATTTAAGTCCAACATAGCATGGGTGATCCCAAGAGTGAAGCTAGATTATAGGAAATGGAAAGCCGTGCCTTCATTACTTTCACAAAAGATTGCTGAAGAGCCATTTTCCACCAAGGTAATTTGGCTTTTTTTTTTTTTTCTTTTGCCATAAACACGGGGTGGGTTTCACTGATGGGGAAAACGAAAAATGGTTCCTGGCTTTGGAACAATGGAAATTTTATATTAGAGCGCTGGCAAAGAAAAGGAAAAGGTCAAAGGGTACATTCCTCTTGCTGCAACATGTTTTCACCAGTTGAACCTCTCCCTTGTGATTAGCACAGCTCAGACAGCTGATAGTTGGAAGTGGGGAAGGGGCTGAAAAAAGAGGGAAGTTTCCAGGGGCGTGTCAAAAGAATATTGTGTGAAATATTTGTAGCAGTTAACTAAAAAAGATAGAATATGCCCTGCTCTGCTGCTAGGACCTCCTCTTTTCATTAGTGGGAGGTATTCTGTTCCTTTAGGTAGAATAGGCTCCTTGTTCTCACTTTGGTCTCCATAGCTACTCAGACATTTATTTCACTTAATATTACTTACTTTCGTTTATTTTTAATCCATCTAGGGAAGAAGTGGCCATCCTAGTAAAGTAAGGAAATGGAAGTGTGAGAGTGGACCACTCCTTTGGAAAATAAATAGGAAAGCCTATATGGCATAAAGCTTAGGTCCTTTTTCCTGAGGAAGATCCAAAGAATAAAGATGATGGTACAGACAGTGTTCAACTAGAATCTTTGAGATGATAATGGCAGCATTTCTTGACCTATGCCTACCCCTACAGTTTTCTCAGATTGTCTGTGGAGAGACAACAGCAGCCACCAATGCTTCCCTTGAAACAGTAGTCCCAACAGGTGCATACCACATCCTCCGCACTACCTCTTTCTCCTAAGCTTTGACTTAGCTATCTTTTTTTTCCTAATTAATTTTTTAAAATCTTTATATATTTTATTGTTTTTGAGCGCATGTACATGAGCAGCTGTGGGGGTTAAGGTGGGTGGCAGGAGGGGCACAGGGAGAGAGAGAAAATCTTTTTTTTTTTTTTTTAAGATTTCATTTATTTGTTTGACAGAGAGACAGAGCTCACAAGTAGGCAGAGAGACAGGCAGAGAGAGGGGGGGAGGCAGGCTCCCTGCCAAGCACAGAGCCCGATGTGGGGCTCAATTCCAGGACCCTGAGATCATGACCTGAGGCGAAGGCAGTGGCTTAACCCACTTACTCACCCAGGCGCCCCAAGAGAAAGAAAATCTTAGGCAGGCTTCGTGCTTATCACAGAGCCCACACAGGCTTGATCTCATGCAGGGCTTGATCTCAGAGCCCTGAGATCATGACCTCAACCCACATCAAGAGTCAGGTGCTTAACCAACTGAGCCACTCAGGAGCTCCTGACTTAGCTACCTTAAAGAAGGTAGCAGAAATGTGATTAAAAGCCCACCTAACTTATTCATGTTATTCTTCAGGCAGACTCCAGGAGTGCTTAAGAGCCTCTCAGACCTATTTGAGCAAGTCACCTCTAAGAATGGATAGGTAAGAATCAAAATTCTAGGGGCACCCAGGTGGCTCAGTTGGTTAAGCATCTTGATTCTGGCTCAGGCTATGATCTCAGGGTCCTGAGATGGAGTGTCATGTAGGGCTCTGGGCTAGGTGTCGAGCCTGCTTCCGATTCTCTCTCTCCCTGTCCCTCTGTCCTTCCCCGCCCCACTGCTTGCTTGCGTGTGCTCTCTCTCTAAAAACAAACAAACAAGAGAGAATCAAAATTCGAAGAGCAGGGCAATTACAACCTATATGAAGTTGATTTCAGAAGAAAACTTTAAAATGGTATTTGAAATGGAAATAACAATAACTATGCATATGCCATTTCTCAAGGTGATTATATTTGTTAGATCAAGAGATCAACGTGAAATCTGTGCGTGTGATTTTAGTGTTTTCATGGTTTGCAGAAATTTCTTCTTGTGTCTGCTTATGAACTTAACTACTTTTTTCCACTTTGGGTAGAAAGGTGATGTTTAAGTTTCTGTATTCAATCCTTTTTACTTGGACCACAAAATCTTTGTGTTTCTACTCAGTTGTTTCAGGAATATTTTCTGAATAAGTAACTGAATAAATAACTTTATTCTGACATCAGGAATATCTTCTCCAGTTTCTCTAATCTCTTCCCTATTTCATATCCTGTATTTCAATATTCAGTTTAATTCCCATCACCTAAAAATCTTTCTGATCCTACCTCAGTCTATTCTGACCTTCTCAGCTCTAAATTTCTATATCACTTATACATTTCTACCTCATTTATTAAACACTCTTATATTATTCTCTAGTTGTTTCTTTTTTAAAGATTTTATTTATTTATTTGACAGAGACAGATCACAAGTAGGCAGAGAGGCAGACAGAGAGAGAGAGAGGGGGAAGCAGGCTCCCTGCTGAGCAGACAGCCCGAGGTGGGGCTCGATCCCAGGGCCCTGGAACCATGACCTGAGCTGAAGGCAGAGGCTTTAATCCACTGAGTCACCCAGGTGCCCTCTCTAGTTGTTTCATGGACATTTACTTTCCCAAGTTTACAGGATTCCTTTGTGTTATTTGTAGTGACCATTCCAGTGTGTTTATTTAGCACTAAATTATAAGTAGGGACTTGACCTGAAACCTTAAAACTGTTGAAGACAAAAGTCATGTCTTCTACTATGGTTTTCTAATAACAAATTTGTCATCATTCTCAGTAGCTACTTGTGAACTTCTAGAGAGTCTTAGGCACTGAATTTCAGGTAAAATTACCAATTTATGTATAACTCTGTAGAATGTCTATTCTTTATCAGTAGGTTTTATCTTTCAAATCAATTTAGGAGGGGCACCTTTGTGGCTCAGTTGGTTAAGCAAATGCCTTTGGCTCGGGTTATGATCCCAGAATCCCAGGATCAAGTCCCACATTGGGCTCCCTGCTCAGCAGGGAGTCTGCTTCTCCCTCTGACCCTCCCCCTTCTTGTGCTCTCTCTCTCTCTCTCAATAAATAAATAAACAAAACCTTTAAAAAAAATCAATTTAGGAGTTAATCCACCCACTTTTAAGGAACAGAAACTTCATATTGTTTTCCATAACCACTCAGTGAATAATACCAAGCATATCTCTGCATTTGATTGAAACACAAAAGTTAAGTAGGCAGATATAATTACTGGAGCTGGAGTTTGGCCAGGAAACTTGGGAGAACACTCCCAACTCCCACCACAGATTCCACAGATAACCACAATGGGTCAGAATCTCCCATTTCCATGTACCATCTTAAACACAGTCCCTTTTTTAGGCCCATGCCTCTAGTAAAATAAGGCCACTCTAGAAGTAAGATTCAGAAGGGGAAAAGTTACATCTGGGGGTTCCTAAAGAATAATGTATGTTTTCTGTTTGTTTGTTTGTTTGTTTATTTATTTATTATTATTATTATTTTAACAAACTTATGAGGTCTACAGGAAATACCCAAAGCAAGTGCCACAATGTTTCCAGCAGGAAATGCATCCTGTTTGGCTAAATTGGAAGAATGACTTTAGTTATATAGCCAGGTACTCATTCTTTTTAGTATTAACCAACACTACAGAAGAATTCAACTCTTCTTTGGGAAATGTGGAGAATGGCATGGTGTTTATATGTTTATGTCTCATGCAGAATGAGGAGTCAAGAATTAACTCTACCTCTTACCTTATTTTTCATAAGACCATTTTTCTGAGTCCTTTGGATTATTTTAGGCTCTTTTATACACATGTATGCTGGAAAACCATTATCTTAGGTCTCCCTCTCCGATCATATAAGCAGAGGTAATGATAAAATCTGAATTTGACTTTTTGGTATATTATAACCCTCAAATCCATGTTTCTTCCCCAGATGCAACAGAAGCAATTAAAACATATTTAGATACATAGTAAGTGATTAAAAATTGATAAATATTTGTATGTATGAATTATGTAGTTAGGCTACATTACACGGGGAGAAAAGATCTATCACTAATTCTGAGCTTATTTTGCTGCTCAAGAAGAGCAAAGAAGAAAAAGAAGAATAGCAAAGAAGGAGAAAAATCACTTATGTGAGTACTCACTATTATATTCTTTCAAATTCACTTTGGGTTTATTTTTAATCACATTGATGTCTAGTTTTTCATTGATTTCCTTAACTATGTCCCCCCTCCAAAAAAACCCCTTACTTCCTGACAAGCAGTAATAAAATATAACAGGACCAAATTTACTGTTAAGGAGTCCCTACTTGTTGAGTTCTAAGGCGTTCACATGCTTAGGTGTCCTTAGTATTAAATGCTTTGGATCTCAAAATATATAGCCTCATGTTTCCTTACTTCTGACCAGTCCAAAGCCACCCACTGAGGTGGACAAGACTGGTTGTTGCAGGACTCTTTTTCAATAGGCCGGTGTGTTAAACAACCACTGTAGTCCAGTGTCTCCTCCTCAGAAGGTCCAATCTTCCTGATGCAGAGCACTGCCCTGGTGCGCATTCCACCATCACAAGTCTTGCTACACTCCAACCAATCCCCAATGAACCACCTGCAGCAAGAAGTGGAAGAAACACAGAACATTTCCTCAGTGTAGCCAGAGATTTTTAGCTGAGTGAAAGCACTTTTGTCAATGGATTACATTCTCTCCCTAAAAGAGCTGACATTTCAGTGTTGGTTGATGTGAGAAATGACAAATGGAAGGGCTGCTAAGGAAAAGATAACACATGGTCAGCTGCCTTCCAAGTGTAGTGTGTGGGCTTTGAAGCAGACAGAAGTCAGGTCCAAACAAGTAATGCAATGTATGTTCTTAACCACACTGATATCTCCCCTTTTCTAAATTAATTTTTTAAATGAAGATAACAATATACATCATGAGACTGTGATGAGGATTAAGTAAAATAATAAATATGAGGCTTCCAGTTATGTGCTAGGTCAGAGTTTAACAACCAAGTCTGTATGGGAGGGCAGGGGTCTTGATTTGTTCCATTTGCCAATTTTGTGATGTGAATGCCCATCATCAGTTTCAACCTACATCCTTGCCATGCTGAATGTATCAAGAGAAGATCTGCTCATAATGGGATTTCTGGAGCCAGTAGTAGCTTGCTTTAGCAAACCACTAAAAGCTTCTAACATTGTGTCTGACATCCAACAAAAAAGCGGCAGAAGCTTTATTTATTCTCACATTGAGGCAGGTTCTCCTGCAATCAAGGATTTTGTGCTAAAACCACATTAAAGGAGGTAGAAATTTGCTTTTTTGTTTGTTTGTTTGTTTTTCAGAAATGCATGTCAGGCTCTGCATAAGATAGAAGGCCTTTACTATGCTAATGGGGCAGAGAGAGCTCAGGTGTCCATCCTGAAGATGTAGGAGTCTTTAAACACCTGCACCAGGAGCAGAGCCTGAGCCAGCTTCGTGAAAACATGGAGGTCCCTTGTTTTGATCCCTCTACTCCTGAAAACAGCTTCTATGCAGCTAGTGTGTGAAACCGAAAACAAAACTAACACGTTTCACGTTTATAGGTGAACCACTCTTTTTCCCTAAAGTCATCACTGAACTTTCACATATATGTAATTTCAATGTGTGTATATGTGTGTGCATGTGTGTATGTACGTAAAACATCTGCAGAACTCACTCTCTGAGGGACATTATTTGGTCAAAAGGTGTGAATCAAGATACAAATCAGACCAATGAGAATTTGGCTTTAAAATTTTTCTATCTATACTAGAGTAAAGGGGTCTTTCCCTTTTTGTCACAAAAGAGCATTAAGATGTAAGAGCTGCTGGCGGCCACGTGGCCTGCCAGTGGAATAAGCTGAGGTGAAAGAATGCAGAGGAACTAGACAGCCCTGATGGTACTTGAGTCCTGGAGCCCTTCCTTAAATGAGAGCCACCATTGCCCTTCCCCCAGCTTTGTTAAGTAAACCAACAAACCCTCTTCTGTGCAAAAAGTAGCTGAAGTCGAAGTTTTGTTATTTCCAACCAGAATCCTGATAGTTATAATATTGTATTTAATTTCATAAATATATGCTGAATGCCAACTATATTCAAGGTTTTGTACTTTGTTTTATAGAAGAGGAAGTCAGAGTAGTGTGAGGAAAATGGTTCTCCAAAATCATGAAAAGAGCAGTATTGAAACTAGGATTAGATCCCCCAGCAATTACTGCCTCCACTGAATTTCATTCTTAACTCTGCTAACTAGTAGGATCTAGGTCACAAGCATGAGGTCACAAGTCATTTTCTTCAATCTGTGATTATAGATTATGCAACTATCCTCAGTGGATATGTTCAACTCTTAGGTAAGAGACTCTCTAGACAGAAGAGTATGAAAGCTTAAGAACAAATTTCTCACGATTTCTGTGAGCTTAGTTAATTGTGCCAAGTTTTGTATGTAGGAGGTAACACCTCATTGATGTCAGAGTACTAGGTGCTATATTTGAGCCGTAGTTAGCCAAATATACAACAATGGCCTTTATTCACTATTATTTGTATTATCTTTAGTTATAGCTTTTAAAAATATTATAAATAACCAGTTTCTCAAAGTTAGAATATATCTTTCCAAAAACTGAAAATTTTCAACCTAAAATTCACTTAAAGAATGATGATTTAATCCTGAGAATCTGATGTTAATGTTGTTTTTCTAAGTCATTTTCCAGAGGAGATTTAAAGGATTTTCATATTCTTTTCATTTTGTTTTCCACAGATGAACATGATCCCAAGTTGTTAGTACCATTTTTGGTAAAGAGGAAAATGTGTACTGAGAATAATAACTTGCATGCCAGCCATAGTGAAACTCTGATTCAATTCGCAACAGTGATTTCATCACCAAGATTAGGGGATAAAACAGAAATGTGTACAACTCAGCCACAAAAAGTCCAGTCATACCACCTCCAGCCATGATCTCATTAGGTCTCATAATGTAAGAGGGATGGAGTCCTTCAAATTAAACACAGGTGCCCAGAGTAACAGCAGTGATTCAGGAGGTGTTGCTGTTCTTTGCTGGACGAGGTCAGGTCCACCTCCGCCTTTTTATTCTTTGCCCTCTCTTTTATTGCCAAACGTCTCTTAGTCTAGATGTATCAATCCAGCATTTAATTTGGAGCGTATGAAAGTAAAAGTATTAACCACCCTCCCAATTTCCCTTCTGACTCGAACTCTGATTTCAGTCCCTGTTGCATCTTTATTGCTCACCAAATCATCCCTTCCCGTGTCTCTCTAAAGGATTAAATCACACCCGAGTTATTTAAATAGTTTGGCAATTTTGCCACTGCATTTTCTTTATTCCTCTATCCAGTTTAAGACATACAGCTTCCTTCACCTTCACTTTTCCCATTGTATTTGACCCTCTGATGACCTCCTTATTTTCTCCTCTAGATTTGGTGGTAAAAATATAAACACAAAAATTCTGGAAATATCACTGGTTGAATTGTTATAATCTGAACAACACTGGGAATGCTTCTTTCTGAGCTCTTCCCAACACCAAGTGATCAAATTGTTTTCGTCCTCACAAGTGTCTTCATATCCATTAGACATTAACAACTCGTAGAATTCAGGCTTGAGTGTCTGAAATAAGAGTGGTGTGGTGCAGACTGTGTCAATTTGACCCATAGTGTCTGTACATTAATAGGACAAACAAGAATATTATTGGGGGCAGGGAATAAGAGAGACATTATAAAATATTTTCCCCTAACCTAGGTTAACCATAATATTTGAAGAAAGAACCGAGCATAAAAGCAGAGTATTATTTTTGCTTTTTAACTTAAAGGGAAATGGCGGAACATATGAAAATAAACTGATATTAGATGTTTGGATTAAAAGAGAGAGATAGGGAGATTTTCCAGCCTCTGTCCTAGGGTCAAGCATCTAATTATCAATCCTTGTCACGAATCAACATAACAAAAATTTTTAAAAAATCTTCATAATCTCACAATAGCGTCTTTACTCAAAGGGAGATTCAATACATGTAACCTATCAATTACTTATTAAGAGGGTACAACTTTGTTTGATTTTAAAATAGGTTTTAGAAAATATTGCTAAACATTAAGTTGGTAAAAAGAAAAGAAAATCTGCTCATTCCTCATTAATTGGAAAGTAAAACTAATATTAAGTATAAGCCTCTATACCCTAGAAATGTCTAGGGTATACAGCTGTCTAGGGAAACAGCTGAGATTTTTCTAAATTGAAAAAAAAAAAAGAATGTAATAAATATCTCTGAAATTATAGCAATTGAGACTGTGGCAATGAAATAAGCAAGTATTAAGTACTGGAAGTATTCAGGTGCCATCAGATAATTGATTAGTGGTGTGTGGTACGATGAGAAAACATCACCAGAGATTAACATACTCTCATCATGATGGGAGTTGGCCTACATGATTTCTATGATTGTCCGCAGCTCTTAAATTTTGGAGTTTTATAGAGGACTCTGATGAAACTTCCTCTAAAGTTAAAATAACATATTATGTTTGTCCTTGGGTGAGGTACAATGACTCAATATAATTGTTAAACATTATATCATAAAAGATACCATTAAATAAAACCTAACCTAACAACCAAGTAAAAATTTCTCCCCAGCCCAAGCATCCTTTAGCACTTTTGTTTATAACTTTCTTATTGTGTTTAACATATTTTGCCAAAACTATAGTTATTTTTATAGGTATTTACCCAATTACATTGTCTTTAGGCAAGGCAGCCATTTCTCCCAAAGCACAGTGCCTTTCACATTGCAGTTGCTTAAAAAAATGTTTCTTAGTTTGTGGTCACAATGTATAATACTCTATTGTTTTCACCCCTCTTATTTTCACAACTTTAAAAACCACAGTATCATAGGGGAATAATATTCACTATTCAAGAATTCTTCACATGAGGCCATATATAGAAACATTTTTGCCACAGAAAGATAGTATGGTCAAAACTGAGCTCTTGGTCATTCTCTTTGGATTCCAGCTCAGCACCACTTCCTTTTCTCATGGTGGGGCACTAGCTTGCTATCAGTCATGGTCTTTAATATCAACCCCTCCCTTTTCCTTTTTCCAATTATGTGAGCCTTTGTTAGGAAGCCCACCATTTTCACTGAATGCCTCTGGAATTCTTGTTTTTTTTTCCTGTCCCTATTCACCTTACCCTCTTGACTACTACACTGTTTCTCACAAAAGAGCTGCTGCTATGAGCACATTAATTTTTTTACAGCAAAGCTTCCTCTGCCCTTGAAGGTCTTCCAAATAAACACAATTAGTATTTCTCTACCAATGCCTCTCTCATCTATTTTTCCTAGTCCTGTCATTTTCTTTATAAAGCACAATGATAAATCTTACTACCCTCTATTTTTCCACACCCTCCTTATGAAGTCTCCAATATGACTAAGAGACATTTGAAGTATTTCATTATTTAAAAAGATAATTTCTGATTTTAAAAATATCATTTAAAATTTTAATAATGGAACTGGGAATTTGGAAATAAATATAGACCCTTTCCTCAAAGTAGGCAAATACATTTCAAGAAGATTAAAGTTTACATTATAAAAAGAAGAAAAACTTTGAAGGAAACTTTGATAATACAATCTTAGAGTGGATAAAGCCTTCCTAAACATTATACCTAAGAAAGAAATAAAAATGTGATAGATTTTCTATGTTAATATTTTAAGACTTCTGTGAGTAAAAATAGATCATAACACCATAAATAATATGGAAAATACATGACAAACTAGGAAAAAATATTTGAAATGGAGGTAAAGAATTAATACCCTTAATACATTAAGAGTTCATAGGAATCAGCAACAAAATGATAAACACTTCAGTAGGAAAATGGTATAGGTTAGGCCATGGAAGGGAAAATCAAAAAGAAGTAATACGAATGGCTACTGGACACAGTTTTTCTTTCTTTCTTTCTTTCTTTCTTTCTTTCTTTTTTTTAAAAATATATTTGACAGAGAGATCACAAGTAGGCAGAGAAACAGGCAGAGACAGAGGGGGAAGCAGGCTCCCCGCCAAACAGAGAGCCCGATGTGGGACTCAATCCCAGGACCCCAGGATCATGACCCAAGCTGAAAGCAGAGGCTTAACCCACTGACCCACCCAGGCGCCCCCTGGACATAGTTTTTCAATGTTCAGTCTCATCTGCAATTCAAGAAGTAACATAACACAACAATTAGGTATCAAGGTTTTTTTCCCCCCATAAGATAATCAAAGATTGTTTCTAATAATAATAATATCCAGGGATGCCTGGTTGGCTCAGTCTGTTAAGTGTCTGACTCTTGATTTCAGCTCAAGTCATGATCTCAGGATTGTGAGATCAGGCCCTGCTTTGGGCTCCTACTGTGCGTGGAGCCTGCTTAAGAATCTCTTTCTTTCCCTGTCCCTCTGTCCCTTCTCCCTACCCTGCTCACTCAGCCTCTAATAATAAAATTAAGTGAAATGAAATGAAATGAAATAAAATAAAATAATAATAATAATAATATCCAGTATTATGCAGTTCAGGGAAATTACATTTTAATACACTGTTAGTAGGAATATACACTCATACATTATCTCTGGAGAACAATCTGACAATGTTTTACAGACTTAAATATATTTCCACTTGAACAAGGAATTCTATTCCCATTTATTTACCATAAGAGCATAGTTATAGAGAGCAAAGTTTTAATTGCAAAAATTGTTAATGCTGTGGTATCTTAAGGAATCAAAAGCTAAGACACAGCCACAATTGTTCAGCAGTAGAAAACAAATTAATTAAGCAATGACATATCTACTAAATTCTGTAGAAGACATTTAATGTTCAAAATATGTTAAGAACTAACTACAGAGCATCAGAAATAATATAATATTATTTTGTTTTATATACATGTCTATGCAAGCATAGAAAAAAGACTGTAGATAATACTTCAAAATATTAACAGTGATATTTTAAGTATTACAGGTATTTTTCATTTTCTTATTTTTACTCATCTGCGTTTTATTTATTTTTATGTTTTTAAAGATTTTATTTATTTATTTGACAGAGATCACAAGTAGATAGAGAGGCAGGCAGAGAGAGATGGAGGAAGAAACAGGCTCTCTACTGAGCAGAGATCAATGCGGGGCTTGATCCCAGGACCCTGAGATCATGACCTGAGCCGAAGGCAGAGGCTTTAACCCACTGAGCCATCCAGGTGCCCCTACTTATCTGTGTTTTAAAACCTTTATGCTTTAATATGTATTGCAAAACCAAATATGATTATCACATCATCACCTAAAAAAAAATCTCCTTTCCTTTCTTCCACACTAATTTAAAGTATTATTGCATTCAGTAGTCTTTCAATGATTTTCATCTCTAGAATATCTCTAGAAAGTATTATTGAATTCAGTAGTCTTTCAATGATTTTCATCTCTGGAATTCTATGATGTACAGCCACCATTCTAAAGAATTGAGATTTTGTTTTTCATAGTCTGAATTCAAAGGAATATAAAAGAAATTTAAAAGGAACTAAGAAAAAATGGACAAATAAATAGTAATATTTTAGATACCTATCTTTAGCTCTTTCTGAAAAAGTCAGCCCAAATTTTCTTTTTCATATTCTTTTTATTTCTCCTTTTCAATTTCCATCTTCTTACCTCCAAACTTAAAAAAAGTTAATAAATAACTTTTTATCTTAGAATTACAAAAGGAAAGGAGATAGAAAACTTAATTTTAATTATGTACATTAATTCAAATGTCAATTACCCTTAATATATATATATATATATATATACACATATATAGTATATATATAGTATACACATAGGTATACATACACATACATACAAGTATATATTTACAAAACAACTCCAATGTAATATCTAAGCCCACAACATGTGGGACAGAATGATAAACCACTGAAATCTCAAAGGATGTTTGAAGAGCATTTAAGCTGAAACAAATAAAAAAGTTGAAGCCAAAATAAAACAGGTGTGACCAGGACCACTCAGAGGTCTTAAATGGCTGATCAAATACCAAACACAATACTTAAGGAAATTAACTTGATGAGTTGAGATGTACAATTATATGAAAGTAATGTTGAAAGTTATTGGAAATATGGAAAGGAACAAAATTTTGGCCCTGGTTTCTATGCATGAGTTTATATAGTCTTCCCATTTCTTTTGAGTTAAATTTATAAAAACTAATTGGCAGAAAGAAGAAAAATGTTTAAAAATTTTTTAAAAATCAAATTTTAAAAAATTTTTAAAAATTAAAAAAAATCAAATGCCTTTGTAATACATATTATAGGTCATATTTCTATACTTCCCTGGGTCGTCTAGATTTTAACAAATTAGTTACACTGTGGTCATATTTTGAAAAAAAAAAAAAAAACCATGAAATTTTAGAAGTCCTAGAATAGGGCACCTAGGTGCCTCAGTCAATTAAGCGCCTGCCTTCAGCTCAGGTCAAGATCCCAGGGTTCTGGGATCCAGCCCCACCTCAAGCTCGCTGATCAGCAGGGAGTCTGCTTCTCCCTCTCTCTCTGCCCTTCTGCCTGCTTGTGCTTGTGCTCTCTAGCTCTCTGTCTCTCTTGCCCACACACACATTCTCTCTCTCAAATAAATAAATAACATCTTAAAAAATAAATAAAGGTCCTAGAATAAAAACTACTTTCACTCTAGATTCTTTGTGCTCTTTGTTTGGTAGTCACCGCCCTAAACTGTTTCAAGACACTAGCAGTGAATATCTCCCTTTGAGATTCAAATATTTGGACAGACACTGACTTTGGGAAATGAAAGTTCATAAGGCATTATTGTATTGAAACAAAGATAAGGAACTTATCTTGCTTTAAACACATTAGGGACACAATCCTTTACTGTGACTTCTCTGTTGTTACTGCATATAGAGCTTTCCTCTTCAGTTCTACAGAGCTTGAGATATGTAAATTCATTTGCATACTTTTTCCCTATTAATTTCAAGTTTGGATCGTTAACCAAGGAGATAAAGTTTACCCTGATTTCTCAAACAAGGATGAAATGCCATTTGCACATGTTCTGTCTTACAGTTGTCAAACAGGCAAAAGCCGTACAGAGATCATGACCAACTCAGTACCTTTGTCTTCAGCATTTTTGTCTTTTCTCATGTAGTCACTGCCTTTTTTCTTTTTAATTTTTTAAAAGTAATCTCTATTCCCAACATGGGGTTTGAGCTCATGACCCTGAGATCAAGAGCTTCATGCTCTACCAACTAAGTCACCCAGGGGTCTCTAATTATGCCTTTGCTCAGCCCAGAAACCTTTCTGTTCTTACAGATTATAAATTGGGACTCACCGACAGCAGGTCCACAGTGTTAAATTAAAAAAAAATTTTTTTAAAGATTTTATTTATTCATTTGACAGAGAGAGATCACAAGTAGGCAGAAAGGCCGGCAGAGAGAGAGGAGGAAGCAGGCTCCCCGGTGAGCAAAGAGCCCGATGCGGGGCTGGATCCCAGGACCCTGAGATCATGACCTGAGCCGAAGGCAGCGGCTTAACCCACTGAGCCACCCAGGCGCCCCTAAATTTAAATTTTTTAAAAAGTCATCATTAACATGAATGGGCTGTCAGCTTGTACCTCCCTTTACAGTGAGCTGTAACTACTACATTAATCAACAGAATGAGCCTGAAGTCCACCTCCATGCCTGTGCCCAACATGCAGAAGATAGGATGATTTAGGATGACACAACTTAAAACTGGGTCAACAAATTAAAGCATTGATATTCCATTATAGAATGTTTCCCAAACATTTTAAGAGTCTCCAGGCCTGTAGGATAAATATCTGGAAAAGATATGACTGCACCCCAAACTACTGTGTTTTATTGAAATTTTTTTTTTAAGATTTTATTTATTTATTTGACAGAGGGAGAGAGATAACAAGCAGGCAGAGAGGCAGGCAGAGAGAGAGAGGAGGAAGCAGGCTCCCTGCTAGGCAGAGAGCCGGATGTGGGGCTCGATCCCAGGACCCTGGGATCATGACCTGAGCTGAAGGCAGAGGCTTAACCCACTGAGCCACCCAGGCACCCCTGTTTTATTGAATTTAAGATACCATAATTTAAAAAAAAAAAAAGATACCATTATTTTATAGACCGTTAAAAAAAAATAAAAACAATGCTGTTTATTATCTTAAGTAACACACTATCAATGGCAAGATGAATTTTAATCTCTAAGATGTTAAAATGTGAAAAGGTACGCCTTAGAACTGATGAAATCTGGTAATTTCCAGCACTGTGCCTGTTTTAAAGGGCTTCCTGTTTCTACTGATGTTCCTGTTTTAAAGGGGTTAATAACTGAAATCTACGGATAAATAGGAATCTTTACCCTCCGAAAAACTTTATCCCCTTTTCTAACATATGAATATGTTTCCAAATATGAATAGCTAAGTATTCTTCTCTTTGTACTTAAAATAATTCTCACTTCATACTCTTACTTACTCAGGTGGGCAGGGCTCAGTGTTGCAGGCTCTTTGATTTTCAGGTGGCTTACTGTCTGGGTCACAGTAATTGTTCTGGACAATAGAGTTGTCATCCAATCTTTTACAGACCACCTCCTGTCTTTGGACACCTTGAGAAAAAGAGGACATCATTAGTTGAAGAGTAGTTTACTTTCCAATAAATCAGGTATGCATAGCTTTCTTCTGGGGAATCAACCTCACTGGATCGCTGCTGTCTTATCTGTTCCAGAAACACTTGACTGCTTCTCTAAAAAGGAGAGAAGGCCTGGTCATTATACTTCAATTTTAGGCAAAATTATTGTTCTTCTATTTAGAAACATAACTGTTTTCAGGTAATTTTAATCAATTAGTATTCCCATTGTGTATTCTTATTCGTGCTTACCTTAAAAAAACAAAAACAAAACCAAAAAACAAAAAACCAAACTTTATTTTCCCAAAATGTTATCAGATAAAATGTATGACTATACATTTCAATGCAAAACAATGATTATTATCTATTTAAAAATAAGACAATAGGGACAAGTTTACTTTTTGATATTTTGTAGGACGAATCCCATCAATTTAGTCTTTGTCAGGAACACATTACATTCACACATTTCATTCTTTTTCTTCCACTTACAGATTTATTTTTCTAAAAGCCCACAAAGTCTAGAATTTAAAGATTGCAGTGGGCCTCTTTTAGACTGCATTAGTCTGTTTGTTTTAACAGAGTTGGCCCTCTGTTGATTATACCACTGTCAAACAGCTATATATATATTCCTTGAAATAATAACTCAGAAGATTATTATCTCAGTCTTAAAAATTAGTCTATGTGAACTGTTTGTCACAGCTAAAAATATTCTCATTATTAAATTTGTAAAATTCTGTGTGTTTGTAAAAGAATTGTAAAATTCTGTATGTTTATTATTTATTGGCAAAGATATCCACCACAACTTATTCACATTTCACAAAATACAAAGATGCACACAAACACACTGTTATTTGTAAACATCCCTGAGTGAGTAGACCTTAAGCAAGCTCATTTTTACTTTAGTTTCAAGGAATCTAAAGAAGCAAAGCTAGGTATACCAAGATATCAGAGAAAAGGTAAAACTAAAAACAATGATATATGTTTCAGATCATATAGAGGTAACAGGTTACTCCTGGAATTGGAAATAAAAGCATAAACTACCCTCCTAATCCCCCACTCATCTCTATAACCAGGTAAATGAAATTACCCAGAAAGAGTTATAAAAACAGCATTAGCGGTATCCAGGAAACCACAGCTTCACACCTAGGTAGCCCCACACAAACCCACAGTTTTGCTTATTTTTTTTTTTCCATCTGCTTTTAATAATACCGTAAAGACTTTAATCTCAAATTAGGGAAATCAATGTACAATAGGATCATTCAGTGAAGGAAATATCACCTTAAAAGACATATATCAATGCTTCCCCCAACGTCCTTTAAGAGTCTTGAATATTCTGCAGGTGGGGTGCCTCTGACATCAGGCTACGCATACTTTTAACTAAGCAAGATAGGGAGATCTATGACTCTGATTAGGAAAATTAGTAAGTCCTGGAGCCTCCGTGGTGGTGGAGAGTAGCAGAAGAAGATATATTTTACTATTTGCAGTGACTCAAGACTTTTACTAATCTCTTTGAATAAATTTTTAGGTTTTCCTAAATTTAGGGGTCTAAAACATAGCCAACAACGTACTGGCAAAATAACAGAATATGTGTTGTATTCATTCCATCCTAACCCCTAGAATAGGCCAAATCTCAGTTTATGTGACAACAGTTTGGAATTTTTCAACTATTAAACTTTACATTTTTGAGGGAAGAATGATTCACATCAGGCATCACTGTGATCCATTCACACATGTTCCACAATATTCATCAGATAATATCTCCCCATTGTGTCTTTCCAGTGGGCAGATAACTAAGTCCATGTGACCCACCTAGACAAAAATCTCTACATTAGTCATAGGATTCAACTACCAATTGCCACAGTGACTCAGAATATTCATCCACCTAGTTCAACGTGTTGGTCCTACTAGGGAGAGTAGGGGATTGTTTTTGTACGTTTGCATGATCATTTTTTGAAAGCCATTCAAATATGATTATACTTGGAGAGGGGGACTCAAACCATTCACTTACACAGAGGACTTATACAAGTTTACCCATCTTTGATAATTATATTTAATAATAAAAAATCTGATTACATTTGCAATAGGAAAGTTGTCATTCAATTCAATACTTGGTTGTTTTTCAGGAAAGAATAAACATTTTCAACACTACAAAATGAAACTGATGTTGCTTTGCATCAGTGTCAGGAACATCAGTTCAGTTTCTACAGGTTAAGATAAAATTCTACTTCTTTTAAATTAGCCCTAGAAATGTCATTTGGTCATAATACATTAGTTTTTAAAAGTAGCCTTTAATGTAAAAGCAAGGCCTCTATAATTTGAATCACAGCTGAAATATTAGTTATCAGAGGTGAGATTTATATCTGATCCCAAGATAAATTCCAACCACATATGTATCTTGAAAAACTTAACTACATAACATTTATTGTTGAAAATTTGGAAAGTAAATAAAATCACAAGGAACAAAATAAAAAATTTCTATAATTTCATATCCTTGTTCTGGATCTTTATTTTTAAGGCTATTTTGCTTTTTAGTGGAATCCAATAATTAGTTTAAAATTACATAATACACAAACTGAACATGCCACTGAAATGTGGTTGACAAGTCATTCATTCATTCATTCATTCACTCATTCAACAGAGAATAGTCACTAAAAGGAACTGTGGTTAAGAGATACTAAGTGCTAAGATTTATAAATTGACTTAATTTTGGTCATGCCTTCCAGGCCTCTTAAAAACTAGGAATTTGGGCATTTTGGGGGTTCACTTCAGTTTCATAAAATTTCAGAACACTAATTTTTATTAAGTAAAAATTAAAGTCCTTGAATAAACAGCTGAAATTACTCTATATTTCACGAAGATGCATTTTTCCTTGCATTCATCTTGTATTAATTTTCTTCTAAAATGTTCTATTAGACATTGTGGTATTTCACACTCAAGAACTGACTATACCAGGAATCTATTCCAAATCTTCTGACAATGCTGATCTATCTTCCTCTAGCAGCATAAAAATCCCCTTCCAACTTTTACCCCCACACTTGGCAGATTCACAGTTTTTTGTTTTTGTTTTTTTCTTTTTAAATCAGTAGCAACAGGATAACTTTAAACCAATGCACCTAATTTAGGATGGATTTTGAAACACATACTCTGGGACTAAGGAAAACGAAGCTTTTAGCTTTAGAAAGTAGAAAATACAGATCAAGTAGAAATAATCTCAACTAAGTCAAAAAGAAAAATGATTGAGTTTAGAATCTTTTATATGATTAAGCCTCTTATATATAGCTTCTTTAAAGTAATCTGTAAAACAAAATAAATATTGTAAAGTAATCTGTAAAACATTGCTAAGAAGTTGATTCAAAGCTTGAGAATAATTACATCCAGTTACAAAAAATCACTATGTCTTCAAATCTAAAGACTTACGGTTTATAACCAAAAACAGAAAATGTGCACATGGCCAGTCAGAAATGCCTAATCAAAAACAAAATTCTAGCAATCTAGTGTCCATGTCCCCTAGAGATATGCAGATGTTCTACGGAATATAATTGGTCAAATTTAAAACTGTACTAATTGCATTTTATTCTTAAACATCTAAAGTTTACCAGCATGCAAATTCTATACCTGTTTTTTAGTTAACATAATCTCTCTTCCATGGTTAAAAAAATTAATGGTTTCATACCATGAAATTTAAGTACCAAAATGTCATTACCAATACATATTTATTTAAAACTCTCCAAAATGGGTGGATATGTTTAGAGATTTCTAATTTGCTTATCAAAGAATCAAATACAATGGTTCTTAACATATAAACATAACCATTAATTTTAGTCTCTAAGTTTAAATTTATCAGATCTTATATTTAATATTTAACTTTCAGCCAATAGTTAAAAGTGGCACTGGGTTGAGTGACCGGCTCTTGGTTTCAGCTGAGGTCATGATCTCGGTCTCATGAGATCGATCCCTGCAACATGTTCCATGCTCAGCTCAGAGTCAGCTTCCCCTCTTCTTCTTGCTCTGCCCCTCCCCCTGCTCATGCTCTCAGATGAATAAATAAATAAATCTTTTTAAAAAAAGTTATAGATAATCTATTTTCCTACCAAAGGTTCTCTTGTCCAGTGAGAGGAAGGAGTACCCAACTTGTATCACTGCTCTAGCTCTCTATCAGGAAATGACGTTTAGTATTTTGAAAGAACATAAAGCCCAGGAAAGTTATATAGAAGCCCAAGGAACAACAAGTCTGTCTAGATGGAATCCTTCAAACACTATGCTTACTCTTGGAGATGGTGATGGTTCAACTGAAGACCACAGGGTCTTCTGCTCAGCAGCCACATTCTTAGGGCCAATCCTGAGTAAAGGCTCCAGAGACCATAGTGCCTCTCAATTTCCTCTCCTCCTTTTCAATCCCTTCTCTATTCCTCTTATAGGCTGTTCAATGTTCTTATATCCCACTTCTTTCTTTTTTCATAAAATTAAATAATTTTATAAATTTTATAAATATTTGGCAATATATTGTCTTTCACAGAACAGTTGATCATTTTAAAAGCAGAGAGGAGGGAACCTGATGCTCATAAATTACCACCTAAAGTTCACTTGAAATCTGTTAAACCAAGAGGTATATGGGGAAGCAGGAGAAAGACCTTCTAAGTCTTCTCATATCTACTCTCAAGACTCAGGATTCCAGTCTTAGACCATTCAATTGGTGAGTAAGCAGTCTATAAGTACCTGTGAGTGAGTCCATAATGAAAAGAGAAGTATAAGAGAGGTATAAATGCATCCTTGGGATTGATGGGCTAACCAACATATAGGTAACTTAATCTAGCAGCATAGCGCATCATATCTACCCAAGAAACAGTTTTCTGAAGAGGAAGAGGGGAGAAAAAAAATCAAAATGTTTGGGCTTATAACTACAAATGTCGTTGGTGGCTAAGACAACAATTTGCTTAACCACTGCATCTAAAGTAGCTAGCAACCAAGACAACACTCCATATAACCAAAATATGTAGAGCATATAACTAGCAATGTTAATTTAAATCTTCACTGTAGATAGCATCCAAAGAGCAACAAGTGCCAGGGAGAAGGGGAATATTCTCTTTGCTCTGCCTCTCACTGATGGAATCTGGCTATTGTGCTGTGCGATTATTGGCCAGACACACACATTTGCAGGGCAGAGTAAACTCCATCTGCGTTGGATCTAACAGCTGGCACCCAGTGTACCTATCTGCTCCAGGCATATACTTTCTTCTTCTGAATCACTTCCTGCTAGTTTTTATCTTTCAAAGGCTTCATTTCACTGTATTTCCCAGTATCTTCCCTTCTGTCCTAAGCAAAACTAGATGTTCCAAGGAAACACAGGATTATATGCACATACACACACACACACACACACACACACACACACACACCAACTTTAAAATACTGTATTTTTCTGCAGCGACTCTGTTTAATGATGGTAAGGTAGGGTAGGGCATATACATACTGCATTTATTTGAAATAATACTAACCCAAGAGGGAATTTTTTTTTTCTTTTTTAAAGATATCATTTATTTATTTGAAAGTGAGAAAGAGAGAGAGTGGCGAGGGGAGGCGAAGGGAGAGGGAGAAAGAGAATATCAAGTCTCACGCAGGGTTCCATCTCATGACTGGGAGATCAGGACCCAAGCCAAAACCAAGAGTCAGACACCTAATTAACTGAGCCACACACGTGCCCCTCCCTGGAGGGATTTTCTACCACTCATTAGATATTAACAGGAATGTCTTCCATGGAAAGTGTCTCACTTAATTTAACTCACCTAATTTCTACTATGTCTAAGGCATGGTTCTTCATTATCGTAAGGGGTAAAATTAGTGAGATAGTTTTGACTTCAGTAAGATTACATTAAAATGGGGGGAATAAGACAAGTGCCAATATAATTATATTATGGAAAGTACCTCATCTAATAAAATAATACATTTTCAGGTCTAATCATTTTGGCTTTACAGTCCTCCTATCTTGTTATACTGTTGTCTGATTTCTCTTTCCCTGATCTTCAGTGATCTTAAGCACTCTTCATAACCAAAGGTCTATCTTATCCCTTTTCACTATCTCTTGTTATTATACCTTTTAGTAAGTTCTGGGCAGTTTAGAGAAATGACCTAAGGTAAGTTTTCACTTTCATGGGTAAAACAAGGCAATCAAATTAAATCATTTTTAATGTTTCTTCCAGATTCAAAATTTTACGAAAATTATCTCCTCTTTTCTTTCCCACAATTCAGTTGTTCAGTTTCTTTCCCTTTTATGTCCACTTTGCCCCCATTTTCTACAGAATAAGAAGTCTGGAAAACACACATTTGTTACATTCCTTTAGTTTTGTAGTCTTGTTTCAGTGGTTGGGTTCTTACCAATAGACATATACATGATAGGGGGTAAACATGTCAAGAGGCAGAACACAGCTAGAAACAGGAATTTGTGAGAGGCAAGTTTCCAGTAAAGAATTGACTCATATTATACTAAAAAGAAATTTCCATGATCTATAGGAGCTTGTTTTTAATACTTTACTAAAAATTTTAGAGAAATGATGTTGAGAGTAGAGGAAGACCTTGAACTTCTATACACTATGCTGAGTTTATTACCAATAGAAAAGGTTTCCTTTTATTTTATTTTATTTCTTTTAAAGATTTTATTTATTTATTCGACAGAGAGAGAGAGAGATCACAAGTAGGCAGAGGCAGGCAGAGAGAGAGGGGAAGCAGGCTCCCCGCTGAGCAGAGAGCCTAATGTGGGGCTCGATCCCAGGACCCCGAGATTATGACCCAAGCTGAAGGCAGAGGCTCAACCCACTGAGCCACCCAGGCGCCCCTCCTTTTATTTTTTTAAAGACTGTGTTTTCAAGTAACCGCTACACCCAATGTATGGCTCAAACTTACGGCCCCAAGATCAAGAGTCACATACTTTACCAGCTGAGCCAGCCAGGTGCCCAGAAGCTTTTCCTTCTTCCTTTCTCCCTCCCTCCCTCCCTTCTTTCCTTCCTTCCCTTCCCCTTCCTTCATTTTCTTTTTTTCTTTTTATTTATGCTTTATTCTTTCTTTCTTTCTAAGGCTTTATTTATTTATTTGAGAGAGAGAGCAGTGTGTGTAGGGAGAGGGGCAAAGAGAAGGGGAAGCAGACTCCCCCCTTACTGAGGAGCCCAACATGGGGCTCGATCCCAGGACCCTGAGATCATGACCTGAACAGAGGCTTAACTGACTAAGCCACCTAGGCATCCCCAAGGCTGTTCTTCTAACTATAGATAGCACCAGTTACTTTCTTAGAACCAAAAAGCAAATATTTCAGATTTGAGTCATAAAAAAGCTGTATAGTTTACTAATTTATTCAAATAAAAAAACATGGGAATAGTAATATCAGAAGTTCCTATAAAATTGGGATGATGTTTGCATTTAAAAAGGTTTAAAAAAATAAAAATAAAAACAATAAAAAGGTTTAATTTTTTTCCAGAAGGATTTTATGTATTTTGAAAGATGGATAATGTTATGACTGTTAAAAATGCTATTTAGGAAAAAATGTTTGTGAAGTGAAACATGACCTGTGACACATAAATCATTAATACAATAGGAATGCACTTAAATTTTGCTTTCAGCCTTACCCAAGTTTTTCAGTGAGTGAACATGTATGCAGGCCCTGATCATGTTAGGGAAGAATAAATTCTCTAAAGCAATAGAAACGAGATGAAACAGGAAGGAAAATAGCACCAGGGGAAATGTTGGGGTCAGCAGAGACTTCTTGCCTTCAGCTATACATCCTAACATCAGAGAAAATGCAAGCCAAAATATGCAGGAGTAAACAGAAAAAAAATCAGGTTACCACACCAAACTTTCATATGTAAGACTTTTTAAAAGAAGTTAGAAAGCTTAAATGATATTGAAAATGCACAGGAGAATTCAAAAAACAATTTTAAGTTTACTGTATAAGAGAAGCCACATGCTTAAGTAAAAAGGTAAATAGAAATAATTATTATAGACAAACAAATGAGCAAACATTTCCTCCAGAAGTGTGAACCAACCAAGAGCATGAGTTGCCTAGGGCAAGTTGCTCTTCTTCAGGCCATGTATGATAACTGAGCCAGTGCCATTGAGGGCTACAGAGACAAGTCTATCCAGAGCTGAGATGTTCACAGGTGCCCTGCTATGATGCCTGGCACAGCTAAACCCATATATTACAGGGCACTCTTACTTCCCAACATTGAAAATGACCTAAAAGAAGGGGATACCGGAGAGGTGAATAGGGAAAAGCCATACGCAAAGCAATGATAGAGCTTGTCTAGTCCCACAACTATTTTACATTTCAAAGACCAAAGAATAAATCTGGGAACAGCAAACACAGATGAATATAAATCTTTATTTTTCTAAACTCAAGTCACTTTTTATGAGGGGCTTGTATTATTAAAAATATCACAGTGATCGATTTTATGTCTAAGTTGGTGTATACAGGAATCAAATGTAAAATGACACTCATAGTTTCAAACAATAGTACATTGTGTAACTTCAAACAGAAAGGATTTTTTGCAGGGAATTTTCCTTAAGAACTAACTATGTAACTATATTTCTTCAAAGGGAAATAAATGGCAATGAGTAAAGTGCTCCTAATTATTCAAACTAAAATTTCCATCTGTTATTTTTTACTTAAATCTGAAAGTAACTTATGGATGATAAGTCCTAAATCAAAGAGAAGTACACTTAGTTATAAGATTTGACCTTTTTATGTCTTTCATACTTGATTTCAATCAAGTCTACTTTGAATCTTGAAAAACAATTGGATTTTGTTTTCTTCTCTCTGCCCCATTTTGGGGCTCCTCCACTCTGAATTTGTATCAAAATTACAGTGTATACTTTATAAGCTGTAATACATATTACATATTATTATTGTGTCTATAAAAGACTCTGAAAACACTTGTTTGTTTGAAGCACATTCTGTCAGTTCATTAATAGTGTGAATTGACCATTATTAGTGATTTTAAAAATGTTAGGTAGCTTGGGGTGCCAAGCTGGCCCAGTTGGTAGAGCCTAGGACTCTGGATCCTAGAGTAGTGAGTTTGAGCCCCAAGTTGGATGTAGAGTTTACTTAAAAATTATTTTTTAAAAAGATTTATTGACTTACTTATTTGACAGAGAGAATCACAAGTAGGCAGAGAGGCAGGCAGAGAGAGAGAGGGAAGCAGGCTCCCCGCTGAGCAGAGAGCCGGATGTGGGGCTCGATTCCAGGATCCTGGGATCATGACCTGAGCCGAAGGCAGAAGGCTTAACCCACTGAGCCACCCAGGAGCCTCGAAAATAAAATCTTTTAAAAAGATGTTAGGTATTTTAGAATTAGTGAAGAAATTAAAAGGACATCTGTGAAAATGTAAGGCATTTACCTGTTTTATCTGGTACTATGAGAGATGTTTTCTTTCAGTCAGGTATTAGGATAAGCCTAAAGATTGTATTATATTTTTTCTAATAATTACCTTTAAAAGACAATTTTAAAATTGTTTTGTTATAATGGAATAACTATATCTTTTTTTCCCCTGAAGATTTGATTTATTTGAAAGAGAGAGAGAGAGAGAATGAGCAGGGGGAGAGGGAGAAGCAGGCTCACCACTAAGGGAGTCTGATGTGGAATTCAATCCCTGGACCCTGGGATCATGACCCGAGTCAAAGACGCTTAACCAACTGAGTCACCCAGGCACCCCAAACTGCTGTACTTTTAAGTGCACATTATTCTTGTGTTGTATCATTTTAAAAAATGAAATATATAACATATATTCCATAGAAACAATGTAGAAATATCCAACTTTTTAAACAGCCCAAAACAATCTGCATGACAGATTTATTAAAATAACTTGAAAATTATGTCTTAATAAACGGAATAGTGTAGGGGTGCCTGGATGCCTCAGTCAGTTACACATCTACCTTAGGGTCATGTCATGATCCCAAGGTCCTGGAATTGAGCCCCACATTGGGCTCTCTACTCAGCAGGGAGCCTGCTTCCCCCTCTCTCTCTCCCTTTCCTCCCTGCTCCTGCTCTCTCTCTCAAATAGATAAAATCTAAAATAAAATAAAATAAAATAAATGGAATTGTGTAGATTATTACATAAACTTGTTAGGTAGTTAATTACAAAGGAAAATTACATATTTAGGGTATTTTTTCTTCTTTCTTTCTTATCTTTCTTTCTTTCTCCCTCTCCCACTCCCTCTTCCTCTCCTTCTCCTTCTTCTTCTTTGCTTTAATCACCTACCAATCTTAAACTGAACTAACAGAGATGGGGGAAGGAAACATACTCAGGACACAAAAGAAGGAAAACTTAATGCAAATACGAAGGAAAGGTTTACACAGTATTCAAGACTTCTAGTTCCTTAATTGGAAGCACAGAAGAGGCTCTGGTTTTAAATTCTGAACATCACCAGGACCCTGATTAAGGAGTTTGTAGGCATTTTTTTCCTTTTATGAAATGAATTTCAACATCTATTGGAAGAAAGGGAGATGACTAATTTTTATCTACTTTAATGATACTCATTTTACCTTAAATCTAGAGTTCTCAAACTTTCCTGGTTCATGACACCCTTAATGTCTCAGAAATTTTTTCACAGCCCTCCTAGGCAGAAAAAAAAAAAAAAAAAAAAAATCTAAGAGTTTTGCTTATTAAGTAGTTAGGTCCAAACAACTTAGTAATAATTGTTGTGGTAAATGACCAATGTCACTATGTTTCCATCAAAAACATAGAACATTCTGCTGTATCTTTTGTGAATTTGCTGCAGTATTCTGGGGCACCGTGGTACAGTTTGAAAAACATGGGCCTTCATCAGGAAAATGCAAAATAGTAGTCAGAAACTATATAAAGCATCCTAAAAATATTAAAGAATAGAAACCAGCTCCAATATGTGTAAGAATCCAGATGAATCAGGTGAAATCACAAAAAGAGTGAATTAAAAAAAAATTTTGTCCTAGCTAGACAGAAGAAACACAGAATATCTTTTAAGTTTGTATGTTATTCACGCACACATATACACACACACACAAACACACAGCCTAAGATGACATCCAGGGAAGAAAAAGAAAAAGAAATAAAATAAGCATCTAAATAAGCATGAAACATACAAGAAAAATTAATTAGGCTATGTAAACATAAAATAAAAACTAATGATAAAATTAAGTGGTCAAAAACAATTGATTGGAAACATTCCCGAATAATCCCATAGTATATATATATGAAAAAAATCTGTACTTATATATATATAAAAAAATCAAATAAAATCAAAATTGCCTCTAAAAATAAAACTGTCTTCTCCCTTCTCCCTCTCAGTATAACTATAGTTTTAACTTATCTTTTTCTCTCTGAGCTGCCAGGCAATGTTCAACAAAGAGATGCCAAAATTTGTCAGCAGAAACCTGACAAAATTGAGTTCTTTTCTATGCAATTTTTGTACTTCTATACAAAGATAAAAAAAAACCTTAGTAAAAAAATTTAGAGAAAACAATCAGCCGGTATCAAAAGAGGCAATTGCAGGCCAAAGACTATATTTAGAGCATAAATTTAAAAAAATACATGTAAAATATTCATGTATTTCTGACTTTTCTTTGCATCACAAATAAAGCATTTTTAAGACTTTCTTTTTAACAGAACAGGTACAAACTTGAACGCCACAGTGCAGTGACTCTCAGTTAATTAGCTTTGCAAAGCTTTGCTTTAAAGCCTATGGGTTGCATCAAATAAGAGGAGGGGTAAGGGAGGAAAGAGAACGGTTTAAATGGTTGGAAATGAGAGCAAAGCCAGCCAGTAGAGAAGGAAATTATCATGAATACTGCTGCATTTTGCAAAAACTCATTTCCTAATGAAACAAAATTTCCTAAAACAATAGATGACTTCCTCTAGAACCATGTCACAAAGAGAAAAAAAAGTTATCATTTTTCCCAAATGGTGAGTTAAAACAGGAGCCATTTGCCTCTGCCTTGTGTGTTTAAATTAAACTTGGTTGAGTTTATAACCACTTATTCATTGTAACTCCCTTAAGTACCACTGAAATTTGAAATTAGAGGGAGAACTTTGGACTTAGCACAATTTCACTAGGTTTTAGTGAAAAGGTTAAGAAACAATACTTAATAGTTTCAGTCAGTTTCAAAAGCATTGATTAGATGCTTATAAGTGATCCATCAAGGCACGTCCAAGGCTGATGGCCATACTAAACAAAATGATAAAATTAATTGGCATCCTACTACATTTTTCATTCCCTATGCTGATGTCTTATTCTAGTTTCCACCCCAAATACTTATAAATAAATCTCATTAATATTTGCATTATTTAACTAGTAGCTAATTAGCAACAGAAATGTGAGTTAATACTACCAATGGCATTTGTATCTGAATGCAGATTATCTGAATACTAAAAAACTTTCCATCAGCCTCAATGGCAGGACTTCCCAACCTTGGCTGCATGATGGAATCACCTAGGGAGTTTTTAAAAATCTGATGCCCAGGCCACATTCCTGACAAATTAAATCAGAACTTCCGGGGTGCAGGCCCAATCATCAGAATTTTTTCCAAGTTCTCCAGGTGATTCCAATGTACAACCAAAATTAAGAATCACTGGCTTTAGGCAAAGCATTTGAAAAAATAAAATTTCAAACTAGTGAAAGAGATTTTTTTTTTAGTAGGGATTTATCATGTTGCTCTATGGAGGCTATCAACTGGTGGAAATGCTCTGTTCAAGGTAAAGGACCATATTTATTAAGAGAGACTGCTACATTTAAAAAAATCACTAAACACTTAATTTCTAAGTCTTGATTTTAGGAAATTACCTCACTTGGACTTTGTGTACAAAACAGGGATAATAATAGCAATGCTTAGGCTCATGGTGCTTTTGATGATGATCAAATGTAACAGAGTACCAGAAAATGCTCTATAAACTATAACATTTTATTTAGTATTACGTAGCTGAGCTATAGAGCCATTTATCATTAAAAAGACTAGCTGTAATGTAGATTATAACTGTAAGATGGATTATTAACTAAGTGCTCTGCCACTTTGTTTTAATAGGCATTTACTTTATGAAATCTAAGGGTCTAGCCCAGTGTTTCTCAAAGTATGGTTCCTGAACCACTAGCACCAGCATCACCTGGACACCTCAGAAGTGCAAATTCTTGGGGTCTATTACAGACCTACTGAATCTGAAATTGGAGGAAGAACCTAGCAATCTTATTTGAATAAGACATCCAGGCAATTCTGATGTTAAAATCTGAGGCCCACATATCCAGCCAAAGTGAGTAAAAAGTCAGCAGGTATGACTAATATCAAAGAAAAATACTCAGTATTTGTTATTTGAAACTTTAAAAGTTGCTGTGCAAAGACACAGTGGCCTAAATTACCACTTTAAAAAAATTTCTAAAGCTTTGTTTTCAAAAATAATATAATTCTCTTTACCTAGCCAAGCTTTATCAATTAACACATTAATCATGAATCCAGTGGTAGTATATAAATTTGAGAATCAGATAAATCACAGAGCACATAACACTCTGGATAAGGAATAAAGAAACAGAACTCTAGTAGGAATTAACAGTGGTTCAGAAAATAGTCAAGTTTTAATACATTGGGCCTGCATGTCTCTCAGAGGAAGAATCACAACTGTATCTTAAAAATCACATTTATCCTAAAGACAACACCCCACAGCATCTCAAGGTTCTTATTCAGGCTACGGAAGTGTTTCATCACTTACTCAGAGAAAAGACCATTACTTAGACTGAATCACCAGCAATATTTCCTGCAGCATAAGATTTGTCATTGGGTCTGCTAAGCAACAGAAAAACAATCTCAAAACTTCTTATCTTAAGAGATATCATAAGAGAAAGCTATCAGCATTGCTCCCAAACTCAGAGTTTGTTATTTGCCACTAATAAAACATATGCAGGAGAGTAATAGGTGAGATCACTGAAGAGTCTTGTGAGATTGCAACAGAGAGTTCTTTGCGATCTTTCTTGTTTTCTCTTTTTCCATTTTAAAAAACTCTGGTGTCCTCAAGACACCTAGCACCGCCCTGGAAAGATGAGAGTGAAATATCCCAATTAAGTACTGACTTTATCCCAATTAAAAACTGCTGTACCTCCTAAGAAAATCAACAATTCTAAACTCTTACTTCCTACACTGGAAAAAACTAGCACAGGTAAATAATTGCCAAAATAATTAATTCCTTTTGCTCACCCACTCATCTATAAATATTTATTGAGTACCTAATGTGCTCTAGGTATTGTTCTAGGTGCAGAGTGAGTCTAGAGAGATGCACAGATGTCAGTGAGGAGGACAGAGATTCCATGTCTCCAGGTTTCAGTTTCTCTGTCAACCAAAACCATTAGTACTCAAACTTGAGCAAGCATCACAATCACCTGGAGAGCTATTTAAAACAGACTTTTGAAGCCCACCCAGATTTTCTATTCTGTAGATCTGAGATCGGGTCCCCAAAGTAGCATTTCTAATAAATTCTCAGGTGATGCTGATGCTACCAGTGCAGTGGCCACACTTTGAGAACCATTTACCAAGCCACCTGAATGGCAGCTCTTCACACTATCCCTGCCGACTTCCAAGCACTATACATCTCTCTTCCAAAGAAGACAATGGCTTCGAGACTGCCTCATGCCTGTTGTCATAATCATGTACAACTGAGCAAAATTCCAATTTCAAGAACCACCTCAAATATCTACAATCAGTAAGCTCCAGAACAGAGAACAACAGAGAAAATTCTCCTTCCCGGGGGTTTTCTCTATCCTTGCTTTTCTTTATATTTTATTCTCTACCACAAGAAATCATTTTTATATGATGACTTCCCAATGCGAGTGTTATGAAAAATACTCCTTTAGACTTTTCATATATCTTTAATAAAATCACAGCTTTTCTTCTAAATTCAGTTCTCATGGGCCTAACACCTGCCCTATTTGTCAGACTCTCTCCTTTTTGAACAAAAGAATCATAGGGTTAGAAGGAACACTGAGAATTCACTTAATCCCTCCTTGGCCTCCGACAACACTGTATCTAAACCATCCCCAAATATAGCAATTTTTAGTACAAAGGCGTACAGGCACTAAGAATTTCTCATTCAACATTCTGTCATAGACTTCAAGATACTAATATACTTTCCCTCAGCCTTCCCTTCTCCAAGCTAATCATCCTCAACATTTAGACTTTCCTCATTAGATTTCCTAAACTTTATTTTGACTCTTCCTTAATAACTTTATCCTACCTTATACTTCAGAGCCTGAATTATGTATGTACTGTTGTCATGAAGGCTTTTTTTCTTTTTTGGTATGTGAAAGAGATAAGTTAATTTGTAGCTTGAATAAAAATGAATTTAATTGGAACAAGAAATATATATGTATAAATGCCACTAAAATATAATACAGTGGCATTCATTTGAACAATTAGTTTCAAATATCCTTTATTTTATTAAAATATATAACAATGTCTTACAGTTTTAATAACTTTACATTATAAATCACTAGCCATTTCACACATAAAATGGATTGGAATTAGAGATCTTTTAAAAATATGCCACAAATTGGGGCACCTGGGTGGCTCAGTGGGTTAAGCCTCTGCCTTTGGCTCAGGTTATGATCTTAGGGTCTGGGGATTGAGCCCTGCATTGGGCTCTCTGCTCAGCGAGGAGCCTAGTTCCCCTCTCTCTCTGCCTGCTTCTCTGCCTACTTGTGCTCTCTCTTTCTGTCAAGTAAATAAATAAAATCTTTTTTAAAATAAAATATGCCACAAATTATAACCATATTTCATGACACTTCACACAGGACAAGACAGTATTATTAATTTGCTTTTTTGATGTTTTATATCATGTTTACTACTAAAGTTGGAGTAGCTAAGCAATGATTTATTTGTGAATGATTCTAAAAATACTGAATATTATATAATAATCATTTCATGAAAATACTCGAGCCTCAAGAATCAGAGGACTTTAGAAATTCAATGAGTACAAGACAAAATAGGGTAAAGGCCAGATCCAATCATATGTTTCTGAGCAGTTTAGAAAGGAAAAATAGTTAATACACTGGAAATGGGGTAAAATGGGATGATTCACCTTATTTCTATTTCTCCCGTTCTAAATATCACTATTCAAAATGAATCTTTGCTTTTGGAATGGTGAGGTGCTCTAAGCAAGCCTAGCCCTGAGGGATAGCTTTGTTTCCTTGCCTATTGGGACCAAGGTGTACGGTGGAGGCGATGCATTTAGTCTCCAGAGAGAAGGAAGATGCTGCTTGCACAGCACTTCTACTCACCAGTCCATGCAGCAGCAAGGGTGTTGGCTTTGAAGGAAGCCAACTGTCCTGCTCTCCCAGCCAGAGGTAAAGAATTGCATTGGTGGCCACTAGAGGGAGGAGGATTAGGAATAGAGTAAATTGTGGGGAAAAGGCACCCATGAAAAACGCACATGGGACAACCAACACATCACCAACCACCGCCTAGCAGCTACCTCTCTGAGGGACTATAATGGGGTCAGCATACACCATTAACCCAGAGACCCAGACACCAGGAGTTATCGTAGTATCCCAGTATATAGCCCCTTAACTGTGATGGCTGGAGAAGGGAGTTTGAACAGGTTTGTGGGAAACACACAAGCACACAAACACAAACACACAGGCACACAGACATACATTCTCATCCCCCATTACAAGAAGTTGAATCTGTGCCGTCTGATTCTTGCTCATTTTCTTATTTAAAACTCATGATGTTCTTTACCAAGAATGTGTTCATGAAAAGCAAACAGCCCACCTTCAAGATAGTCTTGGGAGAAGCACCAGCAGAGACACTCATTGTGCCAAGATGTATTTTACCAACAAATCTGTACAAATTACATGAGGTTAAAAACAAATGGAATATAATATAATTAAAGCAAAGTTTCTTTTGCTAAATTACAGCTTGAAGCAAACCTGCAAGAAATGTTTCCAATTAGCTTCTTTAGCAAACACAAAGCAAAGCTCAGAATATGTTTTGCTTTCCATCTGCCCTCTGGGTGGGCTGCCTAGTGTGTGTCTTACCTCCGGCACAAGTAGTTGAGCATTCTGACCAAGGCTGATGATTCCATGAAAAGCCAACTTCATTGTCTCCACTGCCGGTCCGAGTGATGGGAACATTGAATTTATACCTAATTCCCAAATTCTGTTCCTGAAGGAGAACCTGCCATTGAAAACAACTGGTGAAGATAATTAAAATACAATGAGGCTTCATTCAAATATTTATTATTTCTTTTGAAGAAGAAAATGTCATAAAGTAAGTCTTATAAAAAATTTAAGATAACCTGTGGAACACACACAATGATATTGAATTTTCTCCTTCCATTTTCATGGGTAATTTAGAATCATTTCTCTTAAATGCCTTGTTTGGCTTTAAAAATACTATTTAAGCAGGCATTGAAAAGATCAGTCATATGGAAGGAGCAATATGGCCTTAACCTTACACAGATTTGATACCATTGGGTAAACCATTTTACCTTTATTAACCTTAATATCACCACCTGTAAAACAGAGATAATAAAGCCTGCCCCTTTGTACCTCACAAGGCAGATCACAAATGGAAAAAGTTAAGTGGCAAAGACACATTTACCATGACAATGAGATTTTCTGAGGTGGGACCTAGAGCTTCCAAAGATTCTGGTTCATCAGTTGGTCTCTTGTAGTGAAAAGCAGTCCCAGCAACATCAAACTTCCGAGGCCAGTCAATAGTCCAGGCACCATTAATATAGTAATCATCTCCTTCAGATTTCAAAGCTAAAAAAAAAAAAAAAAAAAAAAGGTCTATCTAAAAATGTAAAACTTCATTTACCACAATGTCACTTATTAACTGCACTGGAGTGTACAATGAGTATCCAATTCATTTCCACTTGGAGATAGGATTCTTGGCCATTTGCTTAAGTACAAATTAACATGTAATTTTGCATGTGAATGCCAAGAGGATGTTAAGTATTTATCGATGATAGTAATAAAAAGAAATGAACGTTTTATCTGGAGGAATAAACACATGAAACTAGCAAGGGAAATTATAAGAAAAGCAATAATTGGGGATGAGAGTAAGAGTAGGGAGCAGACTTTCATGCCTAAGACTTAAAATTATAATTACATGAATATGAGATGAAGTGGACTTGTGGTACTGGCACGCAGACAGACAGAAAAATGGAGCCAAACAGTGAAGAAATAAACCCAGGGCACCTGGGTGACATAGTTAAGCGTCTGACTCTTGATTTCAGCTCAGGTCATGATCTTAGAGTCCTGACATTGAGTCCTATACCGGGCTCCGTGCTCAGCACAGAGCCTGTTTAAGATTCTCTCCCTTTGGCCCCTCTCCCTGTATACTCTCTCTTTTAAAATAAATAAATAGGGCACGTGGGTGGCTCAGTGGTTTAAGCCTCTGCCTTCGGCTCAGGGTCATGATCTCAGGGTCCTGGGCTAGAGGCCAGTATCCTGCTCTCTGCTCAGCAGGGAGCCTGCTTCCTCCTCTCTCTGCCTGCATCTCTGCCTACTTGTGATCTCTCTCTCTGTCAAATAAATAAATAAAATCTTTAATAAATAAATAAATTAAATATTTTTAAAAATTATTAAATTCTACATTATATCAATTTCACCTGAATAAAAACAAAATTTAAAAAAGAGACAAAGAATAAATGCCAGATGGGTAAATATTTAAATGTATACATAGTTAAATAATAAAATGTTAGAAAGAAAATATGGAAGAACTTAAAAAAGTAATATTAGGGTATGAAAAGGTTTTCTTTCTTTTTTTTTAAAGATTTATTTATTTATTTATTTGACAAAGAGAGAGAGAGAGAGATCACAGGTAGGCAGAGCAGCAGGCAGAGAGAGAGGGGGAAGCAGGCTCCCTGCTGAGCAGAGAGCCCGATGTGGGGCTCGATCCCAGGACCCTGAGATCATGACCTGGGCCGAAGGCAGTGGCTTAACCCACTGAGCCACCAAGGCACCCTGAAAAGGTTTTCTAAGCATGGCAAAAAAAAAAAAAAACCTCACAAACTATAAAGAATAAGCCTAATAAATATGCATGCATAACTTTTTAAACCTCTGTAGAAAAATAATGTATTAAAAAGTTTTATTGGGGTGCCTGGGTGGCTCAGTGGTTAAGCCGCTGCCTTCGGCTCAGGTCATGATCTCAGGGTCCTGGGATCGAGTCCCGCATCGGGCTCTCTGCTCAGCAGGGAGCCTGCTTCCTCCTCTCTCTCTCTCTGCCTGCCTCTCTGCCTACTTGTGATCTCTCTCTGTCAAATAAATAAATAAAATCTTTAAAAAAAAAATAAAAAAAAATAAAAAGTTTTATTAAAAAAGTTTTATAAATATGTGATAAGAAAAAGGACTATTAGCACTACTATATAAAAACTCCCATAAATAAATAGGATGATGATAATTTTAATAATAATGATCATGATTTGATAATGACAAACATGTCAGCATAATTTTTTGTTAACATACTAGCTTCTTCAAAACCTTTATCACAGGGGTGCCTGGGTGGCTCAGTTGGCTAACCATCTGACTTGGTTTCACTCAGGTCATGACCTCAGGGTTGTGAGATCAAACCCCACACAGGGCTCCATGTTCAGGAGAGAGTCTTCTCTCTCTCTCTGTCTCCCTCTCCCCTTCAACCTGTGCACGCATGTACACTTAAAAAAATAAAAAACAAAAAACAAAAACCTTTAAAAAACACACACACAAAATTTTCTCAGGCCAGATGAACAAGCAGCTCAAAAGCACTAAAAAATCATGGCACATAGAGTCTCTGACTCTCTGGACCTCTACCACTTGTCCTTAATATTATATACCATTTCCATACCTCCAACCCTGTCTGCCTGGCAAGTTACTTGTACTTTCTTGACTCCAGATATGTTGCGAAAATTCATTTAATTGTCAAAAATAAGTCTAACTAACCTTTTGGGATTTGTCAACCAGTTTTCTGTCACTTAACACATTGAAAGTACTTTGACTATATAAGGACATCTGAGACTATATGATATGAAATATTGAAAACAAAAATTAAAACAAGCCTCATCCACCCACCACCAGTAGCTCTGAATTCTCCTTCAATTTTAACTCTCACTTTCCATTTTTTCAACTACTTAATGAAAGGATCTTAACTTGCTTTTGCTGGTACTATAATAAATTCAGAAAAACACAAAATATTTAAAAAGGAATGAATAAGGGAGGAAGATGTGACTTTATAGAAAGAGCATTATCAAAGGGAAAAATCTGATATTAGGATTCTTATTTTTTAGTCTTTTGATGTGGAAAAGAATCCAAAATTACGGCATAAAAATAAAGAGGTGGTTTTTAAAAAAAAATTTACTCATTTATTTTAGGAAGAATGAGAGAGAGAGTGGGGGTAGGAGCAGAGGGAAAGAAACCCCAGGCAGACTCCCCCACTCAGTGTGGAGCCCCACACAGGACTTCATCTCATGATCTATGAGATCATGACCTGAGGTGAAAGCAAGAGTTCGGACACCTAACTGAGTGAGCCACCCAGGTGCCCTAATAAAGAAGTTTTCTTAAATAAAGGAAGGAAGAGCCTGATAATACTAATGTTCCATCTAAAGAAGCATTCTAGATGTGGTCTTATCTTTAAAAATATTTAAGCAAGGGGATATTTCCAAGGGAATAAGAACTCATCCAGGTCTCACTAGAGGTTTCTGAAGAGTCTAAATTTGTCTTAAAGGATCAAATATCAAATAAAAAGAATTTCCATTTCTTTCCATGTTGAGATAACTGGTATTGAACGTGCCCTCCAACAGTAAACAACTGGAAAACTCATAAAACTTTTGAATCAGTTGTTCTTAAGCTGAAAAGTTAGTGTCATTGTTTGCAGATGACATGATACTATATATAGAAAATCCTACAGACTCCACCAAAAAACTATCAGAAGTATAAAAGAATTCAGTAAAGGTGCAGAATACAGAATTAGTACCCAGAAATTGGTAGTGTGTCTATACAGCAATAACAAAATAGCAGAAAGAGAAATTAAGAAAACAATCCCAGGGATGCCTGGGTGGCTCAGTTGGTTAAGCATCTGCCTTCAGCTCAGGTCTTCTGAGATCGAGTCTTATATCAGGCTCTCGGCCCAGTGGGGAGCCTGCATCCTCCTCTGCCAGTCTGCCTCCTCCCACCCCCGATGAATAAATAAATAAGATCTTTAAAAAAAAAAAAGAAAGAAAACAATCCCAATTACAACTGCATCAGAAAGAATAAAA
Organism: Mustela erminea; assembly: GCF_009829155.1. Classification (NCBI taxonomy): domain Eukaryota; kingdom Metazoa; phylum Chordata; class Mammalia; order Carnivora; family Mustelidae; genus Mustela; species Mustela erminea. Next base: position 71,029,311 of record NC_045616.1, on the reverse strand, counting down.
TACCCATGAATAATCTTAACTAAAGAGGTAAAAGACCTGTGCTCTAAAAAACTATAAAACATTGGTGAAAGAAACTGAAAAGAACACAAACTAAAAGATATTCCACTCTCATGGATTGAAAGAATCACAGGACATGAGATCAATACAAAAAGAAAGCAATTGTATTGTTACATAACAATAAATCTTTCAAAAATGAAATTAAAATATCAATACCATTTATAATGACATCAAAAAGCATGAAATATTTAAAGGTAGATTTAAGAAAAAATGGGTGCAAGACCCATACACTGAAAAATAAACACTGGTGAACAAATATAAAGACTTAAATAAATATATAGGTAAATCTTTTCGTGTATTGGAAGATAATATCTTTAAGATACCAGTTCTCCCCAGATTGATCTACACATTCCATATAATCTCTTTTTGCAGAAACTGACAAGTTTATTTTAAACTGCATACAGAAATGTATAGGACCTAGATAGGCAACAATTATTTTGAGAAAGAAGAACAAATTTGAGAACCTAATGCTTCCTATTTTAGAATTCTACTAGAAAACTCTATTAATTAATACAACATAGTTTTGATTTAAGGAAGACACCTACATATATATCAATGGAAGGGAACAAAAAGAGACCCATACATTCATGTTTAAATGACCTTTAACAGAAATGTCAAGGTAATTCAATGGGGGAAATGAGGGTCTTTTCAACAAATGGTGCTATGGTAACTGAAAATCTATATGAAAACAAACAAACTGAACCCTTACTTTATACCTTATATAAGAACTCAAAATGGGTCATATATCTAAATATAAAAGCTAAACTGTAATTCACTGTTTTTTCACGTTGAGAGAGAGGGATAGAGTAAGCATGAGTGAGAAGGGAGGGGCTGAAGGGAAGGGAGGAGAAGGAGAGAATCTCAACCAGATTCTGGGCTGAGTGTGGAGCCAGTTGCAGAGTTCCATCTCACGATCCTCAGATCATGACCTGAGCCAAAACCAAGAGTCAGACACTTTTTAAACTGAGCTCACCAGGCACCCCCTAAAACTATAATTTCTTGAAGAAACATTGAAGACAATATTTGCAACTTTGGGGAAGGCAAAATTTCTAAGGCAAGACAAAAAAGCATAAACTATAAACAAATTAATAAATTCGATTTTGTGAAAATCAAAAGACCCATTAAGAAAAGGAATAAACAAGCCACTGACCTGGAAAAGATATTCATAAAATATATATTTGAGCAAAGACATGTATTTAAAATATACAAAGAACTCCTAATTCGATTAAGAGAAAAAAAATTAAAGTAGGCAAAATATTTGTTGAGACACTTCACAAAAAAAGATACCTATAAGGGTAAAATTTAAAAGGTCAACAATAGGGCGCCTGGGTGGCTTAGTTGGTTAAGCGACTGCCTTCTGTGCAGGTCATGGTCCTGGAGTCCCAGGATCAAGTCCCACATCAGGCTCCTAGCTTCATGGGGAGTCTGCTTCTCCCTCTGATCCTCTCCTCTCTCAAGCTCTCTCTCTCTCTCTCTCAAATAAGTAAATAAAATCTTTAAAAACTAATAAAATAAAAGGTCAACAATATCAAGTATTAACAAGAATATAAAGCAACCAAAACTCTTCTACAGCTCTTGTAGGAATATAAATGATAACCACCACTTTGGAAAACAGTTTAGTAATTTCTTATAAAATTAAACATGTATATACCATATGACCTAGCCATTTTGCTCTTAGGATTTTATCCATAAGAAATGAAAATATATGTCTACACAATGTTTGTCTCTAAGTGTTCAAAGAAGCTGTATTCCTAAGAGTCAAACACTGTAAATGACTCAAATATCCATCAAGTGAGTCAATAAACAAATTATGGTATGTCCACACAATGGAAAATTACTTGGCAATATAAAGGTGTGAACTTAAATATACTCAACTTATTACTCAAAAATGTAGATAAATCTCAAAAACATCCTGGGTGAAAAAAAACACAGACATAAGAGTACAGACTTTATGGTCCCATTCATGTGAAATTTCAGAACAAATAAAAATAAAATACACAATGTCAGAAAACAAATTAGTGTTTACCTAAGGCTGAGTTTGAGGGAAATTGACTGCAAAGGCCAATAAGAGAATGTCCCGGAAATGCTGTGTCTTGGCTGTGATGTTTTATATATATACATAAATATATAAATATAAAAATATGTGGTGTATATCTATATATAAATAGATTTATATATAGTAATATATATTTAAAGTAATAATTCATGTATTTATAGTAATTAATACTTATGTTATTATTTATATATTTATATATTATAACTTCTATGTATATATAATTGTCAATACTCTTTGAAATGTACACTTACTTTTTTCTAAAAGATTTTAGTTGCTTAGAGAGAGAGTGAGAGAGAGCACAGAGGGAGACCACAAAGGAGGGAGCTGATGTGGGGCTCGATTCCAAGACCCTGGGATCATGACCTAAGCCAGAGGCAGATACTTAACCGACTGAGCCATCCAGGCACCCCTGAAATGTATACTTATAATAAATGCATTTTGTCATATATAAATATCTCACTAAAATTGATTTTCAAAAAATCAAATAACTAACCCAGTGAAGAGTAAGTTATAAACCACTAATTTTTTGTTTAGCTCTTCAGTGTGGTCTTATAAAACTTGATTTTACCATGAAAGTATTCTATCCAAGCAATATTGTTTTCCTTCAAGATAATGTGTTGCTTTTCCTCAGTAATTTTTAAAAATCTAGCAAAATACGCTACTCACCAATATAGTTCTTCGACATGGCAACTTCTCTGACTTCAATATGAACAGAGCCTCTTGGTATCTGGACTACTTCCATGTAGCCTGAAACACAGAAGATAGCCAGGAATAAACAGCACGAGCAGCTTTGGTCAGAAAATGAGTGTTTAGTAACCATTCAGTAATAAGTTTCCTTGTTCTTCAAATCTTTCTTCGACTTAGCACTTTATAAATTATGCAATATGAGCAAATTCCCCTTTGCGTTCATGAACACATCTAGAGTATTTTTCTTTTTCTCTAAACTAGCTCAAGATAGTCTTTAAAGCCTCAACATGTATAATACTGGTTCATGTTTTTTTTCCTCAACACATGCTCCTCCCATCAATGCTCTGTGGGAATTCAGATCTGAGGGAAACATTGCTAAATGAAGTCAAGTAGAAAGGGAACAATATTTCCTTAAAATATCTTACATGGATCTATAGTTAATATTTAAGAGACTAAAAGCAACTTGGGGAAAAAACACTGTCTGCCTAAATAAAAAAAATTTTTTAAAAGGGGGTGGGAAAGAAATCAACTGTTTTGGCTATTCCCAGGACAACAGAGGTGTGAAGAAGAGTTCTCTCTACACACTCACCTCCTCTGGGCAACGAATCATTGAAGAACCCTTCGATGGCATCACATGTGCTTCCATCCCCTCCACAGACTCGACATCTATCTTCCCTAGCATCAGATCCCAAAATATTATCACAACCTACATGCTGAAAACAGAGAAGAATATTCAGTATGTCATAAAGAGGAACACTTGGAACTGTAACTAACCAAATAAATATAACTTATTCATTTATTTGTTTTTCCAGTAAAGGAAATCAAAACAGGAAGTATTTTCCTCTTTCCACTTTTTCCTTCCCAGTCTAGTAATTTCTTAGCTAACATTTCTCGACAAATAAGTTTAAAGGAAAAGAATTCCGATTCCCCAGGAATGTATGTCTGTATTTCTAACCTAGGTTTCTTTTTCATTTATAGAATCCATGCTCCAAATCTTAAAATATTATAATTTGTTGGCAATGGACTCTTACTTATACCTTTAATCAAGAAATGCAAGATTTGGGGCACTTGGGTGGCTCAGTTGGTTAAGCGACTGCCTTCAGCTCAGGTCATGATCCCAGGGTCCTGGGATCAAGCCCTGCATCAGGCTTCCTGCTCAGTGGGCAGCCTGCTTCTCCCTCTCCCACTCCCCTGCTTGCCTTCTCTCTCTTGCTGTGTGTCTCTCTCTGTCAAATAAATAAACAAAATCTTAAAAAAAAAAAAAAAAAGAAATGCAAGAATTAAGAAAAATACCATGTTGTCCTGTTGTCCTACATAGGGTTATAACAGCAGGAGTTGTGACTGAGCATTATGGTTTGACCTTTCTTAATCACTGATGCTTTTGGATATCCAATTGTTAGTGTCAAGGATTAGTTACGGAATTCAAAACAGGGTAAACCTTTAAAAATGAATACCTACTTCCACCAGCTGAATAAAATTGTCATAAAAACAAGGACAGGTAAGTATATGATCTTGGGAGCTGAAATTCTACCTTTCAGTTTTGCATTTAATCACAGAAATACAGATGTTTATATATTTTTGGTACATATTTTGGCATTTGAATTTGTATAATGACCTTTAGCCATTGATATCAGGCATGTGATCTCTGAATAAAACCTGTACCTTTGTCTTTGCTATCCCCCAGAATTTTAATACTGTCATAGAAATAACACACATGCACAGGATCATCCAGTATATTGAGAATCAAGTAGCCTGAAGGACAGAAACTTTCACAAGAAATTATGACACAAAACAGATAGTGTTTTTATCACTTCTTTCTCAGTTTCTGAGACTTAGTTTTGTGCTTCTCCTTAATATAAAGTAAAAACAAACAGTGAAAAAAGTTATGAGAACAGTGGTTTTTATGGCTTTTCTTATTATGGTTAAGTTTTATACACAGGTCTAGGAAAATAGCATGGATTTGCCCTTAAAATTCTCAACTAGTCTGGCTAATTCTCTAAAGAAAATGCTTTAGTAAGGTAAAGACTAACTCTATAATGAAAACCACTGTGCTTCAAATGCTTCAAAAAGAGACAAAGTAGGAGGAACATAGCTGTTTCACACTTCGAGGAAAAATTATGCTATGAAATGTATTAAACAACCTTCCAATGAAAACATGTGGTAGCCATATGAATATGAGCTAAATCCTTGTTCCCTCTCTCTTCCTATCATCTTTGTAATCTGTTTATAAACGTAACAGAATAACAGAAATTAAAGTCCAAAATATATTCAGAGTTCTAGCAATTACTACATACATAACTGGAACACCAAAATAAATCATATCTACATAATGTTTGAATATGAATAGGCTAGTCTACCTTTAGCGGTGTGTATTGTTAACCTAATTGGAAATTGAATTTCTCTAAAATGTAGCTCTCTTTATTAAAACTGAGCATAGTATTAATTAGGAGCGACCATCTGAGAAAAAAGACAAAAGTCTCAAAAGCCCCCCCCCCCCCGACCAAAGGAGTAAAATTCAAAATTGGAGCAACCTTGCATTCCCCATTGATACAGATATCCAGTGAGTCCGCATTGCACTGAGTCCCATCAATCACTGCAGGGGCACGTTCAGTGTAGAAGTTGTAACCTTCAGCCAAGCAATTTAATGCACAAGGTTTTACCCCACCTGGACAAATACAGCAGAAAAGAAATAAATGGAGTGGTTCTTTTAAGAAACAGTGATTCCATATTAACCACAGTAAATTTACAATTCATACAGACATCATTCACTCACTATATACCCAGATGTGTAGGTTTCTTCCCTCTTTTGCTAAAATTTGATATTTATTTTCATTGTTTATGCAACTTGACAGAAGATCTGTGGAACAGTTTTAAGGTTTAATATGTTCAGGTATTTCCAGTATATATTTAATAATATATTTTAGGTCAAAAGGGAACACAGTGGAGGTACCTGAATGTTGAAAAAAATGGATGAAATAAAAACTTTTAAAAAACTAAGTAAATAAAAGTTTGAGGCTTGGCACAATAACTTCATATAGCAAATGGGAAATTTCTACAACATTTGTCACTTATTAACTGAAGCTGATACAAAAACTCTACTTCAAGCAAGGATATGGTAGTTATTTAAAACAACAACAACAACAACAACGAAACAAAACCTCTAAATTACTACCCACTTTAAACAAACTGTATTCGATGAATGTGGCTTTAGTGTAGAGATAAGTTTTTATGAGATAAGCAAATCAAAGGTAAAATTAATTATAGCATTAAATTTGAATAATTCTTGTTACAAAATCAAAGATAATTACATATAGCATTAAACACGAATAATTTAAAAATACCTAATTTTATTTGTGAATAGAACTACATCATTTTCATTTTGTCACTGAAATTTGTATTTCTTAAGCTTGATTTGAAAAATAGGCATAAATAGTAGCAATTTAAAAAAACAAGCAGAGTAATATCATACTCTCATAGTATATTGGAAAGATGTAATATGTATTAATTTATTTTATTTGAAACATTGCATGAGAAAGTTACTTCTAAATATGTAACTACTGATTGAAATTATGACTTAAAAACACTTTATGTCCAACCTTCATTTGATGAAGTTTAAAATATTTTGCTTTTATTCTAATCATGCTGATAAAATTTCTTTTTGAAATAAAAAAAGATCATTTCTAACAATGAAAATAAGGCAGAAGGATAAAATGACATGCTTAATCTCAGTAGAAATTACAAATCTCATCGAAGGTATGTGAAATCAAAGAGACAAGCCAAATGAGTGATAGAGACAATGGTAAATTAGAAAGAACATTGCATTAAAAATCATTGTTATAGTTGATTGTTGTATAATGCAAGAAAATGGCCCAATATTGTCAAATACTGTTTTTTCATGAGAAGATAGAAACCTAGAGTTTTAAAATAAAAAATGTTTTTTGATAACTCACTCAAAGTTTTCAAAAATACTAGAGATGAAAACATCTATGTAAGTAAAGACTGGTTCCTGAACTGCCAGTTTACCTCCTCTGGCCTAAGTCCACGTTTGCTTCCATTTTCAATGTTTAGGTTATAGAACTTCTATATAATTTGATATGTTATTATTGGACTTAAGTTAATGATACCTTTTGCTCTCCTTACCGCAAACATAACAAGTAATAAGTAGAATAATTTCTTCCTAAACTGATAATCAACGTATTTATATTCATTTTTTCTAAGATTCTTATAAATAAACTTACTCTAAATTTCAATGAACTTTACAGGGATTTTTTTCATTACTATCCAGTATAGTTCTTTTCCCATTTTTTTTTTTACTGTAATGCTTTAGAATTTAATGTAGCTTTTTATGTGCCAGGTTTTAAAAAGGAAACATGAGTTTTGTTTACTCAATTCTAACATAATTTAATTATGTAAGGTAGCATTTGATATGTAGAACATATAAATACTATGGCAGTATTCCTTAGACTACTATACTATGTGATAATAATAAGAATACATTTCACCCTTTTTCATTTCAGAAGATGTGTTCAGCTTCCTCAGCTACAGAGAGGGGTTTTTTAGTTTTGTTTTAAAGTGGGATCCACATCCAGCATGGAGCCCAACACAGGTCTTGAACTCATGACCCTGAAATCAACACCCAAGCTGAGATCAGGAGTCAGACACTGAACCAGCTGAGCCATCCAGGCACTCCACTCAACTACAGTGAGTTTTCAGAAGAGGTACTGTTATTATTTTGAAAAGAGATTTAAGATGATTGATTCTCTAAACATTAGGTCACATCATTACCAGTTACCTTCAGTGAAAAGTGAAAGCTTTTATGAAGTGAAAGCTTATTATGAATTTAGGGTAAATTCACTAAGCTTAAAATTACCTAGATGCTGGGGGCACCTGGGTGGCTCAGTGGGTTGGGCCACTGCCTTCGGCTCAGGTCATGATCTCAGGGTCCTGGGATCGAGCTCACATCGTGCTCTCTGCTCAGCAGGGAGCCTGCTTCCCCCCCCCCTGCCTATCTCTCTACCTACCTGTGATCTCTCTCAGTCAAATAAATAAATAAAATCTTTTTAAAAAAAAAATTACCTAGATGCTAATTATTAAATCTGTAAATTATTTTTCAGATACTTCTTTTCTTCCTACAATAAGACAAAGCAATCCTAAATTTATAGCTACCTAATAAAAGCAATTTGAAAAACTTGCAAAAAAGAAAACAAAGCCATATAATAGAGTTTTTAACATATTTCTCCCAGTAACTGATAGAAGAACTACAGAAAAAAAAAAAATCAGAAAGAATATAAAAGATTTAAACAACACTAACAGCCAACTTGATGTGATGGATATCTATGGAACACTGTATCCAACAATTGCAAAAAACCCATCCTTTTCAAGTATAGATAGCACATTACCAACATAAACAATAAATGGTACTATAAAACAAATCTCAATTAATTTAAAAAATTTAAATCATACAGAGTATTCTTTGATAATAGTAGAAATTAGAAATCAATAACCAAAAAAATCTAGAAAATATCAAATAATTGGAAATAAAACTAACATAGTTCTAAATAAACCATATGTCAAAGGAGAAATCACAAAGTAAATGATAAAAGATTTTGAATTAAGGGAAATTTTTAAAAAAATCAAGTTTGGTAATACAGAAAAGCAAAATAAACCCAAAATTTAAAAATAATAAATAGAAGAGCAAAAACTAATAAAAGAGAAAAAAATAAAAGAGAAAAGTACTAAAGCCAAAAGTTGATTCTTTGAAAAGATTAATAAAATTAATAAACCTCAAGCAAGACTGATCAAGAAAAAGAGAGAAAACACATATTATCAATATCAGAAATGAAAGAGCATACGTCACTCAGAGCCTATAGATATTAAGCAGGATAGTAAGAGAATGTTATGATCAATTTTCTGTCAAGAAATGGTATATGGGAGTATCCCATAGTTTCTTGAAGACATAAAAATTTTTTTAAAATGTGAATAGCTCTTTATCTACTAAAGGAGTTGAATTTGTAACATTTTTTTTTCACAAAGAAAATACCAAGCCTGAGTGGCTTTAGTAGTGAAATCTATTCTAAAGAAGAAATAATACCAATCCTACAATCTCTTTGAAAATATACAGGGATTCTATTTCTAGAAGCCAGAGTAAATCTAATACCCAAACTTGTCAAACACAGGGCAGGAAAAAAAAATTGCAATTCAGAATTCCTTAAAATAAATAGATGAAAACACCCTTAACAAAAAATTAGAAACTAAATCCAATAACATATAAAAAGATAAAAAATCATTGCCACATGGGGTTTATACTAGAAATAAAAGGTTGGTCTGACATAAAAATCTATCAAACAATTCACCATATTAATAGAGCAAAGAAAAATAAATTTACTCATACATGTACAAATTGTACTGAAGAGCCAATCCAGTGTATTAAGGCAAGAACATGAATTAAAAGACATAACAATTGATACAAATTGTTTCTACTTCCAGACAACATAACTGCTTACCAAGAAAATCCTAAGCAATCTACAAAACAACTATTAGGACTAACAGTTGTTCTTAAGAGGACAACTAAGTAAATTTAGGAAGGTCACAGAATACAAATTTAATACACAAAAATCTATGTATTTTTGGATATTAGAGCAAGCAATTGAAAATGCTATAGTTTAAACTTTTATTTACAATAGTTGCAAAAAAAATTACTCAAAAATAGATTTAACAAAAAAAGCACAAGACCTAACACCTAAAACTACAAAACATAGCTGAGAGAAATTAAAGAAAACTTAAAGAAAATTAAAGAAAACATTAATCAATGGGCATATATATATATATATATATAGTTCATAAATTCACTATTGAATTCAATATTCAATGTTAAAATAATATTGTTAATTTATCAGTTCCTCTTCAACTATCTATAGATTCAACATGATAGCAATCATAAGCCCAGCATATTTTTCTGTAGTAATTAATAGCAATTCTAAAATTTAGATAGAAACACAAAGCACCTAGAATATCCAAAGAACTCTTGAAAAATAGATCAAAGTTGGAGGAACTTACACTCCCTGTGTCCAAGACTATGCATTTACAATAATTCAGTCAGTGTGGTGTCAGCATAGTACTGCTATCATTTCATTTCATTGCACATTGTAAACATTTCATTGTGCATTTCTATTGTTGACAAATAAGCGAAAGAAAATAGAATGGAAAGTACAAATACACATCATAACCCCAAATTATTTTTAGACTATAGATCCAAATATAAAGACCAAGACCATACAGCTTTTAGAAGAAAACATAAGAAAATATCTTCTTGAGTTGAGAAAGGCAAAGGCTTCTAAGACAGGACACTAAACACAATAACCATAAAAGGAAAAAAAAAATGAAAAAATAGCATTCATCAAAATTAAAATCTTAATTTTTAAACACCATTAAAAAAGTAAAAGGAGGGGCGCCTGGGTGGCTCAGTGGGTTAAAGCCTCTGCTTTCGGCTCAGGTCGTGATCCCAGGGTCCTGGGATCGAGCCCCGCATCGGGCTCTCTGCTCCGCAGGGAGCCTGCTTCCTCCTCTCTCTCTGCCTGCCTCTCTGCCTACCTGTGATCTCTGTTAAATAAATAAAATCTTTAAAAAAAAAAAAAAAAGTAAAAGGAAAGTCCAAAGATGTGAAAAAATATTCATGAAATTTATCTGATAAATAACTACTACTCAAGAATAGAAAGATAAATAACCAATTAAAAATAGACAAAGGATTAGAACAGTCACTTTACAAGTGTACCAAGAAGATTTATAAATGGTCAATAAGCACATAGAAATGTACTTGACATAATCAGTGATCAGAAAATGCAAATTAAAACGGCACTGAGACATTATTATACACCTACCAACAGAAGACTGAAAATACCAAATGTTGGCAAGGATGTGGAACATAACTTTCATATATTGTTGGTGGGATTGTAATATGGTACATCATTTTGGAAAAACATCTGGCAATTTCTTTTAAAGCTAAACTCACACCTCCCCTATTGCCCAGCAATTCCACTCCTAAGTATTTACCCAAGAGAAAAGAAAACATATGCTCACAAAAAAAATGCTACAAAAATGTTCACAGCAGCTTATTCAGAACAGCTGAGAACTAGAAACAACTCAGGTGGTCAGCCATCAATAGCAGGATGGGAAAACTGGTTTTTACGATGGAATGCTGCTCAGCAATAAAAAGGAATGAGCTATTCATATGTGCAATAACGTGGATGGATCTCAAAAACATTAGGCCCCAAATAGTAAATATGACATGATTTCACTTATATGAAGTTCTGGCACCAGCAAAACTAATATATGGTAAGGAAGAAAAATTTCAGAACAGGGTTGCCTCTTGGAAGAAATAGGTAGAGGCAGCTATTGACTGGGAAGCACTATGGGGACTATGAGAATTTTGGAGGTATGGTAATGTTCTGTACGTTAATAGGGTTTTGCAGGTGTGCGCATTTGTCGGAACTCGGGGAAAGTACGGTTAAGATTGTGCATTGCATTGTACATAATCTAACCGCTAAAACAGTAAGTAAATATTGAACTGTGGTTAATTTTATACATGTTGAAGTATTTAGAGGAAAGTATAGCAATGACTACAATTTACTTTGACACACATCAAAAAATTAATGGATTAATGGATGGAGAGATGACTAGACATGTAACAAAGTATATCATAATGTGAATGGTAGAATCTTGTCAATGTAAAATTATTTTAATATTGCTCTGTCGGAAAATTTTCAAGGCAAGATAGTAGAATAAAAAACAAACAATAGAAATTTTTTAAAAGTACATTCAATTTCTCCAAGAGAAAATTTTAACAAGATTTAATTTGTATTTTGGGAATACAAGAAAACTTCTGGTGTTTACTGAACAATTAGTGTTTGATACATGCCCAAATTATAGGGTACAAATGATCCCCAACACTAAAAAAGAATAATAAAGTCTACTGGAAGATCCTTGGCCTTTGACCAAGAAAGAATACAGGTTTTCCTGGCCACTTTTAACTTGATTTATATTGTTATAAGTTGTTTTCAGGGTGATAATTCTAAATATTTAGTGATTATAAATGGTTATAATGTAATATCCATTTATCCCAAGAAAGTCTCAAGAATTCAAAAGCATTATTTGGATTTATATCCTTTCTAGGACTTTTGTACCTTGTTAAATAGAATTAGGTTTTTATAAATGATCTCTGATCATTTTTACTAACATAAACTTTATTACAGGGAAACTGTATAGTACTATAAGCATTATCCTGCTTTGATTTGCAAACACTGATTTCTACTAGTATGTGTATGAATGTATGTGTGTGTTTGTATGTATTTATATATTCTTTTATATTTGCAAAGCTCTCAAGCATGATGAATGCTCTGCTGGTTATACATTACCTCCAGTATAGGGTTTCCAGTTATAATACTTTCCACGGAAAGGCATATTGTCAAAGTCTGCACACTGTTTCTCTCGAAAATCTCGGGCCCCCAAAGGACATGGCTAAAATAAAATAAAATCATAAATGGTATGATTGTTGAAAAATACTAAAACTAAGGGACATTGTCCCTAAAATTAAAATTGCCTGAATTCGTCACATTAGCTCACTGCCTGATGCTGTAGCTATAACTCTGGCATTTACTTTACATTTACTTATTCTACAGCAGTATTCAAACTGATGTGTCTGAATTATATCTTAGCCACAGAATAAATAACTGAAGTAATTTATATGAAATTAAGTGTCAGACAGTTTCCTTATAACTTTATAGTCAGATACATGTCAGAGTCCACTTTGCAATCAATCCATCAGGATTGTAAATACATATTAAAAACTAGATGAAAAAACTAAAACACAAAATCTCTTTTGGTAACATTATTTAAGGTCCAGTTGCCACAGCTACTCCCAGCTCTTCATTTTAAGGAATCAAGAGGCAGGTTTGTAACACAACATTCAGCTCTATTAACTGTGGTTTGGATCCCTACTACTATAGCTGTTTACTGTCTGGCCTTGACAAAAACCATATTTTAAGATGTGGAATGAACTGGGCAAATGCTAGTCCTCAAGTCTAAACACCTTCAAATTCAAGGAATTTGGATTTACTAAGATTTACATTTAATCTATGAACATCACGGAAAATAAAATACTGAACTGGTTAAAAACATCTGTATGTGTTGGGTGGGGAGCAGAGGAGGATGTTGAGAGGGTGAAGAGAAGGTTATTTGTTTTCTAAAAGTTTGGAATGTTTCATCTACCTGATTTTTTTAAAGAAGGAAAACCTTGCCAATGCAGCTAGGTCTAGATTCCAAATACCACAGGCCATCCTAAATTCAATCTTCAAATTCACAAAGAATTAGAAGTATAACCTTTCAGTGTTTGAGCAATATGACCTAATTTGACTTATCTTTTAGAGTTCTATAGCTGTAGCACCTAAAATAATCACTGCTTTTGATAAACTGATGGAAAAAATATCCTGCTCACATAAGGAAGAATAAAACAGGTCAGGAGATAAAATTCTTAATTGTGAATAAGTGATGAGTAGATTAAACTCTCAGAGATCAGTCAAGGACTTTTTACTGCCCTCCCTTGGATCTCTACATTTACTTTATATAGTTTCCCGAGGTTAGTATATTATAAATGGTCCTTTGAAGCATGTACAAAAACAACAGATCACAGTGTGCACATAGTCATATGGTCATCATTACTTCCTATATTTGGGGTTCAAATCTCTACCATATCAAGTCCAAAGACTCAAATTCAGGTGCCTGGGTAGCTCAGTTGTTTGAGCTACTGCCTTCAGCTCGGGTCACGATCCTGGAGTCCTGGGATAGGGCCCCGCATAGGGCTCCCTGCTCAGCGGGGGTGTGGGGAGGGTGGGGAGGAATGTGTTGGTGGTCTGCTTCTCCCTCTGACCTTCCCCCTCTCATGCTCACTTGCTCTCATTCTCTCTCTCTCTCAAATAAATAAATAAAATCTTTTTTTTTAAAAAGCCTCAAATTCTGAAAACAGCGTCAATAGGTCTACGTTCCATTGTGAGCCCCATATTATGATTTCTGCACATTAAAGTTTGACACGGCAATATCAAACCCAATGATTCTGCTTGTCAAATAACCCTTCTTGTCTTTTAAAAAAATGAAAAATGACTATTTAACATAGGCTACTTAGTGCATCATGCTGGACAGACACACTTCCGGGGTCTTTTGTTTCACCGCGTGCCAATCTTTGCATCAAAGAAAAGCCATTCTAGACACTTTTTCAGGGACTCCCATTCAAGGATGAAAGTGGTTGGTGGCTTTGCCATGTAGCAAGACTAATTTTTAAGCAAACATCATCAAAATTTTTAAAAAATACAGTTACTTTGAACTCTAACTACAAGTTTTCCAATAAAACTTAAGTATTTGTAAAGCACCAACCACTAAAACAATCATCAAAGCATGGCTTTCAGTCTAGCTGGAGAAATGGGACACAAATGGGAAAACAGCAGTGCTGTCTCAGGCAATGAGTGTACCACAGCACAGCACAGGTGGCCTATAGGTGCTCCATAAGGTAAAAGATCCATGTGTCACATGATTTGTGTAGGAGGAAAATCGTGAGTATAGCACAATTACAAGTATTATAAGTAATTATTTTTTATAATATTATAAAGTATTATAGGAATTGAGCTAGGTGAGAAAGAATATTTCTAGGGGGTTAAAACTATTAAGAAGGAAGTGAAGTAAAGCCATGGTTACAGGAAGGAGAAGTTCGTATGTTGGGAATAGTTCCATCGTAGACAAAAGAAATTTATGAAGTAATAAGAAAAGACGACATTTCATAGAAAACCACTGGTACATTAAAAAAGCCCCGAGTTAACAACTAAGGCATTATGAAGACTATTTACTTAAAAACAAACAAACAAAAAATCCCATTCTTGACTATCTTGTAACGAATCTCCTAAATACAGGCAAAGTGAAAAGTCCGACAGGAGGATATTATAGTTTAACAAAACACTTGGATAATATTTCATAAAATTTCTAATCTATATTCTTTCCTCTGATAACTACTCAGGGTCAACATAATAAAGATATTAACAATGACAACAGCTACTTAGTATTTACTAAGCATTCAGCAAGTACCCATTCTATGGTACACTATTCAGAAGCCTATAGATGTATTATCTATTTAATCTCTTTCAACACTCTTAGGCATTTGTAATTAATAATCCCTTTTACCGAGTACACTGGCTATAAACGTTTGCTTAGTGATAGTTTCAGGGTGTAAGGACACTCCTTCATCAGAATGGGAGCTTCCTTTGAACTCTGAATGTTACAGTAACAGCATAAAGTTTTAGCTCTGTTAAAATGTATAAGAACTTAATAGGAATAACTTGAGCTCCTGTCATTTCAGCTGCAACTTTCTTTTCTTTTCCAAACTACTTTTTCCTCATTTATAAAACAAGAGGGCTAACAGCAAAATTTTGGAGTGTGACAAACCTGGATTCAATTCTAACTTGGTCTTTTATTTAATTCATGGCTTTTAGCAATGCACTCAATTTTCCAAATCTCATCTATAAGCTAGGGATATACTAGTATTTACCTCCTAGGAGAGGATTCATGTGAACTGTTTAGCTCCGTACCTGGCATAGGACAGAAGTAAATAACTATTAGCAGCTGTTCTGGTCTTGGGTCTACGCATCTTAGATTCATTCCTCACCTTCTCCTGCTCTGCTCTGTATCTCTGGGGAATGAACTCTGCAAGCTCCATTTCCCAGTCTTCTGTGTCTGCTGACTTCTGACAATGATTCAGGCAATGAAGGCACTACTGGGGGAAGCCAGAGTATTTCTCTTTCTTTCTCTCCACCTCACCGCAGCACCATAGGCAGAAGAATCTTTTTGATTCCAACTTCAGGTAATAGCACCACACTTACCCCATCTCTCCCCTCTCTAGCCCTATCCTATGATTCTATCCTATAATTCCAGCATCTAGACTCCAATAAAACTACCCTCTTCTTTGGTCTCCCTGGACGGAGGGAGTGGTGGCATCTTCCTGTTGATGTTGATCTATGGGCTTGCCAGCATCTTCCAACATCTATTTAACCATTTTTTTCCATTAAAGTCCCTCTACTTAAATATTCAGAGAGGTTTATATTATTATGGTTGGAAATTTACTGATATAACAATCAAAAATAATGATTATGATGTTGATGAGGTATTTGGGAGACTGAATAGAGATTTATTTATTTCTATGTATTATTTTTTGCAGTTTATTGGTTAAGGGCAGAGGATGGCCAACGTTTTTTGTAAAGGGCCACATAGTAATATTTTAGACCTTGTATGCCATACGGTCTTTGTTGCAACTCCTCAACAGTGGCATTATGGTGTGAAAGAAGCTATAGGCAATATGCAAATGAAGGGTCAGTTCTGTGTTCCAATAAAATCTTATTTACAAAAAGAGGTGACAGGGCCTCCTGGAATTTTACCCTGATTTAAGATGGTAACATAATAGATACATATGTCCAGCAGCACTTTGAAGAATGATCAAATTCAGTGATTAATTTTTGAATCAATACAGAATCATATACTTCTAAGACTATTCTCTAATTTATAAAGGATGCTTCAATTTCCTCTACAATTATCCCTAAAGTGATCGTGCAATCTGTACAAGCATGTATAGAAAAATCAAATACTTTTCAGGTAGTTGCAATTATCAGATTCTTTCTTACTTTAAGCCCAAATCTATCTTCCTATAACCCTTTCTTCTGGATCTACACTGAACAATCTGATCCCTAAACGTAAGGCATCTAGACCTTGACGGCTTTCATATGAGCACATCATAAGCTTATCATTAGTCCTCTTAAAGCCAGCCATTAAGAACTGGCCTTAAATGTCTTTCTTCTGATCAGCAAATGTGTCACATATGATGTAAGCTCTGGAAATAAAGCAATAAAACAGATTAGGTCCCTGCTGTCAGGAGTTCATTCTAGTTAGAGGTGAGAAAGAAGAAAAATAAGGGGATTGCTGGTGAGGTGACAGGGAAGTACTTTTAAAATAGTATGGTCTTGGGGTGCCTGAGTAGTGGGTTAGGCCTCTGCCTTCAGCTCAGGTCATGATCTCAGGGTCCTGGGATCAAGCCCCCCATCAAGCTCTCCACTCAACAGGGAGCCTGCTTCCCCAACTCTCTCTCTGCCTGTGTCTCTGCTTACTTATGATCTCTCTCTCTCTGTGTCAAATAAATAAATAAAATATTTTTTTTTTAAATGGTATGGTCAGAGACATTCTCTCCAATAAGATAGCCCTTGAGCAGAGAGTTAGAAGAAACGGCGGGAGTGATTTACACATCAGTGAGAAAAGTAAATAGTAAATACAAAGGCCCTGAAACAAGAGTGTGTTAGGGAGGTTCAAGAATAGCATGGAAACTGTAGAAGACTTGATCCCATGCCTTTCTGTTTCTAGAATATCCCGACCAGTTCTGTTAGAATTTACCAGCTGTTCTGTTTTTCTGATTTCAATGTTTCCTTCAGTGAATGCTCTGAATTTGTGTTGATTAGAAATTAACTCAGTAGAAGTTGTATATTCTCATTCCAAAGGAAAAGAGTGACCAAAGAAAAGAATAATTTCTTAAGGAAAAATTACATAAAATATATTTTTTAAATTTTTTAATTTTTTTTTAGGAATAGTAGAGAGTTTAAAGAGTAATGCTTTTTAAATTGCTTAAAGGTAATAAATGCTGACACCATGCAAAAACAGTGGGCATAAGCAACCCAATTTTTTATGTAAAGCCTGACAGGTTTTCAGCCTCCTGGTGTTAACACTAATCAAGCATCCTCTCCATCTAAAAAGCAACCAGCAGGATCCCACATAAATCCAGAGCGCAAAGCTGCAGGTCTCAGCATTTTTAATCTTAGTATTTCCAAAGAAATAAAAAAATTAATACTAGCATCTTTATCAGCACATTTTTTTTTACAGAGATATGTATGTTATTAGCACATTCTCCAGACTATCTACACTTCCAATTACACTGATTGTTTAAAAGCATCTCTTTTTGACTAAACTTAATACTCTTTATTGGTACATAAACCTAAAAAAAAAAAAAAGATAATTCATTGGGGCATAAAAGTTGCTATAGAAAGAAATCTCAGCTTCCGCTGACAAACTTTGTAGTGGCATTTCTATTACTGGGTTTCTAATCCTTGTTTTGTCCCAAAGAATAGGGTGACCTTGGCAAGCTGCAGAAGGCTTTTGTGCCTTCTCTCTTTCTTTTGCAAAATACACCCAAAATGCCACTTAACTTCAAGAGAAATACGTCCCAAAATGTCTTACAAAAGAGGACAATTCCATAAATACTGTGTTGTGTCTTCTTATCTCTAATAAAGTGTGAGAAGAAAGCTGAGCAAGAAAATTCTTTTTCCCCTTTCCCATTCCTTTCTTCTTCATAAAGGAGATAGGCAGGCTGGAAGGAAGCAAGGATTTCTATGGCCTCATGTAAAATTGCAAAATGAGCAAAACTGGCATTATTCTCCTACTTCTTTTCTCTATTGCCCTTTTCACCTTCTGCTGCTTCTTCCTTTCTTGTTCCCACACTAAACGCACGTTTGCTTCTTCACCATTACACTAGACAACACTTCAAAACTCCCCAAATTTAATTTTCCTCTTCCTCTCCAGGATGGCAACATACTCTTAGCTGGCTATACCCTATTAGTTTCAGGAGCATAAGCAGAATTTAAATTCCAGCACCTGATCAGCTTAGCAAGTCACGACGTACTTGACATGGGACTGCGAAGAAAGGACATTTTTATTTGTTTATCCAAACAGGCATCACTAAGTCATGCAATGACACAAGGCTAACAAAGTCCTTGCTTCCACACCTTCTCTTAGAAGTTGCAAACAAAATTCCTGATTGCCCAGTTATCAGGTATTGTATGATTATCTCACTAAAGTTAAACGTAGTATCCAGTGAATCGTCTCAACCAGCTTTTGATTGAATCTTATCTTTTCTCTCCAAAATGTTTTCTGATTCTTTTGTAGTTTCACTGAGTATTTACTTAAAAAAAAAAAAAAAAGAAAAAGAAAAAGAAGCCTGCTAAACCTGTATTTGTCTAGGCAAACTAGAATCTAGCAGTTCTTTTGATACCATAGTCTTCTATGCAAGTTTTCAGACTTAAATCTATTTCTGTATAGCCTGAATTTAACTAAAATGCTATCTGTCCATAATATAAACCTTTCCCCTAGTCTTTGAAAACGTTAGGCAACAAACATTTATTTTGTAATTTTTAAAACATCCCTTTTAAAAACAAAGCAAACAAGCAAGCTCTATTCTGTGCTTAAAAGCTAGTCCTTATTTTTCAAAACGTGATGCACACCATAGAATTCATACTAACCTAAAGATTAATGACACTTGCTCCTGTTACTTTTTTGCCATATATAGTAGTATAATAAATATTCTGTAAAATATTTATAAAAAATCCAGTGTTTGACACATAATCTGTTTCCTAATTATAACTTGGGACATGGTTATAATGCTGTTATGGATCAACTCTGTACCTTGTTATCACTTACCCCACACCTCTCCCTGGGGGCAAGGTCTGTAGTTTCAGAATGTTCTCAGCTATCTGGTTCTGCTGCAGGGTAAGGTTAGACTGGAAGTAAGACAATGCCAAAGGTGACCAAACTCTTTCAGAGACGCTTACCTTGCCACACCCACCTCCCAAGGGCTCTGTCTACTACAAGAGCACTAAATCAGTACTCAGAAATCCCACGCCTGTCTCATTCCCTTCCATGGTACTAGCCTATTGCTCAGATTTAGTACTTCATTTTAAAACACTTAAAAAAAAAATACTTGTTCATCCTCTTTATAAAAGTGATTTGAAGATATAATGAGGTTATGTATGAAAGTACTTTGTAATCTGCTCTGAAACAAAAATGTCCATAATATTATCTACACTCTGTTCAGTACAGATGAAGTATTAGGAAGCAGCACCGAACGTTCTACATGTGTGTTTACATCTTTTATTTCTCAAACAGCCCTGCAAGTTGGATGTAATTATACTCAATATAGCAGTTCCCAAAGGTTTAGTTATTTTGCCAAGACCAAACAGCAACAAGGGTTACAGTCAGCATTCAAACTTAAGTCAATCTGAATCCAAAATCGATAACGTTTTCTACTACAATCCTATCATGAAATATAGGCTATATTTCTCCACAACCAAAGGAGTATCACCTCTTAATGACTGTAAGTAAGGTCTTGAAGAAGAAAAAAAAATGCAGAAAAGCATGCCCCTCTAGAATAGCTGACTAGGGGCACCTGGGTGGCTCAGTGGGTTGGGGCCTCTCCCCCCCAGCTCAGGTCATGATCGGGGGTCCTGGGATTGAGCCCTGCATCGGGCTCTCTGCTTAGCGGGAGCCTGCTTCCCCCTCTCTCTGTCTCCGCCTGCCTCTCTGCCTACTTGTGATCTCTGTCTGTCAAAATAAAAAAAATTAAAAAAAAAATAAAAAAGGCTGACTGAGAAAATACCTAAGAAAATACTACAGAATCTATGCTTAAATTTTTGAACAGACCACAGATGACCTAGCAACCCTTCTGAGTCTATAATTTTTTTTTAATAGTCTTGATGTGTAAGATAAAGGAGGAGATGTGATGTTTAAGATGCAAGATAAATAAGACTTTCCATCTCAGCCTGAGTGAAGCTTAGGTATTTCACAAGCAGTTTTACCCTAGTTGTCCAGGTTGCTTTTACACAACCAACCTGAACAATGGAAATCTGAGTAAGGTGGAAGGGCACACACTGACCTGCAATCTCCAGGCTGAATACAAACAGCCTATTTAGGCAACCCACCTCCAAATATTTATAAGCCATATACCTACACCCAGACACAGGTATCAAAAAAGGAAAGTTCCATACATTCCCATACCTCCTCACCTTCCCTCTTTAACTGCAACCCCCCCCCACTGCCTCTTGGCAGACAGTCTCTGCTTTTCTCTGCTTTGCTGTCCTTTGTGGTATATGCCTCTCCCTCGTGGTATATGTGATAAACTTCTACCTCCTTTGTTCTGTCTTGGGTGAATTCTTTCACTACCAGCGCTGCCAGCCTCCACCTAATCTGATCACCCCACACTGGTCACATTATCAAGCAGCAAATCATAAAAAACATACAATAGGAAAAGGAAGGATTTTTTTTTT
Organism: Mustela erminea; assembly: GCF_009829155.1. Taxonomy (NCBI): domain Eukaryota; kingdom Metazoa; phylum Chordata; class Mammalia; order Carnivora; family Mustelidae; genus Mustela; species Mustela erminea. Next base: position 71,008,347 of record NC_045616.1, on the reverse strand, counting down.
TCCTTTGGTTTTGGAGAGTTAGCTAAGGAAAAACAGGAAATTCTTTTTGGAAATGTAGATATGTCCTTTATTATGGCATTATGATTTCCATAAAATTCTGCTCTTCAAACCAAAATCTTACAAGGGCAACGTCTATTATCTATTAGATTAGCTTATGATCTAAAATATCCTATGGGCGCCTAGGTGGCTCAGAGGGTTAAGCCTCTGTCTTCAGCCCAGATCATGGTCTCAGGGTCCTGGGATAGAGCCCTGCAGTGAGCCCTGCGTCGGGCTCTCTGCTCAGCGGGGAGCCTGCTTCCCCCTCTCTCTCTGCCTGCCTCTCTGCCTACTTGCAATCTCTGTCAAATAAATAAATAAAATCTTTAAAAAAAAATCCCATTGTAGTTGCTATTTTAATGGTGAGATTGAACTTCATCCAATTCTACTCTATATCTATAAAACAGCTGCTGGTTTCTCAATAACTTCAAGATGAAAATCATTTTAATTTGTTCCTGCTATAGCTATTGTCTTTATATGCTGTTCTGTCCTAGAGACAATCATAGAGATGTCAAAGAAAGAGTCCTTGTCCAGTTGTTTCTGAAGACTTCTGGGGTGACCAATGATGATGACCTAGGGAACAAACTGCCTGTCTAACACATCCTAATGCAGATAATCAGCTTCAGAGTTTAAAGTGTGAATACCTTTGGTCTCTAGGCTAATTAAATTGCTGTTGAGACTGGTCAGGCCAATTTTACAGCTGGATACAATTTTCTATTTTTAAATTTTTAAAGATTAAGATTCTTTTCTTTATAAGTTGCCTCTTCTATCTCTGGGGATCTTTTTCTTTCCAACTGGGGTAAATGGGACAGGAAATAATGGGAACATGAGCTTTCTACTAGAGAGCTCTTGTCTTTCTACCACTCCTCCATCCTTCAAATGTCTGTGGTGGGAATTAAATCAGCATTGGGGAGAAGGTGTGGCTGTCTTGTTTTTGTGCTAGACACTTTTTAAGACTACTTGGCCTACAAAGTTTCTTAGTTTTAATTTTCCTCTAACTTAAACAAAAAGAGTACTGTCAGCCTTGCATGCATCCATCTGATTCACTAGTGTGGAGATCCTTGTAGGAGTATCAAACTTCAAAATAGCAAAGTGTTCTTTTGTGATATATCTCCTTTTGTTGTCGCTATTAGACATTATGAAACTTAGAACTGATAGTGTTTGCTTGTTTACTCAGGTCTCGAAGAAACTCAGAGGCCCATCTTAATATGTAGAAGGAACTTATGGTACATGTTTAAGGTATTGATCCCAACGAAATATTATTTTCCTTTTCCTTGGATTTTCTAATTTATTCTATTTTTCACTTATGATTTTAATGAAGCTAATCCAACTTTAATCAGTGAGTACTGACTAATAATGTTAAATAATTATGATATATAAAAAGTGAGAATGAAGTAATAATCTATAGTACTAGCTGGCCAATGACAGAAATGAGAAGATCAAGACTGCTATACTACATGAGAAACTGACAGGCTATGAGGAATGGGTTGTAAGATTTTAAAAGGAATGTAAGTAGACTCTATCAAACACATGTGAATCAGACTAACATCTCCTAGATTTTCTTTTCTTTTTCTTTTTCCTTTTTTTTTTCCCCAGGGAGAGAGAGTGCGCGTGTGCCTGTGTGCATGAGCTAACATGAGCAGGTCCTGGGGGTGGGAGGCTGAAAGTGGGAGGAGGGGCAGAGGGAGAGAGACAATTTTAAGTAGACTCTACATGGGGCTCAATCCTAAAACCCTGAGATTATGACCTGAGCCAAATTCAAGAGTCGGGCACTCAACCAACTGAGCCACACATAGATTTTTAAATTTTTTTTTTATTGTAATGAACATTCTGAGCATAAATTAAATAGCATAGAGCAAACCTCAAAGATTCATAAACAGGTACTCCTGCCATTTGACTGCTTAACATGATCTCATTGTGCACAAAGATTTGAAAATCTTTCCAGAATCATTTGAATTTATTCTTTATTCTCTATTTAAGTCTCAAGAAAAGCTCTTGGATCACAAATGACAAACCAAAATTATGCTTATGAATTGCTTCCTAGTTTTTGACTGTCAATTTGATTTTAACTAATTGTAAGAGATTTTCCTAGATATTATTTACAGTGTCATGAAATATGATGTGCATAGTATTAAATGATGTCAAAAATGCACTTAGGTTGGAGACTGATCTAATAAAGATAAGTATACTCTTGGATCCCTTAAATTAGGGTAGCTTGTACATAACAGACACCCAGCCAATACAGAGGGAAAAAAGACCATTTAAACAATTGCACATTTAGGAAAAAGTTTCAAGATTAATTTAAAGAATACAACACAATAGCCCTATAATGTTTCCACAGTAACACCCATTCTGTGCTTGCTGGAACACACTGAAGTTTTCTTGCTTGCATGACTCAATCTTAACTACAATCAGTTCACTCTCCATGATTTATTGTTAAATTCTCTTGTCTTATAATAGAAATTTTTAGAATAGATTTTTTAAAATATAGGAGTTTCTAGTCTAATATGACACATACATTCTTGAAAAACCTTTTTCTGCAAAATTGCACAATAAAAATAACAGGCATATGAAAAAATGTGTTAGAGGCAGACAGATCAGAGACAGGACACTAACAAAAACAATAGCAATTCTAATAAAATACTACCACATTTTAAAAAATACATGGCAAATTCCTAACAAGGGACTACTGGAGTAAACAGGACTTTATCTCCTCCTCCCACAAAAAGTGAAATAAGTTAATAAGCAAGGGTTGAGGATGCTGAGTTACAGAGACCAGAGGCCAATGTACAAAGAACAGGAAGAAACACATGATAAGGACTCTATGACAAAGCATGAGGACTCACTAGCAAAAAGGAGAATGTGGGATGAAGGGTCATCACATACACAACAATTTTCCTCTACCATTCAAGCTATATCGATATAGTTTGACTTTAATCGCTGTATCACTTAGTGGCAAATAATAAGGCACAAAATGACTCAGTCACTTACGAGCTATTTTGTGATGCCGAGGCAAAGTTGTAATAGAACAAATTATACCAAAACTTTAAATTAGCATGTTTTTTCTGGATTTTTGTTGAAAGAATAAAAATTTACAATATCTCAGCAAGCCAACTCACTGCCCAGGAGAAGAACTCTCAGAATGGGAAGAAAATATAGTTAAATTAATGGATCTGGTACATACTCAGTAAATGTACTACTACCACTACTACTTCTGTTGCTGCTACTTCTACTAGTAAAGATAGGAAGTAAAAAAGCTCCGAGCAGACATGTATGGTGTACCCAGGATCTGTCACTCTCTACTTTATTGCTAACAGAATTCTGCTTTATGCCCAGGAATCTACGTTTCAGGAAAGGTGACCTTAACCTCATTTTAGGGGCAAACTTGGATTAGTCTAAACCAATTATGGTAATCCCATTCTTTTTGCCCATGACTGGTTTAAAATGGGTATGTGGTCTCCAGGCCAATAAAATACGAATGAAGTCTGCCAAGCGAACAAGAGAGGAGCTTTGGTAAGTGCTTTCCTAATAGAGAGGAAAGAGACACAATAGTGGTTTATCTTGTCTTTTCCGCAGAACATTGTCAGGACAAAGGCACTTTAGGTGTTCTGATGCTCCACTACCATTTTTGAAGTCCCCTTTCTCAAAGAATTTAGCCTTCAGGAATTTCCCTATCTTGTCAGTTATTTGCGGATTTTAAAGTGATGTTTTAAAACATGCTTATTCAATAATTTTTAAAAAGAGTTCTGTCAGAATAATTTACTCTATCTTTACCAAAAATGGAAATATTCTACATTTGTTTCCAAAATGAGCTAAGATTGATTTGTTTTGAGAACTTTAGATATAATATTTATAGTCTTCTTTATAACAATTATTTTTCTACTGAAGAACTAGACTATGCAGCTCAATGCTATCTAACACGGCCATTGTGAGCAACATGTTGCTATAAAATTTAAATTAATTAAATTTAAAAGTTTGGCTTTTCATTTACACTAGCCACATTTTTTCTTTTTCTTTTCTTTCTTTTTTTTTTCTTTTAATTAAGTAGCTCCACACTTTGCATGGATCCCAACGAGGGGTTTGAATTTATGACCCTGAGATTGAGACCTGAGGTGAGATCAAGAGTCAGACACTTAACTGACTGATCCACTGAAGCCCCCCAACACCAATCATTTTCAAGTGCTTAATAGCTAATTTGGCTACTGGCCTCCAGTTTGGACAGCGCATATGTAAAACATTTCTATCAATGAAGAAAGTTCTCCTGGACAGCGCAACTAGATTATGTGTTCTGAAAGTTTAAATTTTCATACATTAGATTACACTTTAAAATCCCAACCTTAAAAACTTATGCTGAGACAGTTTTATTAACTTAGCATGAAACTAAATTTCAGTGTGATAATTGAATAGTCTCATATTTTCAACTAGTAGAGTCTAGATTGGTGAAAAAAATTGTATTTCCATGATATTATGTTGATTGTATCATTTGCTGAAAGCTGAAACCAAAGACAAAGCTGGTAATAGAAATGTCAATCCACCAATAGCAAGTTCTACAATTTGAGCGTCTAAAACAAAGTTCAGGGGTAAAAACCAACAAGACTGATATGTCTAGTACTTTTTTTCTCATTTACTTATCATACATTATTCATATTATAGTACCTATCTTATTAAGGTGGAAATATGTGCCTGCCCCTATAATTACATAACAGAAACAGATATGAATTGAGACATAGGTTTGCCTTTCTCATTCCTACCGAACACAGTCTGATATACAGTAGATACTCATTTATTCTACCCTTACATAAGACTTCTATTCTTCTAAAATTCAGGCTATATCACCCAAATCACTATCTGGCTTCATCATTCCTATTAACCTCATCATGGTCATTTTCTCTCATTTATTAAGGGGTCTGATACCCGGTTCACAGTCTAGGCTTTAACATCATCCTGAGTGGCCTCAGGATGTGACCTCATCTGCATAGAAGACTTCCCAAATTGCCCAACCTTGAAGATCTTTGAACTCCTTCATCTCTGCCCAAAGCTAGGCACGCATTCCCTTGGTCACACTGAAGATTTCTCGTCATTGAGAAGAGTCTCACTTGTCATATATGAAATCCAGTACATTTCATTCTCTGATCCCAACTCCTTCTATCTCCCTCACCCTGTTTCTTTTACTACATTGGTTCTTATGAATTTTTGAATTTAGGTCCTTAATTTTCTCCTCCTAGCCCTCTTTAGACTCCACTGCCAAGGCAGACTGCATGGCTCATCACTTCAGTCATTCCCAACAGTACCCTTAAATTCTTTCTGAACCATTTATTGTTCTGTTGTAGTCTCACTTTCTCCAATCCATTCTCATATAAAGTATAAATCTGAGGCTAAGTTTTTGAACAGTGTCTTACTGCCTCAGTAAAGATCATGCTGTTTAACTTACAAGCCTTGCATTTAATTTTCCTTCTACCTAGAATGCTTCATTGTTGTTTTCTTCTTTTCTGTTCAGCTCCTATTTGCCCTTCATATCTTTACTTTCTTATGGGAAGAAATCCTAAATCCTTAATTAGGCTATGTGCCTATTCTATGTGCTTTTATAGCATCCCATACTTATTCCAGCATATCATGTATTTATCACTCTGAGCGGTGATTATCTGCATTTAACTGATTTCCCAGGAAATTGTAAGATCCTTGAGAGTAGATGGTCTTTCTTACTCTAGAACAGTCTGAGATATAGTAGGCATTCAATGGTTTGTTGAATGAATGAATAAATAATGCTGATATCTTGAAATGATCATTGTAATTGAAGTCACATGTTGTTACTTCTATGTTACATGCAAATGTAACATGGAAGTAAATATGATCAATAAGCTACAGAGTATAAGTGTGTATGGGAGAAACAGAGCAGGGTAAGAAAGATTAGGAGTCTCAAGGTTGTAGGGAGTAGGGAAAGTCGCAATTTTAAATATGGTACTCAGGCTAGGCCTCACTGAGGTGGTGACAGTTGAATAAAGGTTAGGTAAGAGAGTAAGTCATGTAGATATTTTGCGAGAAGAGTATATAAGATAAAGGAAATGGGCAATGCTAAAGCCCTAAGGTGGGAGCATGCCTGGTATGTACAAGGAAGGAGGCCCACATGGCTGGAGCATGGCTATTGAGGAAAAATAGTAAGTGATTAGTTCAGAAAAGTAATGGAGGGCTAGATTGTATCGTCTTTGCAGGACTTTCTAAGGACCTAATGCTAAGACATGAGTCTGGAATCCATGAAAGAAATCTGGGCCAAAAATATAGATTTGGGTGCCAAATGACATATGAATGCTATCGAAGGCAATGAAACTGGATGAGATCACCAAGGAAATGAATACTGATAGTGCACAAGAAAGGGGCAAGGACTAGGTCCTGGACACTCTGAGAAGTAAGAGAAAAAGAATAGGAACAGCAAAGGAGAATGAGAAAAAAATAAATAATAATAAAAAAGGACAACCAAAAAGTTGTATGTTGTGGAAGCCTACTGACTACCAAGTAAGATGAACACTCAGAATTGACTATTAGATTTAGCAACATGGAAGTCATCTGTGACTTGACAAGAGCATTTTTAGTAGAATGATGGGATGGTGGCAAAAATCTGACAGGAACAATTTTAGGAAAGAATTTGAAGAGGTAGTGGATATGGTATAACTCTTTTGAGGAATTTTGTTTCAAAGGGAAGAAAAAAAATGGGGGAAGAACTGGCAGGTATTTGTTTTTTTTAAGATAGGTGAAATAACAACATGTTTGTATGTTTATGGAAGAATCCAAACAAGAAGATATTGAAAAAATATCTACATACTTACATAACCAAGACTGGTAATATTAAATAACCGAGAATTAAGATAGGAATAGCTTTGCAGAGCATGATGGTGAGGAATACTGTGTTAACACCCTGAGGACATGAAATTAAAAGGTGTGATTTTTAGGTAGGAGGGAGGAAGAATGATCTGAAAGGGGTAATGAGATATTTAAAAAATGATCTGAAATGATCTGAAAGGGGTAATGAGATATTTAAAAAAGTCAATCAACTTCTACTCATTCAAGAGTTAAGGGAGAAAATACCTTTAGAGGGCTAATATTTTAAGTATCTTTAGAGGACAGCCAGTTTCAAAGTGAAGAGAAACGAAAATTCAGAGACATCAAGATAGAAGGGCGTTTGCTGCCAATGGATCATGAATTCCTAAGGGCACACAAGAAAAGTTTCAGTAGCTGGGCAGAGATACAAAACAAAAGATGTGGTATGCAGAACTTGATGGGACTGGACAGCAAGAGATGAAGAATGATGTGGGAATCTTGGGCCTCTTACAGTGGTAAACGTAAAATAATCTGATTTTATGGGCAAATTAAGATTAATCCTGGTGAACTCAGGAAAGATAGGGTGGTAAAGGCGTGAGTGTTGGGGAACCAAGTCATTTTGGAGGACCTATGACTGACTCTCTCTTGGTAACTATTGGGGGAGACTGTATTTGCTCCTAGTGCTGGAGTTTCCCCTTCTCTCCTGTTGAACGAATTTCTGGACATGAAGCCTGTTCCATTCACTATTAACAATTTTAAAAATTCATATGACCTTCATACACATGGATTTATGACCAAATAGCTTATAGCTTTAAAAATTTCCCTGCTCTAGGGGAAATGTAAGCTAATTTTTCATAGCAAAGTTTGGTTTTACTTACATCTGTGTTACAGGAGCGATACCGTTTCCTTTCCCCAAGGCAATATTTTCCACCTCCTGAAGGTCTGAAAACACATTTTGTTAAACATGTGAATATATCTGTCTACATAAAGAGTATATATATTACTTGATGAAAACACATTAGCATTTATTTTAAGAAAATACAAAATTTGACATTTTACTAGTTATTAAAATAACAATTTTGCTGGTGATTGTTAGCAATAATGATTATGGTTGTAGAACATAAAAACTAAGGCAGTTTACTATAAATAACTTTACAAGACTCTTGTCATGATTTACATTCTTAAGAAAATGCAATTAAATAAATTTATTTTCTAATAATCATAGTAAGCAGGTGCTCAGTTCAACACAGTGAGTTTACAATCACTTACTTATAATGAAAAACCATTTGAATCATATTCAACAAAACACATAATCTGATGCTATCTGTTCACCAAATAGGAAATAGTAAGTTTAGTATTTTTTCCAGACTGGAAATGAGAGAATATAAAGTAACTCTCTGGAAATAGTTTCATTTCAAAGTAAATAATGCAGAAATGAATTTCAATCTCATTACATGAAGTTTGAAAAATTACACCTAAAAACCAGATGGCTTTGCATTATATACATACTGTATATTATACTTAAATTAATGAAAAAGATGTTCAATATTAAATTCACATAAATTAATTTTTTAAGTATTTAACATCAGGGAAAGCCATATCCTATTATTTGGACATGCTATTTTGAATGGAAAAAGCCAATTTCTTTTTTTAAAAGAAGTCCAAGTCATTCTCTTAAGGATCTGGGTATAATACTTATTATCATTGAGGTTTACAGTTTGGGTTACTAATTTATAGTAGCCTGCAGTTGAACTTGGGTAATTACTCTGTACTTGTTTGAAAAAGATCAAGTATAAGTATAATTTCAGCTTACTGGTAGTCAATGGAATAATTAAAGTTACATTTTCAATATATTTTGAATGCCGGTGGATACTGATTCTAAAAAGGAAAAGGAATGGCCCAGTTTACTCAGCTAGGGAGACATGGTTTGGTCAAACAAAAACAGGGGCGTGGGGATGATGGTAGTATGATTAGTTTGTGAGTGGGTGACAGTGAGCTAGCCTTGTTTAGCAGAAAGATAATAATGGAAAGAAAGCTGGGGAATGGAAACACGGAACAAATGTAAAGGGAAATAATTTCAAGCTAAAAAGAGTAAAAGAGAAGAAAGATATTTAGAGAGGGGAACCAAAGAGAGGGATCTATATAATACTATATATTAAGTAATATATAACTACCCCAGAAAGGGAAAAAAAGCAGAAGGGATATTATAAAGCCATGCTGCACCGAACATTAGTTGGGAAAGGAGGCCTGCAACCTGAGCTTTAGACAAAAAGGGGAGCACTTGATGTGCACCAGCTAAGGAGCAGTTCAGTCTCCGGGTGCACAGGAAAGTCTAACTGCGGGACAGGTCCACCTGTAATGGGCGCTGGTGGGAGGGAGAGGCAATACAGCTACCAAAGAATACTGATGGGGCTGGCCTTTCGCCAGGGGGACTCGGACCAGAGAAAAAAAGAGTGGTGGGAGAGGAACAGTCCGACCTGCATAAAATAGCCACAGGGAGAAATGTGGTGGCAGCTCCGGAAGATGATTAATAGGGGCATGTGAATGGAAACTATTTTAACACATGGGCAGTATTCTTTTCATTGTGATTTGTGATGCGAATCAAGGCATTTCAACCCTTGAAGTGCTCTCATTGGTCCTTTTAATACTAATGTAGCAGTAATAATTTTATGTGACATGTGAAAAGACCTTAGGTTTCCTGGGAATAATGGTAATGTGGCTAAGAGCAGACCTGGATTCATCCATAATTCAGTAGTTTTTGGAGGGGGAAATCTATCTGATTATTACTAGATTATAAGTCTGGCTATACCTGGGATAGATACGCAATGCTATTCTTTTTTCTTTTTCTTTTCTTTTTAGTTGCACAGTAAAGGGGAAGGAAGAAAAAGAGTGTCCAACAAGGCTCTTCCACTCTCCTGTGCTTGTTGCTTGTTCAGAAGACAAACACTTGGCTCACTAGTGAAACGTTTTTACAGATAACATGTGAAACCACAGCTTTGAATCATTTCCAACTGTGTCTTTTTGTTGGCTCCGGCTTACTTTAGCTACTTACGCTGGACTGTCACAGTGTCTTAGGGATGAGGAGACGCCTCCCCCGCAGGTCCTGCTGCACTCTCCCCATAGTGACCAGGGACCCCAGCCCCCATCTATGCTCTGGGGCCAAGTGCCAAAAGGAACACAATCTCCCTGATAACACCACTGCAAGATTTCACAGAAAAAACAGAATTAGCTTTTAGGCAGATAGAGCTATCAGGTTAGAAATACATAAGGGTCAGGCAATGACCAATTATAGGCATTAGCATTCTCCAATAGATAACAGACTGAGAGTTCTTTAACTGTGTTTAGACAATGGCGAAGGTGCATGTGATTTGCAAATTATCTTTAGCTAGGCAATGATTTATAAATCTCTAAGATGTACCACAAGTCTAGAAAGCTTGACTTTACTTCCTTTTTTCTTATTTCACTTCCTCCAGAACCCTAGTGTTTCTCACTAAAGAGAACTCAAAAGTCTTTTTTAGATATTTTAGCATGAAATTTTTTTCTTTATATTCCACTATTATTAGGCTCATGGAATGATAACGCAATATGGAAAGTTCCCCAGTAAGGAATTTTTATGATGGTAATTGCTTTTACTTAAAAAAAAAAAAAAAAAAAAAAAAAAAAGACTGGTTGAGGCTACAATAGTAAAAGAATGTGTTGTGGCATTTCATCTGCACGAGCCCTGCAGACATAATAAAAGTAATGCCAAGATACTAGGGACAGGGTACAAAAAACTCTTACATACACTGACTAGCCATGTGTATAGTCCCTGCATGAACATGTGTACTGGAATTCATTCAGCTTTACTCTGCAGTAAACCAACCACACATATTGCATGTGAGTAGAGAGCCAGGAATAATTTATCAAGATGCAGACATCACATAATCAGCTCATAACTCTAACATGATAAATCTTATTTGCAGAATATGGTAAAAATGAAAGCCTTTTTAAAAAAACAAGCATTGCTAGGCTTTTATCAGTGTGTTTTTCTGAATTATCAAATTTTGACAAACCATACTGATGCTGTGAAAGTCATTTGTTTATAATGAATAACAATAAGAAACATTATTAGAGTTGAATAACTGGTAGCAATGTCAGATTGTTACATAAAAATTCAACTTCATTTTAAAACGTAAAGGATTCTGATACACAATGCTTAGAAAGTGATGACTTGGGGCGCCCGGGTAGCTCAGTGGGTTAAGCCGCTGCCTTCGGCTCAGGTCATGATCTCAGGATCCTGGGATCGAGTCCCACATCAGGATCTCTGCTCAGCAGGGAGCCTGCTTCCCTCTCTCTCTCTCTCTGCCTGCCTCTCTGTCTACTGTGACCTCTCTCTGTCAAATAAATAAATAAAATCTTTAAAAAAAAAAAATCTTTAAAAAAAAAAAAAAAGAAAGTGATGAGTTTATTACACTACTTCCACATAGATGGATTTCTTTCACTTTTCACCATTTGCATGGCTAGCACCTCAGGCAAAACAGGCAAATGGAATAGCTTCTTACCTATTCTCTATGCTTTTACTTGTTTTTACCCATAATCAGCCCATTCTCTAGTAAGCCAGAGTTCTTTTAAAAAAACATATTACCACATCATGTCACTTTGCTTAATGACTGCAGTACTTTCCTATTTCCCTTTACTCTGGTCAGGAGTGGACTTTGTGATCTGACCCCTGCCTCCTTTTCCAGTCTTACTCTCTCTAGCAGATTGGACCAGACCACTGGACTTCTTTCTTTTCCTCAATACACTAAGTTTGTTCCCTCTTTTGGGTATTTGCATTTGCTGGTCCTTCTGGGAATATTTCCTCCCAATTACTGATGTTGCTATCTTCTCATTATTCAGTCTCAATTAAGCATCCTTTCATCAGAGAGGTCTTTCTTTGACTACCCTTATTCTAACGAGGGATACCTCTCCACTCCTTCTCACCCACCCACCTCCAACTCCACAGTGTAATAGAGATTACATCCTCCTGTTTTAGTTCCTTCTTAGTACTTACCACTATTTTAAATTACCCTATTTATTTTTCAAATTACTTTCAAATTACTTCTCTAGTATTTGTCTCATCTCATTAGTATGTAAAACCAGGAGATGCACATAAGGCCGTTTACTTATTTTAAAAATTATGAACATAGCACCACACTCACTTTAGGCAATTCATCTATGCTTTGAAGGGAAAATTCAGCAATGAATCTAAGCCCACAAATAATCAAGTTATTCTAGCAAAATATATCCTGACAGGCAGGATAGTATGATAGTTGAGAACTGAGACATGAATAAGAACTGAGATACTGAATAAGTAACTTGACCTACCTGCACCTGAGCTTCATCATAAATAAAAATGTAAATTATAATAAAGCCTATAGCACGTGAGAGCAAAAAAAGGTAATGTGAAGAACATGGTACATAGGGAGTAAAAAGTATCTGGTATGTGGTAAAAGTTCTGTAAGTATTAGTAACCATTGGGCAAATTTCTTAATTTCTCTGGCTCTCCATTTTCTTATCTGTAAAATGGGAATTATAACACCATTCCTCTAGTAGGGCACATAGAGTGATTAGAACACTGGTTGTCTCATATTAGCTAGTATCATTGTTAAAATGGAATGCTCACATGTAGGAATGAGGCTTATGCAACTGCAGAGATCTAAATGTGGTGTGGACAGCACTCATATCCTTCCAAAGTCCTGGAGAAAGTTAAGTCCCTGCCAGTCCTGGATGATGATGATGATACTGAATTCTTGGAAGGCCACACAAATCTTCCAGAATGTGGAAAGAAATCAATAAGCACCCTTAGGAAGATTTGTTTCTCTCCACAGTGAGTGATGCACATTTATCTCTTCCTAGAGTTGATGGGTCTCAGCATTTTTTTTAACTTGTTGACAGAATTTTTAATATCCTTTATTATAAAAAATTGTTTAAACTAAAAAGTCAAAGCCAAAAACAGTCAACCCATTTCTCCCACCACTGGCAATCACCAAATTGTCCTCTATAAGCCTGTTTTTTGTTTGTTTGTTTGTTTGTTTGTTTGTTTTAAATACAAATATACTGGGGCTCCTGAGTGGCTCAGTGGGTTAAGCCTCCACCTTCGGCTCAGGTCATGGTCTCAGGGTCCTGGGATCGAGTCCCGCATCAGGCTCTCCACTCAGCAGGGAGCCTGCTTCTCCCCATACCCTCTGCCTGCTTCTTTGCCCACTTGTGATCTCTGTCTGTCAAATAAATAAATAAAATCTTTTAAAAAATACATATATATTTAATATACAGCATTATATAGCCATAACTACGCTATTTAAATTTAATTAAAATTTAAAATTCAGTTCCTCAGACCCACCAGCCACATTTCTAGGGCTCCATAGCCACATGTGCCTAGTGCTTACTATGGTGGACAGAGCAAATACAGAATGTTTCCACCATCACAGAGTGTTCTATTAGAAATGCTGACTGTCTAAAACAGTATCTAGCTGGTAGTAGATACACAACAAAAATGTACTGAATGAATGAATACATTACTTAAATTATAGAATTCTGTGCTCTATTCTGGTTACTAAATGTAAGAAAGGAGATACTGAGGGTAAACAAAAAGTCAAATTCATCTTTGTTTCCATGGTAGTTGCACTCAGCCAATTTCAATAGTTTTAACAACATAAAAGGAATTTTTTTTGAGAAGTACTGGCCAATTAATTATCATTTGTCCTTCAAAAATTAGGCAAGACAAAGCCAAAATTGATTGTTTATAAGGCAAAGCATTCTGATCCCAAGTCTAATAAATATTAACATAGGATATTATGAAAGATAATTAGTTTTGTGAAAATTACCATGAAGAAAAAAAAAACAACTGTCCAAATGGTGAACCATTGTAGTTGGCTGAACTGATAATACAGTATCAATCCTGAGAGCAGGGCTACTAATAACAACATACTCCTGAGAGGGAGAGAATATTTCAGCTGCCAGGCTACGGTTTACTTAAATGATTTTGAAAATGAACCATTTGTATAATGATATCCCAATTGTGTTAGGCCTTCACCTACACAAAAGTCACAGTTTGGGCCAAGCAATATCTATGACTGCATTTATTTTCCTATGGGAGTAACTGAGCAATGTAGTACTGATCATCAATTACTGATTTTGTTCCCTGTGGTTTCAATTAATGGCAACTAACACTTTAAAAAATTACCAATCTTAAAATTTACCCATTTTTCACGTTGAAAATTTAGCATTATTGATATCAAATAACATTCAAATTTGATTTTATATTTATTTTATATAATCACAGAGTTGCATCTAAAGCTCAGAGGGACTTTGGAATTCATGTTATCTAAATACTTCATTTATTCATAGGAGTAAACCAGAACCTTAAGGAGGCTGACTTTCCTAAAGTCACTTTGGACAGAAAAAGGATTCTCTGTCCAAAATATACAGAAATCACTGAGGAAAAAACAATGTAGGTGTAAGATTATATATTATAAGCATATTAGACTATTAAAGTATACTGGACTATCTTTACTTCATAAAATACAAAATAACTCTAGAGATAAAAACTCTTCGGTACAATTGTACAGCAACAAGTTATTTCAGACCTTTTTGAGTATTTTTATAATTTAGAGATAAAAACTTTATTTTTTGCATTTTTCAGGGGACACAGAAATGATGAAGGCCATAAGAATCCTGAAAGAGGTAAGTTCCAAAGTATTTTATAATATTGTTATATATATTTCCTAGATGCTTACAAAATGCAGGGCAGGGAGAGAAGTCACATAAATTTGCTTGTTTTCCTGTTAAAACTTACACTTAACGTAAAAGACAAACACAATATTTAGTTTGTAGGATGTTCTTCAGTTCTTATCATAAATTAGTATCTACATAGCAATATTTCATAAGACACTTACCCGTAACTTTTATTGCAAAAATTCATACTACTGAATTATACCTGTTCCATGGAGTTATAACATAAAAGAAAATTGTATCATCAAGTTAAACAACAAATATTAATGGCTAAGAAATGAAAAATCCAAGAAGTATTGTAGGTATCAGTTATCTAGCAATTGACAAAAGACTAGTGTTTAGCTTAATAACCAGCTAACAACTTAATTAGTTAGCAAGATAATTCAGTCTTATGTAGTCTGTGTTACAAACCTGAGTTCTGATTCTAGCAATATCTCTGAGACAAAGCAAGTAATTTGTTTCTTCAGATTCCCTACCTATAAAGATAGGGACTAACTTTAGTTTTCAGATCCAATGTGGTTTGAATTAGGACAACTTCAGAAATTAGTTCTATGCAGACATGCCTTCAAAGAAATTATAAATCTAACAAAAGACGTGGTTGATATTGATCTCTGGCAAAATGGTCTTTTGAGTTTTACTTCATTGCTCCCTGTCTTATACCTACAGTAAAGGATTTCTTTGGAAATCTTGTTATTTCTCTGCTCCAGCACTGGTAAATATCTTAACATAGTACATCGATTTTAGAGAAGAAACTTATTTAACTTAATAATAAACACTTTAAGAAACTTCTAGGGAACTTCATGTGGAACAAGTTGAGCTAATTTTCTAGATTATTACGTTCATCAATATACACCAAGACTTTAATGTAAGTCGTAAGTAATATAATTAGATTACACCAAATAAAGCAACTTAAAGTATATAAACCTATAAGTGAATAAAGCTGAGAATTTTGAGTGTTGTATTTTCTATTTTCTTTTTTTTCTACCTGTAGTTGCTAAACCTGTAAAAGCTCTATTTTACAGGCAGAGAATTTTACTTCATTTCTTAAACTACATAAGTTAAATATTCAGATGAAGACCAGTTTTAAATCTTTATTCTCAAAGGTTATATCCAAACTAGTAATTTTGGACTGGTCTAAATGTCAGTTTTGTTACTTCAGCCTAAATTTTCTGGATAAATTGGGTAAACTTGGCCTTCTTTTTGCTAATTCAGGTATGTTAAAACAGATTCAGAAAGGTGATAGAAGTAAAACTATCACATTTCAAGAACAAAATCTCATTGATATCAAATAACATTGCTCATTCTTTCTTTTCACATTCCTTCTAAATAAAATAAATATGTTTTTAAAATGATCTAGAAAGATGATACATTCCACTGAGGCTTTAAAAGTTTGCTTAAAAAAAACACTTACCCATTAATAAATAACATCTTTTGATATTGGACCACTCAATTTCATGATCTCCATCAGGAAATTATGTTCAAACAAGTTATATTACAAATCAGACAATGTAAATGAGAATTTATCAGAATTCCACGAAGCAAAATTTCAGGATGATTATACACAGTATTTTAAAATATATATAATATATATTTTTTAATGAGAATCATTTAAAGTTATGATTATGGTACATCTTGCACCATAGCCAGCACTTTGGGTTCAGCCAGCATCTGGAATGAGAGACCCCTAAGGAAATCCTAAGATTTTGAAGGAAGTGATATTGGTGATTCAATACGGAACATTCTTCCCACATCAGAAAAGCTGAAAGTTGGAGCACAGCACTATTAAAAGCCTTATCTTTCCACTGTGCAGGTGCAGGAATGCAAAAGCTCATTGCAGCCCAAATTCTAAATCAGAACTTGTCATCCCATACTATTTAAATTTCTAGAGCAATTGAAAGGAATATTGTTTTTTCACTTCCTGTGTTTATAGTTTGGGACCCAGTCAAAACATATATTCTACTCTCAAGTGAGTTAAGATCTAGGGCTGCAAATGTCTTATTACATATCTAGTGCTTTAAAAGGGTATATAATAATCCTATTTTAATCCAGTCCGATGTTTCCCATGCAAAGATACTAGGAATCAGTGTTATGTAGGTGTAGGCCTAAATACTGGGCTATATCTCTAATTGCTCTTGTAGAATCATTAAATGAACCTTTTGGCAGTAAACCAAGTATTGGAAACTTCTTTGGTCACCATCAGACGTTGCAAAGATTGAGTTTTGATTTTCCTTAGTATCCTGCTCAGTAACAATGCCAACACTACTACCAGAGTTTTTACAGTCTAAATCTTTATTATTTTATCATGTATGGCATCCCTCTGATTCCTGTGCAAAGAGCTATTGTTGATGCCATGACTAAGGAAAGCTCTTTTGGCTGAGAGCTATCTTGATTGATTTGTAGGAGTGTGACCCGTGGACACACAGTGCCAGTGCACCGTCTGGGCTCTTCAAATGTCCTCCTTTGGTTAATGCTACTGTCCCTGAGCACATCCATTCAGACCATATGGTTCTTATTCAATACTTGAATGGCTTATTCAGGCAAACATCCAATGGCTGTAATAGCGATGTCAGACCCCCCAGGACTCACGCAAAGATCAGTTTTTAATTTTTTGGCCATATTTCTTACTCCATCTGCTAAATGCGCATGGAACAGTTCCCATACTTACACGGAACATTTGTGGAACTGCGCCCCCGGGCAGGGATCCCATATCTTTTGCAGCCAGAGTTTGACGAGATCATTGTGGATCCAGTCCTCTGGATATGTCTATGCTATCACTTGAGCAATATTTCTCCCCTCCCCCAACTTTTTTTTTTTTAAGTATTTATTCAAAAAACTATGAGCAGCTTTGGTTTTATCCTGCTGGCTACATAGGATATAGGTTTTTTATTGTTCCTTTTGAAGACAGTAGTTTTGAAATCCAAAGTTAAGAACAGAGTTCAGCCATGGGTATTCCATTCATGTTTCTGAGACACACACACTCATGCTTATGCTTTCCGATGCTCATTAGTGCCAGTTAAGATAGTCCGGTGAAGAATTTTCTGCCCACCATCATCTAAGGTTGAAAAAATAATAAGGAAATGAATGATGATGTCCTAGTTATATACACTGGCACCTTCCCACTAAGGAAGTCCACAAAATGTTTACTGAGATATCTTCTTATTCCATCCTTACAAGATCTCCACAAAATGTTGAAATAGATCTCTCTCTCTCTTTTTAAGATTTTATTTCTCTATTTATTTGTCAGAGAGAGAGCACAAGCAGGAGAAGTGGTGGGCAGAGAGAGAAGCAGACACCCTGCTGAGCAAGGAGCTGGATATGGGACTCATCTAAGGACCCTGGGATTATGACTCCGGCCAAACGAAAGCCCAGGAGTCCCAGATCTCTCCTGTTTTAAAGTGGAGATTTATTATTTTGCCAATTGTAACGCAATTGCATGTTCTTACCTCAATGTTCTGCTCACAGTATTTTCTCACTGTAATTGTTACAGGTAGATAAGTGAAAAATCCACTTAACATTAAAGGGTAAAATACATTGTCACCACCAATCTCAGGCTCAGTGACTTATTTATTTCTGTGACAACAAAAATTTGCTTTTTTCTCTGCAAAATTTCCTATCTGAGGGTAAGGTAAAATCAGAGGCAGTTTAGAGGGGCAAAGTTTCAACTTTGGAATCAGAAAGATCTGGGTTGCAGTCTTAGCTCTGCTTTTAAATGGCTGTGTAATCTTAGGCTTTCAAGTCTTACTCTTCCCATCTGTAAAATGGGGTTAAAACAGTACCCCCCCCCATAGGATTTTTGCCAACATTAAACAGAACAAATATGTGCCTGGCCCAGCATAAATACTTTAAAATTTTTCATTATCATCATCATCATCATCATCATCACCATCATAGATACTGATAATACCAACTATATTTTAATGCCACACAAAATTGACTAGACCAACTGAAATTTCTAATTTAACTGTGTCACTAGCTCTTTGCATGGCTGTTTCAGTTGGAGTAAAAATTCTGAGTTCTGGTTTAATTTCGTTCCTTTTTTTTTTTTTTTTTTGGTTATTTTTGAGTTCTGGTTTAATTTCCAAATAGATATAGCCTTAAGAGAAAAATCTGTATTTGGAGAAAGTAAATATGTTTCCCTTTTAAGAAAAAAAAAAAACTGAAATCAACAACAAAAATTAGCAAATAAATAACATGGCAAGTGCAGTTAATAAAAACTAAAAAAATAAAGAATGGGTCAGCTTCCATTTCTAGGTCTTTGTATTTTTTTCTCTTAAACATGTAGGTTGATCTGGTACTTTGAAAGCCTTTTCACAAATTCACTATTAACAATAATAAGTAGATTGAGGGTCTTCTCCCAGCACTTTGCTCCTTTCCTTTCAAGTTTGCATATGTATTTGTTCTTTTCATTCACTCATTTAAGATTTGTTAGTCACTTTCATAAATTTTCTATTGATCTTCCACATCTCTGAAAGAATGGCTATTATTTGCTTGGTAAGATTAATCTTTTATTTATTTATTTATTTAAAGTAGGCTTTATCCTGAGCCTGGAGCCCTGTAGATTAATTTTAGATGGTGAAATCCAACATCTTGACTATATTAAACTATGATGTTGTGAATATGAATGATCTCTTCATACACAAACTTTGTATACTCACAAAGTTCTTAAATAGTTTTTCATGGAGTCCAAGATGTTTTGTTGAGGCATGTTAGAAGCTGACAAGGGTCCAAGGACAGGGTAAGGAGGTAGGCAAGGAGTTCTTTTAACAAGAGGATTTCCTGGTGAGTGCTGAGAAGTGTGTAAACCTGGCGATTCACAGACCCGTACCCCTGGGGCTAATAATACATTATATGTTTATTAAAAAATTTAAAAAATTTTTTAAAAAGAGTATTTCCATTTTTTTAAATGTACATGTCAGAATTGTATAGACTTCATTTGAAGAAAGGATTTAGGGATCAAAAAGTTGACAACCATTAACCAAAATTAAGAATGTGAATATTTGGGGGTGCCTGGCTGGCTCAGTCGGAAGAGCATACCACTCCTGATCTCAGGGTCATAATTTCAAGTACATGCTTGGAGTAGAGATTACTTAAACAAGCTCTAAACAAAAGAATGTGAATCTTAAGAAATCAAATATATTTTTGTCCCATTTTATTCACTTTCTCCTGTCTGTGCTTATTTGTGTGTATGCTTTAAAGTATTATATCTCTATTTGTTTATCTAAATTTAAATTTGATACTGTTAGCTTTAATATTATTGAGAGTGTTTTCTTGGTATCCCTCAAAACTGTCAGTAATTAAAAAAAAATCCCCTCTATCATATATGTGCAAATAGCTGTAAGATATAATATTAGAGGGTCCTAATATTAAGCACAAATGATAAGATATTAAATATGTGTCTACTATATAAATGATTAGTGGGGTTGAGCTATGTGTTCTCAGATAGCCTCTACTCCTGGTTTCCTTACTTGAAGTGATTATATAAATTTATAGAATGCTAGTAGGAGGACTGCGAGATGTTTAAAAGAATTAACTCTTTATGTTTGGGATTTAAAAATAAAGTAAAATAAAAAGAGCCATCAAGTTTAGTGATAGTATTATTCTCGGCAAAAAGAAACTATGTACTAGATCAAAACAATAATAATCAATCAAAAAAAAAGAATAATAACCAATCAAGGGCCAATAAAGAAAGAGATTCTCACTATAACCTATAACTTTCTCCCCTGTACTATTATGTATTTCTTCTAAGTACAGATTGATGTAAATTGCTACTTGTCTTTGACAAGAACTGCTGACTCCAAAATAAACCTAGACTGTTTCAAGAATGCAGTTCTTAATATTTTCTATTACTTGAGTGAAAAAAAAAAAGGAATTTTTGGTAGTGTGTGAAGGTCTCTGTATTTTTATTGGCTATGTAAAATGTCTCAAAAAAAGATCCTTAATCCTTTAAAAATGACCCTATCAATTCATACATTTAGCACAATTTACCAACATTTCCAAACTCAGCATGGAAAAACCATCAACATGGCACTAGGTTACAGGTCCTAAATGAAGCCGTCAGCAAGGATTAATAAAACTGTGACAGCTGCCCAAAAGCTTTCATTCTTTTATTTAAACATCGGATTGCAACCTGAAATTCAGTGTAATCTTTGTTGAAAATACCCCAGCTAACATGGACAAATTCAGAACTGAGAACAGAAGACAGTAGTAGTTATTATTGTAAATTCAGTATGTAGCAATAAATTCTAGAATTCACATATAAAACAGTTCCTAAAGAATTCCAGAAATAGCATAAACTATTCTTATTTGTTGGAACAATTCTTAATAATGATTTTTTTTAAAACTAGACTGATCAAACTAAAATTATTTAGCTACAATTTCTATGCTCAGTGAATTCTTTATTTACTATTGGCCCTTTCTCTTATATTGTAATTTTAAATCAACTCTAGTTTGACTCTAGTTATAAAATATATTTGTGGGAATTATTTATCAGAAAGAAACCTCAACTTCTATGACTAAGCACACTTATTATATGACAATAAGATTATTGGATTTTCTGTACAAATATATACACATATATGCACAGAAAGGTGCAATTGAGCTTGAAAATAAATAATCACTGTAATTTCCTAACCGTTGCAATGTGCAGATATCTATATGTACCAATTAATTCATCAGGCAACGTATCTACCATTTTCTCAAGTGCATTTTAAATTAGTATGTATGATTTCCTAGGGGTTGAATATCAACACCAGAAATGGATCAATCTACTTATCAAATAGATAATAAATCATTTGAGCTTACCCCCTTTTCAATATTCCCAGTTTGACAGAGTGTTCCTTCAGCTGCAGGAATACTGTTGGTGACACAACGGTTGCTTTTGCTGAGACACCAGAGCTCTCTACACACTTCCTAGGAAAGAAGGCAAAAAGCAAGTTGATCAGAAGTAGAGACTAAAATCATGTCTACTTCTTCCATAAAATATACATATGTGCACTCGACATTACTTTAAAAAGATATCCCAGGTGTTTTTCTGCTATTGAAGCATAAAAGATGAAGATTTTTGTGCAAGATACTGTTACCCATTTTGCAGAATCATTTATTTTTCTTTATAATTCTTACTTTAGTGGATAAATAATACTAAGTTTTTAAAATTAGGATCTATAAAAAACAGTGTATAGAAATTTCACTAATGCCCTGGTGCATCTGGCTGGCTCAGTCGGTAGAACTTGCAACTCTTGATCTCAGGGTTGTGAGTTCAAGGCCCACAATGGGTGTAGAGATTGCTTAAAGATAAAATCTTTAAAAAAGAATTCTTAAGAAAAAAAAAAGAAAAAGAAATTTCATTATTATCAAAGATTAGAGGGGCGCCTGGGTGGCTCAGTGGGTTAAAGCCTCTGCTTTCGGCTCAGGTCATGATCCCAGGGTCCTGGGATTGAGCCTCTCATTGGGCTCTCTGCTCAGTGGGGAGTCTGCTTCCTCCTCTCTCTCTCTCTCTCTCTGCCTGCCTCTCTGCTGACTTGTGATCTCTGTCAAATAAATACATAAAATCATTTTTTAAAAATCTGTTCAAAATTTATTTTAAAAAAAGAGTAGGGAAAATGGATGAATATGTAGAAAGGAAATATGTTTATTATTCTTAAGAATATACAATTGTACAAACTTACCAATTATTAATAAAGTGTTACCATGGGATGACTTCCTAGACCTACTGTAATATTCAAATACCATTTTAAAAAGAAAAAAAGAGAGAGAGAGACCATGGGCAAGGACAGGGAGTTATTTCTAAAATTCATAAAGAACAATCTAGCAATGTTATTTGCAGATCATCAGTGTAGCCCACCTGCATGAAAGGGAAATGTGGTTTTCAACAAATGCTGCTCTTATGTGTCATTTTCATAACTGACATATTTCAGATGTTATTTAAAGCTGACTTGTCTTCTTTACTATGACTTCTGTGAAGAAAATACTCAAATTTTTCAGTTTTTTAAATATATGATCACTGACTAGCATCATTACTGATATTATAAGTTTTGAAATTAAATCAGAACCATTTAGTATAAAACACATATATTTGAAATAAAAATATATTAATCTGGAGAGCAAAGGTAAAATTATGTATAACATTCACTTTCATTGCTATTATTCCCCAACTGCTCTTTTTACTCTCAAAACACCATTATAAAATCTTATGTCAAATAAACACAGTTCAGAAACGAAATGGTAACGTATTTAATTCACTGGTTCACTGTGGAAATGCTCCACAGGGTATAACATTGAGAGGATTTCCCTGGGGTCCTCTTTAGGATGCTCCCTTCCACCAGGCACAAAAGGAGACATATAATTTCTATGAGGCTTTTTAAACAAGTTTTTATTTATGTATTTGAGAGAGAGAGAAAGAGAGAGCTCACACACATGAGTTGGGGGGCGATGGGCAGAGATAGAAGGAGAAGCACAGTCCCTGCTGAGTAGGGAGCCTCAGGCAGGGCTCCATCCCAAGACGCTGGTATCATGACCAGAGACAAAGGCATATGCTTAACCAACTGAACTACCCAGGTTCCCCTCTATTAGACTTTAAAAATGCTTCTGAATAAATCTACTCTATAACTACTTTACTTTATTATCTACTTTAAACTCTATTTGGAGAACTACTGAGCTAGAAGAAAGGTAAAACATTACAAAAGATAAACAACAGGTACTTATAGATCATAATATAATTTTCCTGTTCTTACAACTCAATGTACTTTCTCCTTTCTTTAAAGTTTCAGTTTCTCTTTTATGAGAAAGTTATTTATACTATTTTAGTGTTCTTTTCCTATAGGAGACAGTTTCTTAATGTATGTTCCTAAATATATTATTTCAGTTTAATATTAGAAAAATAGTAGAACTAACATTTTAGGGTCTTAAAATACTATCCCATACCTCAAAAATATCCATATTCAAAGAAAAATGTGTTCACTACAACAGAAAAACATTACTTAAAAAATGTATTAAAAGATTACAAAAAAAATTATCCATAATCTTGGACTATACTCCTGATCTTTTATGATTTTTATCAGGTCTAAATCTTACTTTAGACAGAAGTAAAAGAAGCCTGAAGTTTAGATAGAACTGTGAAATGAAAATTCTGTCATTGAAAAAGACAATGTTCATAGTTTCTATTAGGAAAACACAATAACAGGTCAACTTAGAGAAACTCTTTTTGCTAAAAGTGCCTTGAAAATCTCTACCCAAAACGTCAAGGGCTCAAGATATTTTTTCCAAAACTTTAATCTCAAGATTCATAGTACAGCCTTTGATAGAGCCTTCTTATCCTATAGAGAATAACACATTTTGAAAGGTAGTTTCCCACTGCTAACAGGACTTTATTACCTAGTGGACTCCTGGGGATTGGAATTTTGCTAGGGCATTAACTTCCCACAAATTACAGGCTAAAGCACGGGACTATAAATCTATGTATAGGAAATACTCCCAAGATGTTAAACTATTCTCGGAAAAGGCTCTGAAGAGTTTTCAAATAGGTCTCTTATCTAGAAATGTCAACTTGGATAATAAAGATCATGACATCTCAATTAAGATTTTGCAAGATAAAAAAAAATTCACTTGAAAGATGAAAACTAAGAAAATTTTATTTTTTACTAAGATAGCAAGAGGCACAGTACCTGAAAGAACATGAGAATTTTTCCTTTAAAAAAAAAAAGATTTTATTTATTTAATTTAGAGAGATAGAGAGAGAGATAGTGTGGACATAAGTGAGTGGGAGGAGCAGAGGGGGAGAATGAAGGGGAAGGAGAGAATCTCAAGCAGATTCCATGCTGAGCACAAAACCCCATGAGGGGCTCAATCCCATGACGTCAAGATCATGAGTCAGACACTTAACCAACTGAGCCACCCAGGCACCCAGAGAACATATTTGTACACTCAGAAATACCCTTCTTTAAACTGCTGGATCCTAGAACATGGAAGATATATTTGCATGGGTATATACATAGGTGTTATCAGCTGCCAAATAAGTACCCTAAGGTCCCAAGATGGTTCACTAGTAATTTAAATGCATTCTGAAGTTTTTTGGCTCTTGAGGAATTTGTACAACAACCATCATAGTAGATTATTCCTTAAATAAAATAAATAAGATGATAGAGTATGGTCAGTGAGAAAGATTGGTGATTTTTTGGACTATCCACCATCTTAGCTCAAGAAGAACATAGTTCTCTTTCACATACTCATATTTCTTTATAGGAGAAGTTAAGATTTATTAAGATTACTCTTATGACTTCTATGAACTAATAAACCATTGCTTATGTTAGAGTGATTCCCTTCTCTAACCCTA
Source organism: Mustela erminea (assembly GCF_009829155.1). Classification (NCBI taxonomy): domain Eukaryota; kingdom Metazoa; phylum Chordata; class Mammalia; order Carnivora; family Mustelidae; genus Mustela; species Mustela erminea. Next base: position 70,983,419 of record NC_045616.1, on the reverse strand, counting down.
CAATTTATTTTGGGAAGACTCTCTAGGAGAAATTTTGGTCTCTGTGCTTGCCCTTGAGTTTAAGGAAGGAGAGTGAAGTTATCAACAGTCTTCACTAAGGGAAATTTGGAAATAGACTCTCTAATTTCATGCGCTCAACTTCTAACCAACTGGGAGGATTGCCTGATAAAACAAAACACTATTTCCCATTCATTCAAGAATATTTCTTGAACATCTACTATTCACTAGGCATTATATTAGTGTAATGAAAAAATAACATTATCAAAGAATTTACAGAAACCAGGGAGAAGGTAGGGTGCAATGAGACATAGAGCTTAAATGCCATAGATCTGTACTGCTCTATGGAGTTTTTAATATTCTGTGACAAAATTAGAAGAGTGATATCAATGTGGTTAAATTTTTTCTTTTGTGGTTAAATTTTTTTAAAAGAAACTAAATTTCTTATTTTAACCGATTCTTCTTATTTATTAGTTTTATTCTTTTTCCTTTTAAGGTATTACAATAGACTGTAAGGTCCCTGAGAGCAGGGTTTTTGGGTGTAGATGTTAATGGCAGTCTTGACAAAATGTTTCTACTTGGCAAAATTAAAAGTTGACAACCGTGTGTTGGTTTGCTTATTTTCAGGGAGAAATTTCCCTTGCCTACAAAAATCTAAAAGCTTGTGAACCACTCACTGCCCCAAACTTGATAATCATTGTTTTGTTTCATTTTTTTAAAGCAGATCAATGTGTTTATTGATTATTTCTTATGTCCCAGCCTTATCTTCTGAATAAAAATTCTTTCTTTTTCACATGCATCCTTTCAGAGTTATTTAGCAAGAGACTCTTGTTCTTTTTTTTTTTTCCCCTTTCTTTTAAGGTTTATTTATTTTAGAGAGACAGAGGAAGGGGAAGGGGCAGAGGGAGAGGGAGACAGAAAATCTCAAGCCGATTGCCTGTTGAGCACAAACCCTGATGTGGGGCTCAATCTCACGACCCTGAGATAATGAACTGAGCTGAAATCAAGAGTTTAAAGTTTAACTGAATGAGCCACCCAGGTACCAAGGGACTCTTGTTCTCCATTTTTAAAAAAATATACTTATTATACCCTCATTTTTAAAATGATATTTTAATTGACTTATAGAATTCTAGACTAACATTGATCTTATCTGAGCATTTGAAGGTATTAAGTTCATTGTCATCTGGACTCCATATATGGAGGCTGATGAAAAATCATTTGTCAGTCTAATCACTGTTTCTTTGTGATCAGGTCTAGCTGTTTTCAAGAGTTTGTTTTGGCTATAGTGCAGTTTCACCACTGTATCTTGGTGTTCTTTTATTTATCTACTTGGTGCTCATGCTTTGAATTTGTATCTTTCTTTGATTCTGAAAATTATTAGTTACATAATTAGTTGTATATTACAAAAGTTTTATAATATTCTTCCCCATTCTTCCAGAAATTCTACTCAACTTATATTGGATATTGCCATTCTAACCACCGTGTCTCTTAAATCCTTTTTGTATTTACTATATATGTTTTGGTTGGTGTGCTAATCTTTCTGCTTGTTCATGTCCTGGTGGATTGTTCCCTCACATTGTTTGTTATTTTCTCTTCAAGCTTGTCTTCAGGAAATCTTGTTTTTTTTCATGGAGCATCCTGTGCTTCCTGAATTGCAGAAGTGTAGCTTTCTATCATACATCCCAAGGTTTCACTTGTTTTTTGTTTCATGTGGATGTATTTGGTCAACACCATGTATGGAGACTGTACAAAGTCATACTCTGTTCTTATGTGAGGCAGATAGAGCTTCAGTTTCTTATGTGAGCTATTTTCTCCCATCTAAAGCAAAGGGCAGACACTCACTTGTTATTTCCATTTAGCTATTTCTTCATAGTAGAAATGTCCTTTACCTCATACCCAAGATGGTATCTCCTATTCTAACATGGAAAACATCAGGTCACCAGCTTGCCATTTGAACTAAAACACCTCTTCATTTCTGGAATACCCTTTTTGTTCTGATATACACAAGCTTTTTGTTGAAATGTAATGAACGCATCCTGTGAAAACCCCTGCATTCTGTAAGACCACTTATGAGGAAAACAGGATTTATTGGAAAAATAATGTTGGAGCAGACCACTGAAAACCTATGCAATTTCACAGCCAGAAAATTTTGCACTGTTAAATCTCTGCATTTGATCCCAGCACCCTAGTCAGTTGAACCCTTTGTAGCCTTAAACCCTGTGACTTCTGATGCTTTCTACTTAGAGATATAGGTCTTTGAGGATATCTGCCTCCAACAGACACCATTTTCATAAAAATTAACAATTATATTCAAGGTATATATATCTTCTTTATCAGACCATTTTTTAAAAATAGCACAAAGGATGTATAATTATAGATTTTTTTATTTGCCCTCATGATTTTGATAGTTTAAAGCTTTGGGAATGGAGAAGTGATCTACTACGTTAGTAAAGACCCCTCTTGGACTTGCAGGATTTTTTTCTATGAGACTTTATGTAATACTATAGATTTTCTCTTTGTGAGAAAGCTTATTTAACTTCACATCATTAATACACTAGGAAACAATCATATATGAATAAAATAAGATGTATGCATTATACTGGCATCACTCCACAGTCTGCTAATTTACTCATGTGTCTTTTCATCACAGAAACACATGTTGTAGGGGCGCCTGGGTGGCTCAGTGGGTTAGGCCGCTGCCTTCGGCTCAGGTCATAATCTCGGGGTTCTGGGATCGAGTCCCGCATCGGGCTCTTTGCTCGGCGGGGAGCCTGCTTCCTCCTCTCTCTCTCTCTCTCTCTCTCTGCCTGCCTCTCTGCCTACTTGTGATCTCTCTCTGTCAAATAAATAAATAAAATCTTAAAAAAAAAAAAAGAAACACATGTTGTAGCTAAATAAATAATATTTAATTAAGTTTTATTCATTTTGTTACTCTGACATTTTCTGTTTTATACCTGGAAGAGTGATTGTATTTACTGTTTGTCATGTTTTTGAAACTGAAACTCTTTTCCTAGACATTAAGAAGCAAGTCATATAAAGGAATAGAAACAAAATATAAATGCCAACTTAGAAGTCAGTTGAATAAATGGGTAAGAGCCAGGGGGAGCAGATTTGAGTTCAATGTATAGAAAAAAGGTCTTCTGAACAATGATGAAATAAAACTGAATCTCCCATTACTGAAGATACTAAAGCATACACTTCACAGCTTCTGGGCAGCAATGTTGTAGGCAAAGGAAAAAAAAGTAACTAACATGAACACTTTTTCAGGGTATAGTCAATAACTATGTGAGGCATATTCATATTTGTATCTCATTTAATCATCACTAAAATCTTGGAAAATGTGAGAAACGTTAGGTTCAGAAAGATTTAGCAATTTGCTTCAATCCTAACCAAACCTGGATTAGAATCAGCTCTATTTGATATTAATGCTCCAAATATCTCTACATAACCTAATTACTTTATTTCTCTTAAACATACTACAATTGAATAAAGTCACAAGCCAATAAAAAAATGTTTTCTAATGTAATATAAAAACTTACTCAATGTTCATAATGCTCTCTTATCCTATACCTATATTTTAAAGGAAGATATCTCTAAATTAAGACTATGATGTATTAATTCATAACATATACACTCATTATACAAGCTTAGACATCAACTTATTATTATTGGAAGTTTTGAATGTAACAATATTTTGTATTTGGATTTTTAAAAGATACTGTCAAATACTCCTCAAAAATACTCCATGGTCTTCCAAGAGACAAGACACTTGAAATATTCCTCCTTATTTAAAATTTTAATATTAACTCCCAGACTTCTAGTCTATCTGATTTTTCAAATGAATGACACTATTTGCAAACATTAACAATAAAAAATAGCAAATATAAGTAACAATAAAAATACATATAAGTGTTGTAGTTTTAAAGTAATTATCTAAAGTAAAACAACATATTCAGAAAACAAGTTTGTAAAAAACTGAACTAGGTCCTTGTTGATCAGAATAGAATAACTGATTATTTTATACTCAAAAAGCTTTCCAAAATAATAAAAGAAATTGGAATTAACTTTCCCAATGTTTTCATAACTATATGTTTTCATAATTATAGTTCTTAAAAGATACTTAAAAATGGGATGAAGAGCCCTTTGATTTCCTTGGGAAAATTAAAATTAGCAGTTTAGACAAGTGGGAAAGAGATATCATAAAATTACCAAAATATTTTATAATTATTTTATCATTAAGGAAGTAAAACAGTATACAAAGAGAAAACAGGTTCTTTAATGCTAGATTTTTTTTAAAAAATTAACATATAATGTCCTATTCGCTCCAGGGATATAGGTCTGTGAATAATCAGGCTAACACACTTCACAACACTCACCATAGCAGGTACCCTCCCCAATGTCCCAACCACCCTCTCCCTAAACCATCCCCCTCCCCCGGCAACCCTCAGCTAGATGGTTTTTGTTTGTTTAATTTTTTTAAACAAATGTAAGGATCATAGAAGAGATATACACACACTTTCTGCCCTTGGGAAACTCTAAACCTTATGCCATCTTGGGTCTTTGGCTCTGTATATGAAACATTTTCTTTGTCCTGACTACCCTATCAGTAACATCTTTTAACAGCTGTTTGCAATAAAGGATCCTGACAGCCAAGGGGGAGAACAGAGTCTGAAGGGGTCAGAAAGGAGCATCACTGATTAGAAAGGTTACTTATCATGGTATCACACAAAAGAAAACTGAAAACCAACATATGGTGACCTCGTGGCCTGGCTCCAGGTGTTTAATAGCCATTTGAAGAAAGAGAATAATGTACCCTTATTTCAGCTTTAAACAGGTTAATCCTGTTACATGGGTAATTTAAATACAAGAGATCCTAGAAAGACATATTTTTGTTATATATATATATATGCATACAAATAAATATACGTACATACATATGTGTAAAAAAGAACGAATCTAGGAATGCAAGTCAAATAATTATCAATTTGAAGAGGTTAAAAAATGATTAAATGGTTTTGAAAAATACCTCTAAGAAGCAAACCCATAGTAAGAACAGGTGATATTTAAGAATGCAAGTAATTATGGACCTAACATTGGAGGTTGAAATTCAAGAAAAATAAAAACAAATCAACTTCTTGTTCAATATATGCCTAATATGTATAAATGTCTGGACTCCAAAAGAATATTGCTGTGCTAAAATAATTCCATGAATATTATTTCCATATCAAACCACACTGTAGAATATTTACACCACCTTAAAATCTGCAAGGAAAGTGTTTCTACAATCTCCCTCAGTGCAACATTCCAGTATTTAATAACTTGAAATTCTTCCTACTACCTAATCTACAACCTTCCAGCTGTAAAAATTAAGACAACTGTGTTTTTTTATGCTCTTGGTAGGGAAGGAGAACAATTTGTTACCAGCAACCAAACTATAATAAATGTTCCAAAGCTTGAAGACAGTTTTAAGGCCAACATTTAACCTTCTTTTTTATAGGCTACTCAAACTCTATTTCTTTAAACTTCCCTTATATGTACTTCTAAATATTTCACTATCATTCTTTCCAAGCCCATCCAAGTTATCTGCATCTTTAAAAAAAAAAAAATTAGGTAGGTAGCCAACAATTCCCCAAAAAGACTAATAAAGTCCTTTTATTAAAATGATTCTCAAGTAGAAAGCAATAATGACTTGAATCTTAACTAATTGGTGATGATAAAATAATAAACAAAAGGGAGTAAGTGTGAAAACATTAAAAACTTAATTCTGAGAGACAGAATATGTCAGGCTTTATTAAGCACTCTCCAGAAGGAGGATACCCTGATTAGACAACTCAACTATCTTATCTTCAGCTGATTACTCTGTCTACAAATAGCTATACTCCAGGCAGATATAGCATGATGGTATTCTTATTAGAGTTAACATGTTAATAAAAATAATTTATACCGTCCTATATCTTAACTTTATGCTTACCAAACAACCTTTTGATAACAAATTGGCCTACTGGGTAGATTTCCTTAGGTGAGAAAATGTGCACATTTCAGTAGAGTTGACTGAATATCAACCATATTTGGTTACTATAAATTAATAAATTCAGTTTTATATATAAACCTATATATTCATTGTGATCTTCCATTTCTAATATTAGATACTAAAAATCTGTCATCGCATAGTGTGGAAAAATATGGCATACTAACCACTTATAGATTATTCTCTTATTAATCCATAATTGATGATCTGTAAGTAAAATATAGTGTGACACAAATATATTTCCCCTGGAAAGATTCAAAATTAATGAAAAGGCTTAAAATTCCCAAAGTTATGTCACATTTTCTCTTTGTATGTTTTGTTTCCACCATAATACCCATGATTCTGCAAGCTTTATGTCAAAATTATGGAATTTATATACATAAACACTTTCATTCATTTCATCTCAGAGTTATGGTGCAGTACCTTCCGGCATGAAAAGAGAAAACTTACATTTACAAAGAAAAGAAAGGGCATTGCGACAAGGGCAATGTGAATCAACTGTGGCAGGGCTGCTTTAGTACCCTGTGTAGAATGTGTTTGGAGGGGAAGAGAAAAGGAGAGGGACAAGGACATAGACCACTTTGTATTAAGTCTTCAATTTTCCCATATGGTTTCCCAGGACTACAGAATTGTGTTGGTTTCCTAAGACATAATATGTCATAGAAATTCCGTGATTTTCTGCACACCATTATCCTTCTTGGTCTCATTCATTAAAACACCTTGAATACTTACCCATTGCCTTTAAGATAAAAACCTAGAATTCTTAACACAGCCTATTAAGTGTACACAGATTTGGCTCTTAACCTCTTTTCTGTCTCATTTATATGGTAATTGCTTTGAGAGCTACAGCAACACTAGCCTTCTGTCAACTCTTTAAATACACAAAAATGCCACAAAGGTCTTCTCCCCACTATCTCTTCACCATATAATTCTTCTCACTCATTTATTCAACAAATATTTTTTGCTCATACTGTAAGGCAAGCATCATGTCACTCACTATATAAACAGCCATGAAAAAGGCAAGTGGGATTCCTACTCTCACAGAACTTATGTTCTACTATAATTATCAGTTCATTCTTCCAAGAAATATTCATTGAGCACCTATCATGAGCAGGCTCTGTTCTATGTGTTATGGAAAGAACAGGGAATGAAATAGGCAAAATCTCTGCGCTAAGGAAAGAATCTATTCTAGTGGGAAAAGCAGACAAAAACAAGATGAATTAGCAAAATATGTAGATGTTTAAAAGTAATAAATGTTAAGGAGAAAAATAGAAGTAGGAAAATGACAGGGAGTCATTTTGCATAGACGTGTGTATGTGTGCACATGGAATTTTAGATAAAATTGTTAGGGAAAGCCTTACCTTGAGGATCACATTTAAGTAATTAATGAGTAATCAAATAAGCAGAAAGATTATGGCTTGAAATGACTGCTCTGAAGGAAATAAAAGCATAATGTGAAAGAGAAAAATAGGGAGAAGTCTTTGTCTATAGATTGACCAGAGAGAGGCCTGTCTGAAAATGCATTTGAGCTAGGACTGAGATGCCTAAATTATAAACATTACTGCTATTTCTGCTTCTGTACCTTCGCTTGCTAACCCATGAGGAGATGGAAAAATACCAAGAGACTTTCTATAGGCACTCTGTAACCAAACAACCCCTGCCCAGAACTGAACCTGGCAGAGTGGCTGCTCCCGGACCCCCACCCAGCTCTGGGCCGAGAGATAACAGTCATCTGGAGCCAGAGAAACCCCCACCCAGAATTGGACGTGACAAAATGACTGCTCCCAGACCCTCCACCCAGCTATGGGTGCAAGAGATAATAACCATCTGGCACCCCGCGGCTTGACAGGGAGACCCCGGCCAATCCTGAGGTGACACATACCCTAGTGGTGCCAACCAAGCAGTTTGAAGAATGACAGCCCTTTGACCTAACCAATAATCTGTTCCCAGCCTTTTCCCGCTCTGTAGCATGCCGGTCATATTATAGAGTTCCTTCTTGATTTTCCCGTGGTATGTGGCGATTTGTTACAAGATACTATGATGTATGCTAAGTCCCTGCCTCCCCAAAAAATAGTGTATAAAAGTGTTGTGATCCTGAGCTCGGGACCTCTTAGCGTCACCAGCAACGAGTACGCGGAGGTCTGGGCTCGAACTCGTAATAAACGACCCTTGCTGTTTGGCTTTGACTCTGGACTTTGGTGGTCGTCTTTGGGGGGTCTTGGAATTTGGGCATAACAGGACTGAAGGATGTGAATGTGTCAAAATGTGGCCCTTGGATTACCTTCATATGCTCCTCAATTACAGATGACTTAAATTCCCCTACAGCACTACCAGTATATCAACTATAGAGGAATGGTATGATGGATGACATAGAAATTCACGGAAGGAAGGGAAAAGTTACTGAATGTCTGTCAGGTGCCAGGTAAAGAAAAAAAACCTTGCATGCCTATCATATCTTTTGCCATCTGAAGTTTATAAGAAGAAGTTGTCTCTTTTTCACCTGAAATAGTGTCTGAGTAAAATCTATCAATCAATTCGAGGTCATAGGTAATAGTTAATTGTGAGCAGCATTTCACATAGTGAAACCATGTATTAGATCATGTGTTTCCAGCTGGGATTCAAAATACATGACCCATTGATAAAACATTGCTCAGTTCTACATTAAAGTAAGTAATAACAATGTAGAATGCACTATTATGTATTTATGTGCTAATCTGTAAGTCTATCTGAACAGTGACAAACTTCATGGATAATAAAAATTTCCCATAAATTAAACAAAGCTATGGTATCTATTAATTTTTCTTATATTATCCTGGGCCTTAAATATACCTTTTCATGAGCAATCACCTCTTTCTCTCTCTCTCAAACCATTTTATTAAGGTATAATTGACACACAAAAAGCTCTACACAATTAATGCACACAGCTTCATGAATTTGGAGATAAGTATACATCCATGAAATTGTCACCATACTATGCTCTAAACATATCTATACCTCCATAAGCTTCCTCTCATTCTCTGAATTATGTGTGTGTGTGTGTGATAAGAACACTTAACATAAGTTTTATCCTCTTTGCAAATGTTTAAATACACAATTGAGTATTGTTTACTATAGATACTATGCTGTAGAGAAGATATCTAGGACTTACTCATCTTAGGTAAGTGAACTTTGTATCCTTCAACAAGTAAGTTGAATTGCACTTTCAATCCCCCTCCCCCCAGGTTTTCCCATTTTATTCTCTGCTTCTATGAGTTTGACTATTTCAGATTCTGCATGTAAATGGTATCTTGTAGTATTTGTACTTCCTTGTTTCTGTACTTTCCTTATTTCACTTAGCAGTTTCTTTCATGTTGTCACAAATGTCAGAATCTCCATCTCTGTAGGCCTGGATAATATGCCATTTTAAGTTCTTACATTTTCTTTATCCATTTATTTGTCAATGGACATTTAGCTTGCTTCCATGTCTGAGCTATTGTGAATATTGGAATGCATTTGAGAGTATACATATCTCTTCGAGATGCTGATCCCATATCTTAGCTCCTATGAATATATCTCTTCAAGATGTTGATTTTAATAATAATGGGTATACACCCAGAAGTGAGTCTACTGGATAATATGGTATTTCTATCTATCTAGCTAGCTAGCTAGCTATTTATATTTTTGGAAATATTTGATTAATTGAGAGAGAGATCAGGAGCAAAGGTGCAGAAGGAAAGGGAGAAGCAGTTTCCACTGAGCCTGAAGCCCAATTCAGGACTCCATCCCAGGACCCCAGATCATGACCTGAGCAAAAGCTGCTTAATGAACTGAGCCACCCAGGCACCCCTCTTTTTTTTTTTTTTTTTTTTGATAAATCTCTATACTGTTTTCCATAATGGCTGCACCACTTTACATTTCTACCATCAGTGCACAAATATTCCCTTTCCTCCACATTCTTGTCAACGTTTGTTTTCTTTTGTATTTGCTTTTATTTATTTATATTGTAATCATCCTAAGAGGTGTGAGGTAATAGCTCATCGTGGTTACAATATGCATTATCCTGATGATTGGTGATGTTGAGCAACTTGTAACATTCCTATTGGCCATTTATATGTCTTCTTTTAAGAAATGTCTAATCAGTTCTTTGCCCATTTATTTTTTAATCAGGTTATTGAGTGTTTTGTTTGTTTTTGTGTTTTTTTTGTAGGTGTTTTTGTTTTTTGTTTATTTTGCTATTAAGTTGTACGAGTTCCCTATATATTTTGGACATAAATCCTTTATCAGATATAATTTTGCAACTACTTTCTTCCCTTCCATAAGTTGCTTTTTCATTTTGTTGACTGTCTCCTTTTCTCCTTTTTTCAGTTTTAGTTTGATGTAGTCCCAGTTGTTTGTTTTTGCTTTTGTTGGCTATACTTTTGGTGTCACATCTAAGAAATCATTGCCAAAATCAAAAAGCTTTTTCCCTATGTTTTTTTTTTCCCAGGAGCTTTATAGTTTGGGGTCTTGTATTTAAATCTTTAATCCATTTTCAGTTAATTTTTGTGTATGGCATAAGGATCTAGCTTCATTTTTCTGCCTGTGGCTATCCAATTTTCCAATACTATTTATTGAAGCGACTATCCTTTCCCCCATTATGTATTGTTGGCACCCTGGGCCAAGATCCATTGAATGTATATGCATGGCTTTATTTCTAGTCCCTCTTCCATTCCATTGGTCTCTATGTTTGTTTTTATGCCAGTACCATACTATTTTGATTACTGCAGATATGTAATCAGCTTTTGAAATCAGGAAGTATGATGCTACCAGCTTTGGTCTTCTTGCTCAAAATTACTTTGGCTATTCAAAGTCTTTAATGGTTCCATGTGAATTTTAGGATTTTTTTTTTCCTTCCCTTTCTGTTAAAAAAATGTCATGGTAGCAATCACCATTTATCAGTAAATTATGTAGTGGTATTACTGACCTACAGTGAAACATTAAGTATATACGAAAACAATGTTTGGGATATGGTTCATAGCAATAGGATAAAGAAATATAGAGTTATGTTTGGGACTGAGTCTTGATTTAATCTGTGCTTTTTAGAGAGCAGGCAAAAGATCACCCACATCCCCTACAATACATAGGCTCATTAGTGAGTTCTTTCCTAAGTTTAAACTTACTATTATTTCTGTAAAATGTTTTTGTTAATCTACTTTTAATAATTCTTTTCTCCTAAAGAAAGAGGAGATAAATGGAAATGGAATAGGAGTGAGACAACAGATTCTACAGAACTTTATAGGGAGAAATTTTTCTCTAAATAGGCCCCCCAATTTTTTTTTGGAAATACTTAATACTGTTTTATTTGTAATGCAGTTTCATCCAGAACACATCAAAGACACCCTTAGAACTTGATGATACAGCTAGCAGATTTTTTAGAGGATCTAGTAGGATTTTGTTTTATATGCTGTTCATCCGTATTTGTACTTGCCTTGAAGAGGTCCTAACTATTTACATAGGGGAAAAAGATATAAAACTCCAATCCAACACTGAGGGTCTCATACACTTGAGAATTTAAAACCCTGAAAATGAGTTTAGGGAAACTCTCTAGATTCCTCTCTTCCAAAATAGACTGGGATAGACAGATAGGTTTGTTTTGTTTTAAAAAGATATGTAGAAATAGACATCATTTGGTGAACACTGATAAAAAGTATCTCCTGAAACAAAATATATGTTTATTTTATTAAGTATTTAACACATCTAATACAAAATGGAAGTAAATTAAACCTTCTTAAATTTTCATTTTTACCTTGGGGTAGGTAAATCTCATACTATATTTTAGTTTCATCTATAAAATATTAATAGGTAATTACAATTTTTATCAAAGTAGTCTGAAGTATCTCAGAAAAAGGCACTACATAAATACCACAAACCATACATCATTTATAAATTACTGTATTATACAACTATATTATTCTGTATACTGTTTTGTTCTTTGTATTTATAATCATTATCAACTTCTCACTACTTCTATTGGAATTTAAGAATACCTAGAAAACATAAGTAGATGATATACAAGGATAATTGTAGAAAATGCTTCTTGAAGTTGAATAAAAAATAAAAATTTTCACATAAATTCCCTAATATAACTGGGGAATAAACCTACTCAGAAAGAATTCAATGAACCTACTCAGAAAGAATTCCAGCAAGATTTTCTTATAACTGCAGATTTAATCATTGGAAACCCCATCAATGACCACATGATAACCAAAGTGGAAGAGATGGAAAACTGATCACTGCTTCAGTAATGTGTCATCTTGTAGTTGTTTAAAATCTTCCTTGGTATCACTAGAGAAGTGCTAGTTGATAGAGGGATCACTTTCTGATGCTCTAACACAGAATATCCTCTCACTAAAAGGCTATTGTGCTCTTCTCAGCCTCCAGTGCTTGTGTTCAGTGTTCATCTCAGGATGCTACACTTTGACAGCTACCTCTCACAGGACTTATTTGTTTTCCCTTCAGCTGCTATCTCGAGTATAACCTATTTACCTCACCAGACTCCTACTTTCAAAGCCACTACTGTTTTCTAAAGTAGTATTTAGAATCACTTAAAACCTTAGCAATTCACCAGATAAAACATGATGTGTCCTTGCATGCTATCAATTGTGTAAACCCAATTTTTCAGGTACAAGCTTAAGAGGTGAGAGTGACTCTAAAGAATCTATTATGGAGAAAAAAAAAAAAAAAAGAGAGAGAGAATCTGTTTTGACTCAAGAAACTTTTTTTTTTTTTTTTTTAAGATTTTATTTATTTATTTGACACAGAGAGAGAGATCACAAGTTGGCAGGAAGGAGGGTGGAGCAGGCTCCCTGCTGAGCAGAGAGCCCAATGCGGGGCTCGATCCCAGGTCCCTGAGATCATGACCTAAGCCAAAGGCAGAGGCTTAACCCACAGAGCCACCCAGGTGCCCCAAGAAACTCTGATAGTAATGTACAGCACTTTATAAAAAGGTAGCATACGTTTTTTCATACAGTACATGAATCTACGAAAACCATTTTGCTGCAAATCAAAGTGAAAAGATTAATGATAAAAATATGTGAAATTGTATAGGATTATAAGATACTAATGTCTTTCCTCAAGTTTTCCAAATTTATTTTTATATCCATTATAAAAGCTTTAATAAACATAGCACATAAAGAAACAGAATCTAAATGACAGATGTAAGAGGGCACCTGGGTGCCTCAATCAGTTAAATATCTGACTTTAGCTCAGGTCATGATTCCAGAGTCCTGGGATTGAGCCCCTGGCATCAGGCTCTCCCACTCCCCCTGTTTGTGTTCCCTCTCTCACTGCACCTTTCTCTGTCAAATAAATAAATAAAATCTTTAAAAATAAATAAATAAAAATTAAAAAGCTAAATACACAATTTTGCAATTACTATTTATCTTACTTCACTTCAGATCAACTAGTCTGAAATCAATGAGATACACAGGTAGAGAGATAGGATAATCAGGTGAAAATGTTTATTAATTATTGAAGAAAGAAAAGATACACCCTAAGATCTTACAAAACTGATAATATAAATTATCTAATATGAAAATATATAGATGCAGTTAAAACTCAATTTCCAATAAAGAAACTAAAATATAGATTAACTTTCACTTCCTAATAAAGAAATGAGATCATAGACAAGAATAATAGGAAATCTATAACCACATTTGATCTTGAATTTCAATCTACTAAGCTACAAGTATATAAAAAGACCATGATTGAAATTTGACCAACATTTTCTGTAGGAAAAAGCAACCCAAGAAAAAAAGAAACCAAAATCATACAGAAATAATAACAGCAGACTCTGTACAGAGGGACCAGAAAGACCAAAGTTTTATTCAAGGCTTTAGGTATTTAGATTGTTGCACATGATCTTTAAATCTGTTGCACAAAATGTGCTGCCAAAGCCTACCATGAATAATAATATGTTTGTCACCCAAGAGATACTTAAAAAAAAAAAAACTTTATTTATTTATTTGACAGAGAGAGGGAGATCACAAGTAGGCAGAGAGGCAGGCAGAGAGAGAGTAAGGGAAGCAGGCCCCCCGCTGAGCAGAAAGCCCAGTATGGGGCTCGATCCCAGGACCCTGAGGTCATGACCTGAGCTGAACGCAAAGGCTTAACCCACTGAGCCACCCAGGAGCCACCACCCAAGGGATACTTTAAAAAATCATTTTCTAGGGCGCCTGGGTGGCTCAGTGGGTTAAAGCCTCTGCCTTTGGCTCAGGTCATGATCCCAGGGTCCTGGGATCGAGCCTCTAATCGGGCTCTGCTCAGCAGAGAGCCTGCTTCCTCCTCTCTCTCTGTCTGCCTCGCTGCCTACTTGGGATCTCTCAGTCAAGTAAATAAATAAAATCTTTTTAAAAAATCATTTTCCTTTGTACTGTATCCAAGACGAATAAATGATACTGTACAATGTATGTTGTTTAGTATTATCTACCTTAAGATTGAATTCCATTTTTTGTTATTATTTTTAAATAGGGATTTTATTTTTTAAAAGATTTGTTTTATTTTTAGTTATTTATTTATTTGTCAGATAGCACAAGCAGACAGAGTGGCAGGCAGAGGCAGAGAGAGAAGCAGGCTCCCCGCTGAGCAAGGAGCCCAAAGTGGGACTCGATCTCAGGACCCAGGGATCATGACCCGAGTCAAAGGCAGTGGCCCAACCAACTGAGCCACCCAAGTGTCCCTTAAACAGGGATTTTAAACATTATTTACATAAAAACAGAAACCAAACTTTAAACTTTTGATTTAAACCTGAATTTTTCTTACAGCTTGTCATTTAAAAATCCTATTTTCATTCAGCATGTTTATACTGTGTACCTACTATGAACATGTCTCTATACTAAACACTGACATCTTTTTCAATAAAACTTTTAATTATTTATATACATAATATTATTTATTTGATTTTAATTTATACCTTCTAGTACTGAGTCATTTCAAGTTGTTTCATTCACTGTCTACTTTTTTAGGCAGACACAAAGAGTCAGTTATGAAACCTACCTTTTTTTTCCACAGTAATTTTCCTTGTTTTTCTATTTGGGTTAATGTCATCTTGTCCCCACTCAGTTGTTGTGTTAGAATGTGGGCAGTGAATGAAGCAACTTGAAATGACTCAGTACTAAAAAAGTATAAATTAAAATAAAGGCTCCTAGCCAATGTGAAAATTCCCTTAAACCCAACCAATATTAGAGAACCAGAAAAGGCTGAGAAGGGGTAGTTTTCAAAACCATAACATTTCAAAAGACAAACTAAAGTTGGCATCGTAAACTCAGGACTTAAAAAAGAAATAATTTAGAAATTATTAAAATTCTACTTATATCTCTCAACAAGACATTTGAAACTTGTTTCAGATTACTCAAATATTTAGAAATAGATATTAGAAAATTGGTATCAGAAAAAAAAAAAGCGGTGTGCCAAAGGCCATATTTAAATTAATGATGTTATCTGATGTAAATTACACTCAATAAAAATCTAACTTAATATTTGTGTCATGAAAGAACACATATAAATGACTAAACATAAGAATTAAGACTTCTTACCCCATATTTACATTGGCGGGATGTTGCTCCATATTGGAAACGGCATTGCTCATCAGCATCATACACCTGACCTGGGGCCACAGCTGGATAAAGAAAGTCACGCTTGGGAGGCTCATTATCAAGGCAAGTACCACGGCCTGAACTGTTCAACATAAAGGACCAAAGGAAATTAGGTACACTATGGACTATTTCCATCACAATTATGAAACCATGCATTAAACTCTTTTTTTTAATAACTTGATGCATGAAAAGCAATACATTCTACCAACAAATAGTCATATAGCAAAACAGAATAATTTTACTGAAATGTGAGTAAGAGCTCCAGTTGTTTTTTCCAGCACCAAGACTCAATAAAAGGATCTCAGACAACAATCTGAAACTGTCATGTTGGCCTTAAAACGCTGATTTAAACTAATTTCTGAAGGAATCAAAATGGAATTTCATATTACTCTAAGCTTCTTGTTTGTTTTCCATGAAAATATAACCACATCTGGTAGTAGAATTAAAAACATAAAATGTGGAAAATTTAAAAAAAAAACAAACAACCACCACTATGGTTGTAATTCTTTAAAGACCTAATCTATATACTCCTCTAACTTGGGCAGAACAATAGATGCTGTAATAAGACATGTCCAAAGGTTCTTGAAATATTTCAATAATAAATGGGCAGAATGACAGATGAGGCCAAGATCCAAAGTTCTCTCAAGTAAATTAGAAGTGTTTAGTCTCTCAAAAATTTCATATTTCATCTAGGGTCATCAGAGTTGGAAAAGAGAATGTTCTCCTCTCTGCAATTTCTGCTTTTCAAAGTATGCTTGCACTCAAACATAATATTTTAATTCAGTGGAACAAATAACATAAAGATCGCCAAAAGCCAGACAGAATACCTTAGTTTAAAGAGCTTTATACTTTGCTAAATATAATTGTTCACTTTTTTAGTCAGTGTGCACAAAATAGGACAGATGCTTTTTTACTTTCATTTCACATGTGAGTAACTTAGAATTTTTAAAGAATTCCTATGCCAACATTTAAAAATTTTTTCCAACATTCCTGTCAATTGTGCCAGCACTTGTGTTTTTTTTTCCCAAATCTTTTCCATCCACCTTGCCAAAGGAAAATAATTTCACAAGTAGAAGTTCCTCAACTATTATTTAGGACAGTACAAATTTTCATTTATAGATAAGTAAGAAAGAGCCATGCATAATAATGAGTTTCATATTCACTTACTATTTTGTCATATTTCTTAAAATGTAAAAGTTAATTTGCTATATAAAAATGTGTATTTGCACAGCAGCAAATTAATACATTTTAAAAATTGAACCATACTACTCATGAAGTGATAGATTCAAAAACTCACAGCACAGAACACTGTCCTCTCTATACCCTTTCTTTTCTTTTACGCCCCTCTTGGATGGTTTTTCATCAATAAAAATATTTAGATGGAATAATAAATATGATACTAATATAGATGCGTTTATTATTGGCTATTATAATCAATTCACTTGTTACTGTTCAAAGTATTTAACAGAAAACACCTTTTTTCACCCAGCTATCCAGTTTTCATGACTGAATGCTTTTTACTTCCTATTTATTTTACTTTTAGAAATTGACATGCACCTCAGTAAGAGAAAGTCTTTCCAGATGAATTTTAAAATAGCAAGCTCTTTTTATTTTATTATGTAAAGTATCTTTAATCTACATAGATATACAAACTTTGGGCAAACGCAATTCTACCAGTAAATTCAAAATTTTATATTAAGATTAATGATAAAGAGGCCAAATATGAAAAGTATACTGAAAGAAGACAGACTATTTTGATAAAATGTAATATTCATGAAATAAACCAATTTAGCAGTTTAATCCCATAATTTTTCTTCTATTATATCAGTTTTATCTCCATCTACAACAAAATTATAAAACTCTTTAGGAAGGACTGAAATAATTTTTTAAAAATGTGTTAAGTACTACTATCAATAAAAGTGAAAAATTTAAGTACGGAAGTATTTAAGTACAGGGTCTCATAGGCAGAAATGTTTGCCAATAACATAACAAAGCAAGTATATGATATACTCACCTAAATAGCATTAGCTTAAAAATCTACTAAAAATTATTATACATAATTACTTGTAGATATAGAATATTAACCTAAAGCTTATAGGAAGAACATATGGATCCCCCCCCAAAGAGTTTAAGAATAGCTACTCTGGGAAAAAATCATTTTCTGATAGCATACTGAAATTTGGCTTAATCCAGAAGGAAGAAAGAATAATTACTTCATCTAAAGTTCTTGTTCCCAGATATTAATGATGTTCTAATCATGGTTCATGTTCTGTAAAAAACACCAAATCTGACAACCATTGGAAGGGCCTCCAGACAATAAAGAAGGCATGCACTGTGTATTTTCTGATAAAGTTTATTCCAAAAGTGGACTTTCTTTCAGTTTTTTTAAGTATTTATAGCTTTGTATTAATATGATCTAAGTAAATATCTAGACAAACTTTATTCCTCTTTTCTGTATATTTTTGCAGAATTAAACACTGTATGAAATAAAAAAGCATAGATCTTTATTAAGATGAATGCATATTTAGGAATATGGCATCAACAAAGGCTTTTTGAAATGGGTTTGGCTATAGTATTGTGCAAACCACTAATTCTTGCATGTCAAATGTTTTACCGATTATCGGCTCTGGGAAAACAAGGGCAGGGATATCTCCAAGATTGATTTAAATTGTTCCTACATTTCGGGTAGAAAATGAACAATATATTTTTCTTCTACTAACCATATTGGATATATATAGTAAAACCTGGATTAAACTATTTGGGAGTGGGGGAGTTTTCATATTTTAATTAACTGGAGGTTAAATGACAAAATTATTTTTTGCATAATATTATTAAAATTTGCTGCTTTCCTGATCCTTTCAAGAAAATTAAATATCTAGATCACAATTATTTTAATTAACTCTTAGAAAATAATAATTCTGGATATTTCTATGCCTTCGAGTCATCAACTGCCATTATGAAATACCACAGATATAAGTATAGAAGGTAGAGGACACGGATCTGAGAGATGCATATTTAACCCTAGAAGTGGTTTTTTTTTTCTGTCCTCTTAGAAAATTCCCAAAAGCTCAACCCTAATCACACCCTTCACTCTTTCCAGAAGTAACTAATATTCTGACTTTTAATATAATTATTTCCATGCTTTTTTTTAGTAATTATTCATCTTTCAATTATTAATCTGATTATTTTTGGAAAAAAGAGTCATAGTGTAGGTTTTCTTTTGTGACTATATTCTTTGGTTTAATATTATGAATGTGAGAAACATCCATGTTGATATACGTAGCTGTAGCCTGTTCATTAATATTGTTCTTTAATATTCCATTTAAGAGTATGGCACATTTATTTATCCATCCTTCTATTAACAAATACTTGTATTATTCCTAATTTCTAAAAATTGCAAAGTATGCTAATATGAACATTTTTGTACAGGTCTTCTGGTACAAAATGTTTTTTCCTATCTCAACAATACTAGATGAGTTATTTTCTTATATTTTGTAATTGCATCTATTTAATAAAATGGAGATATGAGTAATTGTTATTAAATCTAGGGTTCTAGCTAATTACGATAACCATAAAATTCTTATGATGCTAAATCTAGTGTTATTTATGCTATTCTTTTCAAAATAATAATAGTAGTGGTGTTATATGTAAAATTTCTTGAATTTTCTCATCAAATGTCACTTTTAAGCATAGATGATCTGTGCTTTGGTCATATGTAAATTTTTCCACTCAGAAAATGGAAACCTAACTCGTTAATAAATTAAATGAAGAGCACTGTTAGTTTCCACCTATGAGATATTATTATAAGTTACTGTTATTAAGCAGCAATATACTTGGCCCGAGAAAACCATATACATAAAAAGTAGAACTCTACTTCCCTAGCAGCATACATTTCATTACTAAAAGCCCAATATTTATTAATACCTACAGCAATAAAGATGATAATAGAGTCTACATTTGTTTATGCGTCCAAGACAAGACAGAAAAAATGTGTATTAGCTTGAGAACATGTTTTTTTCCTAGATTGAAATTCTTAGTAAATCAAAGTATATTTACATTTCCAGAAATCTTTGTAGCATGATAGCAAAATCATATTTCATGTATTCTACCTCTAATTTCAAGTATTCTACCTCTAATTCTACCTCTAATCTACCTTATTTACATACTTTGAAAAAAAGCCTTGAAATGGGATCATAAGCCAGAGTTGAATCTTCAGCTAAAATGTACAGATCCCTATGTAAAATATGCATCCTTGGCTTTGTTTCCAGGACATATGAGCACATTCTCCTAATTGCAATTTTAGATTTATATTTTACTTAAGCAATTACACTATAAAGTATAGACCTTCAACCTGCAACACAGTGGGTCAATCTAAAAAATAAATTTTTCTATATAACCCTATATCTATCTTAAAAGTCTTTTAACAACAACAAAAATTTAACATTTAATGCCGTCTCCTATTTTTTACCACAAAATTGTGCTCATATACCTAAATTAAACAAAAATTAGACTGTATTATCTATGGCAAATCTTACGTACTATGTTATTGTAAACTGCTTTATCAGTCTTCACAAAACAAACAATAACTACCCTCTAAAATGAGTAACTAAGTCAGATCTTTCTCTCTTGCCCTCTGTATGCCTGGGATGCTTGAACAGAACTGAATTTGAGGCTTCCAACAAACACTGTACCGCTAATGATTTCCTTGGTTATGCCCCTCTTCTCCATATGTAGCTATGACTTATTGAAGAATTTTATGGGTTAGGGTGAAGTCCCCAAAACATGCCTGATAAATGGAAGGAGGAGAAACTGGTTCTGCTGTTTCTTAGACTTCATATAAAAAGAGGGTCCCATCTATGAAATTGATTTCCATTTCAAGATTATTGATACTGACCTTCAAAGGTAATTGCTATAGAGGAAATGTGAGTGTCTTAGTCATCCTGTTCATCTTATATCACTTTCCTTGTAGCTCTTCCTTTCTAGTTCACCTTCTACCATAATACTGCCTTTCTTTTATTCAGTTTCCATCCTTTCTGTGAAAATGGCTAGTCTGTATTTAATTTGGAGCTGTAGGAAATTTTGCTATGGATCTCTGACAGTTCAAACAATTTAACAGACTTTAATTTAAATAGAGCAAGAGTTGATTCACAGAGGCTCTGGAATTTTTGAAAACTATATGAAATTACTCTGTACTACCACTAAGTGGTGGAAAATGTATGAAAAACTGGCCTAAACTACTTCTGGCTGCCTTCCACTGCCTGGTAAATTAGCCCATAGTCATCAATGAGTGTGAGCCATAATACCAGGTTCATCTTTCTCTATTTTCTAAATAAATAAGTAAATAAGTCCCGCAGGCAGATAGGAAGGACACTACCTGCAAAGCCGTCGTCGAAAACATCAGAAGCTGGCATAACACGTCCATTTTAACGGAAATGGGTTCTTTATTATTTAATCAGGACGGCTTCTGGGCGATTCATGAACCACTTATTGAATCACCGAGTTTAAGAAATCTGAAAAAAAATATTGGGAGTTGGTAAACACCATCTCCTGATTGATCAATAGCACCTAGTGTTTCAGAAAGACACAAGAGACTTTATTCTATTGGCATTTAAAGGCCATGGAATTGTTTTCAGTTGAACGTAATGAATAGTGAATCTCTATAAATCATATAAAGCTCATTGTTAGAATCTACCATCATCTTGAGCCTTTACAGTAACTAAGTAAAGAAAGGTATGCATTTTGTTGGCTGGGCTGCAGTTCCTAAACAATTCATCTTTCAAGATTTCTTTTTCTTGAGAAGAAAAACTAAAATAAAATGTTATGAGTCGTTTTGAGCCAACTATAAAACATAAATGTAACCTCAATCCCTGATCAAAATATCAATGGATTTTTAAAAATATCACACATAGCTGCTAAAGCAATTAAGCCAACTGTATTAATAAAAAGGAACAAAGAAATTCAAGAAAGTTACTATTATGTCTTTGTGCTCCAGTGAACTGACCTGTTTAAAAGGCCCTGTGCTTTAAAAAAACCTTATTGCTTGGTCAGATTATAATCAGAGTTGTTTAGTTTATTATTAAAAAGGGGAAAAAAGCCAACTTTCCCCAAATCTCTACCCATTGTCTTTCATATCTATCTTTTACTAATGGTTTTAACTGTGTGAGCATTCCCATGAGGATGTAAAACGGAAATATTTTTATAAAATACAGAACAAATAAGCCCTTTAGAACCCTGTCAACACTAATCATGCTTACATACAAAATGCAAAGAGGCAATAAGGTTTAAATAATGCTTTTGGGATTAATTCTTTTAATTAATTAATTCTTTTAATTAATTCTCTTTATTCAATGGAACACTTTATTGAAACCAGTAATAATTTTATATCTCCCACCAAATCTGTGGTGATTTCTTAACAATACTTTACCAGTAATTTAGGGATTCCCTTTCCAAGTATTTTAACAACCTTAATATAGTTTATCAAGGCAGGGTCTGGCAAGACCTCAAAACTGGTCTTTGTATTAGATATACAAAGATGGTCCTAGCAAATAGGCTGTGCAAAATAAACAGGATAGGGGAGAAAGAAAATTGGTACTTGGAAAAAAACAAAAACAAAAACAAAGAAAAAAATGAGAAGAGGAGTCTTCAAAAATGCACAAGAATACTCAGCATATTATACAGTTTGTCTTTCTGGTGATAGACACTAAGATTCCATTATAAAAACATGAGCCAAGTCAAAGGAGAAATTCCAGATCTGGCTTGATTTCTGGGGAAAAAAGATCTTCAACAATGTTTAAAATTTAGGTAATATGATCTCATTAAAAACATCTTGGAAAATGATAATGCTAGTGCTTTGTGTTAAAAACCACTGAAAGATGTCAAATTTTCTGTGGTCTATTTTTATAGCCTTCAACCCAGCTTTGGCACTAGGCAAGTACAGTGTTGTAATTACCTAATGCTAACATTAAAAAATTTTTTAGGTTATAGCATAATTATTCTGAGGAACTCCTATCTGATATGACTTTCCAATTCCTTCTATTTCATTATTACATTAATTAATTCAAAAAAGCCATTTAAACATTTATCTTTTGATCTCTGATTGGTGAAACCATTGTGCTAAGTAATTTAAAATATCTTTTTTGGGTTTTAAAAAATACATAATTTTAAGTTTTCAGAAGTTTCAGCTAATAGCAGATATGAACCAAAACTTTAATAAATAATATTACTTTATATAACTTATCTGAGTTTTTAAAGTTTTAGGCCCTAGTCATATAAATGTGAACTATGAATACAGTTTTTAAAAAGAATCTCTGTAGTTCATGTGTGCTTTTTCTATGATTCACTTTTTCACAGAGTATTTACTCTCTTCTCCCCAAGAAAACAATGGCACAAAACAGTTGGAAGTAATGATAGAGCAATAAGGCTTAAAGCCTCTATATTATTTAAAATAATATTTACCATTTAATATTTGTCTACTATGTTTCATATACATTACAACATTGTACATAATTTATATATATTTATATATTATATATTTATATATAAATTATGTACAATGTACATTATGTACAAGTTATGTACAAATTATGTACATAATTGTACAATTATGTACAATACTCTATATATACACACACACACACACACATATATATATATACACATAAAACAACCCGAAGATGTATGTATTATTACTTAACTCATTTAACAAGTGAGGTCATGAAGATTATGAAAGGTTAAGTAACATTCTCATGGTCACACAGTTAGAAAGTGAGACCTAAGTCTATGAGTTTCTAAAGTCCAAACCTAAAGTCCTATGCAGGTGAGATGTGAAAGAATACCTGCTTTCATAACATAGTTATACCTCAGCTAATTTATTTATTTCATGTTTAAGTAACCAGACTTTTAGATTATACATTAAAAGATCAGCAAAGAAGTTCTCAAACTGCAGAAAAGATGAGTCACATAATAAATATTCAAAGACAAATTTTCATTTTCTCATTTTCATTTACTGGGTGTTTGGTTTTTTGTTGTTATTGTTTGTTACTGTTAGATACTCTAGCATTCCTTAAAAAAAAAAGACCTCAATTTTTTCAAAAACAAAATGAAATATATAATCACTGAATTAAAGTTTGGCCTATGCTCTATTAAACTGTGTAAATCTAAATTCTTTCTGGCATTGTTTCCCATTTATTAAACATTTCTGACACTCACATCACCAACCCCACTTACTGCCTTGCTCCAGTTTCTTTAATCTACCAAGTTCTGTTTGAGCATGAAGGAAAAAATTTGCCACAACGATATATTAAAGTATTTTGGGAACAGCCTGAAATATCATCCTATAAAAGTTACTCATTATGCAGTTTGAAGCACTACATATTAGGCTTCTACCAATGGCTTACTTCTGGAGCAATTCATCATCACTCTCAAGAGATTACTTACTCTAGAAAGCTGGTGATATAGTCTCGACTGCAGGCAGACCAGGAAAAAGGATTGGTATTTGCAGTAATGTGAGCTGCCATAAGTTTTGCTGCTTCATGACCTTTCGTCCCACAAGAATTTCCAATTCCATCATGGTTCATACCAAAACTGTTTTAACAAGGAAGAAACATAAAAAACATAAAAGAAAGAAATAGAAAAAAAAATTTTTTTAATGGACCCCCAATATATCCTTATTTCCTTATTTCATCATTTGTTAGCTTATCAACATATACCTTCTATCAATATCCTCTAAGGAAATACAGGATTCAAGTTAAGGAGACTACTGAATAATTCTCTGATACAACTTATTTTTAAATCTCTTTAACTGATCATATACTTCCAAAAATGTTAACTTACATGATATGATCTTTCCTTGAACAGATAGGGAACATATATTGATTCTCACTTTATAGGTATGAAAAACTGAGATTTAGCAAAGACAAATGACCTATTAAAGATCATACAGTTAGTAAGTGTTAGTAGAACCTGCCTTTTAACATCCTAGAGTTCATGCTACCTCAATATGCTGAATCTAAAAGAGAATTATAAAAAGATAGTTATAATCCACTGAGTTCTATGTTAAAGGTCAAATGTAAAAATCATTTTTCTTATTAATATAGTGAAGGAGAATTCAAGATATATGCAATTTATGTTTGTATTATATGTGTGTTTTCAAAACACCTTTTGAAAAATCTTAATATATTTAAGGATTATGATTATAGAGTTTTTCTTTACTTCAGTTTCCCTTCATTAGTCAAACTTTGCCATTTCCCCCCCATTTCTTATAGCCATGCCTAATGCTATTATCAATGTAATATAAAAACATATCTCAATGATAAATCATAAATTTTTTCTATTAAGGATGTGAATGGAATAAATGTTAGTCTTTCTCCACAGATAGCTAAAAGCTCTCACTATTAGTGAAAAAATAAAGCTATGTATCCATTGTAACATCCTAATAAATATACCATGATATGTGTCCAAGGAAATAAGTAATTTGTATGACAAGAATATAAAATAGATGAGAACAGTTGCTAGAGAAAAAACTGGAAAGGTAGTTGAGAACAGAGAATTACAATAAATAAAAGTATTTAAATATTAATTTTGGCAGTGCAGAAACATTGAAGATTTCTGAGCAAGAGCAACTTAAGGTTTCAGAGTAGGAGAATATGGAAGTGATCTGTATTTTAGACAGGTCATCATAGTAATTCTATGATGGAGACATTGGAGTGGGAAGAGAATGCAGGCAGGAAAAGCAGATGGAAGATCATTACCAAGTGAGAAATGATGTAGGTCTGAATAGAGCACTGGAGAGGTGGGATTAGATTTGAGACATGTTTAGAAAGCTGAATGAACTGATCTCCATAAATATAATATAAAAGAGCCATAATAAAGACATATCATATGTGGGGCAAGGAGAAGAAACTAGTAATTCACATGGAGGAATGAACATAAGCAAAGGAAGAGAAATCCCAAAGAGTGTATATCCAGAGCCCTAAATTAAAACACCAAGTAACCTGCCAAAATAACCAAAAAATAAATACACCAGTATTTGGTCTTCTTGTTCGACATCAACACACTGCAATAAGTCTCTTTGAATTATATTCTAGAAGCACGATGGTGGAGTTTAAGTTTATAGAAGTAGATAGAATTCTGTCAAAACAATCAACTGCAGTGTTACACAAAAAAGTTCCATAATGTAAATTTATAATTCAACAAACAATATTCTATACTTCTCTCAAAGGTTGATATTATCTTGTGAATACTACTATGATTCTTTTCAAATAATGATAGCTTAAAAAAATTATTTCTTTTTTGCAGCAGCCTTATACATACTCCTAAATCTTTTAAAGATAGGTATAGGCAGACACAGATGGCTTTAAGAAAATTATTTCGGGCACCTGGGTGGCTCAGTTGGTTAAGCGACTACCTTCAGCTCAGGTCATGATCCTGGAGTCCCGGGATCGAGACATCAGGCTCCCTGCTCTGCCGGGAGTCTGCTCCTCCTGCCGACCTCTCTCCTCTTGTGAAACATGCTTTCTCTCTCTCTCTCTTATTCTCTCTCTCCCTCTCAAATAAATAAATAAAATCTTTTTTAAAATATCCTTATTAAAAGAAAATTATTTTCAAGATCTCCAACTTCCTTATGTATTCTTTTCTAAAAAAAAAAAAAAAGCCAAGTTTCTCCTTTTTATATTTTATTTCTCCTATAAAAGAAGTACTTATCCTTTGCCCATCTATAATTTTACAATAGTTCATTGCCTTGGGGTCTAAAAATGTGGGTGTCAAGAGGGACAATCAGAACCATTTTTATCAGTGTTGAGAAAGAGTGATTTTAATGATTGACTAACATACAGTTTCTTGTTTTCATCAAGTTTATAAGAGGATATAAACAAATTAACAATTGACAGGTTGTTAAAAAATTTTTTTGATGCTAGATCACCATTGGTTATGTTCTGACAAATAATTCAAAAGGAGTTCAAAGAACTGAGTGATATTTCTACAGTAAACTCTTTTCATCAATTTCTGTGAACAAATTTTCTCAGCTTTTAAAGCTATAAAAACAAATTCAAAGAGTCAAATTGATGCTGAAATTTTGCCTCATCCTAGCAAGAGGGACAAATACAGCAATTGAAAATATATAACTAAAGGCACATTTTCTATAAAATTTTACTTTTAGACTTTACTATTTATTAAAATATGTAATATGCATATGTTTCTCTGATCAATAATTGGTTAACAATGGTTGTAATGTAATGAATGTACAATCCAGAGAAAATTTTTTCTTCTATTACCACAGGAAATTCTGTGAATTAATTACAACTTATATACATTTTTGTGATAAAGATGTAATTAAAATACTTTTAAATATAAAAATATTTTTAAAATATATTAAGAAATACTGAAATGTACATCAGGATAGTATTCTGGTTGGGAAAGAACAAGCAGATATATTGAGTTAAAAGAGTTGAAAAATGATGTAAATTTTGACTATAAAACAAGAACCCAGGGGCACCTGGGTGGCTCAGTAGGTTAAGCCTCTGCCTTCAGCTTAGGTCATGATCTCAGGGTCCTGGGATCAAGCCCCACATCGGGCTCTCTGCTCAGCAGGGAGCCTGCTTCCCTCTTTCTCTCTGCCTGCCTCTCTGCCTACTTGTGATCTTTCTCTCTCATTCTGTCAAATAAATAAATAAATCTTCAAAAAAACCCCAAGAACCTGTTCACATATTTTTTAAATGCATACCGAAAGTTACCAAGTTGTTGTAGCATTTAGATTCAACTGATATATTTAAAAGAAGTATATAAAATTTTATTTTTTTACATGCTAATATTGATAGTGCTCTAGAAATTCTATCCTTTGCATTTAAAATGTTAAGATTGTGTCACTTGTGACAACATGGGTAGACCTAGAGGATATTACGCTAAATGAAGTCAGACTAAGAAAGATAAAAACCATATGATTTCACTTATATGTGGAATCTAAAAAAACAAATGAAGAGACAAACAAAAAGCAGAATCAAACCTGTAAGTACAAAGAACAAAGTGATGGTTGCCAGGGAGGTAGGGGTATGGGCAAAATGAGTAATGGGGAGTGGGAAATTAAAAAAAAAATAAAAATTTAAATATAATAAAATAAAATAAAGATAGGTTCCCTCCTGAGGAAAGTCTATCTCAGTGAAGAGTTGGTAAAAAGTGAAAATCATTTGTGATCAGAAAAATAAACAAGAGTCCACTTTAAAACCACCATACTGACAAATATTAGAATGTTATCAAGAACTAAGAATTGACTTAGTGGTATAAAGAAACTGGTATAAAGAAATTGGGACCTTAGTGCACAATGGTTGTACTATGGTTAGGTCAGCTGTTCTGGAGAGCAATTCAGCAGGTCTTCATCAGGTTAAATAGGCAGATATTTTATGACCCAACAATTCAATTCTTGGATATGTATCCCAGGAATATACCACCAAGGAACACATATAAGGATGTTCATGACAGAGTTATTTATGACAGCAAGTTGTTAAAGATAATCTAGGTGTCTGTCACTGGGGAATGGCATATGTATATTATGGGATACTAAGCAGAAATTGGAAACAGCAAAACAAGATAGATGTCTACATATAAATATGGGTGGATCTTAAAAATACTGAAAAAATTAAGAAAGAAAAAGATCTATAGTATTATATCATATCAGTATATAAGCAAAAATTACATAACAAATAACAGATAACAAAGAAAGACCAAGGAACTGTTTCAGATTAAAGACTAAATAAAAATAACTATATGCAATAGAAACTAGATTGCAGGGGAGAGTACAAAAAACACCCCTCGGACAACTGAAATTTGAATACAGACTGCATATTTGATAGTAGTATATCAGTGTTAAATTTTCTAGTTTAATAATTATACTGTGCTATAGAAGACATTATTTTTTCACAAATACTGAAATATTTAGGGATAAGGCACATGTCTACAACTTGCTGCCAAATAGTTGAGAAAAAAATATGTATACACATACAGAAAGAGAGATGTAAAGCAAATGTTGCAAAATATGAACTATATTTGAATCTGAGTAAAGGACACATGGGTAATCCTACCTCTACATCCATTCTTCTGTAAACCTGGAATTATTTCAAACTGAAAATTTGTATCCATTAAAAAATAAATACATACATATACAAACAATCTGTGCTATTTCACAAGGACACATATGGATTCAAATATACATATTAAATTAAAAAAAAAGAAAGTGGAGTGGGAAATGGGATTATAGAAACAAATTCATTATTCACATATATTAAGTAAGAAGGGCCCTTGGTGGGAGTGATAATGATGTTGCACCAAGAACTAAGGATACATTGATAAATTCCAGATAGATAGGCAGTAAAGGAATAGGTTGATTAATGTAAAATAAACTCAACTCTCTGCTCTTTAGTTTCACAAATGATAATTTAAAAAAGAATGAGAGCAAGAATAAAAGAGTTTGGTGACATGGGGCACACCCCCATGAGTGAACAATGGTAACAAGACAACACCTCCATGGTTGGTTTTATGTGTTCATTAAAATAGTTCAGATTACATAAAGGTAAATATTTTCTTTTGAGGAGGGTTTTATGAACAGAGATTGAGAGAGAGATAGAGGCAGAGACACAGAGAGAGACTGACAGATTGGGAAACAGTCTCCCTTGGGCCTCTTGTGATTCTTCACATATTGCTGGGTATTTCAATTCTGCAAACCTTATGCTTTAACCAGGCCATTTCACAGGATAACTTTGAAAAATGAGGCAACATTCCCCCTGTACAAAAAGCATGTTTACTTATTACTTGCTCTAAAATTGGTGATCTCCCCAAGCTCAATGTTTCTCAGTTATGATCCAAACCCACTGTGTATGAAGCATTCATCTAGGCTATAGTGTGTTGCCCCTATAGGATTTGGGGTCAAAAGAAATCAAATAAATATGCTGATGCTT
The DNA here is from genome assembly GCF_009829155.1 of Mustela erminea. Taxonomy (NCBI): domain Eukaryota; kingdom Metazoa; phylum Chordata; class Mammalia; order Carnivora; family Mustelidae; genus Mustela; species Mustela erminea. The sequence goes on along the minus strand of NC_045616.1, from coordinate 70,953,840 downwards.
ATGCTGTTTACTGTGCTGTAAGTAATAAAATCCTTCATCTCTGACCCAGGAATTTCATGTCTTCTGCTAGCATCCATTTGACAGTCGTAAGCCAACTTACCAGGTTATAAGTAGGGTAAAATTAAATCTCAAATCCAATGAGAGATAAGATTGTAGTTGATGAGGATAAAATTACTCAATTATTAAAAGCTAAGTAATTCTGAAAGCAAATTACTTCAAATTAGTATTAGTTTTTTAAAAACTGGGGTGCCCGGGAGGCTCAGTCAGTTGGATATCTGCCTTTGGCTCAGGTCAGGATCACAGGGTCCTGGGATTGAGTCTTGCATTGGGCTCCCTGCTCAGTGGAGAGCCTATTTCTCTCTCTCCTGCTCCCTCTGCTTATGTACTTTCTATCAAATAAATAAATAAAATCTTTAAAAAAAATTTTTTTAAAGCCGAAGCCCAAATTGTCAATAATCTCTATTAAAACAAAGTAGGATTTTTCTTTTGTTTTCTTCATAGGAGGTATATTGAATTTTAAAGATCTCATCTAAATCTCCCAATAGATATAAGAAAAAGACCAGAAATTTCCTTTCTCATGTCTTATTATTTCTGTTCCTATCTCAAAAGTTTAAAGAACACATCTTATTTTTACACTGTTAAGGAAAGTTTTCTCCCTTTTTCTCTAAGATACCACCTAAAAGCAGTAAGGAAAATAAGAAAAAGAAACAAAAATTCTGCTTTTAATAAAATGTAGAAAACCTCTAAAACCATAACCCACAACATTAAAATGAGTGTGGAAGGATGACTGAATTCAGAAAAATCAAAGATGAATGTAGCAATACACAGAGAGAGGATAACAATAACTGAAGATCTAACATAATGACGCAAAGCATATTTCTCCAAAGTTATGTACAACAATCTAGGGGGTAAAATGAACAATACTTTCTTGTGAACAACTGGAGTAAGGGTGCAAACTGTTGGGATATACACCCTTGTTCTAGTTGTCAGAAGAAGGGGGGGTCTGGCCTTATGTATATTGGAGCCACACAAATCACATTTGCAGGAAGTAATCTGTCAGTAAGGAAAGGTAAAAAAGATTCTCTCTTGCTAATAGTTTTATAAAGGAATACAGTATAAAAGAACTTGAATCTCATACACTACTCTACATTACTAATAAATTCCTGATAAGAAAATAGCTCTGGCCCCTACCCATCATAACCTTCTACAAATAGTTCATCCAGAAAACTCTAACCCATTCAAAGATGTGAATCAAAAGGAACAAGAAGTAAATAAATAAATGATCAGAACAGAAAAACACAGAAGGACACTTAGCAGAAAAAAATGTTGGGACAGGGAAGATAAAAACTAGACACATTAATTTAAACAAACTTAATGAAGTCATCATTTTATAAAAACAAGAATTTAATGCAGAGATAAAGCAATCAGGGAAGATAAGGCCACACAGGGGATGAAAAGATGAATAATCTGAAGAAATAATTTGGGGGAGGAAATAAAACTATCACAGGAAAAAGGCCATGCTGAAGTAGCAAGAAATAAAGTTAAGCAACTGCTAAAAGCATTTCTCACAGGAGTGACAAAGCAGACAAAATGAAAACTGACAAAGTTTAAAAGGGTTAAAATAAAGAAATCCAACATATATATCATTGTTGCCCCCCCAGAAAAGAGCCAAAATATTAAAACAGAAATAAAAGTGATTATTAAAAATTCAAGAAAACTTTTGAGAAAAAAAAATGTCTAAAATCTAATCAAAAGTGAAATATTTAATATCTTGGGAAAAATTGACACAGAATGAGTTCACACAGAGCCACAGTTTAGTTACCTTATTGGACTTCAAAATTAAGATATATTTTGGGCAACTGGGGCAAAAGAACAAATTGCCTATAATGGTAAAACAATCAGATTACCCTCAGATTTCGCCATGGTGACATTTAACACCACCTCGCCACAGAGTAATGACTACCAAGAATCTTGGACTCAACCAAACTGAGTATAAAAATCATTTTGAACAAAAACTCAAGGAATAGAGGTCTCACAAATCATTCTTAAAAAACTGCTACAAGATAAACTTCAGCTTCGTTTAAAAATAACATAAAAATTTAATGGCTTATTGACACTATTTGAATATTGACACTCTTTGGGCAATGCATCCAACACAAATGGAATTTGTAATGAGTCTAATTAACTCTCTTGTCATATTTTCTAATGATATTTTTATTTGTTATTTTGTTCTGTGAGTTTAATTTCAGCATCACATACATATGATATGATATATCATACATACTTATGAATCAAATGTATTAACATTTTTAAAAAATAAAGAAACATCCACATTATCCTTACTAAATTTAAGAAGTAAAATGTTTTAGAAGAAAAATTTGCTTCTTGTGTTCACCTTCATAATCATGTCCTTCTTCTTCCTCTAAGAGAGAGCCTATCCTGGCTACTGTGATAATCATTCCCTACAACATCTCTAAACAACATATGTTAATTTTGCCTCATTTTCAAATCTATAGAACTGAAATCACACTGTAGATATCCTTTTATAACTTGGTTCTTTCATTCAACAATGTCTTTAGAGAATGTCATCTCTGCTGAGCTAACTGTACATCATTCATTTTCATTTACAAATTTCCACTGTAAAAGTACTATTTAATTATTGATTCTAAGATGATAATTTAGGATGGTTCTTATTATGGACAGTGCTGCTATGAGCATTCCTGAATACATCCCCTGGTCATGTATGTAAGTGTATCTTCAGAATAGTTTTTAAACTTTTGGTCTGAGGATCTTTTACATTTGTAAAGATATTAGAGACCCCAAAGATCTTTTGTTTATGATGTTAAATGGAGTGATACTTATCATTGTCAAAATTTAAAATGAGAACATAAATAACTATTTTACTTAAAAATATCTTACTAAACAAGAATTTCAATGAAAACCATAGTGGTGTTTAATTACATTTTCATTAATCTCTTTAGTGTCTAAGATACTAAAAAATAGCTGGGTTCTAGGGAGGAATCAAGACGGTAGAGGAGTAGCAGGCTGAGATGACATCAGGTCACAGGAGTTCAGCTAGAATGTAATCAAACCATTCCGAACACCTACAAACCCAACAGGAGACTGAAGAGAAGAAGAGCAGCAGTTCTAGAAACAGAAAATCAACCACTTTCTCTAAGGTAGGATGTGCAGAGAAGTGAATCCAAAGTGAAGAGAAGATAGACCACGGGGGGAGGGGCCTGCTCCTGAAGAATGGTGGAGCAGCAGCAGAACACAAAATCCGAACTTTTAGAAGTCTGCTCCACTGAGGCATATCACTCCAGAGGATAAGCGGGGGTGGAGCCCTCATGGGGACAGTATGGTCTCAGGTCCTGCAGTGTCACAGAAGGATCGGGGGTGTCTAAGTGTAGCAAAGCCCCCAGGTATTGGAGCAGGGAAGCCAGCTACAAAGACAGAGCCAAGGTGTAAGCTCTCACCTCAGGGTTACCTGAAACTGTGATCCACAGCACAGTCAGACCACTGCTCTTTGAGCAGGGACCCCACAAGTGGCAGACCCAGGGAGACCCACCTCCCTCGCCAAAGAGCAGAGCGGCAGGAATCTGCTGGGTCTGGATACTCCAAATGGGGCTGTGTACCAGAAATGCTTGGTCACAGGCTGGGTGAGCTCAGAACGTGGCCAGAGACAGGAGAGACAGGAGTGATTGACTGCTTTTCCCCAAGGGCGCACTGAGGAGTGTGGCCCTGAGGTCTCGGCCCCCCGGGCCAGAGATTGGAGGCCGCCATTTTCATTCCTGTCTTCCAGAGCTCTACAGAAAGCATTCAGGGAACAAGATCTCTCAAGAGCAAATGTGAGCAGATTACTTAGCCCAGCCCCTGGCAAGGGCAGCACAATTCTGGCTTGGGCAAAGACATTTGAGAATCACAACAACAGGCCCCTCCCCCAAAAGATCAGCAAGCACATCCAGCCAAGACCAAACTCACTGATCAAGGAAAACAGCAGAATTCCAGAAGAAGGGGAAGCAACCTGAGCAAATTCTCTCTTCTTTTTCTTTCTTTTTCCAACCAACTTATCGAATCAATTCCTTTTTCAGAATTTTTTTAAATTTTCATCTTTACAGTCATATTCCATCCCTTCATTGTGTTTACCCTTATTTTGTGTGTGTGTGTGTGTACATATATATATATTTTTTCTTTCTTTAAAATTTTGTGAGTTAGCTGCTTCTAAGAGACCAAACTACACCCAAAATCAAGTGGGTGGCTCTGTTCTATTCACCAGCCTAATACATATTATACATTTTTTTAATATAAAAATTTTTTTAAAAATTTCTTTTTACTCCTTTTTTCTCCCCCTGATTTGGGGTCTCTTCTGATTTGGTTTGTGTACATATCAGTGGGGTCCTTGGCACCCATTTAGTATTTTATTCTCTCATTCATATATTCTTATATGGATAAAATGACAAGGCGGAAAAACTCACCACACACACACAAAAAGAACAAGAAGCAGTACCGAAGGCTAGGGACCTAATCAATACGAACATTGGTAATATGTCAAATCTAGAGTTCAGAATGATGATTCTCAAGGTGCTATCTGGGCTGAAAAATGGTATGGAAGATAATAGAAAAACCCTGTCTAGAGAAATAAAAGCCCTTTCTGGAGAAATAAAAGAACTAAAATCTAACCAAGCTGAAACCAAAAAAGCTATTAATGAGGTGCAATAGAAAATGGAGGCTCTTTCTGCTAGGATAAATGAGGCAGAAGAGAGAATTAGTGATATAGAAGACCAAATGATGGAGAATAAAGAAGCTGAGCAAAAGAGAGACAAACAACTACTGGACCACGAGGGGAGATTTCGAAAGATAGTGATACCATAAGACGAAACAATATGAGAATAATTGGGATTCCAGAAGAAGAAGAAAGAGAGAGGGTCAGAAAGTATACTGGAGCCAATTATTGTAGAGAATTTCCCTAATATGGCAAAGGGAACAAGCATCAAAATCCAGGAGGCGCAGAGAAACCCCCTCCAAATCAATAAAAATAGGTCCACACCCCACCAACTAATAGTAAAACTTACAAGTCTCAGTGACAAAGAGAAAATCCTTTCAGCTCGGGATAGCCCTGGACAAAAAGTCTGTAACATACAATGGTAAAAATATTAGATTGGCAGCAGACTTGTCCACAGAGAACTGGCAGGCCAGAAAGAACTGGCATGATATATTCAGAGCATTAAATGAGAAAAACATGCAGCCAAGAATACTATATCCAGCCAGGCTATCAATGAAAACAGAAGGAGAGATAAAAAGCTTCCAGGAAAAACAAAAACTAAAAGAATTTGCAAACACCGAACCACCCCTACAGGAAATATTGAAAGGGGTCCTCTAAGCAAAGAGAGAGCCTAAAAGTAACAGATCAGAAAGGAACAGAGACAATATACAGTAACAGTCACCTTACAGGCAATACGATGGCCCTAAATTCACGTCTTCCAATAGTTACTCTGAATGAAAATGGGCTAAATGCCCCAATCAAAAGACACAGTGTATCAGAATGGATAAAAAAACAAGACCCATCAATATGCTTTTGCAAGAGACTTGTTTTAGAGCAAAGATGCCTCCAGATTTAAAGTGAGGGGCTGGAAAACCACTTACAAATCTAATGGACATCAAAAAACAGCTGGGGTGGGAATCCTTATATCAAACACATTAGATTTTAAACCAAAGACTATAATAAGAGATGAGGAATGGCATTATATCATATTAAAGGGTCTATCCAACAGTAAGATCTAACAATTTTAAATATTTATGTCCTTAAGATGGGAGCAGCCAATTATATAACCAACTAATAACAAAATCAAATAGACACATCCACAATAATATAATAATAGTTGGGGACTTTAACACCCCTGTCACTGAAATGGACAAATCATCCAAGCAAAATATCAATGAGGAAATAGACTTTAAATGACACACTGACATCACAGATATATTTAGAACATCTCATCCCAAAGCAACAGAATACACATTTTTCTCTAGTGCACATGGAATATTCTCCAGAATAGATCACATCCTGAGTCATAAATTGGGTCTCAACTGGTACCAAAAGATTGGGATCATTCCCTGCATATTTTTTGGATCACAATGCTTTGAAACTAGCACTCACTCACAAGAGGAAAGTTGGAAAAAACTCAAATACATGGAGCCTAAAGTGCATTCTACTAAAGAATGAATGGGTCAACCAGGAAATTAAAGAAGAATGTAAAAATATTCGTGGTAACAAATGAAAATGAAAACACAACAGTTCAAAATCTTTGGGACACCACAAAGGCTGTCCTAATAGGAAAGTATATAGCAACACAAACCTTTCTTAAGAAACAAGAAAGGTCTCAAATACACAACCTAACTCTATACCTAAGGGAGTGGGAGACAGAAGAGCAAATGAAGCCTAAAGCCAGCAGGAGAAGAGATATAATAAAGATCAGAGCAGAAATCAATGAAATAGAAACCAAAAGAACAGTAGAATAGATCAACAAAAACTAGGAGCTGGTTCTTTGAAAGAATTAAAAAGATTGATAAACCCCTGGCCAGACTTATCAAAAAAAAGGACAAAGGACCCACATTAATAAAGTCATGAAAGAAAGAGGAGAGATCACAACCAATACCAAGGAAATACAAACAATTATAACATATTATGGGCAAGTATGCACAGCAAATTTGACAATCAGGAAGAAATGGATGCATTCCTAGAGACATATAAACTACCAAAACTGAACTAGAAAGAAATAGAAAACCTGAACAGACCCATAAGCTGTAAGGAAACTGAAGCAGTCATCAAAAATCTCCCAACAAACAAGAGCCTAGGGCCAGATGGATTCCCAGAGGAACTTAAAGAAGAATTAATACCTATTCTTCTGAAACTGTTCCAAAAAATAGAAATGGATGGAAAACTTCCAAACTCGTTTTATGAAGCCAACATTACCATGATCTCAAGATCAGAGAAAGACCCCATTAGAAAGGAGAACTATAAATCAATATACCTGATGAATATGGATGCAAAAATTCTCACCAGAATACTAGCCAATAGGATCCAACAGTACATTAAAAGGATTATTCACCACGACCAAGTGGGATTTATTCCTGGGCTGCAAGGTTGGTTTAACATCTCCAAATCAATCAATGTGATACAGTACACATTAGTAAAAGAAAGAACAAGAACCAGATGATACTCTCAATAGATGCAGAAAAAGCCTTTGATAAAGTACAGCATCCTTTCTTGATCACAACTCTTCAATGTGTAGGCACAGAGAATACATACCTCAATATCATCAAAGCCATCTATGAAAAACCCACAGCGAATATCATTCTCAAATGGAGAAAAACTGAGAGTTTTCCCCTAAGGTCAGGAACAGCAGGGATGTCCACTAACACCATTGCTATTCAACACAGTACTAGAAGTCCTAGCCTCAGCAATCAGAAAACAAAAAGAAATAAAAGGCATCCGAATTGGCAAAGAAGAAGTCAAACTCTCACTCTTTGCAGATATGATACTTTATGTGGACAACCCAAAGACTCCACTCCAAAACTGCTAGAACTCGTACAGGGATTCAGTAAAGTCTCAGGATATAAAATCAATGCACAGAAATCATTTGCATTTCTATACACCACCACCAAGACAGAAGAAAGAGAAATTAAGGAGTCAATCCCATTTACAATTGCACCCCAAAACCATAACATACCTAGGAATAAACCTAACCAAAGAGGAAAAGAATCTGTACTCAGAAAACTATAATGTACTCATGAAAGAAACTGAGGAAGACACAAAGAAATGGAAAAATGTTCCATGCTCATGGATTGGAAGAACAAATATTGTGAAAATGTCTATGCTACCTAAAGCGATCTACACATTTAATGCAATCCCTATCAATATACCATCAGTTTTTCTTTTTTCAAAGAAATGGAACAAATAATCCTAAAATTTATATGGAATCAGAAAAGACCTCGAATAGCCAGAGAAATGTTGAAAAAGAAAGCCAAAGTTGGTGGCATCACAATTCCAGACATCAAGCTCTATTACAGATCTGTAATCATCAAGACAGCATGGTACTGGCACAAAAACAGACATATAGATCAATGGAACAGAATACAAAGCCCAGAAAAAGACCCTCAACTCTATGGTCAACTAATCTTCGACAAAGCAGGAAAGAATGTCCAATGGAAAAAAGACCGTCTCTTCAACAAATGGTGTTGGGAAAATTGGACAGCCACATGCAGAAAAATGAAACTGGACCATTTCCTTATACTACATGCTTAACGACAGAGCCACTCAGGGGCCCCTGGAGGCTGTCAAGTTTTAACGACAAATATAGTTTTTCCTAAACTCTAATTTTTGATCAAAAGTTCAAATTTTAGGGGTACCTGGTTGGCTCAGTGAGTTAAGCCTCTGCCTTTGGCTCAGGTCATGATCTTGGGGTTTTGGGATTGAGCCTAGCATCGGGCTCTCTGCTCAGCAGGGAGCCTGCTTCCCCCTCTCTCTGTGCCTGCCTCTCTGCCTACTTGTGATCTCTGTCTGTCAAATAAACAAATAAAATATTTTTTTAAAAGTTCAAATTATATTATTAGTAATAAACAGTATAAGTTGTTTTCCTTGTATAATAAGCTCATCTGTTTATTTCTAAAGTGAGCTTCTGCCAACTACCCATAGTTTCTCATTTCTTCTTTCAAATAAAAATTGTGTTCCAGGAAAAAAAAAAGCAGCTAGTTCATCTCAAACAATGGCACAAGTTCTTTTCTTTGTGACAACCATCAGATTGATATGGAGCAAAAAGTGGTTTACATACTTCCTACTTTATGACAGAGAATACTTTTAAAAAGATATATATGTAAGAGTCATGCCTTAATAAAATGCATAATTTTTTCACCTACATCAAGTACATTCTGAAGTAAAACTGACATGGCAGTAACAAATACAATGACTAACAGTATGGTTGCCTTGACTTATGCTGGGTTGCCACCCCTTATACCCTTATACCCATACTGATTTTTGCACAATCACCATAAATATCAACACAGTTTCAAGGGGAGTACTAAAAGCACATTAGGTCTTAGTGTTAAGAAAATAAGTTTGGGGGCGCCTGGGTGGCTCAGTGGGTTGAAACTTCTGCCTTCGACTCAGGTCATGATCCCAGGGTCCTGGGATGGAGCCCCGCATCGGGCTCTCTGCTCAGCAGGGAGCCTGCTTCCTCCCCTCTCTTTGCCTGCCTCTCTGCCTACTTGTGATCTCTCTCTCTGTCAAATAAATAAAAATCTAAAAAAAAAAAAAAAGAAAGAAAGAAAATAATTTTGATCCAAAAGTGCTTCAGAAATCCTAGGGATTGATGGACCACAATTTGAGAATCACTGCTTTAGAATATATGTGGGAAATTAATTGTTTGGTCATGACTTAGATAAAATTTCAACTTAACTAGATAATGCTAAATACCTTTTCAAAGTGGTTATACCAAATTACATTCTTAGTTCACATAATAATAAGCTCATAGAAGTTTATTTCATCTATTTTATGGACTAAACATGTGTCTCTGAAATGCAAAATAGTATATAACAACACTAATTGAATTGACAATAAGCAAAATGAGATACATTTTGAATTTTTCTATAGAATTGATGGTACTGAAAGAAAAGCACATTTGCTAAAGAAAAAGATAAGTAAAAATTAATGAATAGGTTATGAAATGGACTTATAAGTACTACCATAAAGGTCTACAGGTAAATGGTTATGAATCTATTATGTCTAAATCTAAAAATTGTGGAGTTTTTTCCTTTTATAAAGATACACCCTGAACCAGGGCCTATATAACACCAGCCTAGAGGTTTTGTTTTTATTTGGCTCATGAAGGAGCGTGAATTAGAAGATGTTCTTGGGGCGTCTGTTTGGCTCAGTTGGTTAAGTGTCTACCTTTGGCTCAGGTCATGATCTTGCGGTCCTGGATGAAGCCCCACAGTGGGCTTGCTGCTCAGTGGGAGATCCCTCTCCTTCTGTCCTCCCATCCCCCACTCATGCTCTCTCCTCTCTCTCTCAAATAAATAATATAATCTTTAAAAAAAAAAAAAAGAAGAAGATATTCTTGAAGTAGCTGATCAAGAGTTGGAAAACTGTTCAAGAGTAGGAAAAGAAAAAAAAAGTAAATAAAAAGGCTGTGTTTCATTAGGGTAGGAACTTCTCTTTCAACATCACTGTATCCACAATACATTCTATGTTAGGTGAATATATTGGGTACTTAGTAAGTCTTGGGAATCAAATTGTGCATGAGTAAGAGACCACCCATTGATCAAATGTGTACCATGAAAAACAGTATTTGAGAAGTATCATTTGGATATAACTCCCTTGATGGTGAATAATGTAATAAAAATATATAATATAAAACAATAAGCAATAAAAGAAGAAAAGGTAAGAGCTTAGGTCAAAACAGATGACATCACAAGTCAGAGACAAGGCAGTTGCTATACAGAGACCAGAGACTGTGCAATGAAAGTTATTCATTAACTAAAGCATCTGTAACTCAGAGAGTCTATCAATAGGTATCAATCTCTAGACACACGTGTTTTCTCAACTATTTTTCTACAGTAAATTAAATAGTTTTCTATGCAAATGAGTTTCTCCTTTAAAGCTATATTTAACAGGGGCGCCTGGGTGGCTCAGTGGGTTAAGCCGCTGCCTTCAGCTCAGGTCATGATCTCAGGGTCCTGGGATCGAGCCCCGCATCGGGCTCTCTGCTCAGCAGGGAGCCTGCTTCCTCCTCTCTCTGTGCCTGCCTCTCTGCCTGCTTGTCATCTCTCTCTGTCAAATAAATAAATAAAATCTTAAAAAAAAAAAAAAAAAAAGCTATATTTAACAGAACTATTTCCTTATGTGTGGCAAATATTCATATATTTGCATGGTGATATACAAGAAGAGAATTTATATTTTTTTATTTTGTAGGATATATAAGAAGTATCTTATTTGTGATTACATTGTATATCATTTCACCATATATTATATCACTAAACATTGTGACAGTAATATGGTTTGAACCACAAGATAGTAGCTTACTCTTGATTTTGGTACACAATCCTTATTGGTTCTTTGGAAGATTTGTATTAATAGAGAAAAGTAAGCATGGACTATAAGACCAAATGTGAACATTGCTATATACAGGTGTATAAAGAGTCTAGGTCTTAGGTTCCGCTAGGACCTCCATCATTACAATACATCATGTCTGGCTTTAAAAAATAATGGGAAGTCATGCTGATATACAGTTAAAAGAGACAAAACAAGGATCAAAACTAGGTTCAGAAAAGACACAAATTTTGTAATTAACAAACAGGGAATTTAAAGTAATTATATTTAATATGTTAGGGACTCTCATGAAAAAGTAGACAATATGGAAGAGCAGATAGGTCCTGCTGGCTGAAAGCTGAAAATTTCTGTGTAAGAATGAAAAGGAAATACCAGAAATAAAAAAACTCTGTAATAGAAATGTCAGATGTCTTTGATGGTCTCATCCTTAGACTGGTCAACAAGGAAAGAATTAATGAGCTTGATGATAGGTCAACATAAGCTTCTCAATCTACAATGCAGGAAGAAAAAAGAATTAAAACACACACACACACACACACACACACAGACCAACAACAGAACATCCAGAAAATTTGGGACTATATCTGAAGTTGTAACATACATGTAATTTGAATTTCAAAAGTAGAATAAAGAATAGAGTAAACTAAGAATTAGAATAATGCCCACATATTTTCCAAAATTAATGACAAATACCAACTCAAAGACACAGGAAGTTTAAATACCAAACAAATCTGTATAAAAAAATCTACATGTATGTATATCATATTCAAACTACAATGATAAAAGACAAAGACAATCTTAAAAGAAGTTGCGGGGAGGGCAGGGAATCTACCTTAGAGGAACAAGAGTAGAAATAGCAACAATTTCTTATCAGAAACTATGTAAATTTTAAATCAAGTGAAGTTATTCTTCAAAAGTGAAAAAGAAGGGGCACCTGGGTGGCTTATTTGTTTCAGCATCAGAATCCTGGTTTTGGCTCAAATGTCAAATTTGGTGTCAGGTTGGAACTCCCACATTGGGTTCCATGCTCAGGGGGTCATGCACTCTCTCTCTCTCTCTTTCAAATAAATAAATAATCTTTTTTAAAAAGTGAAAAATAAATAATACTTTTTCAAACAAACCAAAGCTGGGAAATATATTATCATCAGACCTATACTACAAGAAATGAAAAAAAGTTCTTTAGGAAGAAAGAAAATTATATCAGTCAGAAACTTGGATCTACATTAAAAAAGAAAAAAAGAAGGACATCGGAAAAGGAATAAATAAAACAAACATAAACTCTGTCTTTCTTAATAATACAAAAGATAAGTTAATGCTAAAAATAGGAAAAATACTGGTAATTATATTAAATGGCTAAATGAGATGAAGAACAGCAATGTTATAAGAGACAGAAATAAGGAATTAAAAGTATGCTGCTGTTTTCATTTTAAGTAAGGTCTATCCTTTTTTTTTTTTTTAAGATTTTATTTATTTGACAGATAGAGATCACAAGTAGGCAGAGAGGCAGGCAGAGAGAGACGGAGAAGCAGGCTCCCTGCCGAGCAATAGCCCAATGTGGGACTCGATCCCAGGACCCTGGGATCATGACCTGAGTCGAAGGCAGAGGCTTTAACCCACTGAGCCACCCAGGCACCCCAGTAAACTCTATCACTGATGTGGAGCTTGAACTCATGACCCCAAGGATCAAGACTCCCATGCTCTAATGGCTGAGCAATCTAGGCACCCCTAAAAGTCTGCTGTTATAGGTACCTGTACTACATATGAGGCAGGATTCTATTAATGGAAGGTAGACTTCAACTAGTTATAACATACCTAACAATTTATTAATATATTAAATACATATACATATGTATATATTGTTAAATACATTTTCTATAAAATTTATATTAAACTCAAGGTCAAACACTAACACCTTTTAAAATAACTATAATTGATAAGTTATGAGAAGAGATAGGATAAAATTTTATAAAATATTTAAAACTAGTGAAGGTAGAAAAAAGAGGGAAAAGAAACAGGGCAAAAGAGGAAAACTGTTAAAAACATAGTAGATATTAATTCAACTACATCAATAATCATTTTAAATATGAATAGTTGAAACATATCAGCTAAGAGAAATTGTCAGAGTGAATAAAAACACAAGACTGAACTATATGTTCAAAAACAAAATTAACTATAACTATAAAGATCCTGTTAAGTTAAAAGTAAGGGTTGCATGGAAAAAGATGTGCTGTGATAACATGAATCAAAAGAAAGTTGGAGTAGTTCTATTAATTTCAGACATTAGGCACACTTAAGAAATTCTCAGCAATCAAGAATGGCATTTCTTTTTACTTTTTTTTTTTAATTTTTTATTTTTTATAAACATATATTTTTATCCCCAGGGGTACAGGTCTGTGAATCACCAGGTTTACACACTTCACAGCACTCACCAAAGCACATACCCTCCCCAGTGTCCATAATCCCAAAGAATGGCATTTCTTAAAAATAAAGTGGCCAATTCTTCAAGACAATAATCCTTAATGTATACACATTCAACAACAATGTGCTCAAATATTTGAGCCAATAACTGATAGAAATGCATGGAAAAATGCAAAATTTACTATTATAATTGGAGACTTCCCCAACCCTTTTTCAGTAATTGATATGTCAAGCAGGGGAAAAAAAATATAGTGAGGATATATTTGACCTGAATATATGACTTGTCAATCAACTCAATCCAAATGACATTTATAGAATACTCTATCCAACAACTGCATAATATACATTTTCTCTGCCTTGCATGGAATAATCTCCAAGAAAGACCATATTCTAGGCCATAAAACACACTTTAACTAACTTAAGAGAATAAAAATCATACAAATACATTCTTACACCTAAAGAGAATTTAACTAGAAATTATAACCAAAAAAGCTGGAAAATCTCAAAATATTTGGAGATTAAACAACACATTTATAAATGATATGTGTCAAGGAAGTTTCAAGAGATATTTAAAAACCTTTTGAACTTAATGAAAATGAAAATACAACTTATCAACATTTGTGGGATGCAGCAAAAGCAGTGCTTAAAAGGAAATTTATAGCATTGAATGCACATATTAGAAGGAGAAAGATCTAAAATCAAACAACTAAGCTTTTACCCTAGAAAACAAAAGAAAGACTATTTAAGTCTAAAACATGTAAAAGAAAAGAAATAAAATGTAGATATGAAATTGAAAATAGGAAAACAAAGAAAAACTAAAGCTGATTTTTATAAAAAGATTTTATTTATTCATTTGACAGAGAGAGAGAGACATAGTGAGAGAGAGAATACAAGCAGGGGGAGTGGGAGAGGGAGAAGCAGGCTTCCTGGGGAGCAGGGAGCCTATTACGGGGCTCCATCCCAGCACCCTGGGATCATGACCTGAGCCAAAGGGAGACGCTTAATGACTCAGCCACCCAGGCACCCCCAAAGCTGATTCTTTAAAAAGATCAATAAAATTGATCTATCTCTAACCAAGCTAACCAACTAAAACAGGGAGAAGACACAGATTACCAATATCAGAAAGGTAGTTCATCATTACTGATCTTTGGACATAAAAAACACAATAATAAAGAACTACTATGAATAACTCCATGTTGACAAATTCGATAACTGAAATGGACTAATTCCCAGAAAGACACAAGCTATAAAAACTCCTAAAAGAGAAATCTATAATCTGAAAAGTCCTCTGTATAAAGATAATAATTCAAAAATTAAAAACCTTACAAAATAGAAAACAATAGGCCAGACATTTTCACTGGCAAATTCCAACAAACATTTAAGGAAGAAATTAAAGCAATTTTCTAGAAAATAGAAGCAAAGGGAACAGCTCCCAACTTGTTCTGGGAGGCCAGCATTAAAAGAAAATAAAGACTAATACCTCTCATTCAACAATCATCAATAAATATCAGCAAATCAAATCTGACAATGTATAAAAAGAACTATCTACTACAACAACATAGGACCTATTTCAGGTATTCAAAGCTGATTTAATATCCAAAAAACAACTAGTGTAATCCATCACATCCACAGGCAAAAGAAAGAAATCATAATCAAATCGATTGATGCAGAAAAATCATCTCACAAACTCCAACTCCCATTCATGATAAAAACTATGCAAACAAGCAAAAAATAAAAGCAACTTCCTCAACTTGATAAATGATCTACAAAATCTACAAAATAACCCTCTAATTGCCACACTTAATGATGAGAAACTGGACACTTTCACTCCTAAGACTAAGTACTTTCAAGGAAACTTTGTCCTCTCACCATTTCTATTCAACACCACATTAGAAATCTTAGCTAGTGCAGTAAGACAAAAGCAAATAAATACATGAATGAATGAATGAATGAATGAACGAACAAAAAGATATAGAGATTGGAGAGAAAGATATAAAATTGTCTTTGTTCACAGATAGACAGGTTGTCTATGTCCAAAATTCCAAATAGAATAAAAAACTTCCTGGAATGAATCTGAAAGTACAGCAAAGGCACAGAATATGAAATTGAGTGTACAAAAGTCAACTGTTTCTCAATATACTATCAAAGAACAATTATAAACTTCTTTATCTTAAGGATATTATTTATTTTGAGAGAGAACAAGCAAGGGGGGGGCAGGCAATGGGAGAGGGGTAGAGAGACTCTCAAGTAGACTTCAGGCGGAGCCTGGAGCATGATATGGGGCTCAATCTCACAACTATGAGATCATGACCTAAGCTGAAAGCAATAGTTGGACACCTAACCAACTGAACCACCTAGTCATCCTTAGCAAAGAACAATTGTCATTGGAAGCTTAAAATACAATTACCATTTATAATAGTACCAAAAATAAATAAATAAAGCCTAGCTATGTAGCTAAGAAAATATGTACAGGATCCATATACAGAAAACCACAAGATTTGATGAGGAAAGCAAAGATCCAAATATATGGAGAGATATTCTGTGTTCATGGAATGAAAGACTCAACATTGTTGATTCTGAATTTTTTTTTTGTTGATTCTGAATATTGATACTGAATACTGAAGATGTCAATTCTTCCCAACTTAATTTCTACATTCATTAAATCTCACTCAAAATCCCAGCAAGATGTTTTTCATTTATAGGCATACCTCAGATATATTGCCAGTTCCATTCTAAACCACCACATTAAAGAGAATGTATATTATTATATTTAAAACTAAACACATAAATATGTATTACATACTTAGAGAGTAAGTATAAGAATTATTATACTATGTTTTAATGCTTAACACAAATATCAAACAAAAATTGAAACAATCTACTCAAGTATTGAAAGTACTAAGTTAAGAAGTAATTATAGTGTTTCCCCAACTGCAGACATTACATAACCTACTAGTCTATTCCAGATACACCTAGATATACACTCAAACACTGTGTTCAAAATTTGATTTTAAAATTAAAGTAGGCACTTCTAAAGTTATTAGACTTAACATTTGATGTCACACAAAAAGGAATATTGCTATAAAAATTAAAGAATTCAATAATTAGTTTATCAATTTCCCAAGTGTTTAAAAATGATTATATATGTTTTATTATATTAATGTAATATATGTTTAAGATGTTTTCTGTATTAGTTCAGAATTCAATATTCACAGTAACTTCAAAAGTTACGTATGATGTTAAATACATAGAACAAACTGGTAGTCGCTAAAGTGGAGGAAGATGGGGGTAGAGGGGCAAAATGAGCAAAAGGGGGAGGGAGATAAAGGTCTCCAGTAATGGAATAGATAAGTCACAAGGATCAAAGGTATAGCATAGGATGAGGTTCCTGAGTGGCTCAGTTGGTTAAGCATCTGCTTTCGGCTCAGGTCACGATCCCAGGGTCCTGAGATCAAGCCCCACATCGGGCTTCCTGCTCAGCAAGGAACCTGCTTCTCCTTCTCCCTCTCCTGCTTCCTGCTCCCCTACTTGTGTTCATGCTCTCAATCTTTCTCTGTCAAATAAATAAATAAAATCTCAAAAAAAAAAAAAAAGTACAGCATAGGAAGCATAATCAATGGTATAGTGAGAGCATTGTATGGTGACAGATAGTAGTTACCCTTGTGGTGAGCATAGCATAATGTACAGACTTGTCAAAGCACTCTGTTGTGCCCCAGAAACTAAAGTAACATTGTATCAACTATATTTCAGTGAAAAAAGATGGCAATGAAATGTAAACACACACATACACAAAAAAGTTAAGTACAATATTAGTTCAAAAGGCTAAGTATGCAGAGATAAATTGTGAGGTTTCCATTCCTTTTGGATTTAGTATTTAAAGAGCTATTCTTTGGGCACCTGGGTGGCTCAGTGGGTTAAAGCCTCTGCCTTCAGCTCAGGTCATGATCCTGGGATCCTGGGAACAAGCCCCACATTGGGCTCTCTGCTCAGCGGGAAGCCTGCTTCCCTTCCTCTCTCTCTGTCTGCCTCTCTGCCTACTTGTGATCTCTATCTGTCAAATAAATAAATAAAATCTTCTAAAAAAAATAAATGAGCTATTCTTCCACAGATAAAGACTGAGTATATAGTAGACACGGGAGGCACAAAAATGAATAATAGTCCTTACTCTCAAGGGGACAGGTGTTAAGATAGGTAGAGGATTCCTAACTGTCTTAAATATATTTACATTTTCATCCTGAAAGCTTCTTAATATAATAATTTCATAAGTTTAACTATTATGAAAAAAGCTAAATATAATTTATGTGTCCTAAAATTGTATCTTTTTAGAGTACAAAAGTTCAAGTGTCATATCTAAATACATCTTAATTCAATTAGCTATATTATGTGCCTAATTCCTTAGTGATAGTTATTATATAATAACAAACAGGTTATAAAAAACACTACTTGAGACATAAAGTAATTTAAGTAGCACTATGAAAGCTCTAACTTCAAATGATTACTAGGTATTATTTATACAGCTCTGATCCTTCTGCTCTTTTCACTTTATGCCAGTTCTCTAGGACCTTACCTTTATGAATGAAAACCAAATTTATATATTTAGACCATACCTATCTCATTAGTTTTAGATTTGAACATCCAATTGTCCTCTGTATGTTTCCATCTGAACGTCCTATAGTCTTAACCTAATGTAAAAATAATTCATTACTCCTTCAATTAAACTGGTTCCATGTTTATTTCAGCAGGTGGTACTGTCGTGTCTCAATCACTAAGGCTGAAAAACAAGAGTATTCCTTAATTTTTCCTCCCTCATCACTCTTATTCAATCAAGAATTGAACCCTGCTAATTTTATCTCTTTAATATATCTTTAATCTATCCAAATGACATCATCCTATTTCCAATCCTCATTATCTCTAACCTGTACATCAGGAATGTTTAGAAGCCATCTTAGAGCCAGAGGGTTTGCCTTCAACCCAAGGTTAACAATTTAATCTCTTCGTCTCATTTAATTCATCTGCATAATGAGGAAAATATTTATTTTGTGCATTCACTGTGCTTAACATACTTCTGGACCACAACAATGACCCTCTAAAATAATATTAATAGTATTAATTTAGACAACTGCAGCAGCATGTTCTCCTCTGTAAAAGTCAGATTTCACATGGTATCTATAGTGACCTAATCTAAAATGAAAATCTGACCATACCATGTCTATTAAAAATTACTCAGTGACTTTCTACTGTCCTAAGAGATAATGCACAAGTTCTTTATTACATATATAAGGCCCTGTATCATCTATTTCTTATTTAGCTCACCAGTTTCATCTCACAATTTCTTTTTTTTAGGCATTTCCCATCCAGCATCATTAACTCCATGTAGTCATCACGATGCATCATGATCCTTTATATTTCAGATGACTTTGCTCAAAAAAATTGCCAATGGAGAATTTTAATCCAGTGAAAATATCCTTTAAAAGTGAAAGTAAAATAAAAAATTTTCAAATATATAGAAGCTCAGAGAATAAGTTGCCAGGAAAACTACATTATAAGAAATGATAATGGAAGGTTTTCGGGCAGAATGAACATAATAGATGAAAATAGGATTTCCATGAAAGGATGAAAAAAGAACCAGAACTGGTAAAAAAAAAAAATATGTATG
Source organism: Mustela erminea (assembly GCF_009829155.1). Lineage (NCBI taxonomy): Eukaryota > Metazoa > Chordata > Mammalia > Carnivora > Mustelidae > Mustela > Mustela erminea. The sequence continues at coordinate 70,934,662 of NC_045616.1, read as the reverse complement.
CAAGAATAAAACATATTGTTTCTCATTTTTTAATTTTTCTAAAAAAATAACCATCAAAAGCAAAAATAATAACAAGGACTTGTAGGATTTATAATACACAAAGAACCAAAATATGTGACAATAACCAAAGAATGGAAGGAGAAAAATGAACTATATCTTATGTGACAAATGAAGTTCAACAATTTTATTATAATATAAACTGATAAATTAAAGATCCACATTGTAAACCATAAAGCAACCACAACAGATAGATAGGTAAATAAATAGATAAAGGAGGTATAGTTAATATGCCAATAGTGAAGATAAAATGACATATTTTAAAGTAATTAATTAAGAAAAAATAGAAACAAAAATAGATAAGAAAAACTAGACAACAGTGCTAGGTTAATGACTAAAACCCACTAATTACATTAAATGTAAATGAACATAAAATGCAATTAAAAAATAGAAATAGTTAAACTGGATTAAAAGCAAAACCCAACTACAAATTATTAAAAAGAAATCCTCTTTAAATATAAAGAATAAGGGACGCCTTGGTGGCTCAGTTGGTTAAGCAGCTGCCTTCGGCTCAGGTCATGATCTCAGCATCCTGGGATCGAGTCCCACATCGGGCTCCTTGCTCCGCAGGGAGCCTGCTTCTCCCTCTGACTCTGCCTTCCACTCTGTCTGCCTGTGCTCGCTCTCACTCTCTCTCTCTCTTACAAATAAATAAATAAAATCTTTAAAAAAAAAAATAAAAAATAAATAAATAAATATAAAGAATAAGGTAAACTCATAGTTAAAGAATAAAAAAAAAAAAAGACAGAAACAATAAGATGAAATCTAGAATCACTATATTAATGACACAAAATAGATTTCAGAAAAGTGATGTTAACAAGGATAAAAAGAGATGTTTTATAATGGTAAAGAATCAATTAATCAAGAAGATATATTCTAATTATGAAAGCATGTAATTATAAAATTTCAAAATGTATGAAGTAAAACTGAGTAATGAAAGGAGAAATGGACAAATCTATACACTGGTTAAGATTTCAAAGTTCTCTATTAAAAATGGATAGATCAACTATAAAGAAAACATTTAAGAATACAGGAGACTTAAACAACACTATCAAACAAATGGATCTAATTGAGAATGCTAGAACATTCCACCCAACAATAACAAATAACAATTTCTTTCAAGGATACAAGATACATTCATCAAGATAGATAATATAGGGGCACCTTAGTGGCTCAATGGGTTAAACCTCTGCCTTTGGCTCAGGTCATGATCCCAGGGTCCTGGGATCAAGCCCTGCATCAGGCTCTCTGCTCTGCGGGGAGCCTGCTTCCCCCTCCCCCCCCCACCTTCCTCTCTCCCTACTTGAGATCTCTGTCTGTCAAATAAATAAATAAGAATCTTTTAAAAAAATCTTTAAAGATAGATAATATAATGGACCATAAAGCAAATTTCTATTAGAAGATCGAAATAATGTAATATACTATATGACCGCAATTCAAGAAGAAATCACACAAAAAAATACAGTCTGAACTAAATGAAAATGGAAATACACAATAATGAAATGCTAAAAAAGAGCCTATAAAGAAATTCATAACTTTAGGTCTTATGAAAGATGGGAGATGTAAAATCAATGAACTAAGCTTCTACTTTAAAAGGATTTTTTTTAAATGGAGGAAATTAATCCCAAAGTAAGCATAAAAAAGGGAAAAAATAAAGAGCAGAAAAATAAAATTTTTAAGTGTGCATGCAATAGAGAAAAATCAATGAAATCAAAATGTTTTTTAAAAGAAAACAATAGAATTTAAAAAGCTAAAGCTATGTTGATCAAGAAGAAAAGGAATGGCATTGGAAAGATGGCAAAGTAGGTAATTCCCAACTTTAGTCCCCTTTATAGAAAAAACAACTAGCAAATATCCATAGGTAAGACACTATTGTGAGGATCTCAGAACTCAGGGGTGAGGAAGATGCATCCCCTTAAACAACAAAAAAATAAAAAAAAAATATGAAAAACTACATTCCAGTGGAAAGAGGAACAGTTTTACTTTGACTACATCATCCTTCTTTCAGACCCACGCAGCACTGCACCAAGAGGGTCCCCCTGAGCCTATAGTTTCTCCAATGGAAAAAAGAGAACCCAACTAGATAGAGATTACTCCTTAGTAGAGATCCCCACCAGTGGCTCAAGGCAAGCGCACATCTGAGCCATGGCTTCTTTTGGTCAGGCAACTTGATCAATAGTTCTATTAGGTTTTGGCCATGGACCCATTCTAGAGACCCCCCACATAAGTAAGCAAGTCACTGGATCTCACTACTGCTGAGCACAGCCTCCAGCACCACTTGACCAGGAAGGCTGGGGAGTGATGCCAGCCAGCCATGCAGCACATATGACAGCCAGCCTGGCAAGAAGGCATATCAATAGCCCCACAACGTCGTTGTCTATGAAAGAATGAAGAAATAAATGTCTTCCTCAACTCACTGATACCAATGCAAAGATATAAATATCACAAGGAATCAAGTACATTTCTACAATCTAAGGACACGAATAAGCTCTAATAACTCCAAAGAAATAGAGATCTATGAACTGTATGACAAAAAGCTCAGAATATTTTCTTAAAGAAATTCAGTGAGCTGTAGGAAAACACAGATAGATAATCAAATGAAATTAAAACTAGAAAACCAATTCATGAACAAAATGAGAAGTTCAACAACAGAGACAATTTAAAAACAAACAAACAAAAAACACAGAAATCCTGGAGCTAAAGAACACAATAACTGAAGAATTCAATAGAGAACTTCAATAGCAGACTCAACAAAGCAGAAGAAAGAACCAGTGAATTCAAAGAAAAGTCCACTGAAATCTCATCAGAGAAGGAAAAAAAAAAAAAAAAGAATGAAAAAGAGTGAAAAAAGCCTATCTGAATAACAGGATGCTATCAAAAGAAATTATCTATACATTTTTAGAGTCCCAAAAGGAGATGACTGAGAGAAAAGGGCAGAGAGCTTATTTATAGACTTTATCGCTGAGAACTTCCCAAATCTGGAGAGAGTAAGAAGGAGCACCTGGGTTGCTCAGTTGGTAGAGTGTCTGACTTGTGATTTTGGCTCAGGTCATGATTGTATGGGTTGTAGATTGAGCCCTGCATCAGACTCTGGTCAGTGTGGAGTCTGCTCCTGATTCTCTGCCTCTCTCTCTCCCTCTGACCCTTCCCTGGTTTGCACTCCCTCTCCCTCTCTCTAAAATAAATATATAAAATAAATTCATTTTAAAAAAGCAGTAAGAAAAGAATTCCTCACATACAAGGGAACCCCCAAGATTATCAGCAGATTTCTGAGGAAAACCCTTGTGAGTATGAGAGACTGGGATATACTTAAAATGCTGAAAGAAAAAAAAAACAAAAAAAAAAAAACAAAAAAAAAACCCGCCCACTAAGAACACTTAACCTGGCAAAGCTGTCCTTCAAAAATGGAGTAATAAAAATTTTGCAGGCCTAAAAAAAGATGAAATTGTTTGTCATCATTAGACTTGTTTTTCAAGAAATGCTTAAAGAAGTTCTTCAAACTGAAATGAGAGGATGCTGATAAATAACATGAGAACACAAGGAAAACATAAAATATACTGGTAAAGTATATAGACAAATTCAGAATAATATAATATAATATGATGGTATGTTAACTCTAATATAAAGGCTAAAGAATAAAATAAAAGTATAAAAAAAAACAATAGCTACAATAATTTAATTGATATGACATACAAAAATGTAGATTATGACATAAAATGTAAAATATGGTGAGAAAATTATTAAAGGAAAGTTTTTGTCAGGAATGGAAGTTAAGTTGTTATCATCTTACAACAGACTATTAAATCTATAATATGGTTTATGTACATGTCATGGTAATCACAAAGATACACAAAAGATAAATAAAAGGGAATCAAAACAAACCACCACAAAAAAATTATCCATTCACATAGATAGTAAGAGAGAAAGAAAGAAACAAAGGGATTACAAAAGAACCAGTAAACAAATAATAAGATGGCATTACTAAGTCCTTAGATAGCAATAATTACTTTAAATGTAAATGGATTAAATTCTGTAATCAAAAAACTTGGGAGTGACAAAATGGATAAAAAAATAAGACTGACCTATTCACTGCCTATATGAGACTCACCTCAGCTTTAAGGAAAAAATAGGTGCAAAGTGAAGAGATGGAAAAAGATATTCCATGCAAATGTAAACCAAAAGAGAAGAGAGATAGCTAAACTTTTACCAGACAAAACAGACTTTAACTCAAAAGCTGTAAAAGGAGACAAAGTAGGACATATATAATAAAAAAGGGGTCAATCTATAAGGAGGATTTAAAGATTGTAAATACGTACACACCCAACACTGGATTCCCAAAGTATGTAAAACAAACACAAATGGAATTAAAACAAGAAATAAACACAGTATAATAACTGCTGGAGATTCTAGTCCATAATAGAAGGAGATGAGATGCCCTTTAACAGATGAATGGATAAAGAAGATGTGGCACATATATACATGGAATATTATTCAGCCATCAAAAAGGATAAATACCCACCATGTGCACTGACATGGATGCAACTGGAGGGGATTATGCTAAGTGAAGTAAGTCAGGCAGAGAAAGATAATTATCATATGGTTTCACTCATCTGTGGAACATAAGCAATAGCACAGAGGACCATAGGGAAAGGGAAGGAAATCTGTAGGGGGAGAAATCAGAGATAGGGATGAACCATGAGAGACTATGGACCCCAGGAAATAAACTGAATGTTTCAGAAAGGAGGGGGTAACAGGGCGATGGGTATTAAGGAGCGCGTGTGTTGTGATGAGCACTGGGTGTTACACGTAACTAATGAATCATTGAACACTACATCAAAAACTGACAGACTATACAGTGGCTAACTGAAGATAATAAAATAATAAATTAATTTTGAAAAATTGTTCGGGATTCTAATACCCCATTTTCAACAATGCATCACTTAGAAATGAAGAAACATCTGAGTGGAACTACACTTTAGACACTATACAGATCTTTCTTTCCAATATTAGCAGAATACACATTCTTTTCAAGCACCCACATAATATTTACCAGGATACATCTTACAATAGGTTACTACAAAAGTCTTAACAAATTTAAAAATATTGAATTTACAATAGCCAAATTATGGAAGCTCTCCAAGTGCCCATTGGCAGATGAATGGATAAAGATGTGATATGGATGAATGATATGGAAGACGAATGGATAAAGATGTACACATACACACAATAGACTATTATTTAGCAATAAAAAAGAATGAAATATTGGCCTTTGCAACAACATGGATGGAGCTAGAGTATAATGCTAAGGGAAGTAAATCAATCAGAGAAAGACAAATACCATATGATTTCACTCATATGTGAAATTTAGAGAACAAAATAAACAAGCAAAGGGGAATGAAAGAGAGAGAGAGAAACCAAAAAACAGACTCTTAACTATAGAGAGCAAATGATGGTTACAAGGGAAGAGGTGGATGGGGAATGGATGAAGTAGGTGAAGGGGATTAAAGAGTACACTTATCATGATGAACATTGACTAATGTACAGAATTTCTGAATCACTATATTGTACACCTGAAATTAATATAACATTGTGTGTTAATTATACTGGAATTAAAATTAAAAACTTAATAAAAAATAATAATTTGTATATAGTACCTATGCATATTATCCATTAACAAAAAAACCCACAATGGATGGAATAGAAAAATTTGAATTTCAGTTATGATGGGATTGCTGGGTGTTGATACTTTTGACTTCTACACTTGGCATAATAATAAACATTTTCTAAAAGGAGTATAGATTGTATTTGTAATAATAATTGTATGCCCTAAAAATTTTTTTAATACTGAAATCATTTCAAGACTCTGTTATTAGATAGTAGTACAATAGTAAGAATCAACAGAAAAAAAAAGTGAAATTCACAAAAACATGGAAATTCACAAAAACAACACACTGTTGAACAATCAATGGGTCAAAGAAAGAATCAAAAGTGTAAAAAAAACCTCCTTAAAACAAAAAAACTACTTAGACAAATGTAAATGGAAAAACAACATATCAAACTTACAGTACTAGCAAAAGCAATTCTAAGAGGGACGAGTATAGTGATAAACGCTGATATTATTAAAAAAAAGGGGGGGAGGGGATCTCATTTCAAATAAACAATCTGATTTTGTGCCTCAAGGAACTAGAAAAAAAAGGAACAAAATAAGGCCAAATTTTGTAGGAAAAAATAACGAAGATCAGAAAAGAAATGAGAGACTAGAAAATCAATAAAATATCAGTGAAATCAAGAGGTGATTTTTTTGTAACGACAAGCCAAATTGACAAAACTTAGAGTAACTAAAAAAAAAATTAAATAAATATAGACGGGACGCCTGGGTGGCTCAGTTGGTTGGACGACTGCCTTCAGCTCAGGTCATGATCCTGGAGTCCCGGGATCGAGTCCCACATCGGGCTTCCAAGTCCACGGGGAGTCTGCTTCTCTCTCTGACCTTCTCCTCGCTCATGCTCTCTCTCACTGTCTCTCTCTCAAATAAATAAATAAATAATCTTTAAAAATAAATAAATAAATAAATATAGACAAAAATGAAAGAAAAGACATTACAATTGATACCACAAAAATACAAAAATGATAAGGGACAATTACAAACAATGATACATCAACAAATTAAATAAGATAGAAGAAAAGGAAAATTTCCCAAAACCATAACCTACTAAGACTCAATGAAGAAGAGATAGAAATTCTTAACAGACCAATAACAAATACAGAAACAGATTAATAACCAAAAACCTCCCCAAAAAGAAAAACCCAGGGACCAATAAATTCACTGCTGAATTCACATTTAAAGAATTATTGCTAATCCTTCTTAAACTCTTCTAAAAAACTGAAAAGAAACAAATCCCCCAAAGTCTTCCACCAGGAACCAGCATTTCCCTATGGCAAAGCCAGAATACATTCAACAGAAGAAAACTATAGGCCAATGTCCCTGATGAATATAGATACATAAATTTTCAACAAAATTTCCAACAAAATCAGAAAAATGAGTTTAACAATACAAAGATGATCTTACCCTATGATCAAGTAAGATTCATCCCTGAGATGCAAGGATGACTCAATACATGTAAATCAGTGTGATACATCACATTAATAGAATGAAAAATAAAAATCATATGAGGACCTCAGAAGATAAAGAAAAAGGATTAACAAAATTCAATGTCCCTTCATTTTAAAAACTCTCAACAATGTGGGTATATAGAAGTAACAAACCTTGACATTATAAAAGCCATATATGACCAGCCCATAAGTATATTATAATCAACAGTGAACTTTAAAGCTTTTCCTCTAAAATCAGGAAGAATATCTAATCAAGAGTATCCTCTATACACCCACCTCTCCTATTCAACATAGTAAGTCCTAAGCAGACCAATCAGGCAACAAAAAGAAATGAAAGGCAAACTATCTCTGCTCAGAGATGACATGATCTTATATAGAGAAAATCCAAAAGACTCTACCAAAAAATGGTCTGAATAAACAAATTCAGTAAAGTGCAAACTACAAAGTCAACTTACAAAAATCAGTTGTGTTTCTATACGCTAGAACAATGAACAATCTAAAAAGAAATAAAATGATACCATATACAGTAGTATCCGAAACTATAAGATCATTAGAAATAAACTTAAGCAGGGCACGGATTTATTTGAGAAAGAGCAAAAGAGCATAAGCAGGGAGAGTGTAAGAGGGAGAAGGAGAAGCAGGCTCCCCACTGAGCAGGGAGCCTGCTGCGGGGCTCCATCCCAGGACACTGGGATCATGACCTGAGCCAAAGGCAGACTCTTAAGTGACTGAGCCACCAGGCACCCCTAATTAAGTTTTTTTAACCTAGTTAAATTTTTTTTAAAAAGAACTACATTTAATCAAAGAGGTAAAAGACCTGTATACTGAAGACAATAAGCAATTGATAAAAGAAATTGAAGAAAACAGAAATAAATTTGAAGATATCTCTTGTTAATGGATAGGAAGAGTTATTGTTAAAATGTTCAAGCTCCCCCAAACCAACCATAGATGTGTGTGTAATGTATATTTATATATCACATTGTAATAAAAAGGACTATATGATATTTATATATCATATTCAGTCATAAAAAGGACAAAAACCCTGCCATTTGTTTCCATGAGGATGAACCTTGAGGGCATGAAGTGAAATAAGTAAGATCAAAGACCAATACTGTGTGATTTCACTTACATGTAATTTTAAAAAGCTGAACTCCTAGAAACTGTGAGTAAACTAGTGGTTGTCAGGGACTAGGATGTGAAGGAAATGGGGAGATATTCAAAGTGTGTAAACTTCCAGTTATACAATGAATAAGTTCTGAAGGTCTAATGTAAAGTATTGTGACTATAGTTAACAATACTGTATTGTATACTTGAACATTGCTAAGAGAGTGGATCTTGAATGTTCTCAGCACACACACACAAAAAGATAATTATATGATGTGATGCATGTGTTAACTAACCTTATCATGGCAATCATTTTGCAATATATACATGTATCAAATCATCACTTTATACACCTTAACATTATACAATATTATTTGTCAATTATATCTCAATAAAGCTGGAAAAAAGAAATTAAGGAGAAAACACAAATTACAAATATCAAGAATGAATGGTGGAATAACACTATATGACAGACATTAAAAAAGACAAGAGAATATTATAATTAATTTGACAATTTAGTTGAAATAGTCTAAATACTTTGAAAGACAATTAACAAAAAAAATTTCAGAGGATTTAGATAATAAGCTATCCTATATTTAATTAATAAACTAAATTATTAATCAACAATCTTCCCATTAAAAAAAATCCAGGCTCAGATGGACTCATTGGGGAATTCTATTAAACATTTAAGGAAAAAGTACCATCGGCCTTATCTATACAAACTCTTCCAGAAAATAAAACAGTTCCTAATTCAATATATATGACTATATTCTGATACCAAATCTCAAGAAATACATTAGAGGTGCTTGAATGGCTCAGTCAGTTGAGCATACGACTCTTGATTTGTGCTCAGATCATGATCTCAGGGTGGTAAGATTGAGCCCCACATGGGGGCTGGACTAGGCATGGAGCCTGATTTATATTCTCCCCCTCCATCTCCCTCTGCCCCCTTCCCCAACCTCACTCATGCTTTCTTGCTGTCTTTGAAAAACTAAAATTTTTAAAAAAGAAAAAACTACAACCAATTGTTTTAACAAATCATACTAAAATGACTAGATACTTGTGACAGAAAAAGAACCTCAACCTTTACTTTATACTATACAAAAAAATAACCTCAGAATAGATCATAGGTCTTCATATAAAAGCTAAAAGTATAAAACTTTACGCAAAAATATAGAAGAAAATTTTCACAATTTTGAAGTAGGCAAAGACATTTTAGGACACAAAAAAACACAAATCATACAAAGGAAAATTTTAAATTACATTTCATCAAAATTTTAAAAAATTTTTTTTCAAAAAAAACATTAAAAATGAATGTCAAAACCATTAAAAGATGAATGGCAAACAAAAGAGTTGGAGAAAATATTCACATTGTGTATATATGACAAAGATTTTTTTTACCAGGATATACTGAAATCTCCTGCAACTCAATAAAGAGACACTTCAGTTTGAAAAAACAAACAAACAAACAAAACTGTGGGAAAGGATTTGAATAAACATTCAAAGAAGATAATGAATGACAAATAAACATATGAAAAGATGCTGATCATCACTAACATCATTATCAGAAAATAGATGATTAATTAAAATTACAATGAGATGTCACTAAAATGTATAATAATGGCTAAAATAAAAAAGACACAACCAAATGTTGGCAAGGATCTTGAAGTAATCAGAACTCTCATAGATTGCTAGTGGGAATGCAGAAAGGTATATAGCCACTTTGAGAAATAGTTCATGGTAAAGTGAACCTAACATGTACCATACTACCAGCAGTACCATCCAAGAGAAATCAAAGTATATGTCCAAACAAATACTTGTACATGGATGTTCATAGCAGTCCTATTCATCATAATAGCCCCAAACTAGGGGGAAAAATGTGGTATTTATAAGGAATACTATTCAGAAAAGAAACCAAAAAAGCTACTGATACACGTAACAACATGGGTGAATCTCAAAATCTTTTGTGCTAAGGGAAAGAAACTAGATACAAAGAGTACCCCTTATATAAGTTGACTTAATTGGAACTATAGAAAAGACACGTTTAATCTATGGTGATAGAAAGTATATCTGTGGCTGTCAGAGCCCAGGGAAAAGGGGAGGAGAGTGGAGATTGATTGTAAAAGGGAACAAGGGGACTTTTTTAGGTAATGAAAATGTTGATATCTTAATTGTGGTAGGTAAATGGTTACATACATTTGCCATAATTCATTGAACTACACACAAAAGTATCTTTAGTGTATGTAAATTATACTTAAATGATATTTTAAGATGTACTCAAGGGATGCAAACTCTTCCAGAACACACAGAATACTTCTTAGACTAACATTATTTTGATACCAAAACTAGACAAAGGCATTAAAGTCCCAAATACAGTCTCAAATACTAGTTCCAAATCCTAAAATTTCCTTGGTGTATTAATTAGCCTTCTGCTATGAAAGTATAGCCCTGATCAAGCATTTAGAGACACCTAGGTATTTGTAGTAAGAAAAAGGAAATTCAGATTAAAGAAAATAGTAATAAGAGCTTCCTAACACAAGTAACTAATTTACAATTTTATCCTGAAGCCTGTCGCATGCCTCCTTTAAAAGAAAAAAAAAAAAAAATCTCCTATCCAGTCTTTTGTATCCCTACTGGCAAGACCAAACATTGATACTGATTTCCAAAAGAAAGACCAATATATATGTGCAGCTTTCACTAAAACATTTAACATTTCCATAACTTTTGTCAAAATCAGTTACAGTTCACTAAATCATAATTAAATATTAAATGAGCTAAGTCAACTAAAAGATTTATGATTGTAGTACCTATTCGTTTTGCAAAGAAATATCAGACATCTACAATAGTAGAGAGAGTAGTATAATGAACTCCCATCCATACATTATCAAGATAATAAAATTCAAGATGTTACTATTCTTGCTTTCTCTCTCTCTCTCTCTCTCTTTTTTTTTTTTTTAAAGGTTTTATTTATTTAACAGAGAGAGAGACAGCAAGATAGGGAACACAAGCAGGGAGAGTGGGAGAGGGAGAAGCGTGCCTCCCACAGAGCGGGGAGTCTGATGCAGGGCTTGATCCCAGGACCCTGGGATCATGACCTGAGCCAAAGGCAGCAACCCACATGCCCCATCTTTCTCTTTTTTTCCCTACTTTCTTTTAAAAGTAACTATCAAACATTCTGTCATTTCAGTCGTGCATACTTCAATATGCATCCCTAAAAATTATGAATATTTTTAAGATCTCTTTTTAAGATTATTTATTTTGGGGGTGCCTAGGTGGCTCAGTTGTTAAGCTTCTGCCTTCAGCTCTGGTCATGATCCCAGGGTCCTGGGATAGAGCCCTGCACTGGGCTCCCTGGTCAGCGAGAAGCCTACTTCTCCCTCTCCCACTCCCCCTGCTTGTGTTCCCTCTCTTTCTCTCTCTCTCTGTCAAATAAATAAATAGAATCTTTTAAAAACATATTTTTATTATTGTACAGTTTGGAAACATTAGTTTTCTCAGGATATAAGAAGTCAGGTTGAATTCTTCAACATCATACTTTTTTCCATTGATGAAACCTATAGCAACTACATAGTTAATTAAAAAATCTTTCAACGGGCATTCTTTTCTGTAAGGTTTCATTAATTACCTTTGGCTTATAGCTACATTAAAGCTAGACATGTTATTTAAATATAGCATAAACCCTCAATCTTTTATTTTACAAAAAAATTAACTTCTTATTTTCACAAAGGCACAGAGAGAAATAAAACTGTTGCTAATTTGATCCCCATACAGGTCACCAAAAAAAAAAAAAAAAAAAAAAAAAAAGAAAGAAAGAAAGAAAAAGAAGAAAAAAAAAAAGAAATGGTCACTAAGGCCTAGCAAAAGAAAAAAAGTTATCCCATAGCTGTTCAAAATAGATAGTATATCCATCCCTACACAAGTATACAGTGGGTGCAAAACCATATTTTACACACTGTAAAGAATACTAGAAAATTTTCCACTGGTCTAGTGATTCATTGGGGGCACTTCTCAGTAACTCATATCAAATATTCTTCATTGCGGGGGTGCCTGGGTGGCTCAGTGGGTTAAAGCCTCTGCCTTTGGCTCAGGTCATGATCTCAGGGTCCTGGGATCGAGCTTGACATTGGGCTCTCTGCTCAGCAGGAAGCCTGCTTCCCCCACCTCTCTCTGCCTACTTGTGCTCTCTCTCTCTGTCAAATAAATAAATAAAATCTTAAAAAAAAAATTCTTCATTGTGATAAATCTGCAGATATCATCACATCACTTAACATCCATCCAACTAAATGATACAAGTTATAAAACTTCAATAAATTTAAACTGAAAACTATACTTGACATATTTACCATGGCTGTTGCTTTGTCTCAGGAAGAACAGGGAACACAGTATTTTAGGGATGCCATGAGTTGTGCCAGAGTTGACTTTTTAAGTTTCTTAAAGCTAAACACTAAGATCTTAAAAACAAGTAAAGGTATCTTCATTCATAAAAGAGACTTTCCCTAACTGAGCAAATAATAATTTGATATATCAAAAAATATATGTTAAACATACCCTGCCCAGGTTGTCTGGGGAAAAGGGAATGGAAGATACGGACATATTAATCAACTGGACATAGAAGGACAGCTGATTTTTTGCTTGTCAAATAACATTTTTGAGTGGAAGCATTTCTTCTGGCTCTCAATATAAAGCATTTTGTATATTCCCCCTCCTCATTTAAGCAGTCACATTATCAAACAAGAATTAGCTGTTAAATAAAGTTACTTCAAAGCATATAAATCCTAAAAGGTTAATTCATATTCTACTTCTCTTTCATAATTCCCTACATAAGGCATATGCCATTCATCTTAGGAAGAATTAAGAGGAATTACTCAAGAGACCAATAACAGCAACAAAAATCTAGCTGGTCAGTTAGAATCTTCATCACAATAAAAGATACAAAGAGAGATAAACCCTTACCTCAGCTATTTAAGTACATACAAGAAGGAGACTTATAATGCATATGTTGACATTGACTAACTTGCGACTGCATGAGGTAACAGTGCTCTCATACACACATTATTCATCTGCTGTATGTTAACGTATCCTAACCTTTCAATTTAATTGAATCTAGCAGAACCTATTAAATTCAGTCTGGTTGCATAAGATTATGACAGTCATTAATGAGCCAGACTTTTAAGTGCATTGAAGATAAACTGACTGGTTAGAAGGGCCTTCCCTTTTTGTTTCCTTGGCTATTTACTGCAATGAAAACTAGAATACCAATATTTCTGGGCCTTCGTTAAAAGTGTAATACTGACTTTTCCTCATGTCTGAATCAAATAGGTTTAAACTTGGTTACTCACCTTTATACATAAATCAACACTAATTTGGTAAAATTTAAATCACGATCTTCAAAATAATGCAACAGACTGACTCAATTTCACTCTCCAATTTGGAAAAAAAAAAAAAAAAAAGCTGAACTACAGATTTATCTCAGGAATGACCTCTGAGGCAAGCATATACTAAACATTCATTTTCATTTGTTCTTTTTTCCACATCCATTTCTCTACCAAAAAGCAGACTGTAAAACTTAAATCATACAAATGTCAGGAGTTCCTGCAAGTAAGCTGCTTGTTTTAGTTGAAAATGTTTGACTATCCTTTTAATGTTTTCAAAATTCTCTCCTTCCACATGAGCAGGCTTTTACATTTACTACTGCCTGTTGTTTGAAAAAAAGAAAGTAAGGATTTTATTGCTATGTGTGTGCATGTGGGGGGATAGCCAAAGGACAGTTTTTGGCACAGAATTATTTAAAACAAATATTAAGAACTCCAGATACTCCTAAAATGTGATGAGAATGATATCTCACTACTTTTTGTAACATCAGTTTGGACTGGGTTTTTGGTGTTTTTTTTTTTTAATTTTTTAATTTCAATGACATATTACACCTGAAAACATAAAAGTTACATAGCACTGATTGCACAAACTTTATGTCTGGAAAAAGTATGTTCACAGCTGTATGAAGAGTGAAAAGTCAAAGTAGATTTTATGGTAGTGGTATCAATGATGATTTTAAAATATATAGGTACTGTCATTTGAGGAAAAGAAAGATCATTTAAACAATTTAACTTCGAGGAACTGGGTGATAAGCAGACCATGCTAAAGGTAAATTATTTTAAATATATATAACAAAACTTAAGTGTGGTTCATTCACCACTCTAAAAATATGGGTCACTGAATCAGAAAGATTATTTAACAAGTCTCTAGTTCTTAAGATGATTTATCCCAATACCCCAAATGATAACATTCTCTACTGAAATCAGACAAAAAGGCAGTAAAGCATGTTTGGGCACAGGCACTCTACACAGTAGTTATGAGTTGCTCAAAAGAGTGGAGTTCTAAAATTTATTTTGATTTTCTTAAACTCACTCACTTGTGACCAATCTCATGTGCAATGGTAAAAGCTGAACCCAGGCCAATGTCTTCATTAATGCTGCAGCTCCTTTCAGGCTCACACATTCCAGCCACAGAGGCCAAGCCTGAATAAACAGAAGGAGACACAAAGGGTCAAGCCAAGGTGTTTCAGTCTTAAAAAGCCCATAGTTATAAATGCCTGGATTCTTTTTAATAACCTCCATGCACAGAAGGAGCAGTTGGCAAAAGGTTAACTTTCTAGTCATTTGCAAAATCACTGGGGGGAGTTTCACTTTGCCGGCTAGACATTAATATTTTTTGAACTGCAGTCAGTGCTGGAAAATGTCTAGACTAGGGGTTAGATTTATAAATTTTACTTCTGGTAACTTGGGACCACCTAGTAACTTGAGCCAGAAGAGGGAATTCAAGAAAGCATTTCTATTTTAACATTCTTCAGGCTGTAGAAAGCAAAATATATCCACATTATTTTTCTAAAGAGATCTGTTTAAGTTTAGTGGATTCATAAAAATATACAAGCAACTTTTTAGTTACCAAAAAAAGGGAATCCCAAATGTTTTTTTATGACATTTTTTAATAAAAGCAAAAATGAATGATTCAAAAGAGAAAAATGAGAACTGTTAAAAATAGAAGGTTTTGCATTTTTTTAATCTTCTGAAAGAAGTCCTGATAGTGATGCAACAATTTATTTAGGTATTTTAATGGAAAGAAAGACATTTGCACAGTAAGTGGTTATCCCCTTTCCCATCCCCCTTCAACACATTAGATTTACTAATAAACCAAAACTACAGTGTTAATTCACTGATTCTAGTGAAATGTTATGTTCCTCCCTTGGGAATTTTAGCTTGTAAAAGCTTTCATATTTACTTGCAAATGAATATCACGCCCTGTGAATTAGTACATAACTTTAAAACAGTACTCAGAAAAAAGAATTTTTGTGTGAAAAATGTCATGTGTTATAAGGAAACAGATGCCAAATTATACTTAACACATATAGGAACGAAAGTTATTTAAAAGAAATTGAAGAAAAAGTAGGAAAAACATTTTATATGTTACTAGTCTATTATCATTATCCAAATAATAATTATCTAACCACAAAAAGTGATTTGAATCTAATTCAATGAATATTTACTGACTGCAGTAAGCAATGTTCCATGCTATGTATAATTTCCCAGTGACACTAACTTGGAACAGTAAAAGCTATTCAATTAATATTTTTACTGACAAGAAAGCTACAGAAATTGTTTTTCTGTAACTTCTAATGTAAAATATGAACATAATAGCCACACTGGAACAGATTTGAGGTATGTGCTAGATTTGCTAATAGACTGCTTTTCCTACTGTTTTATGTGGAAGGAGCAGGAGCTGGGGAAAGGGTTGATTTCTGCCTCTGAGTTATTGTAAATACTAGTTTTATCCTTGTTGTGCCCTTTTATCTACTTAGAAGTCTTGGGACCTAAAGAAGAGGAAGTAAAAAGAGGGACTAGTTGGGCAAAGTGACTTAAATTTTTGGGTAATTAAAAATATTTAATAAATGTTAGTTCTAAATTCCACTGAGAGAGTTGGGAGAGAAAGAATACCAAAAAAGTTTTTAGTAGATTATCTGGCTAAGCTATTGAGTTCAATATCATCCATGATATGGGAAGAACAAAGCCACAGTGTTTGAATACTATTTCTGTTTTGAGCTTATGAAATTTGGTTAAAAAAGAATTACTAAGAGTAATTATTGTTAAATTAACATTTCTTATATGTCACAAAATATATTATTCCATGGGTTAAATTTCTGTTTGTTGTTATTGTGACCGTTTGATATATACCATATGGTAATATTTTTAACAGAGAATTCTCAATGATTCCCCAAGGTGTATTTGCAAGCACAGATTTACATCTCTATCTGATATAAAATTAACTTAGTTGTTCTACTAAAAGAACAACTTCAGGAAGAACATATTTGGAAAATAACTATTAGTTAAAAATACAGAGCTAAATGTTTACTGAAATAAAATAATTAAGACGCTAATCTATTTTCACAACCCCTACAACTTTCTGTATTCCTATAAAATTGAGGCTGTCAAAGTTCTTACGTGTGATTGTGTTAATAGGGGTTTAATTACTATTTGGGTCATTTAGATTTCCTCAGTTTGATGGCAACAGTTTGCACCCTTAAATCTACTTAGTTAGCCATGTTACAATTGGTCATCAAAGGTACTAAGCAGGATACTATGCAAGTATTAGCATAAAAACCAATATGAAAGTTGCCAGAATGACCATCCAGAAAGAAAAAACCTGACCAATTCTGTACCGATGATGTATTTTTCACATATGAAAGTCAACATATGTATCAATACACAGTCATTCAGTTTTCACCATGAGATAGTATAAAAAATAATCTATAATGGTTTATAATTTGAAAAATAATTTATACTGAGCTTGAAAATGCATTGACATGTATCAAAGTATTAATGTATTGATTTTGGAAATTAATAAGCTATAAAACTTGGGAAATATATTTGGGAAAGAAAGAGATGTAGGGTAGAAGCATATTTTGAATCTACTTTGGTAAAAATAACAACATAAGTACAGGCAGTGTTATTACCAATGTCCTAATGAAGAATACATCTCAGTGCAAACAATCTACCTTCAAAAAGCAGGATAGAATGGGTAGATATATACATATGTATTTCCTCAGAATATGTATATATAGGAAAAATACAAACTCTAGCTTATACCTCCTTTGAAGCTTAGTGTCTATCGTATTTAAAGTTGATCAAGCACTTAGCAAATGCTTATAGATATTAAAAAATAACAGACAGGTTAAGTTAAACAGTATAATTTCCACAACAAATAATAATACCAGTACATTTTTAAAGTACTTCTTTATTAAACATCTTCATTTTTTTTTCCTTTAAGTGATTTTTACAATTTCCCTGTCACATAAGGGGAGATACTGCTCCTACTTCATAGATAAGGAATTGAGAAACAAAGACCTAAATAAAGTGGGAAAGATAATGCACTGAAAATGTCAAAGCCAGTTGATAGCTTCCAGTTTCCACTTCAGGGTGCTTTCCAAAGGATTGTATTGCTCTAGTTAACCTAAAAAACTAAATCTTTTTTATTTGAAATCTCTAAGCAGAGAAAGCTCTTTCTACATTATGCTTTTTAACCAGCAAACTTCTCTACCCTAAATACTGATCGTTGGCTAATTGGGATTTCTTCTTTAGACTTAAACCCTGAGGGAAATGGAATAGAAGAAGACAGGAAAGGCAGATAAAAATCAAGAGAAATTTTAATCTCTACAAAGAGGACTTTTTTAATTTCCCCAGGAAATTGGGTAACACCTTTTCTCTCACCTCTACTTAAATTTGATCTTCCCAAAATTCTTATGAGGGGCATAGGAATAGATTTCAGAATTGTTCCTTTACAGACAAGAAAACTGAGACTTGTCATACAGAAACTAGAAAATTCACTTTCAGGTGCTTAACTTTTGAATCTGTAGCAAGTCTCTATGACACTAAAAAAATTACCTTGGAGGGGAAAAAAACCCCTCCCATTCTTAAAAATAACTCTGTTGCTTAACAATTCAGTCTACTTAAAAGCTATCATTCATTTCCCCCCATTTGTATTTGCAGTTAACTTTTAACCAGAAGGAAGTTATGCTCTACAACAAAATGTGATGTTTTAAATTCTAGAATACTGCAGAAATGCTTTTTTAAAAACAAATATTTGGGAAGCACAAGAAAGATAATCCTGCTCTCTCTACTGCTGGCTGTAATATTTTACAATTTTTTTTTTTTATTGTTGCTCAGGTACTGAAAATTGCCAATGTCTTCGTTTATAGGAATATACTTGCTCCAAAAAATTGTACCAAGGTATATTAAGAACACAATGTCTCCCTTTAAGTATACCCCCAATTTTCCCCCTTTCCTTTCCTAGCCTGATATTTGAAGATGTTGCAAGCTTTCATTTGCTCTCAAATTCCTTGGGATTTTTGGAAAATACATTATAGACTGGTAACTTTTGATTCACCATTATTGTTTGAAGATTTTAGAATCATCTTCTAAGTTGTTTCTAGTCATCAATTTACTTGTTTCCTAGTAAGTGACATACCCACATGGGTCAGGTTTAACAATTTATAGGAGTAATTTCAGATGTGCCAGAAAGGAAAACGACCAAATTAATGATAAAAACTAGATCCACTGGACCAAAAAGACAATCTGGACTGTCCTCCCTTTATAAAAAACTTACCCAATGTTCCACATGGCTTATTTTTATAAGTGCAGATATCATATCTATAGAGGAGAAAAAAGAGAGATGAAATTTGTAATCTGATCAGATTTGTAAAGTATTTTCATATATTCATCACATTTCTTTCTTAGAGCTCTGGGTTGTCAGACCACAATCAGTGCAATTATGAGCAGCCAGCTGGAGTGTGGGCATTTTCAGCACTCTGGGGGACACACTGGCTGCACTACACTCACAGCCTCTGGCTGCAAGCCAATGGGACACCTGCCAGTAAGAAAGAAAGGTTAAAGTGGATTTCTGTAATTGCAAGTTCCATAAAACCATCTACCATACTGTTTTGAAGCTAGAATAGCTTGTCTACAGATTGCTACTGCTTCTACAAAAAAGCAAATTGGTAGTTTTTTATCCCCTATCTCTGAACTTGATGGAATATTTTTTTTTATTATACCACAGACTGTGTTTTATACTTCTGAGCTATAAGCACTATCTGGCATTCCTTCAACTTTAACACAGGTTCTTGTTTAAAAAAATTAGCACAATACAGGAATGGGAATAAAATTGGTATTACATTGCATACCAGAAATTTAGCACAGCTAAAATACAAATATTTTTACAGAATCTGCAAACAGCTAAACAATTAGCTCAATAGAAGCTTTCCTAATGTTGGCTAAACTTATGTTACATTGCATTACAACTCAATAAAAAAGATGAAGTCCACAAGTAATGTTGTGTATTTAGAATATATTCCATTTAGAATGCTAAATCAGTATTGATGTGAACACCTATTTTAAGCATTTTTATAATATTCTTGTAAACTAATCTTTAAAAATAAAAAGTATTCTTTTCTAAAGTGAGAATAAAAAATAAACTTAAAAAGTCTGACCATTTTTATTTGGCTATGTTTTATGCTAGAAGTGAAAAGCTTTTCAGGTAAAATATGAAATTTCACATGCTACAGGAAAATCCCAGTTGTAAGCTCATTGATTGTATATAAATAATGGTTAGCCCACACTACTTGGGGAAGGGATTAATAATTAATCCCATTCTTGTTCACCAGATCAAAATGTATTTTCAAAAAACAAATATCACATCCAGCATACAACTGCACTGTTGAACTCATTAAAATCCCTGAAGATATCTTTTGCCTATTTTTAGAGTTTCAAACTCTTCATCTTTTACACTTTACATTTGGGGAAAGGGATTTCTCCTCTTGCATAGCTTTCTCTTCTGAGCATTCACATACTCATCTCCCTCTTGGCTTTTAATTTGCAAACCACAGAATAGCAATACCTGGTACATTCTTGAATGTAAGAGATAGAAAAGGTACTTGGTATATTTACCAAACCACCAGAAAATATATTATGGGTGTCACAAAATCAATTTATACTGTATAATGCCTACGATGTTAAGAAGACACAATCCACCTCAGGAAAATGTAAACAGACTTTTCATGGGTAATGCAGATATAAATGTCTAAATGGAATCTATATCGAAATTCTCAAATTCCATATATGCTTTTTCCTAAAACGGATCTGCCTGAGAATGCAAGTACTTGCAAGCCACCAGCTTCCCTTTACTCTTTTGCTTTTCACAACTGCCCTCTTTCTACTTTACAAAAAAGAAAGCTTATTTCTCACCCATCCCAAACATCGTTATGGTGCACTGCCTCCTGGGTGTAAAGGTCTCCAGAATGTAAGCAAAGAGATAATTCAAGAATGCATTGATCCTGGGGTCAATCCTTTTGAACAAAGCAAGAAAAACGAAAGGGGATGATGCTTATTTTATCCTGGCAAGACTCTCTTTCTGTCAGTCCTTCTGACTGCTTACAAATCAATCTATACAGCTATCTCACAATTAGAATTCAGAAGTGAGATGGTTTTCATGGAGTGTATTAATATGTTTATTTGATCTAAAAAATGAAGTCAGTTTTGTTATTGATTCTCAAGTCTGAAGTGGCTAAGTAGTTTGGCAATAAGCGTTGATTTAGCCCACGGATTATATGGTGAACATTTTTCATGATTCAAGGAAATAGACAACTCCAAAGTTTTGAGAAAATGTATTTAAAATACACATACAATGTATATTTTTAACTATAATCTCTGTAACTAAATTTATTTTAAAGTGTTTTTGATAGCAACTTTAAAATGTGAAAGTTGTGTGTCAATTTTCCAAATTATTTTAGGAGGTAAACTAGGCAAAAACTTTGAAGATCATAGGCAAATACAACTTATATTATCCCCTCATAGCAGTCTTTTCTCACTGCTTTCATTTTACATACACCTTTTATGTTATACTCATGATGAACATTATTTCATACTATCATGACTGCTCAAAATACTTATATAAAAGCTTAAGTCATCAACAAATAATGCAAGCTAAAGCATCTTAGACTAAGATCATTGTATTTGCTTTTTCTTCAACTTTTCCTAATCCTCTAACATATCTATAGAATTCTCTGTAAGATACTAAATAGGACAAAGATATGTCGGTTCCTTGTGGCCTTTGCATTCAATTCACACTGTATCCTTCCCTAGTCTATATTCACCAAGAGAAATTATGATTTATGTATTTCCATTAATACCAAGTAGATTTTAAATATTTAGCCAGATGAAAAAGAAAAGTAAAGGCAATCTAGGTAAAGAATGGAATAATCAAAAGGAGAGAATCTGGAAAGAGCATGGCATATGCAGGGAACTATGAGAAGTCCAGAGAGGCTGAAACACTGTATGTATAGAATAAAACATTGAAAAATGCGTGTAGAGAGTTCTTGTTGGGAGGACAGATTATTATGTTCCTTGAATACCAAACCAGATTTTTTTTTTCTGTAGGAAAAAAAAAAAAAGTAGTTTGCATACTAGGACAGTCTTTTTTTTTTTTTTAATATTTATATAAATGCATATACAGATTGATTTTCTATATAGATGAAAATCTGGGAGGGTAACAGTGAGTATCTAAAGAAACAATGGGAGAGTAGGGAGATTATAGTTATTTTTACTCTGTTAGGGGTGCCTGGGTGGCTTGGTCAGTTAAGCAACTTTGGATTTCTGCTCAGGTCATGATAGCAGTATCCTGTGACTGAGCCCACCCCAGGCTCCACACATGGCAGGGAGTCTGCTTGAGATTCTCTATCTCACCTTCTCCCTCTGCTCCCCCACTTCTCTCTCTCTAAGGGATAAATAAATCTTTTTTTTAAATAATGATTTTTACTCTGTTATAGACAATTCTGTACAACTAACATTTAATCAGAAGGTGTTTCAGCTTTGCCTGTCTCTAATGAGCAACACAAGAGATAATTGAAAATAAATTTCATGAATATTATCTAAATGTTGAAAAAGATGTTTTTCAATTAAGAAAAAAGATTAGTGGTGTTTCAAATCTGTAGATTGATCAAAATATTTCAGAAACACTATCCCATCTTCATGAACACGTACAAGAGTGCAACAAACTTTGTAAGTTGTACATTTATATAAAGCATCTGAAATTGGTGTTGTGTGTGCACTCACTGCTTTGAAGGATTATGGTGCCAGATGACAAATATAAGGGTAGTAGAATTCTTGTCCCTAAAATATGTTTATATTTTATATATAAGCACATTTTTATATTTCATATTTCATATTTTATATATGAGTGCATTTTTGTATTTTATATATGAATGCATTATTCATGCAAAGTGCTATCAAAGCATCCTAAATAACAGCTGGAATGTGATGAAGCTTATAAAACAGAAGTATCAACTATTTTGTAACTCCTTGTCTGTTTAGTAAGTATTTGTATGCTTAGTGGTATTTGATCTAAAACTTCCCTTCATTATAACTGATAACAACACTCTCTCACGAAATCCCTATACCACAGGGATTATCTATAGTACCTACCTGACCAGGTTGTCACAAGGACTAAATTAGAGAATGTTTTAAAAAGATAGGGTAGATCCTTACATAACAGCGGAGACAAAAGCTAACTCAAAATGGATCAAAGATCTAAATGTAAGAGCATTCAAAGAAACCCTTCAAAGAAAACATAGGACAAAATCTTTCATGCCATCGGATCTGGCAAAGATTTCTTGGATATGACACCAAAGACATAGGCAGCAACACCAAAAAATAGACAAATTTGACTCCATAAAAGTTAGAAGCTTTGGCACATCAAGGAATATATCAAGTGAGTGAAAAGACAACCTCACAAAGGGAGAAAATATTTGCAAATCAGCTATCTGATAGGGGTTAATATCCAGAATATAAAAAGAGCCCCTATAATTCAATAACAAGAAAACAAGCAATCTAATTAAAAATGAACAAAGGACTTGAGTGGACATTTCTCAAAGAAAAAAAAAAAAAAGTCCTGCATTCACACAGGTCCAGTTGCTTTTTGACTAGGTTATTATTTGGGGGAAGTGGACAGAATGGGATTTTTCTCTCAGTGGAGACTGGGAGAGACTGAAACCCCTCTTCCCCATCCTCCCCCCACCTGCTAGCCCCCAGGAATTCTGGAGAAAATAGGCCCTGTCAAGAGCCTGGCAGACAGGCTTTGAGGAAAGGTCGTCCACGTGCCAGTCTCCTGTCCCCCCACCTCGGCCGCACCCCACCCCACCGGTTGACCATATAAACTTAGGTCAAGTTTGAAACAATAGAAACCCTGACTGATGAAGGGAAGAGGTGATATAGTAATAAAAAAAATAACTTATATGTTGCTATATCCACCATGATACATACTTTTTAAAGAGTTCTCTTCTTTAGGTTATTATTATAATTACGAGCAGAAAGAAGACTTCAGCCATGGATTAAAAACAGTACACAGTTTTAGCCATGAATTATATAATATAGAATCAAATTGTTTTTATATCAAAATCAGAAATGATAAATCTAAAAGACTTAAGTTTCTGGGGCACCTGGGTGGCTCAGTTGGTTAAGAGTGTACCTTCTGCTCAGGTCATGATCCCAGCATTCTGGGATCCAGCCCACATCAGGCTTCTTGCTCAGCAGGAAGCCTGCTTCTCCCTCTCTCATTCCCCCTGCTTGTGTTCCCTCTCTCTCTGTCAAATAAATAAATAAAATCTCTAAAAAAATAAAATAAAATAAAAGACCTAAGTTTCTGAGGTGCACCTGGGTGGCTCAGTCAGTTAAGCGTCCGACCTTTTATTTCATCTCAGGTCATGATCTCATGGGTGGTGAGATAGAACACTGTATCAGGCTCCT
Organism: Mustela erminea; assembly: GCF_009829155.1. NCBI lineage: Eukaryota > Metazoa > Chordata > Mammalia > Carnivora > Mustelidae > Mustela > Mustela erminea. The sequence continues at coordinate 70,910,546 of NC_045616.1, read as the reverse complement.
TGCTCAGCACAGAATCTGCTTCTCCCTCACCTTCCCCTTCTGCTCCTCCCCCACCACCCAGCTCACTTGCATGTGCTCTCTCAAAAAAATAAATGAATAAAATCTTAAAAAATAATTTAAAAATTGGGGCACCTGGGTGGCTCAGACGGTTAGGTCTTTGCCTTTGGCTCAGGTCATGATCTCAGGCTCTTGGGATTGAGCCCCACATCGGGCTCTCTACTCAGCAAGGGAGCCTGTTTTCTCCTTCTTTCTCTCTGCCTGCCTCTCTGCCTACTTGTGATCTCTGTCTATCAAATAAATAAATAAAATCTTAAAAAAAAAAAAAAGAAAAGAATAAATAAAAGACCTAAGTTTCCACTCAAGGTAAAATTCCTTAACTATATTGAATTTCCATTTCTATGTAGAATTGATTAATAGAAATCTTTTCTATACCTTGATGTATGGGTTTGCTCTACATTGTGTTACCTGTTCATAACAAAATGTTTAGCATAAGTTCAAATTAATCATTTGAGACATTAAAAAGAAAGTTGTGACTTTCATATTTTCATAAACTTATGATTCTTCTACATTACCTTTTTAAATTTCTTCTGTGTGTGTTATTTCTTATTCCACCCATTCACTCTTTTTCCTTCTTTTTCATGTATAAATTTCTGATTCTTTCCTTTCCTACAACCTACTCTGCTATCAGTCTCACACTTCTATAGATGAAAAGAATCTTGGAAAGTTATCTAATCCAAGCTATACTATACTTAAACTATGATTTTTCAAATTAGGCCAAGTATGAACCAGCTTATTTCATTCTCCTCAAATCTTATCTTTAAACACCATTTTCAACACTATGTAATGGCAATTCTCACAAACTTTTCCCTCAACCCCTTTCTTTCTCCTGAATGTCTCATTTTTATCTTGTATCACATTAACTCTGTATCTTATCAACTCTTCTCTGACATGCTATGGTTTTGCCTTATTTTCCTCCAAACTAGAGTCACCTCAGGAAAAACTACAAAGACAAACAACGCAAGGAATCTGTTTTATAACGAAGATGTAACTGGAGTGCTTTTTAAGACAGCTTGCCATACAAAATGAAGAAATGAGGGGCTGAGGAAAAGAAAAGGAGCTCCTAATAGCCTACTCTCAGCTCTCAGCACCCTTTAAACAAATCAGTCTTTACCAAATCTTGACCAACAAAGTTATAGCAGGAGCCCCTAAACTTATAGGCGAGTCTAAGAATTACAGTGGAGTTCTAAAAAGGGACTAGAAAGCCAAAATAGAATTAGAAAATGTTCTCCAAATTCTGAATTCAGATAGAAAAATATCATTGGGCACTTGTCTCCTTCTCATGAAAGAATAATAAAGTTCTCAGGGAGGATGAAAAAGAACTAAGAAACTTGATTTTTGGGGGGTCTACAAAAAGCCAGGTACCTGAAGGAAAGCAAGGTTCTGCTTTTGGATGAGGAATTGAATGCATACATTGTCATTTCCATAACCTATGTTCAAAAGGGAGGACTGATTGAGCAAGACCAACACCAGAGAGGTTGGCTAAATATCTGTTACTGTAACACTGGAATACTTTTCTGCTGCAGATACTTTCAACTCTTCAATTTCCTAATAACTTTTGACCAGGCATGGCTATCAGAAGAAATTGACCAAAACATATGGTTAAGTTCCATTTTAAGGTCTGCAAAGTATAGCACTACCTTACAATGATGAAATACCTGGATGAGTTCTTAAAACCTGTTTCCAAATACTACATTCCATTCTTATGTAAGAGAAATACTCATTGCAAAGAAGCATTCCTTTCAATGATTTAGGTTTGAAAATGGAATGAATCAAAATCTAAACTCTGAGACTCATTTGTTTAACACAGAGCCATGGACCTATTTCCAAATAAAATGTCCTATGTACCATGCTGTTTCATTTAGTTCTAAGTATAGTGGCCAAGGCCAAGTGATAACGACACAGCACTACTCTGCTTTATTTACATGCACTGACGGACTAGCATTATAAAACTAACTGCAGTACAAAGACAACTGTAGTAAAATAATGAGGAGAAAACATGATTTTAACTCAACATAGGCAAGAATGTATAACACTCTTTATGATAAATGAAAAAGATTTTAAGACTACTCATCCTAGTTTAGGCTGCTATTACAGAATACCATGGACTAGATGGCTTAACCTATTTCACACAGTTCTGAAGGCTGGGAAGTCCAAGATCAAGGTGCCAGCAGTTTGGGTGTTTGGTGAGACCCTGCTGCCTAGCTTGTAGAGAGTAGACCCTCTCCTTGGTGCTCATAAGGCTGCTCACTGGTGCTTGCTCATGAAGACAAAAAAACCTCTGGTGTCTCTTCCTCTTTTAATAAGGGCACTAATTCCATCATGAGGGGCCCACCCTCATAACTTCATCTCAACCCAATTACCTCTGAAAGGTGCAACTCCAAATACCAACACACTGGGGATTAAGACATTAACACTGGAATTTAGCAAGAGGGAAAACATTCAGTTCATAACATTTTATCCCTACCACACCCTGCAAACTCATGACTTTCTCACATAAAAAAAATACATTCATTTCATCTCAACAGGCCCAAAGTCTTAACTCATTCCACATTAACTCTAAAGTCCAGAGTTTCATCTATCATCTAAATCAGATATGGGTGAGAGACTAGGTATACTTCATTCCGAGGCAAAACTCCTTTTCAGCTATGAATCTTTGAAATCAGAAAAGCTACGTGTTGCCAAAACATAATGGTGGGATAGTCATAGGAATGATGTTCCCATTCTAAAAGGAAGAAATCAGAAGAAAGAAAGAGGTAATGGGTCCCAAGTAAGATTCCAAGTAGAGTTCCAAAACTTACCATAGGAAGTAGCATTAGACTTAAGGCTTGAGAATAATTAAGACTTGAGATCCGCTCTCTGCACCCAAGTGGGGTGGTGGCAGCATCCCTGGTTTCACATCCACGGCCCCACCCCTTCAGCGTAGCAGAGTGCTGCTCACAAGTCTCTCTGTAAGAGCACCACCCACTCTACTCTGCATGAAGGCCTTCCTATGCAGCTCTGCAGGTAAATGCTCCTGAATTCTGAAACCAAGATGGAAGCAGTCTTGCCACCTAGGCTATGCTATAGTACGAGAACCAGCCCAGATGATCTCTGAAATGTCTTTGGGGTTCTTCCGCCCTTTTCTCGAAGAATCAGTAACACATGTGCACAGCTGTCTTTGGTTCTGCCATATTTTCTCAGTTTCTTTTAGTCCCAGCTAGCAGTGTTTTTCCTGGTGTAACTGCATCTCTATTGCTATCTCTGTTGAGATGGATGATTACTCTGTTGAGATAGATGATCACTCACAGCCTCACTAACCTCCTTATCAAATGGTCAGTAAGCCATACCTTAGTGTTTTCTTCTCAACATGCTTACTCAATTTGTGCATTAGGCACAGGCTGAAAACTTTCCAAATCTTTAGGTCCCAGATCCTTTTTGCTTAGCAAGTCCTTCTTTAATTCACTTTTCTTTTTGCATTTTACTATAAACATTTAGGAAGAACAAACCTACTCTTTGAATACTCTGATCAGACACCTCCTCAGCTAAATATCCAATGTCATCACCCACAAGTCCCACCTTTCACAAAACACTAGAACACGAACATAATTCAGCTAAGTTCTTTACTACTTGATAACAAAGATCACCTTTTTTCCAGTATCTAATAGCATATGCCTCATTTCTGACCCAGACATCACCAAAATGGCCTTCATCATTCACATTTCTACCAATAGTCTGCTCATAATTATTTGTGTATTTTCGAGGATGAAAGCTCCCTTTACAACTCTCTTCACTTCTTCCAGAATTCTCACCAGAATTGCCTTTAAAAGTCCCTTCATGGCAATCTTGGTTTCTTTTATCATGCACTGCAACTACTCATTACCTAACTCTAAAGCTTCCACATTTTTAGGTATTTGTTACAGCAGCACCCCACTTCTCAGTACCAATTACTGAAATAGTTACCTTGGGCTGCTAAAACAAAACAGCATAGACTAGATAGCTTAGACAGCAAGTGTTTATTTCTTATAGATCTGGATGTTGGCAGATGTGGTGCCTGGTGAGAACTCTCTTCCTAACTTTCAGACAGCTACTTTCTTGCTATATCCTCACGGGGTGGAGAAAGAGAGGTCTCGAGGGTCTTTCTCTCTCTCTCTCTCTTTTTTTTTTTTTTTTTTAAGATTTTATTTATTTATTTGACAGAAGAGATCACAAGTAGGCAGACAGGCAGGCAGAGAGACAGACGAGGAAGCAGGCTCCCGGCTGAACAGAGAGCCCAGATCCCAGGACCCTGGGATCATGACCTGAGCCGAAAGCAGAGGCTTTAACCCACTGAGCCACACAGGCACCCAGGTCTTACCCTCTTTTTATAAGCACTCTATTCTCACCATGTGGGTTCCACTGTCATGATCTCATTCAAATCTAATTCCCTAGTAAAGGCCCACTTCCTAAAAACTTCATATTGAGGGTTAAGGTTTCAGCATATGAATTTTAGGGGAACACAAACATTCAGTCCATACTACCACTAAATTTTCATTTTTTTTTTTTTAAGTATGTTCTACACACAGTGTGGGGCTTGAACACACAATCCCAAGAGTTGCATGCTCTATGGATTGAGCCAGCCAGGTGCCCCCATAACACCACTTTAAATAAACAGATAATTTGGTTTATGTACCTTGTTTCACAGGTTATATCTTTGATAATATTTATCTCTTTATCTAAATGACATGAAATATCTCAAGAAAGTTACTTGCTGCTATTTCTGAATGCCTAAAACCTAAGACCAGTGATATGTATACTATTGGATTAAGTGACATATTTATTGTTATTATTTTTATGTGAACATCTTACACAGTAGTTCTCAAAGATGTGCCAGGATTATTTGCCTAATAAATATTAGGTAATTTTAGCTACTAATTTCTATGATAAGTCAGAGGATACTACCGTTTTTGCTCACAGAGCAGTTAAATATTTACCATTAGTTTAAGAAAATGTCTCTGGCTATTTACATTAGAATATGAGTTTTCCATTCATTCTAATAGGGTGTTTCCATGGGGAAGCACAGAGATGACTAACTGTGAATGCCTTTTGCTTTTGCAAAATTGTCCCCAAACCATTGCAAAATGTTGATCTAGCTGACAAGACTGAGATTTTTCATATCTAAATTATTAAAACCTACCATGACAGGATTCTCACTCCTTTGTAATCATGGATAGTCTCAATTGAATGGATTATCATAATTGTCTTCTGGTCCTTTTCTCATTACTATCTCAATACTATTCCATTTTTGATGAACTAACTTTCTCTCCCTGATTGTCTTGTCACTAAATCATGATATATTTATTTATGATGAATAAATTGTTATTAAATTTTTACACATTCACAAAAGTGGCATATTACATTTTTGGAATCCTGTCTTTTAATTACCAATATATTTTGAACACCATTCCAGATGCAGTAAAGGAGGTAAAAGTTATTTGTATAAACTGGCCTTATATAGTACATAATATAAAATGGACTGATCAATCAATTAATTCCAGGGTAAACTAAATTTACCTCATTAATAAATACCACCCTGAAAGATAACTTTCTTTTGTAGGGAGTAAATAACAAGAATCCCATTATTTCTTTGTAGCGGCATGAAAAAACACAGCATATATTTTTAATATTAAAATATTTGCAACCATTACAGCACCTAGAACAAAATGGATAAAATTTTTTAATAAAAATAGTTGGTTTTCTAAAAAATAAAGTAAGAGGGTACTCTTTTTTTTTTTTTAAATAAACATACAACGTATTATTAGCCCCAGGGGTACAGGTCTATGAATTGCCAGGTTTACACACTTCACAGCACTCACCATAGCATATACCCTCCCCAGTGTCCATAACCCCACCACCCTCTCTCTCCCCCCTTCCCCCCAGCAACCCTCAGTTTGTTTTGCGAGATTAAGAGTCTCTTATGGTTTGTCTCCCTTCTGATCCCATCTTGTTTCATTTATTCTTTTCCTACCCCTCAAACCCCCCACACTGCATCTCCACTTCCTCATATCAGGGAGATCATATGATCGTTGTCTTTCTCCGATTGACTTATTTCGCTCAGCATAATACTCTCTAGTTCCATCCATATCATCACAAATGGCAAGATTTCATTTCTTTTGATGGCTGCATAGTATTCCAACATATATATATATATATATATGTTGGAATATATATATATATACATATATATATATATGCCACATCTTCTTTATCCATTCATCTGTTGATGGACATCTAGGTTCTTTCCACAGTTTGGCTATTGTGGACATTGCTGCTATAAACATTCGGGTGCACATGCCCCTTTGGATTACTACATTTGTATCTTTAGGATAAATACCCACTAGTGCAATTGCTGGGTCATAAAGTAGTTCTATTTTCAACTTTTTGAGGAACCTCCATGCTGTTTTCCAGAGTGGCTGCACCAGCTTGCATTAACAGGGTGCTCTTTGCTTAGAAAACAAACTAACTCCTTATAAAAAATACAAGTTCCTCTAGTTTTGAGAAAAAATTATATTTTATATCAACATAAAAATACAAATTCTTCTAGTATTAAGAAAAAATTATATTTGACATCAACATATAATGGAAATGCTTTATAAACAATGAAATATTATCAGTCCATTTTATAATATTTAAAAGGCAAGGCCAGTTTATACAAATAATGTTACACCCTTTACTACATCTAAATTTATTTTCTTTCTAAATTTTTTACTACAGCATCTTTTTAGTTTTACAGAACATGGTAGACCACAACAGATCCTTGCCTCAAAATAAAGTACACAACTTATTTTGTCTCCTTCCTCAAAAACCTCAAAACCAAAGAAGCTATTTAAAGCAAAAAAGGAAAAGCATAATACACATGCAAAACATTGCTCAATAGGAAGAAAAATGTTTCTATTGTAAGTATATGTGTCTTTTAATTCAGCCACAAGCAACCAATAGTCTGGTTCTGTTAGGCAGTACTTTGGTTGTCAATTTGCAGGGATAAAAAATTTTTATTTATGGTCAGGCACAGTATTTAACAACATTGATTTTGAAAGCTTGACTACATTTTTAAAATGCATATGAAAGGGTCACTCCTAGAAAAAACATCACCACAGTACTTTATCTTTTTATTTTAGTTAAAATCTAAAATAAAAATATATTTAAAATTTCAATATCACTTCTCTTTTTTTATTTTTACCATCAAACCAATTAATAAACAACAGCTGTCCTCTGTCTTCCAATGCATGGTACAGTAACAAGAAAGTAGGGAAAGAGGCCATATTGACTATCCTTCTGATTTAATGAAACACCAAACTACAGACTTATTAACAGAACTGAGTATAACTCAAATTACTTTACTTCTGTCAAGACAACTAGACACATTTACCATAAGGGTTGATCATAAAGTCAGAATTTCTTGATGAACTGTTGATATTCCTTAGTCAGAAAAAAAAAAAAGAAAGAAAAAAATTCAGGTTTACCTAATGAGCTATTAGAACAATAAATACTTCAAATGCCCTGTGAGCAGTCTGATGTCATCAGTAAGGATCTACAGTGTAACAAAAAATTTCACATGTCCTATAGTCACTTATTCTAATATTCTAAATGTAAAGTTCAGTTCATATTTAATCCAAATCCTTCATTCTGCAGGTTAAATTGATTTCTTTTTGTTTGGCCTTCAGTGAAGATTGAGAACATCTGGTCTCCATCCTTTATGCATAAGTTAAATACCTCTAAATCTTCTCTTCTCTGGAATAATAATAATCCCTGCTACTTAAAAATTTTTCTTTTCGGTTTCTCTTTCAACCCTTTAATCATCTTTGTGGTCCTCCCCTGAACTTTCTCCAAGTTCTCCACGTCCTTCCTTAGTGGTAGAGCCCAAAACTAGAAACAATGCTCTCATGAGGGCCTGACCAGTGGCAAGTACTATGGAATAACCTCAAGTTTCCTGCATTCTTCATTCTTATTTATGTGACCTTGTATTGTGTTTGCTTTCATCACAACACTGTTAACATTAGCATGTTAGCTCATGCTAATCTTGTTATTCCTTTACTACTAAGGGAGTTTCCAACTTTATTTAAACACTGTTATCCATCCTCTGGATTTTATGCTATTTTTCCTCTCCAACCATAATGCTTTATATTTGTCCCCAGTTACATTTCATTATCCTAGTTTCTATTTAATATTCTAATTTGTTAAGTTTAGTCTAACATTACTACCTACAATGATATAAGGCATTGATGCCTCTTATCCCATTTCTAATTTCACCTGCCACTAATTTACTAAGAATATTACAACATTTAATCATTACCTGTCTACAAGAGGGGTTTAAGTGTTCAAAAACCTTGGGTGCCAGAATTCATCATCCTCTGACAAAACTATGCTTGTGTAGACCTTGTTACATTTGTTCCCTCACCTTCAGGTCCCAGCCCAACACTAACTGTCTCAAGGACTAGAGGATAGAAGGTGTGTAAAACAAAAATGCTTCCATAACTTCATTAAGTCTCAGAGATTTTAAAAATTTTTTAAAGATTTTATTTATTTATTTATTTGAGATAGAGAGAGAGCATGAGCAGGGGGAGGGGCAAAGGGAGAGGAACAGGCAGACTCCCTGTTGAGCACAGAGTCTGATACCCTAAAATCATGACCTGAGCCAAAGTCAGATGCTTAACCGCGTATGCCACCCAGGCACCCCGAGACTTTAAAATTTAAAATTTCCCAATCTATTGATGAGTTTCTTTTACAGAAAACAATGACAAGCTTGGACATATTATAACTATTTGGGTTACCTTGCCATGCAAGACCTTCTATTCTGTCATTAACTGAACAAGACTTATTTGAATATGTTTACTGATAAATATTTTTTAAAGGCACTTTTGTAATGACCTTATTGCATGTGGAGCTATGTCAGATAAAATAACAACAACAACAAAAAATTAAACTGACCTGGGTTTCTACTGCATAGGAGCTAGGTATTTTAAAAACTTACTAACATAGAAGCAAAGATAGCCAGATAAAATCTATCAAGGCATCTATTGCTATCACACAGACATGAATTACATGGAGAAAGTACACTTAAAGTAATCATGGTGTTCTATGCTCCATCTGAACAAAGCTGTTTCAAACTTATAAAAATAGCTTGTGAGCACTAACGCTGTCCCTTACAAAGTATACAACAAAAGACATTTATAAGTGATAAAACAAGAAACAAAGGTTAATTTACTGTTTAAAGTTCAAATGATAAACAAAAGAAGAATCAAAAATGACTAAATATATTAGGAAGATAGGTGTCCAGTCAGTAAAATTGGGACGCCTGGGTGGCTCAGTGAGTTAAGTTAAGCCTCTGCCTTCAGCTCAGGTCATGATCGCAGCGTCCTGGGATGGAGCCCCACATCAGACTTCTTGCTCAGCGGGAAGCCTGCTTTTCCCTCTGCCTACCAATCCCCCTGCTTGTGCTCTCTCTCTCTCACTCAATCTTTCCCTCTCTGACAAATAAATAAAATCTTAAAAAAAAAAAAGTAAAATTATTATCTATAAGAGAAACAAATAAAAGAGAATGTCTAAAATTGACAAATCAAAAAGTTGTGGTAGAATCACATTATTTAGAAACAGAGCACTAACTCCCAGAAGTAACAGCTGGGAAGAGGTGGTCCAAGAGCCTGTGGCTTACTATTATAGTAATACATTGTTTTAGCGTTAGAAAAATTAACAAAAAAAAAATCATGTTCTATATACTTAAGATGAGCACTGAGTAATGTATAGAATTGTTGAATCACTATATAGTACCCATGGAACTAATATAACACTGTATGTTAACTATACTGGAATTTTAAAACTTAATTTAAAAAGTCTTTTAGGGCACCTGGGTGGCTCAGTGGATTAAGCCACTGCCTTCGGTTCAGGTCATGATCTCAAGGTCTTGGGATGGGCCCCGCATGGGGCTCTCTACTCAACGGGGAGCCTGCTTTCCCCTCTCTCTCTGCCTGACTCTGCCTACTTGTGATCTCCCTCTCTGTCAAATAAAGAAATAAAATCTTAAAAAAAAAAAAAAGTCCTTTTTCTACTCAAATTGATTAAAACACAATCCATGGCCAAAAAAAAATTCAGAATAGATTAGACAACAAAAATACAAATAAATTTTAATATGACAAAGTATTCAGTAATCATAGGGAGCCATTAATGCAGGGTTTTTTAGCCTAAAATATGTGCAAGAAATCTCCAGGCATATATATAATTGCCATTCTCTCATAATCCACTCCTGCATATATGAAACTTAAGATCTCTTATCTTGATTCTTCTAGTTAAAAAGTAGAGTAACACAGTCATCCTCAACTGAAGAATGTCATATTTCAATCCAAACTACTCATCATTCCCTATATGGCTCTAAATGATCACCCCTTGTCTCTCAGTACTACATTCCTTCTCACTCACTATGAACTAACGGCATATACCAACCTATATTCTTCTGCAAATATGCAAGGCTTATTTTTACCATACCATTCTTCCCTATATCTTCACTTGACTGAATGAAACTTACCATACTAGTATATCCCTGCATTTCATAATCAGTTCCATAGTAATAGCAAGTTTAACATTATGATGTTACTCACAAGGTATGTGTTAGCCTAAAACACTGTTAGTAGTAAAGAAATGACTCAAAATATGTCATTTGTGCAAACTGTTAATAGTTCCCATAGGAATTTTCTCTTTACACTTCACAACAACCTGCACAGTGTAGAAAATAAAAAAGGTATTATTTTCATTCACTGATTGAGCAAACAGATTTACAGAAGTTAATTAATTTATCAAAGACTATATGGCTAGTAAGCAGTGACACAGGGTGAGAGTTTAACTCACCCATTTTGAAAAATAGTCCAGTCCCCTTATCATTTGTTAAAAATGATGCACTGAATACTTTTACTTTGAAAGGCAGAAAATTTGAAGATTCTTGTCTCCAGTACTGAATCACTATGAAGCAATGGGTAAACATGAACTCTCACTATTCTGTAATTCCTAAACAAAAATGACTATGATATTCCAGTGATTTCCAGTGGTTCACAATTGGAAAATGCTTAAATATCCTCAGCTTAAAAACTGTGATGTTACAAATTCTTCATATTTGTATATTCATTCATTTATTCAACAGGTAATTAATGAGAACCTCCTCCATGTTAGGCACTGTACTAAGTTCTGTGAATATAGCAATGAATAAGATACAGAAGCTTTCTATTAATTTGGAAAATAGAAGGAAATTACTGTCCCTACAACAAATTTGGGTAGTGTGAATTTTAGTGAATATTGATATTATAGCACAAATGTTCTATAATAAAATAAATGTGCTATAATAAAACCCAAACTTCTCTATAGAAGACCATGTAAACCTTTTCTTCCAATAGATTATTAAATTCTAAAAGTAATAAGTATCTAAATAATGTTAATTTGTTTCTTTTTATGAAAAACCTAATAGAAAAAATTAAGCCACTAAATATTTCACTTTATTAAACTAGTACTTATAAATTATTTAAGATTTCTTATGTATGTTAGACATTCTACCAAAATTCTTTTTTTTTAAAAAGATTTTATTTATTTATTTGACAGACAGAGATCACAAGTAGGCAGAGAGGGAGGCAGAGAGAGAGGAAGGGAAGCAGGCTCCCTGCAGAGCAGAGAGCTCCATGAGGGCTTGATCCCAGGACTTTGGGATCATGACCCAAGCTGAAGGCAGAGTCTTTAACCCACTGAGCCATCCAGGAGCCCCACTACCAAAATTCTTTTGAGCATG